>NC_138941.1:42681291-43417125 GCF_965226115.1 Aulonocara stuartgranti
CAGAACAGGGAGCTCCGGGGGTGTCCTGGTCATGACTGGCAGGATAACTGAAAACTAGCATGTGTGGCCAAAGAGGGGTCACCAGGATCAACTCCTCGGTCTGGACCTGGTGAAGGAATAACTGGAGGAGGGGTATGGAGGGAAGGCACAGAGAAGAGCCTGTGGTGAGGAGTGCACCAAGTTGTCTGCAGGGAGAAGAACAGATGGCAATGTGTCGATTCTCTGGGGGATAAAAACTTCTGCCCCTCTGAAGCGACTCCAGATCTGGTGGACCACCTCTGGATGGAGTCTCCACTCCTGTTGGATCGGGCTCCCCCTCAACATATTGTAATGTCCACTGTCACGTTCAATGGTCCTGGCACATAAACTGCTTTCAGTGAGTAGAACGGGGTGAGCCCACTGCCACAGTCTGGTAGCTATCATGCAGAGGAGGGGAGACCCTCGGCCCCCATACCTGTTGATGTAGGCTACTGTGACCATGCTTTCTGTCTTGATGATAACATGGTACCCTAACAGTCACAACAGAAACTGCTTGAGTGCCAGGATGACAGCTTGCAGCTCCAGCATATTTATGTCAGAGATGCCCAATGACTGATATAAGAGCTGTAGACTGTAGAGCCCTCAGCCTCAGGAGCTGACCCCACGAGTGAAGCCCAAATGGGTCTAGGCACACCCCGAAGGCCTGCTGTCAATTCAGGGTGAGGGACATGGAGGCTCTGTTGGACTCCACAGTCATGCCCAGAAATTATGTGATGTGGGAAGGCTGCACATGACATGAGCAGAGCTACATGGCTGCAAAACTGTCCTTTAGTGCAGCAGAAGGATACGGCCCAATGCAGTGGGAGAAACTCTCACTCACTGGGTTAACAGCCAGTCAGCCACAGAGAGGACCCACTAGCCACGTGAATGCACTGACAGAGGTGTTCTGACTTTCATGCATGTTTCTCACACAGCATGCTGGTGCTCTTGGCTTCTTGGTCTTATGGGGTGCAGATGCTCTCTCAGCACAGTTTACCACACTGCTGGGTGTTATATACACTAGTGTATTCAGCTTTGCTGTAATGTTTTGATTCTGGGTCTCATCATGATGCACTTTGCTGGTGTTTTTGATTATTGATTTTGATGTTATGAAGATTAAGGGCACAACTTCACAAATCTGAATACAAACACACACACAAAGAAGAAAAAAGGAGGGTGATGATGTTTCAGATTAATATTAATTGACAGATGCCTCAGCGTGTAGACAAGACTACATATGACATGTGAGTCTAGTGGTTCAGGTCACCCTTTAATTCTTTTCTGACCCCCCTTCTCTGAGCAGACTGTGATGACTTCATGTGTGTAAAAGACTGTTGTAGGTTTATTTTTATCTGCTGAAAATCTGATACCACAAAATTTCTGTCTGGGCCTCCAAGAAAAGAGGAAATGCAGCCTGTGGTTTCAGCCTGAAGTCTAACGTTCATCTTCTTTAATCTCAACACATCACAGTGGAAATGTGCAGGTATGACAATGTGTGAAAACAGGTTAAAAGTAGCTTTATTGTGGTGATGACACATGCTGGACTAAAGAATAAATAAAGCATGTGGGCATCAAGAGAAACGGTGAAAAGCTTGTTTCTCACGCTCATGTCTTTAAGAGTCTCTGCATGGACGTGCTGTAAATGTTCATTTATCTCTGAAATAAATAAAATCATCCATCACTCTCTCTGTCCACAACATCATATACAGACATGTTTTCTTCTTACTGCAACTTCCAAACAGGCCAGTTCCTCACAGTATAACACAAAACTCCAAAGTATAATCACAGCTTTGTAACCAGCAGAGGAGCCAGTAAATCATCTAAACCTACTGATACTAATGTGTCTGTTTGGCTGCTGTTACAGAAATGGTTCCTACACCTGTGATGATGACGTCAGTGTTTGACTCCAAACTGTCTGCTGGACTCTGCAGTATCACAGAGACTTCCTGTCTTCAAGCCTCATAACATATTGATATGTACTGAAATCTTTGCACTTATGTTAACATATAAACTGCAAATAACATAAAACATGAAGAAACATCTTAATGTATTTTACCTTTCCCACAGAAAAGTGGAGGGATGGAGAAACACTTCTGCTGTTAAACAATCTAAAACACTTCGATATCAACATGTTTGTGAGTGTGTGTAGATGATACTGCAACAAACCTTAATCAAAGGTTATCTTTGTAAGAAAGTGTTTGACAGAATAAGGATAGATGCTGTGTTTGCAGGCTTTAACTATTATTAATATTATAGACTGTATATTGAGAATGAGAAGTGAGAAACTGAGGTACACCTTATTCTCATATGGAGGGGATTAGCCAATCACAAAGTTACCACACCTTAAAGCATTCACTGCTCTGCTGTCCTTTTGGACTCTAATGTGGGTGGAGCCTATAGTAGCTTTCATTGTGTAAAAGATCACCTAGACAGGTTATGGAGAGACAGACCACCATTCATGTTCACATTCACACCTGCAGGCAATCATTGGAATCACCAGTTAACATAATAATATATGACTTTGGACTCTGGGGAGAAGTCAGACAGGTAGAGGGAGAAGATGCAAACTTCACACAAACAGCCCAGCTGGTGGATTCAAACCAACAACTTTCTTCTTGTGAGGCAACAGTATGAACCACAGTCATCCAGCTCATGGTGGTCTAAGAAGTTTGGAAGGAAAATGACTAAACTTCTTTAACTTTCTTGAAGACGTGTCACCTCTCATCTAAGAGGCTTTTTCATTTCTAAAAGCAAACAGTAGAGAGTCTCAGGTATTTTAACCTTAGTGAGGGTTTTACTTTAAGTGGGTCATAGACCCACAATTAATGACGTGAGTCATCACATGAGCCAAGCTGTGAAAAAAGGTGTGGGTCATTATAGACCTATAAGTTTTTGGAGTTAAAAAATACATTCATGAATCAAACCTAATCAGTGCTCTGTGTTTGGCTTATTTAGTGATTCAAAAATACAAAAGAGTGGCAGCACAAATAAAAGTTTACAGTTTGACTGTCGTTTTAGGTTCAGTGCTGCCATCTTGGATTGCTAACTCACAGTCTGTGTGTCTGCTCAGACTTTCCAAGCGGTAAATGTGAGTTGTGTTCCACAAAAAAACTTTTCGACTGGTAACTCAGAATTTCCAACTTCTGTCTTATTCAAAAATTATCACCAGAGATTTGGGGTAAGAACACTGTGAGACCTTTCCTCCCCCCATCATGTGACCTACTGAGGTCACCTGAGGAAAGCACCATGGAGGGGTTGTGGCACAAGGAAGGGATCTCAAAACTACATTGTAGGTGACTGACAGCTGATGCCATAAGGCTCCACCTCTGGTCATCCACAGTGGACATAGATGTACTTTTTCACTCCTCTTTCAAACCGTCAGTATTTTCTGTTCAAAATGTGAACACTGGCACCTTCGTATGAGTGATATTTGATATGATATTGGAAGCAGATGAAACCAAATAAATATTTTGAGATCATTGTCTGTGCATAATCCTGGAGAGTGAGTGAGTGTGGTGGCCAGAAACTGAAAACAACACATTTTGGGAAGACAGCATTCATGTATCGCACAATAAATGTCTGTGGATGTTCAGAAACATTTGCTGATAAGATGACTCAAGATAAAATATTTCAGCTTTATGATGACCACACAGCACACTGCACAAATCACATAAAAGAATAAAAATAAATAATAATAAAACATAATTATGAGCTGGTAAATATGTCACCTGACCTGAAACAACAGGAGGTAAGAAGAAAACACAAGAAGCAAGCCTGCATGTTTGCAGTGGACAGGAAATGTGAACACGTCACACAACTGCTGTGGTCAAAGCTACAGGAGCTGTTTGAGGTTTGTATAAAAGGAAAGGAAGCACAGAGAGGCCACAGTCAGAAGAAACACTCTGCTCTTATCTGTATTAAATGCAGCTTCTCTTTTTATTATTGATGTAAAGTCAAAGTGTTTGAGATCAGCTGAGGATCAGAGTGCAGCAGGGCTGGATGTGAGGATGGGGCACTCTTTGCTCTGCATGACGGGGTTATTGTGTAAGTACATTTGTGACATTGTTTGAATGGCACTGATTAATGAAAGTGTTTCTCATGTGTGAGAATTAGAGTGTATCACTGGTTTGAAGTGTTTATCTGAGAGTTTGAACAAAGCATATTTGTGATGTTTATGAAAGTTACAGACAAATGTTGGCTGGTTCCTTGGTTCAGTTTAGTCTGAGTATCGTGTTGGATACATCGCTGCTTGTTGCACTTGACTCATTGCTGTGTACAAGTTCATATATTCATAGTGTTTTATGCACAGAAATATTTTGATGAGCAGTAACTGTGTCATGTGAAAATTAATCTTTAAAAAACACTTTTGTTCATTTTGAGTTTGATTTTCTGTCAGTTTGATCCTGATGATGTTTAATCTTTACTTTAGTGCTCGGTTCTCTCTTCTACGTTAATGCTGAAGGTGAGAAATGTTTCTTTGTTTTCTTCACATTGATATAATATGTATAATATTAATCTGATATTTTATATTTCATGCACCATTTTAAATCACATCCTGTTTCTCTGTTTGTGCATCGTTTTATTTAAGATACTAAATGGGTTTATAAACAGTGAGTGAGTTAAATCCTGCAGGTCTGTGCAGTCACTCTGTGGTTTTACTCAGAATATTAATTAACTGCTTTAATTTGTTTCATAAAAACACATCTTATTATTGTCAAGTCCAAATGTCACCAGGATGCAGTAAATCTTTTGACTCTTAACAGCAGCAATAAAAATCAGTTCAGCTTCAAAATGACTTTATGCTTCCATCAATCTCTAACTTGATGTGTTTATGTCAACAGTTCCCAATAAGCCCACCGTGATCCTCGAACCATCCTGGCCTCAGATACACAGCAGTGAGACAGTCACTGTCAGATGTGAAGGAAGTCAGTCGCTGTTTGTATGGACAGAAGACAAGTTAATCAGACCTCGAACATCTGAATACAGAATCAGCAGAGCTACTGAGGCTGACAGTGGAGGATACAGCTGCTGCACCATGAGTCTTTCAGTCTGCAGTGACATCATCACACTGACTGTATCATGTAAGTTGGACACATTTCATTGAGTCATATTGTTCTTTGTTTTAGTTTAGTAACAAAATCAGAGAAAATCGTAACAAACATTAAACACAGATGTGATGATCTCAGTTTCTTCAGTACCTGCACATGTGTAGTTTCCACCACTGCAGCTCAGAATTATGACACAATTATTTTGTTTTTCATTTATTTAAAGTTGTGGATCAAACATGATCAATAAATACAGAATGAGCAGAGCTGCTGTCTGATGATGGAAAATACAGATGCTGAAAAAAGAAAAGGCTGATCATCAACAGAGAAGAGTTCTGTTATCACATCACAGCCCTGGTTGGGGTCGGGGATAGCATACAGGGGTGGCTGTAGCTCAGGTGGCAGAGCAGGTCAGCCACTAATCAGAAGGTCGGTGGTTCGATCCCAGGCTGTATCCTGGCTGCATGCCAAATATCCTTGGGCAAGATACTAACCCCGTGTTTGCCTACTGGTGGTGGTCAGAGGGCCCGGTGGCGCCTGTGTCCGGCAGCCTCGCCTCTGTCAGTGCGCCCCAGGGCAGCTGTGGCTACAATGTAGCTTGCTATCGCCAGTGTGTGAATGTGTGTGTGCATGGGTGAATGACTGAATGTAGTGTAAAGCGCTTTGGGGTCCTATGGACTAGAAAAGCGCTATACAAATGCAGGCCATTTACCATTTACAGTATGAAAAACATCTGTATGACTGATAAATGCTGCTGACTGTGCACTGGTTATGCATCTTTATGCATATATATTTATGTGATCATGATCCTTAAAACAAACATTTAAATAAAAAACAGATTAAAAAATCTGATAATAAGAGCGACCACAATCAACTGGCCTCAGATCAGCTAACAGTGTATAGTTCACCTGTCTCTGCATTTAGGAGTACAGTTTGGTGACAGAGCATAAAAACAGTCTCACCTGATTCTTGATTCACTCTGATAAAGTTTTCATCATGTTATATACATCCAGTGTTAGCTCCTGGCTCTCTGGCTGGCTAACAGTTAGCTGAGATACCTGTGCTGTCCTCATGTGTGCTGCTGCCAGTTGTTGATTCTCATCAAATTTGCTTTGAAGACACTTTTTTGTTCTTGTGCTGTTGGTGCCTGTTTGCATCAAGTGTGATGATCACACTGAGATCAGGGACCGACCTACCTGAGAAACCTGAGATCTATTATTGAACTCCATCCATCTTCTTAACCCATCATCCAGGGTCGTGACCTATTAAGCACTTACTGAATTAAAAAAATACATAAATTGTAAATTAATTTTAAAAAATTGGATTTTTTTAAAATTACTATTGAGTTTTTATGTTGAAATCTTTATTTGTTATATAACAAAGTTTTTCCTGAAGCAACTGACAGTTTGATGTTTGTCTTTCCTGTAACATCAACAGCAAGTAAACCCAGAGCCACACTGACAGCACAAAGTTCAGTCATACCAGCAGGGGGCAGTGTGACACTGAGCTGCTCTGTGGAGGGCTCTGCTGGCTGGAAGTTTGACTGGTTCAGACGTGATTCAGAGTTTTCTGGAGGTCAGAAAATAGGAGCTGGAAAATCAGAGCACACGATCAGTATTTCAGAAGGAGGCATCTATTACTGCAGAGGAGGGAGAGGAGATCCAGTTTTCTCCACAGAGGACAGTGCTGCAGTTACAATTCAGAAACAAGGTGAGGGCTAAGTTTTGTGGTGAGATAACACAAATTAATGATTAAATGAAAGTAACACATTATAAATATGATTTTTTTCTTATTCCTTGTTGATTTTTTTTTCAGTTTAATATTTGTGTTTATTTGTTTGTTAGGGAAAGTTTGGGCTGCTGTGAATCTGCAGCACAGCTGGTCTCAGATATTCACTGGTGACACAATCACTCTCAGATGTGAGATTCAGGGAGGTGAAGGAAAGGTGTGGAAATATGAATGGACAGCACCCAACACAAACAGCCCTCCAACATCCAGTGAATACAGGATCAGCAGAGTTTCAGTGTCCCACAGTGGAGACTACAGATGTCGGGGTAGCAGTGACTATCTCTTAACAGGATGGAGTGATGCCTTCAGACTGACAGTTTCATGTGAGTTGGACCATGATTCATGCTGACATTTAATGTTTTCATGTTTACATCTGTCTTAACAGGAAAACTCCAACAATGATCCAGCTGTCTGCAGGCAGCTCAGGACAACAGTTTTTCTCACTGTGCAAACAGAAAGGAGAGACACCATGGAGGCTCTTAAAATATCAGCAATTTAAAGAGGAATGTACAGAGATGACAGTTTGATAAGAGAATGATAAATCAGTGAAATCTTTAGTTTGTTAAACAGTCTAATGTGTCACATGCAGGGAAACTAATTAATTTTTGTGTTTGTAGATAAATTAATCTGTGAATGTTTAAAGTGTGATTAGTGCTGTAAGAAATGTATTCTTGATGATGATTAAATTTTTTCAATGGTTTTGTTTCTTCAACAGCAAGTAATCCCAGAGCCACACTGACAGCACAAAGTTCAATCATACCAGCAGGGGGCAGTGTGACACTGAGCTGCTCTGTGGAGGGCTCTGCTGGCTGGAAGTTTGACTGGTTCAGACGTGATTCAGTCTCTTCTGAAGCTCAGCTCATGAGAGGAAATGAAGCAAACAGAGTTATTAGTGTCTCACAAGGAGGTCTGTACCACTGCAGAGGAGGGAGAGGAGATCCAGTTTACTACACAGAGGACAGCAGTGACGTCACTGTTGTGGAGACTTGTGAGTTTTAAACTTTCTGTTATTTAAGTTTCTCATGTGTTTCATAATAATAATAATAGATTGCATTTATATAGCGCTTTTCAAGGAACCCAAAGCGCTTAAAAATTCCAATATTCATTCACTCTCACACACTGGTGGAGGAAAGCTACAGTCGTAGCCACAGCTGCCCTGGGGCAGACTGACAGAAGTGAGGTTGCCATATCTTGCCATCGGCCCGTAGGCGGTAGGGTAAAGTGTCTTGCCCAGGGACACAACAACCAGGACAGAGAGCCCAGGGATCGAACCGGCAACCTTCCAGTTAGAGATGCGCCACTCAACTCCCTGAGCCACGTTCATAGAAATGTAGAAATAAAATTTGTGGCATCAACTCCAGAAAAGACTAGAAAAACTGCATATTTATTGCTCATTAGCTGCTGTTAGTCTTTAAATTGTGTTTAATATTTGTGTTAAATATTTTTGGCCTCTCTTTCTAAATGCTTCCTCACATTAAACTGACTTTAAGTGGACATGAAAGACTGTGTATTAAGCCATAGAGTCCTAAAAACAAACAAACAAACATAAGGGTTAATCCTGAACATGTTTTCATCCGAGGTCATCAACAGCTCAGCTAACATCAGGTCAGATCAGGGTCGGTAACCCGCGGCTCTTCCGCCCCTCAGCTGTGGCTCCCGCAAGCTTTGGGTGAAAAAATGAAAAATAAAAGTCCCACACAACATCCCCAACATCTGCAGGAGGAAGTTTACAGAGTGAGAAAAAGAAAAGTGTGTTTATAGCAGCAGCTACTGCAGCCAGAGAGAGTCTGACAGGCTCAGCTGTGAGCCACATGTTAGTATCCAGCTGTTCACTGTGTTCACCGCCTCCAGAGGAAGAAAGTGTGCTGCTGTGACCTTCCCTCGCCTCTCTCCATCTCTGCACTTTGCCATAAGTTGACCCAGAGCAGAAAGCTAGTTAGCAGCTACGAGGCAAACTCAGAACACTGAGCATCAGCCAGAGGTCTCCGTGGGTCAGAGCCGTGGATCTGGAGATAAACCTGCCGTTCTGACACTCATGTCAACACGACAAAGTCTGCTTTCCACAAGGAGACAAATTTGTGTTGAAAGTGTTACAAATGTGCACAATATTATGATCAAGCAATGATTTGTACGCATTTGTTTCACACTGTGACTTGAAAGCAGCTCACATTTGTGGATCTGTGTGAAGCTGGCAGTTAAATTAGACTCAAAACCCCACGTGGGCACGAGACGTGATCTGTGCGTGTCAGGTGATTCGTCCACATGTATTTAAGGTGTTGTGAGCTGTGTATTATCACCAGATATGCTGTTATTGTGCAATAAATATCTTTATGTTTTCGACCCTGAGCTGATGTATTTTATACTCAGGGCTGCCCGTGGCTGCATGAAAACAACAGAAGATGATCGCTCATTGAAATGGACTGAAGACATAATTATATACAAATAGTTTTCATGATTGTTCTTCTTATTTTACAATTATTGGACCACAGCTACATTTTATTTACTTATTCTGAACTCAAACAGACCTGCAGAATGATGCTTTATTTAAAGTAGGCCTGCACAGGCCTGTGCTGTTTTTCTCCTCTTTAAAGTTTTTGTTAAAAAGTTCTTAAAAGGTAAAAAAGCTCTTCTTCTTATTAAGACATCTTGTATTGTATTAAGTATATTTATTATCATCCTGAATTATGGACGGATGAATTTTAAAGAAAGAAATCTGAAAAACAATCCAGACGTTAAAATTTGTGCCTCAATGATCAGCAGTTACTCAGGTTTGTGTCGACACATTTGTACAATAGTTTGTGTGAACTGGAGACCTGAAAAGTTGCACACAAATCACTGCACACATCTGTAAATCTTACTTTCTGCTTGTGAATCATATTATACACAGTTGCACCACTTTCAAGGTAAATTTGTTGCCATAAAAACAAGGATATACTGTCCACCTTCACTCCCTGTCTCTGTAGCAGTAAGTGGTTCTTCAAAGGGAAAATGCAGCTGTTAGCTGTAATGTTAGGATTTGTAGATCACTTTATAAATGTGGAGTGTGTGGAGAACAGGCTGTGTGAGTCAGATACACCAGTGGGCCACCACACACGTGTACCACACGGTAAATAAATGTAAACACTGATTTTTAAATCCAACTTCATTTACAGTCAAAATGTCACCAGGATGCAGTAAATCTTTCTCCTCTGAACAACAGCAAAAAGAAAATCAGGCTTCAAAATGACTTCATGTTTCTATTTGTCTCCTAACTGGATATTTGTCTGTGAACAGTTCCCAGTAAGCCCACTGTGACCCTGCAGCCATCCTGGACTCAGATATACAGCGGTGAGACAGTCACTGTCAGATGTGAGATTCAGGGAGGTGAAGGAGCTCAGTGGACGTATGAATGGAGAGCAGCCAAGTTAAACACACCTCCAACATCCAATGAATACAGAATCATCAGAGCTACTGAGTCTGACAGTGGAGGATACAGCTGCCGGGGCAGGAGGGACTATTTCTTCTCAGAGTGGAGTGATATCATCACACTGACTGTATCATGTAAGATCTTTCATCCAAATTATTTCAAATTACTTGTTAATCTAACCTTTAATTGGGAAAATCAGTTGTCTGCTTAATAAATAAAATCACAAATCAGATGTTAATTATTTTTTTTATTCTAGTAGACTTTCAAACATGATAACAGACAGTTTTTGTTTATATTTCAAAACTGATCATTTAACCATTTGTGGACAGGCTGCAGTCTTCAGTGTCCACGAACAGCATGTTTAACTGTCTGACTGGATACTTTGTAGCATCGTGAGCTCAGAACATTCCTTCCGCTAACAATTAGCAAAGCTAGCTGGCCAGCAACAGCAAGCAAAGCATCAACACTGATCATTTTATTAAGGATGAAAGAATTTAGACCATTTTTAACTCTCAGTGATGCCACATATGTTCTTTTGACTTTGGGACCTGAAGCTGAGTTTTAATCCAGATTACTGAGGATTCTGACTGTGGTAGCCGTGATGCTCCGACAATCCTTCAAGCGGTGTAGCTTTTACCAAAGTTGTACTAAAACATTTTTTGACTGATGAGCACCACGTACCACATAAAACCGGTTCGAGGTCAGTAAGCACAACTACAATTCATAAATAAAGCGCACCGGATTATAAAGTGCACTGTCGATTTTTGAGAAAATTAAAGGATTTTAAGTGTGCCTTACAGTCCAAAAAATTCCATACTTGGAGACAGAAAAACAAGGTATTTTAAAACTTTACTTACAGTGTAGAGCACTAACATTGCTGCTTGTGAGTTGAAATTCATGCTGGGATACCTGGCTGCCCCACGTCCACAGTACCATCAGTTCATAGCAGCGATTTTCTAATATCGATCTGTCCTGACTTACTGTGCATGGTAACCAATCAGATGTTAGACAAGAGGCAGCGCTAAACGAGATCCTCCAAAACTGACATTTGGACTCCATCTTTTTTTTTAGTTGAATAAAACTCAACAGACTCCCATGTGGTCTCATTTTATTGGAGGCTTTATTGGAGTCTGTCAGCCTCTCTGATTTTTTAGTTTTTCTATGTCGATCAGTTGTTTACATCATTGGAAATTAAATTATAGGATTATAGAAAACTACCTAAACTTGAACCATGTCAGTGATGACTGATGGTCACGGTGCTCTCACAATAACAGACACCATTCAGTTTAGTGTCACTTTTGACTGTTATTAAAGGAAAATGCAGAGAGCACAAAAAACATCTAAAAGTAATTTGTTTGTGCAGCATTCGTCTTTGAATAGTGAAGCTGTAGTGCAGTTTTGTATGAAGACACTCAGTCTAATGCAGGGGTCAGCAACCTTTTACACCCAAAGAGCCATTTGGACGCAATTTCCACGCAAAAGAAAACACTGGGAGCCGCAAATACTTTTTGACATCTAAAATGAAGATAACACTGTATATATTGTTTTTTTTTTACCTTTATGCTTTGTGTGAACAACTAAGGTGTGTTGCTTATGAAATCCATGCTACAGAGAAACTTACATTTTATTTATGTAATGAACACATTTTGAACTCTTAAAGAAATATAACAAAAGGAAAGACACCCAGCTGAACTAAAATGATCCATGTAGCAAACAAAAACTGTTGTGAGCCTCCAGCCTTATATCACCTTTGGGCTTTTGGAGCCTTGACCTGACTTTAAAAAAATAATTGGAAAAAAAGCACTTTGCTGCTAAAAGATGAAAAATAGATATTTGCAAAATTCTGCCTAAATATGTATTTTACCTGGTTAATCTGTGTGACGGGGCGTGGTCTGAAGCGCTGCTGCAGGGGAGGCGGACGCACCTGAGCGGCACCCGCAATCACGCCTCGCAGTCTTAACGTCTGTGCTCTCTATGCTGTTGTTGGTGTGTGTCGGGCTGTGAGCTGAAAAGCTACAGCCGGCTGTATGCGTACAGCAACCGTGTGTGAAAAGTGGTCAATAAAGAGAAGCTGTAAAGTGTGTTCATGGAAACATCGTCGGGTCTGCCGTGGTATGTTTACAATGGGACTTCTGCTCCTGAACCTCTGCGTCACTTTCATCTTTACGCAGGACTGTAAGCTGTCATCTGTGAGGCGTGAGCGGTGTTTGTTTTTAACATAGTTCACGGAGGAGAACAGCTGCTGACATAATGTGGATCCGAAGATCCATAATTGGCCTACCTGGGGTTGAAAGTCTCGATAAATGCATGTCGTTTCAGCGGGTATGACGCTTATTTTGAGCGATGAAAAAATAATAGAATAGAATTGTATTTTTATATTTTAAGATCACAATAATCTTCCAATTTAGAACTACAAGTTAAAAAAGAACTAAATAAATAAATTACACTTCAGCTAAATACTTCTAATTTATTTTCCCAAACCACGCGGAGCCGCACTATAAGGACTAAAAAGGCGCATGTTGCCGACCCCTAATGTGTCACATGCAGGCAAATACTTTTTGTTTGGTGCTAGAAGCTAAATGACTGAGTGAATGTGTAAAGTCTGATCATTTCTATAACAAAGTTCTTCCTGAAGCAAGTGACAATCTGATAAACTTTTCCCTGTAAACGCAACAGCAAGTAAACCCAGAGCCACACTGACAGCACAAAGTTCAGTCATACCAGCAGGGGGCAGTGTGACACTGAGCTGCTCTGTGGAGGGCTCTGCTGGCTGGAAGTTTGACTGGTTCAGACGTGATTCAGAGTTTTCTGGAGCTCAGAAAATAGGAGCTGGAACATCAGAGCACACGATCAGTATTTCAGAAGGAGGCATCTATTACTGCAGAGGAGGGAGAGGAGATCCAGTTTTCTCCACAGAGGACAGTGCTGCAGTTACAATTCAGGAAAAAGGTGAGGGTGAAATTTTGTTGTGAGATAACACAAATTAATGATTATATGAAAGTAACACATTATAAATATGATTTTGTTTTTATTCCTTGTTGATTTTTTTTTTCAGTTTAATATTTGTATTTATTTGTTTGTTAGGGAAAGTTTGGGCTGCTGTGAAACTGCAGCACAGCTGGTCTCAGATATTCACTGGTGACACAATCACTCTCAGATGTGAGATTCAGGGAGGTGAAGGAAAGGTGTGGAAATATGAATGGACAGCACCCAACACAAACAGCCCTCCAACATCCAGTGAATACAGGATCAGCAGAGTTTCAGTGTCCCACAGTGGAGACTACAGATGTCGGGGTAGCAGTGACTATCTCTTAACAGGATGGAGTGATGCCTCCAGACTGACAGTTTCATGTGAGTTGGACCATGATTCATGCTGACATTTCATGTTTTCATGTTTACATCTGTCTTAACAGGAAAACTCCAACAATGATCCAGCTGTCTGCAGGCAGCTCAGGACAACAGTTTTTCTCACTGTGCAAACAGAAAGGAGAGACACCATGGAGGCTCTTAAATTATCAGCAATGTAAAGAGGAATGTACAGAGATGAGAGTTTGATAAGAGAATGATAAATCAGTGAAATCTTTAGTTTGTTAAACAGTCTAATGTGTCACATGCAGGTAGGGATGGGAATGGATAAGAATTTATTGATTCTCATTGGCTCCACTTTGAGAGTCGCCACCATCTCTAAGCAGAATATCAAAGACATTCATGCAGATTAATTAGAGGCTGTGAGGTCAAATGTTTGTGCATGTTGGAGGTATTTCCCCTCTTTGTTGGAATCAGTGTTGGGATCATTTCTCAAAAAAAGTAAAGCAAAAAAGTTCTTACACAAAACCAGCACAAAGAGACTTTAAATTGGTCGTCATGGTGATTCTACTGTAGAGGCATGAACAGGTAGAAACGGAGCTGCAGCCTGACTGCTCATCAGTTTCTTACCTGTTGAAATTCATCACTCTGGGTTATTGGCTAGCTTAGTGTTAGCGTACTGTCTGTGCAGGTACTGTGAAGAGCTGAAGTTGTGTTAACAGTTGATCACGTTGTTGTTTCTGTCCTGCAGCAGTCTCCACTTTACCATCGTTCCCATCCTTTGTGCAGTAACAATAAAAGTAATTTCTGCACCACCATTTTCCTCCTTTGATACAAACAGGAATCAGCTGATCGTAGCGAGAGTGCAAGAACCAATAAACAGGATTAATAAGCAAGTGGACTAAACAGTCTAATGTGTCACATGCAGGGAAACTAATTAATCTTTGTGTTTGTAGATAAATTACTCTGTGAATCTTTAAAGTGTGATTAGTGCTGTAAGAAATGTATTCTTTATGATGATTTAATTTTGTGGTTTTGTTTCTTCAACAGCAAGTAAACCCAGAGCCACACTGACAGCACAAAGTTCAGTCATACCAGCAGGGGGCAGTGTGACACTGAGCTGCTCTGTGGAGGGCTCTGCTGGCTGGAAGTTTGACTGGTTCAGACGTGATTCAGTCTCTTCTAAAGCTCAGCTCATGAGAGGAAATGAAGCAAACAGAGTTATTAGTGTCTCACAAGGAGGTCTGTACCACTGCAGAGGAGGGAGAGGAGATCCAGTTTACTACACAGAGGACAGCAGTGACGTCACAGTTACAGAAACTCGTGAGTTTAATTATTTTATTTCTACCACACTAAGAGATCATATAGCTGTGAGTTTATTAACCCTTAGATGACTTTTCTGTTCATTAAGATTACTTGGAAATGTGGGAAAATAGAAACATTTATTTAGTTTTGTTCTTGATTTAAGTCCAAAATTGTGAGACTAAGGACTCACCCTCACAGAGAATGTGTTCTCCAAAAAAACATCAACAAAACGATTCAGACCTTTAAAAAATGTGTTTTAGCTACACAAGTTCAAATTCCAAAGAAAAATGAGACCTTGCAGTGAAATGTTTCAGATTTTGTTTTAATAACAGACAACAAAACAAATGTTTCTGTGTTACAGTGTTGATGTAAATACCAGCCGTACCTGCAGGTGTAAACATGAGACTGTGCTATAACAATGTAAACACTGTATATGAGAGTTGTGTTGGATCTGATTGTTCAGTGTTCAGCATGGTGATGGCTGAGGGATCAAAGCTGTTCCTTAGTTTGTTAGTTCTTGTCTTTATGGCTCTGAAATGTCTGCCTGAAGGTAGACGTTCACACAGTGCATGACCTGGGTGAGATGGATCCTGAAGGGTTTTCTTCGTGTTCCTGAGACTGCGGGAGCTGTGCAGTTCTTCAAGTGAGGGCAAAGGATGGCCGACTATCCTCTGGGTGACCTGTATAACCCTGTGGAGCTATTTCCTCTGTGCTACTGTGCAGCTGTGCTATACAGTTCTTCATGTAGCACAGTATGCTATCAAAAACCAGCTACAGGTCAGGGTGTTTGAAAATATCTCAGTACATCCTGATGAAGCCGTCCTGCCTGTGGCCTGGTTTTGACTGTCTTTGTGCTGATTGTAGCAATTTTACAAAGTGGGATGTGGCCGTGATCAAAAAGAGTTATCAGTGGTCAGACTGGCCCGAGGTGTGGTTTAACCCTGTAGCCTGTTGGAGGTTTATTTTTTTCACTCACGTTACTCTCATGTTTTAAACATCAGAATTTTTATGTTTCTATTTGTCTCTAACTGGATATTTTCCTGTGAACAGTTCCCAGTAAGCCCACTGTGACCCTGCAGCCATCCTGGACTCAGATATACAGCGGTGAGACAGTCACTGTCAGATGTGAGATTCAGGGAGGTGAAGGAGCTCAGTGGACGTATGAATGGAGAGCAGCCAAGTTAAACACACCTCCAACATCCAATGAATACAGAATCATCAGAGCTACTGAGTCTGACAGTGGAGGATACAGCTGCCGGAGCAGAAGGGACTATTTCTTCTCAGAGTGGAGTGATATCATCACACTGACTGTATCATGTAAGATCTTTCATCCAGAGTATCTAAATAAGGAAAAAGCACTTCTTCTTTCTTACAGCTTTATAACTGTCTTTCATGTTGGTCAGTAAAATGTTTAGTTTTTATTCCAGCAACAAAGACCTGAACATCAGCTTTTTATTCACAGTGAAGAGAACAAAACATATGAGAGTAACTTCTCTGCTGTGCAGCTCTAATACATGAAAGATGAAATGCAGAACAAATGCTGGATCTGTCTCAGCTGCTCCACCACATCCACTAAGAAACATTAAATCCACTGATTGTTCCTCATGTGTGTTTTTAACTTAGAAATGCAGCAAATTAAATATGAAAGATTACTGTTGTGTTTGTGTGACAGTTGTACAGTTTGTTGCAGCTTCACCATTAAAGTTATGTCATATTTATTATTTCCATATTTCCACCAAGTTATTTCAACTGGTTTGATTCAGTCATTGACTTTTGTTCTTTTTTCTAAACTGAACTGCAGATAAACCAAAGGCCAAACTGAGAGCTGATAACACAGCTGTTCCAGTAGGGGGCAGTGTGACCCTGACCTGCTTTGTGAACCCATCATCATCATCTGGATGGAAATACTACTGGTACAGAGATGAGAAATCCTCTGAAGCCCTGACCACACAAGATGCAGTTTTCCACTCAAATGGACAAATCAGTGTCTCACAGGAAGGACTCTACAGGTGCAGAGGAGGAAGAGGAAACCCAGTTTACTACACAGAGGACAGCCAGTCAGTCAGGATTGGGAAAACTGGTCAGTTTAACATGAGGTCAGATAAATTCCTGATTAAGGAGGAAGATGAAGAACAAAAGGCATTAACATTTTTGACATTCACGTGTTTTTATTGTACTTTCTTGAACAGTAACAGCCTCAAACTGGCCTGTTGTGACTCTGTATCCAAACTGGTCTGAGATATACAGAGGAGAGACGATCACTGTCAGATGTGAGATCCATGGAAGAGACACTGAGTGGGATTATGAGTGGGAAACAAACAGCAGGATAAAAGCTCCAAATCAAAATGAATACAGGATTAGATCTGCTTCATCATCCAACAGTGGAAACTATCGCTGTAAGGGCAGAATGAAACGTTCACAGCATGAAACAACAGAGTGGAGTGATTCAGTCACACTGACAGTTTCTGACAGTAAGTAGAGTCATAGTTCATTTAACCTGGAAATAGAAACAGTTTGTAAAAATGTGTTTTTATTAGTACATGTTGAGATATTTGACATGTTTAGATAGTCTCACTCTTAAAGTTCATCATAAATATTTGTGAGTCAACATTTTAGTGACATTGAATTCAGAGTTAAGAGACGAAAGATTGAGAGAAAATCTTTGTTGAACAGATGAACCCCGTCCTGTCCTCACTGTGTCTCCATCATGGCTGAGTCCTGGAGCCTCAGTAACTCTGAACTGTGAGGTTGAACATCCGTCTGCAGGATGGAGCTTCTACTGGTATGAAGCTGTTCCTGATCTATCAGAGAAATCCTCCAGTTATGAGCTGCTACCTGATGGCAGTGGGACTGCACAGGACTCCTACATCATTCATGGACAGACACACACAGCAGGATATGTGTGCAGAGCTGGAAGAGGAGACCCAGAGTATCACACTGATCACAGTCGACCAAAGTTTGTCTGGTCTGCAGGTCAGTTTGATTCTGTTTATCCTCTCAATAAACCAATTTTATTTCTTAACTTTTGTTCACCAATTTTTCACCAAAATTCAGCTCATTGAAATTCAATAATGACAATTAAATGTTTGTGTATATTGAATATTTCCAATTCTCTCTCTGATCAAACTGAAATTCTTTGTTTCTTTTTATTATTTTTGCACTTTCATAATGTGACAATATGAAAACAGCGCACATTACATTTTAAATGTTTTCTCTTTGCAATAAGTATTTTTAATTTGGATGTTTAAACTCATTTTATTATTTATGCTTGTTATTTTTTTACATAAGATTTTGATAAACAAAGAATATTTTCACTGTGATATTTTGAATGCTAACATCTGTGAGCTTTGTTGTTTCCAGATGTTCATTCAGCAGCGTCTCTCACAGTGAGTCCTGACAGAGTGCAACACTTCACCTCTGACTCTGTCTCACTGACCTGTGAGGGAAACTTCACTGAGTGGAGAGTGAGGAAGTTCTCTGAGGACGGCCGACTCTCTGACTGTAGGAGAATGACTGGATCCACATGTGACATCAACACATCAAAGTCAGATACTGCAGTGTACTGGTGTGAGTCTGGATCAGGAGAGTTCAGCAGTGCAGTCAACATCACTGTACAGAGTATGTTATTATACATTTACTTCTTGGATTTGAATCATTTAGACATCAAATGTATGTGTGTATGTGTATTTCTCCCATTATTTTTTTTGTGGCATACAGTATTTGTACCGTAGTTTTTAAGTGCACAAGATCAGATTTTGATGATGAAAAACATTTGTACAATCTGTTCTTATTATTGTTTGACAGCTCTTTCTCAAAGTGTGCACCAGCTGATGTGAATGAAACAATTGTGTGTGATTGTGTCACAGATGATGGCAATGGTCCTATCCTGGTGAGTCCTGTTCATCCTGTGACTGAGGGAGCTTCTGTTAGTCTGAGCTGCAGTTTGAGAACACAAAAAATACTTTCCAATGTGTTTTTCTATCACAATGACAAACTTATTCAAAATGATACCCGAGGGGAGCTGAAGATCTCTGCAGTGTCAAAGTCTGATGAAGGTTTCTACAAGTGTCAGTACTCAGGAAGAGAGTCAGCACAGAGCTGGATGTCAGTTAAAGGTGAGCAGGATCAAGACATTTGATGGATTTTGTAGATGAGTTTAATGACTGAGAAGGAACATTAGATTGTCTGATTTAAGTCTCAAAGTCACTTGGCTCTATTTTATAAATGCATTTATTCATAAGATTATAATTTATTAATAATTAATTTCTGTTTTGTGTTACAGTAACCATGTCAGGAGCTGACAGCTCTTCATCTCCTGTGTGGTTGATGGTTGGACTGGTTTGTGGAGTCTCTCTCATTATTATTCTCCTGCTCTTGTTGTATCGCTGCAGACAGTCCAAGTGTAAGAGCCTCTTTTCTATTTTTATTAATATTCATATTACATTAGGAATCTTTCAGGGTTAGTAAACTAAATGAAATTAGAAATTAAACTCAGTACAAATCCAAATTTAAATAAAAGTTGGAAACCACATTTCTACAATTCTTAGGAAAACAAACTATGAGGAAAGATGTGACAAAGCAAAGGAAAACTGAGGCAGTTTATAAAACACATGATAATGAGATGATGAGTAACAGGTGTTAACTAACTAACTAAAGCCTCTTTTCCATTAGTAATTACTCAGATCGACTGGTTTTCCATCACGCTCAAGTACCACCTAATGTGCGTGGTCATCGTCATAGTGACGTGGTCGAGCACCCCATGACTTAATTAGTATTTGTCACAAATGATTCAACAAAGGTGAACATCACGGCGATGATTTACCTGCTGCTCGGTCATCTTTCTATAGACTCGGGGCCACGGTGTTGCTTGTGTAGCCATTTCTGGGTTGCCGGGTTTCAAAAATGGCTTTTTTTTTTTATCAACAAGACGCTCTCGTAACTCATCAATGATGCCACTGACCAGTCAATCGGCATGTACGCTATTGACGTCACATTTTGGGATCACCTCGGATCACTTGGAACTCCGGTTGAGTAAATACTAAAATGGTACTACTGGATCTGATGGAAAACCCTGAAAACCTTGTTTTAGTTACTAATGGAAAACATGTTAACAGAATGACACAAGAAACAGGGGAGAATAAAACAGGAAATGACTGACACTGAGACCTCGAGTAAGTGGTCAGCACTTAAACCGATCTTTATTATCATTATTAATATTGACTCTTCATTCAGTCTCCATTGACAGGAACATTTCTTAGGTTCAGTTTCATCCAAATAACCAACTGACTACATGCACAAAAGATCAGAAACAAACAGGATTTTACAACCTGATTGTATCTTTAACTCGACTGAAAGAATCCACAAATGTTGTTGTTTCATATCAGAACAACACAAACAGTAACACCATGATGGGTTCATGCTCTGAAAATATCTGATAGTCCTGTTGTTGATTTAAACACAACTAATGAAACTCTGCAAAAGGTTTTTCTGTTTTTTCATTTATCTTTGAAAAATGTGTCATGTTGGTTTTCATGTGTGAGGCACTGAAACACTGGTGCAGGACATCATGTGAAAAGCACAGAGCAGCTAGAGATGAAACAGTCTTTTAATTTAAGGAAACTGGCACCATGTCATTGGTTTACAATTGTGTAACTAAAATATGAACATTTCAGCAGATAAACCCCCAGATGTCATTTACTCTAATATTGAACTGGAAAACTTTGGAAATAAGTGTGAGTACACAAAACATATACAATGTAGAAAAAAAGCCTGGAAAGTTTTTGAAAAGTTAAAAAATGTATTAAATGTTTTTCTTTTGTGGATTCGATCATCTTCACAGGGAAGCATCATAAACCAGAGCAGAGTGCTGTTTATGCTAATGTGAAGACAGGAGCTGCAGGTACAGTCACAACAGTCTCATTCAGTGTTTGTACTTGAACGTGTCATCACATCATTATATTGCAGGTAATTATAGGTCAACATGGAGTTTAGTTATTCACTTACTAATCAGTGTTTCAGCTTTACTGAATCACAGCATCCACAGATTCTGACCCAGACCTCAATCACAAAACACACACATGCAAAGCTGAAGTGTCACAGGCAACAAATGATTTTTACTTAGATTTCTTTCACTGTAGTTGTAAAAAGTTTAAATTCATATGTATCCAACATGTTTGTATCATATCTGTGCTGAACAAATGTGTGCTGAGCTCTGACGTCTCTTTTAGAGGACAGTCTGATGTATGCTGAGGTCAAACAGCCCAAAAAAGAAAAAGCCAAGAAAAACAAAGGTGAGCAAAGTCTGCCATCATCTCCAAGGGACAATCCATCAGCTGATTAAAATCTGTCATACTCAATTATCTTTGCATTAGTGGAGACATCCAGTTTCCTCCTGGTTAATGATATTATTGTTCTCAATGATCTTCTCTTCATTCACAGGAAAATCAAGTCCTGCAGCTGATGCAGCAGTTTATTCTGAAGTCACATCAGGAAGCTCTCTCAGTAATTCTGCTGCCATGCAGGCTGATTTATTCTTCACATTATTAAATGTCTTCAGCTCATAATATCTTTACATGTTGGAAATCACTTTGTCTCCTTGTGCTTGTCTTACAGGTCAGTGAGGAGAGCTGTAGCAGCAAAGCCAAGAAGAAGCTTTTTATGAAGCCACTCTTGCTCCTCTGCTGCCCAAATATCAGACATGCTCAGCTTTATGTGCAGTTACAATATTACATCATAATATCAGACATATTGCTCTCTTATTGCATAAAACAAATGCAGGTGTATTCGTGCTCTTTATATTCAGTTATTTGTATAAAGATTTTGTAATAAACCTTGAATGTATCTAACATGTTCCAACAGCAGTGAGAAATATGTGATCTTTAGTATCTGACAGCACAACTTAAAGTCAGTGTTTGCAGTGTTTCACAAGTAAATACTGATATGGGCACCAACAAATACTTTAACTGTGTTTGTCCAAAGATCTCATACATTATATAAATAAGAATTATTTCTTATTAAACGTGCATATATGTATATTATTGTTTCTGATCATTCTGTGCTTTTGTAGTTTGAAGGAGAAATAAAATCTTTTCACATTTGAACATTTTATCTTTGATTTTTGTTTCCTGTATGAGATTATTCACAAAGTAACAAAACAACCACTTAAACAGTTTGTAATGGTGTTGTCATGGAAACCTGAAATAAACAGATGTGAGTATTATTTGCAAAGCGGTCACTAACAGTTCAGAGCATGACAGCAGTCTGCATGTATCTGACACAGAGGACTGAAGTAGAACATTTACAGAGAGAAGCTCTCTGTGTGCTGCTGTCACAGGATGCAGTTAAAGGAAAAGATAACTTGTACATGTGATGAATCTCATATGAAAGATGGAGACAGAACATCACAGAGAACTAAAGCTCTGCATCAACCATGGTCAGCATGACTGAAAGAAGTAGAAGGATTAAACCTTTCCATTATGCTCCCTTTTGATCATTAACTGATCGCTCAAGAATTTAAAAATATGACACAAACACAAACATTTAGTCACAGTAAGGTGGAGGTACAGGTCAGGCTCCTGCTCAGTCAGGTAAACTAAACCAGCTGGGTTGAGCTAGCTCAGTGTTTTCCCCTGAAGTCAGCATGATGGTGATAAACACTGCTGGTCATATGCTCTAACACCTCAGTATGTGCTGTAGATGGTTTTCTCTCTTCACTAGCAATCATGACCTTGTCCTATAAAGTAGGTGAACAACTATAACTACACTGGTGACTGTTTTTCTTTCTTCTATTTTCTTTTTGTCTGAAAGAGAAAACAAAGAGGTCATCAGTGCAACTCTGAGTATCTGTATTTCTATCCTGTAACTGTCAAGATGCAAGTTACTATACATGTGTATGTAAATGCATCAATAACAGTTACCAGGGTGCCGCCTGGTGGCATTACCTGAATATGCTCTGCATTATTTATCTATTCTATTCTCCACATCAGAAAGCCTAGTTATTCTATTTTCAATTCATTGCTACCTCCCCATGCAGGAGACTCTGACAGCACTGAGCAGCTCCTTCAGTGGCAGGCTGCAGCACCCACTGAGTGGGACGGAGAGATTTCGCAGGTCTTTCCTCCCCACTGCTGTCAGACTCCACAACAAAGACTTTTGGAGCTGATCAAACACACACATGTGCATTAAGACTAAGTGCAATACTGTTTTCTGACAAAGTTATATTTTTACTCAGTTGTATATAGCATTTGTATTCTATTTTTATCCTATTATACATTTTATATTATTTTATTCTATTCAATTCTGTACAGTTGTGTACAGTATATTATTCTTATTGTTTTCCAGTGTTCTCTAATTGCTAATTAACTTTGCACTGTCCACTCTCTGCTGTGACATGCAAACATGTAAAACCTGAATCAGGGAGAGCAGCAGCAACAGAACAGAATCAGTGAGCAGCTGTGACATCGACTGAGTCAGAAACAACATGAACAACATGGATTCATGCTAATTATCCTCGTTCTGTTGTTGTGTGGCTACAGAAAGGGTGAAACGTTTCTTATTGATTATTGGCTGAAAGTGATGCATAATTTCTAATGTTGCGACACATGTTAAATAAACTGTGTACAAAGCACCATCACAAGTTTAATCATTTGTACTGATCCGTGTTTTGACAGGTTATTGCAACACACATCTCATCAGACAGCAGCCCCACATCTTCAGCACCTTTAAGTCTTTGTCAGTTTTTCAGTTGTATGTGTTCTGTTTTTTGTTTCAGGTCCATAACAAGTCATGGCCAACATGCAGCTTTAACACAATCTTACCTTTTGTGTATTTTAGTAATTTTATTTTCTTTCATCTCCTTTATTTAAACGTTGTTTTCAAGCTCTGAATCAGCAGACATGGCTTTAAGGTTCAGATTATAGTGCCCCCTGTTGGTGTGACATTGTCTTACATCGTGTTGAGACTTTTTCTGGTGGACATTTTTTTTATGATGGAAATCCAGAAATTATACCCAACCCTTTTGCTCTTTCCTATCCTCCTGATAACCACCTGACCTTCCTGATCCCCGCCCCTCTGCTTCCTCCTCATACTCTGCTGGTTAACTTGGTTGTTTGGACACCATACATTGCACTCGTACAGAGTGGAGAAAACTGTAGACTATTTTGATAAATGCAAATCTTTTTTTAAATTAATATAGTGATTTGTTTTATTTAAGAAGCAATAAGCAGTAAAACTAAAAGATCAAACTGTAAATAAGACAATACAGAATAACGTCTTTCTTCCTCTGAACAGACTTTGATGCCTACATGTGTAAGAGATAGTTGTTGGTTGTGTCTTTTCTCCAACAGGTTTATTTTTATCCTCTGCAAGTCAGATACCTCATAAGAGGAAATGAAGCCTGCGGTTTATTTTCTTTAAAGTCAACACAGCCGAGTGGAAATGTGCAGGTATGACAATGTGTGAAAACAGTTTAAAAGTAGCTTTATTGTGGTGATGACACATGCTGGACTAAAGAATAAATAAAGCATGTGGGCATCAAGAGAAACGGTGAAAAGCTTGTTTCTCACGCTCACGTCTTTAAGAGTCTCTGCATGGACGTGCTGTAAATGTTCATTTATCTCTGACATACATAAAATCATCCATCACTCTCTCTGTCCACAACATCATATACAGACATGTTTATATATATATGTTAATATATGTTAATATAATATATTAACATATATGTTAATGTATTTTACCTTTCAAACACAAAAGTGATGGGAAGAAGAAACAAACCTGCTGTTAAACAATCTAAAAAAAACCGGATGTCAACATGTTTGTATGTGTAGATGATACTGCACCAAACCTTAATTATAACCTTTGTAAGAAAGTGTTTGACAGGATTAAGGATGGAGGCTGTGTTTGCAGGCTTTAACTTAGATTGATTTTATAGACTGTATATTGACAATGGCCACTGTCTTGTTTTTTGAGTGATAAACTGAGGTATACTGCATGCTCATATTGTCATGATCCTGGGTCCTTTTGACCCAGCGTTTTGTGTTTTCTCTTCGCGATTTTGGTTCTGTTCTTCCTCTGGTTAGTGTTTACTCTGTTCTGCCCGTGTGTTCCTGTATCTAGTCCGCGTTTCTTAGTTTGTGTCCTTTCATGTGCAAGTTCCTGTTTTATTGTGAAGGTCTGCATCTTATGTGAGTGTTTTCAGTTTGCCTCCCTAGTCTCATCATGTTTATCACTCCCAGCTGTGTCTCCCACCTGTGTGTAATCTCCCTGTGTTCTCTGAGTGTATTTAAGTTGTATTTTCTGTCTTAGTAATTGCTGGTTCGTCTGTGTTGTTTCCCCTTGGTCTCCCTGCGTCTTCCCGTATGTATTTCTCCGGACCTCCCTGCATCCTCGTTCTGGTTTGTCTTATTAGTTTACCCAGTTTAGGTTTCCAGTTTCATGTTTTGTCGCCACCGCTGTTTGTACTTACCCACCCCTGTATATAAACACTCACCTGCACCAGAGCTGCTGCCTTTTGGGTCCTTCCTACATTCCACACGGCTTGCCCCGGCAATCCGTGACACATATGGAGGGGACTAGCCGATCACAAAGTTACCACACCTTAAAGCATTCACTGCTCTGTTGTCTTTTTGGACTAATGTGGGCGGAGCCTATAATAACTTTTATAGTGTGAAAGATGAGTTCCACTTAGACAGGTTATGGAGAGACAGACCACCATTCATGTTCGCATCTATACCTAGTTGCAATCACCTGAATCACCAGTTAACATAATAATATATGACTTTTGACTGTGTGAGGAAGCCAGAGTACCTGGAGAGAACCCAGACAGGTAGAGGAAGAACATGCAAACTCCACACAAAAATCCTCAGCTGGTGGATTAAAACCTGCAACCTTCTTAATGTTTAATGTCTGTGTAGGTTCTCAGTCATCCATCTCATGGTAGTCTAAGGAGTTTGGAAAGAAAGTGACTAAACTTCTTTAAGTTTCTTTAAGACGTGTCACCTCTCATCTAAGAGGCTTCTTCACTTCTAGAGGCAAACAGTGGAGACTCCAGAGTATTTTAACCTTAGTGGGAGTTGTCTCTTAAAAAGGTTCGTAGACCCAATACTAATCATGTGTGTCATCACATGAGCCAAGGTGTGAATAAAGGTTTGGGTCATTATGCTGCATTGAAGACACCTCTGAACTCGGATGTTGGAAATTGGGAGTGAGGTCACTCTCGAGTTAGCATGTTGCAGAAAAAGCTAGGAAACAGTATTTGTTTTGGTTCTTGGTAAATTAGAGCCACGCAGGTATGAATAGCAGTGCAGCATAATACTTGTTTTTTTGACTAATTGGTGCTCAAACCTAATCACGGCTTTTTTAGTGAGTCAAAAATACACCACAGTGGCAGTACAGACTTTGTTGTGGCCAGATGACTGGAGAGTGGCGCGAGCCCAAAAGCAGACGGTTGAGACAGGAATGAACTTAACAAAAAACAAGCCGTTTACTTTAGGCTGGATCAACAATATAAACAAAACGAAACAGAAACTAGGATGATGTTAACAGTAAACTAAACTGGGGAAAACTAACACTAGACACAGTGAACATGAAACCTGAATGTGGCTAACATGGACATGAATACCTGAGACTTGACTGAACAGAAACATGGCACATGGTGAAAAGATGACCTGCCAACGAACAAATGAAAACTCACACCAAAAATACACAAGAGGCTGACGAAGGAAGTGGAACACACGGGAAACACAACTGCAATAAACATAATGACGCACGAGGAAGACAAACCAAACACAGGACGTGATACTGTCAAAATAAAACAGACAAAACGGAAAAAGACACCTGAACCGGGGAAGAAATAGACATGGGGACATAGAAGCAGAAATGGGAGGTGAAAACAGCGACATGACTGGACACAGAACACACGTGGACATACAAGACTGACAGAGGCGACATGGAAGTACGAGGGGAACGTGGCAAGGGAACAAGGAGACGAGACACGGACATGACTAAGGAACAAACACAGAGTTCATGACTCAGACAGGAAACAGGGAATGACACAGCGACAAGAAAACATCGATCAGAAATATGACTAAACTTGGATGCAAAACCAGGTCTAACCTCAATACTAACTAATAGAAAACTAAAAGATCACAACACAAAGAAATCACAAAAACACAAAAAACTCAAACTGCTGGGTCAAACGACCTCGAACCATAACAGTTTTACTCCTGTTTATGTTCAGTGCCGCCATCTTGGATCGTTAACTCAGAGTACGCTGGTCTGCTCAGACTTTCAGAGTGGGAGATCTGAGTTGAGGAAGCGTTCCACAAAAAAAAATTGTGAATGGCAACTTCGACTTATTCAGGAATTATAACCAGAGATTTCAGGAGAGACCTTGCCTCACCCTATCATGTGACCAATTCAAGGTTCAAGATAGGTACCGGTATCCGGTGTTATCATGGCACCGGTTCTGACATAAACAGACCGAAAAGCAGCGCACATTTCGGTGCTTTATTTCGGTGCTTTTTTTTCCTGAGATGTGATACACTTCAGATTCTAGCCAATCATTTTACCTTTCCAAGGATAGTAGGTGGGCCCAGGTACACACGTTCTTTTAGAGCAGAACTACAGATTAGAAATGCCCAAGGCGAAGCGGTCAAAAGTCTGGCTGTACTTCACAGCCAAAGATGCAAACTCAGCAGCCTGCAAGAAGTGCTTTAAGGTGATACTGTGCAAAGGAGGTAACACCTTGAATCTGATGAAACACCTGACGACGCATAGCGTTTTTTTTAAAGCCGAGAAATGCACCGTACCTACTAGGGGTGTGATGCCTGTCATCGGACCGGAGTTAGTAACATCCCGCAAGAACCCGAAGAGGAGAGTCCTGGCCCCTAGCCCTGCCAGTGTAGCAGAAATGATGAGGATGATGATGGCAGCAGCAGCCGTTCTTCTCTGCGTGAGTAGCTTAATGTTGTTCGTGTGTAATTTACGTTGAGTAGGCTAACCACGTTATTACATTAATGCATGTAAGGTGAACTAGCAAACGCCGTCGTAGTTACATGCGGCTGTCTTCTTGTTTGATGGCAGATACTCCCTTCACCCTGGCCAAAAAGGCTAAAATGACCAAAGAAAAAGTGGGAAACAGCTAAACATGAGAGGTTTTTGGACAAAGTTTGTGTTTTTTCCATTGTTTAAGCACTGCTTCCAGCCAAGAGTGATATAATATATGCCCCATAGCTGCAGAAAAGGCTAACATTGTTATCTTTTTGCAAAAAAACTAGCTAAACATGAGAGGTTTTTGGACAAAGTTTGTGTTTTTCCATTCTTTAAGCACTGGTTCGAGCACCGTTT
Source organism: Aulonocara stuartgranti (assembly GCF_965226115.1). NCBI lineage: Eukaryota > Metazoa > Chordata > Actinopteri > Cichliformes > Cichlidae > Aulonocara > Aulonocara stuartgranti. The sequence goes on from NC_138941.1 coordinate 42,709,507, forward strand.
AAGCACCAGCACCGTTTCAAAAGTACCGGTTTGGCACCGGTATCGGATAAAACCTAAACGATACCCATCTCTAGTCACGACACGACACTGCACAAATCATATAAAAGTCTCTGAGAATAAAACATAATTATGAGCTGGTAAATATGTCCCCTGACCTGAAACAACAGAAGATAGGAATAAAACACAAGAAGCAAGCCTGCATGTTTGCAGTGGACAGGAAATGTGAACACGTCACATGACTGCTGTGGTCAAAGCTACAGGAGCTGTTTGAGGTTTGTATAAAAGGAAAGGAAGCACAGAGAGGCCACAGTCAGAAGAAACACTCTGGTCTTATCTGTATTAAATGCAGCTTCTCTTTTTATTATTGATGTAAAGTCAAAGTGTTTGAGATGAGCTGAGGATCAGAGTACAGCAGGGCTGGATGTGAGGATGGGGCACTCTTTGCTCTGCATGACGGGGTTATTGTGTAAGTACATTTGTGACATTGTTTGAATGGCACTGATTAATGAAAGTGTTTCTCATGTGTGAGAATTAGAGTGTATCACTGGTTTGAAGTGTTTATGTGAGAGTTTGAACAAAGCATATTTGTGATGTTTATGAAAGTTACAGACAAATGTTGGCTGGTTCCTTGGTTCAGTTTAGTCTGGAGTATCGTGTTGGATACATCGCTGCTTGTTGCACTTGACTCATTGTCATTGTCTTTAAGGTCATATATTAATACATTTTAAATTAAACTTTTATAACATTTTTTATAACTATAAGTTTAAAAATGTTTTCTCATGTGTCAAACGTACTTTTTATGCACAGAGAAAGAAAAATACTCTTAAACTCTTAAAACTAATGTCCTAATTTAGTTTGTTTTGTTTGATTTTCCGTCAGTTTGATCCTAATGATGTTTTATCTTTACTTCATTACTCTCTTCTACGTTAATGCTGATGCTGAGACATGGTTATTTTTCTCTCCTTTTTGATGCTCAATAAATAATTAGACTTTTATTTTTACTTTTTAATGTTAACAAAAGACAATCAGATTTTAGAAATTCAAACATCTGCAGTGAAATGTCAGAGACAGAAAATATCAGAGTAGTTTTATTATCATAGAGATTAGATCTAGAGTAGGGTTAGATATCTACACTGTGTTGTTAATCAATACTAAAACAGAATGAAGATACTCATTTGCATCAATGTTGATATCCATAGTGTTGTCTTGGCTTCCTCCAGCTGAGGCACAATTTGATGCATAAAGGAGCCATCGCACGCCAGATTTACGCTCTCGCATGTGTGCATTGTTGACCTTTGAAGTGTTTTTTGTGCTTCTTCCTTTCCTGCTGTATTTCACTACACTTGCCAACCAATGAACATTCAGCAGACGCTGACATCATCAACTTCAAACAGCGTGCAGTCAGGACCTTAGAGGATACACGATAGCATGTGTTGGGTGGGTGAAAGTCCCTCCCCCTCTCTGTCCCAATGAAAAGGCTACACAGTCGACACATTTGCAGGACTCTGCTCTCGAAGCTGAATCCTGTTTCTGTGAATCAGCTGCGCTTTGATAGTTTGGAGGGACACATAGTGCCACCTGCTGCAGAGATATTATTAAATAGTGATTAAAAATCTTTAAATAATATCAAACTTAAAACATTAAAATGTAACACTGTTGTAAAAAAGGATAAGATATGAATTCTGTAGAAACTCATTAATCTGATGATGTAGCACACAGAGCAGTAAAATAAACATTTTTATTCCTGTTAACTATTTTATCATTGAGTCCAGTCTCAGTGCTGCTGTTGATTTCTGAGGCTCTGAAAGTTTAAACTGGAAACATGTAAACCTTAGAGGTTACAGTCCCACAGCCTAAACAAGGAAACATGGAAATCACTGTAGTTTGTTTGGAGATCAAAGTGAAATTAATTTGATTTGATTGATTTGGTTCTGCCAAATTCTGTCCCTACCATCTGAATGTTGGAGCAGAAACTGAGACTCATCAGACCACTGTGTGGTTACAGGACGCTAAAAACAATGTCTTTCGCTATTAATACAATTATAACAGTTATAGCTACCTACAAGGCAACACCTCTTCCAGCTGTCTTAGGGTGAGAGACGGAGCACAGACAGGTTACATCAGGGGTTAAAAACACCTTTAATTAGTTCCAGAAGTGTCTGCTTGCAGGTAGAGGGAGTTTGGTTTTACTCTGTAGATATTGTTAAGGTTCAAAATATTGGGGATGGAGACAAGAGAAAAACCACAATAACAACACTGGTCCGGTCGGGTTGAGTCAAACGATGATTTTTAATGATCACACACGTGGGAGATGGACACTGATGCAGACAGCCTCAAAATCTCAAAATGGTGGAGCATTGCTCAAACTTTTATAGCCTCTGATGCCTCCACCTTATCATACAAAGCATAAACATTCACATGCCTTCTCTCACACAGCGCCTAAGCTACGACCTTGGCTCCCCGTTTATCTGCTCCTGCTGAGATGGGGCAGAAAACTCCAGTATATTCTGTTCTCTTCTAATCAGACAAATAAGGCGATGACTTTCTGCAAACAGTATTTCTTATAACTCAGCAGTATAATGCATCATAAAACAATATCATTCATTCACAATAAATCAACAGTTTAATATAATGCACATCAGTTTAACTAATGCAATAGTTATCAGCTTCTTCTAATTCAGGAGAATAATGCAAACTAAAACTACATAATAATTCACAATCTTTAATTAGGGGTCTAACATGGCATAAAATAATATTAGAATCTAACAATTCCCCTTGATGAGGTCATTAGAATAATTAGAATAATGACCTCACCAACACCCTTCAATTCAGTGTGGCCGGGTTCATCTCTTCTCACTCCTGAGGTCCTTTGTCCCCCTGAGGGGCGAACCATATGTGGGATGACCTCTGTGTTTGCGCAGTTCAGATGTAAGAAAAACTATTATTCCAACAATAGCGGGTACAGATGACACTCCCCAGGTCTCCCACAGCTTTTAGCCTTTATTTTATTGCTGCAGCTACCAGTGTCGTCCAGTTGGGTGATCCTCTGCTCTTCATTCTTCAACCTTAGGGGTTAGACAACCCTTCAGTCGTGGCACAGATCAGGGGATTATTCTGCCCCGATTTCAAACAACGATCTGTGTATCCTCCAGAAAAAGGAACAGGAAGGTGTTCCCCTTTTTGCCCAAAAGCCTCTCGAACTTCGTTGGTCTGGTGTTCCCAGATTTCCGCCAACCCCTTCATGGTTATTGCTGTGTTTATGGGATCCATCCTTTTGTGGTGACTAGCTGGAGCCCAAACGCCATGACCCTTGGACCCAGTTGATGTCTCGGCAGTCACTGTGTCTGTCTCTGCTGCGGAGGATCCTCGCATATCTGTGACCTCGTCTGGTGTCTGTTCCTTTCCCTGTAAGAGACAGAAAACCAAAACACCTCTCTTCCTAACCCTAATAATCTAATGTTGTTATCTACTGACCTTCTAGTGATTCAGAATTGGTTTAAAACATTCAGAATGTCCCAGGGACTTATTCTAATCATATCCTATGTGTGTGTAAGCGTGTTTGCATTTAGCCCTCTGCACTCAAAGTCAATACCTGCAATATATCAGTCCGGACAATCACGCCGAACGAAGCTTATGACCTTCAAAAGACCAAGTGCCAACTCATTATAAGCACATTTGCAAAGTGTGTCTGAAAATTATTGAAACCACTCTTTTTAACAAAAGACAAAGAAATTAACAAATCTTCTAAACGCTATTCAGTTCATTTCAATTATTAATGCTTAAACATAGACGTTATGATCTTATGGTTCTCACTAATTCTCTACACAAGACCAGAAACTTCTTGGACCGCTATTAGCTTAAGTTTTACCATTCCTAAGGTATTAAAGACACAAAAGAAGTTATAAAATTTTTCAAATACTCCTTGTTTGATGTTAAAGCTCAACCTTCCCCCCCTTTTTTGACACATTCCAATGTGTCAAATCAACGGAGCTAGAACATTCAAAAAAAAAAGTTAGGCAGCTACAAAGTTTCCCAGACTCTTAAGGTGATCCGCGTGTAACGTTCTGACTCAGGTATTTAATATTTTAATAAATGTCGTTTAATTAACTGCCACTACTTAAACTAAACTTAAAGACATAATTGAAGAAAAGATCACAAAGAATAACATGATATCAGTGTTTTGTTATGCTCGAAGCCTTTTCCCTCAATAGATCAGTCAGACATTCGCGCTGACTGTAGCTTTTAACCCTTATTAACTTGAGCACAACTCTACAATGAGCAACAAGTTGCAATATGTATAAAAATGATCATGGTTACACCTGCAATGAAAAATTATATCATTATCCTAACACCTGTAAATAGAAGATTCATCAGAGGTTATAACAATCACAGGAACACAGATGTTAGTATAAGGTCAAAAGCTTCAATAAATGATCATCGATGCAATGCTTGTTGCATGATTCTCATACAATAATAATGCTGATATTAAAAATAACAGTAAAACACCCCCTTTTATCCCGTTTCACTTGACACCTAAACGTTTATAAATGCCTCTTTTATTCTTAATTTTATTTCCCCCTGTTCTCCCCTTACTGACCACAGCAGGGGGATCTTAGTTTTGAATCAGCCATGAATCCAGCTCACCTGATTCATCAGTGAGCTCCACCATCACTGGCGTCTGACAGGGTGGCGCTGCATACTCTTCCTTTAATGTCACTATTTTCAACCTGTTAATTAGAGTGTTTAAACCTGAAGTCGACTACGTCCACAACAAGTCAATACAGCTGTAAATGTGGCCAATTATCAATCTATTACCAATCAATAACAACAGATGACTTCTATTTTATGAATGCTTTAAATCAACCACTCACCCAGAGGATCTCCAATCCCAGGAAATTCCTTCTCCTCCTTTAATGAGTCTGTCCTCCTTCCATGCCCTGGTAACTGGTCCATCCAGAGCCATATGATCTCAAATATACATGCAACAAGCCAAACCACACCTTGGTCACACCAACCCTTTTCCGCCCCGAAGATATCCAATGCCATCCTAGTATGGACTGTCAAAAGTGGCTTTAACGCTGACTGTTCTGACAATCCATTTTATAACGTTCCTGGTCAGATTTGCCAATCTCTGCACCAGGGTTTTAAACGTTTCGCCATTTTCATTAGTTGCTATTTTTATTTAGTTTCGACTCCAGATTTTTCAATTTTTACCAGTTGTAATTAGTTTTTACCAATTCTTTGCTAGTTTAGTCTAGTTTTTATTTTCTGAAAATCCTTAGTTTCAGTTTAGTTTTAGTTGTGTTTTGCAAAAATTAAATGTAACAAAATCTCAGTTCCATCATATCAATCATGCTCTTCTGGTTATCCTTGGGTGTTGAGACTAATAACTATTAACTCTTGCCGCACCGAGTGTTCCTAATTTTGGTTGAAGTGAATTGATAACCTTTTGAAGGCGATTGTTTCACACCTTTATTTAGATGTCCCAGTCCTGTTATCTCGGGATACATCACGCTGCCTTATCTGGGGTTAGCTGTTTTCGGGGGATGCGGGTTGAGTGGGGGAGCTCTTCAAGGAGGGGGAGTGTGCTCCCCCTGATGAGGTCTTCTAGGTAAGCTAGGTTAACCTTCTTGTGTGAGCTTTTCAAGTGCACTTCGAGGTTTGTGGGATTTTTAGTTTTATAGTTGTCCCTCATAACCCCCTGATGGCCCAGTAATTCATTTTTGCGCACTGTAGTACACATTTTAGTTTTTGCTTGTAGCTCTCATACTCTACTTGCCACTCCTCTAAGTCCTGATGTTTCTTAGAGAGGACAACAGTACCTTTAAAATTATATCACATGTGTGGGAGTGTGGCCTTGTCAATTGTTTTTCCCACCTTTTCAAAATGGCTGGCGTGCCCACAAGCACATTTTATGGAAGAAAGAAAGGTAAGCTTGATTTTTACATTTAAAATGTTTTGTTAAACTCAGATTTTTATTTTATTCAAAAAATAAACATCTAGTAAATGATTTGAGGGGTCTTTAAGAATTAGGCTTATTTAGTTTCACAGAGAACATAACTAATTTATTAATGTGTGCTCTACACATTGGGACTTTGTACTTATATTTCACTGTTTCCTAGTAGACAACTTTTGACAAAGAAAATTCTTAACAGAGTTATTAAGGGAGATTCAAACATAGATTTTTCAGAGGATGAGAGTCATGTGAGCCAGGTAGGAGAGGGTGAGAACCCGGTAGGAGCCACACAAAGATTATCGAGATGCAGTGGCAGATGTAATAGAGAAAAACACAGGGCCACCTAAAATCTGTCATCCTATCTGGTGCAAAACCAACATATAGGAGAATCTAGAATTTTTTGATTTTGAGTTAAAAATAAAATATGGGTAAAATGCAGAAATCTTTTCCAGTAAAGTAAAAAAAATAAGAGTCGTAATTATAGTTGAATCCATGACACCTAATTGTTTCTACAAGATCACGTCGTTGCTAAAAGTTATCAGTGATCTCAATGTGTGAAAAGAACTCACAGTATCTGGAGTTCAGGCTCCTCTTGGCTGAAAAACCTGGGACAAACATGTGAACAAGACCTGAATAGTACCAGTAATGGAGACTTCTCTCCAAAGATCAATAAAAGGAAGCCCCCGTCCGATGAGAGTGTAGCAAAATATGGTTAACTCCACTTGCCTGAAATGGTTAACAGTCCAAGGCATTTCAGTTGTAGAATGGTTGCAACAGTAAAACATATGTGAGATGTGGGAAGTGCCAAATGTTCCTTTGTGTCTCCAAATAAAAAATAAAAAATCACAGTACTTCCTCAGATATCATAAATGAATTGACTTTTGCGAAATAGAAAGCCCAGTGCAATCACTTGTTCCTGAACCAATGGCTTACAGCTAGTGAAGTGTCAGTGACTTCTAAGTTGATCCCTGATCTACAGTTTTATGATATTGTTATATAAATCAGTTTTAATATCCTGCTTACAAAAATTTCAGTGGAACGTGTAATCTTCTTAAATAGCTCTTGAACGTTGTTTGTTTCACCTTCGTGATCAATGAACTCCCCTTGTGCACTGTGGTGCACATGTTGTAAAATTTAAATAAAATTAGTTAAAAACAATTTTGTTTTTGTAATGTGTTTATTTTACCGTCCCAACACTTGATTTATCTTAAAAAGAAAAAAGAAAAAAGAAAAAGAAAAAATGAAAATACTTATCAATGCAACTAAACAGATTTTGCTATACATCCAATTAATTTTAGTTAATTTTGTGAACATTCATTACAGTATTAGTTAGTTTTCCTTTTTGTTTTGATTTTATTTCCGTTAACGCAAATTTTTTCCACTTCTAGTTTTCGTTATTTCATTTGTTGTCTTTAATAATAATAACCTTGCTCTGCACACTGGAATAAACATAATCAGTATGATCAACATTTTGCTGCGTATCAATTCACCTTTTTGATTCAAATGCTCCAGCCTTATGTGGTTTGTGACATGTGTTGATCTAAACCTCCACTCTGTCTCTAAATGTTTGAAGAATTTTTTAAGTTCAGGGTCAAATTTTGAGAATTTGACCATAAGTGAAAGTTATGGCGTTATCACCCCCTTTGGGGATTACCTTTTTCCAGTTTTGATGATATTCCTCCCCATTCTCTATTTTTTGCAAGTACCCCTCTTCGGTGGCGAGAAACTGTTGGTGTGATCAAGCGGGTGCTGTAAAAACAAAAGCTCAGGACAGAACAGTCACCAGTCATGTACTTCATTCAAAATTAACATATATCAAACTTCATATTGATCCTCTGAGTGTAATGGTACATTTTAATTTGCACTTCTCAAAACTAAAAACAATATTTTCTTTATTTTACCCTTGTTCTTGTGCAGCACCACCCCTCAGCACATGCCCCTGTTATTTTATCTTACTTTTAAATTGTTGACTACTTCAAGAAAGCACCCAAAAGACGGGGACCAGTGTTTATCATTACATATCTCCATTTTGAGTGTGGCTGTCTATCATTCCCCTGTTATTCATAGACCTCGGTGGAGGGTTTTTTTTTGTTTTTTTTACCTCTAAAAAATTAATTGACTTTTTACAGTGACCCACTATGGTTAATAATAACATGTTCAGTCATGAGTGGAATCAAACCTTTTCTTCACTTTAGCATTTAACATTCCCAACCATATAATATGATCCATTAATTAAAACACAGCTACTAAAACACAATTTTCTTAATGCAAACATCAGTAACTCAAAATTAGCAACCAAAGGGTTAAGTCTGCAGTTCACACTGCTGTGAAGCTACAGCCTCCCCCTTTAGTCTCTGTCATTCTTCTGTTCTTGCAAACAAAACAAAGCAAGACAAAACATCCACCCTTCTTTTACAGGCTGGGTGAATTGTCTGTGGACATTCAATAATCCTAAAGTCGGCACCGTTTTTGTCTCAGTATCAATTTAGTTAAAACTTTTAGTCGTCAGTCCATCACAGTCCAGACACATGCATACACCCACACACATTCATACCAGAAGTTGCTGATAATGGAGTCTCACGCGCAACCTATTCGAGGCTCCATCACCAGCAAGATGACGTCATCATTTTAAAGGAAACAGTTCCTTGTTTGTTTTTCCTTCTTTGGACTGGATTGACTCGCTGCAATCCTTTTAGGCTTCAGGATCAGTGTCCCATATAAGTGAATTTCTCCCAAGCCCATTATAATCATGGAGAAAAATACTTTGTGACTGTTTTCAATAAGAATATTTTATAACACTTTAAAATTCACTCTCTCAGGCCTGGATTAAAGAGCTGATTTGTTAAATCAGGAACTCACAAAATACCAAAATATCACCACCGGTGGATCATACCTCTCTGATGTTCTTATCTCAGTGCACTGTAACAAAAGAAAAAACAAACGTAAACAATAAAACACTCATATAATAACAGATACTGGGGCCCTTTGCAAACATGTCCAAAGTTCAAACCATCTTTCTCTCTCTTATAGAAAGAGAACAATCCAAACCTCACTGATAGAATCAACCTAGTGTCAAACAAAACCCAAAAATCAACCAAAACTTCACACACTATATTGTGTAGGCATACAGGCACCATAACTCCTTTTTTTTCACTGACAAATACATGTTGGATCAACTTAATTCAATAGTGGACACTGGTTGCACACAAATGTTTTGCTTTGGCAGAAACTTAAACAACTGAGTCAAATCAACACAACCTTTTCATATTCTCTCCGAAATAAAACTCACACCATTCACTCATCATTTTCACTCTGTACCACTGCTCCTTATCAGGCTGTGTGAAGCACAGTACACAATTCAGTGGAGGCCTTAAGCCATAAACAGACATCACGCACAGACATTGTTTTCACAACCAAACTACTTTAGACCTTGTCCCCTAAATCTACACAGATGCCCTCTGTGTGGCATGAAATGCATTTAACCAATAAACAATCAATGAGTTCTTATAGTTGTAACCGACTCCATATTCGGATGTTTGTGTGCAGCATTTGTTAGTAAAGCATTCTTCATTGCATCAGCGTGTGTGTGTATCACTCTTTATTGCACAAGCTTGTAGATGTGTGTGTGTGTGGATCACTTCTCAGTGAATTGAATCAACATTTCGATTTTTTTTTTTTTTTTTTGCATGTGTGTGTGTCATTTCTCACTCAATCAACGAGTGTATATGTTCATATGTGTGTTTCTCTTCATTCTGAGTCAATGCATGTAGATGTGTGTGTTTGTGTGGGTGTTTGTGTTCATCACTTTCCTGTTCTGGTGTTCTGGGTAAACCACGGCCTGAAGCGTGCCCTGGGGTCCTGCCCTCCTCCTTTTCAGTCCGTTTGCATCCGTTGGTGCTGCTGCTCAAAGTTCTGTCCATACTGGTTCTGGCCCCAATTGAGGCAGGTCTTTTTCTCCAGTATCCTGCATCTTCTCCTTATTCCACTCCTCCTTAGCTTGACCCTTTTTCTTCTGTAGCTCCTTCAGGGTTTTAATACGCAGCTCAATCGTCTGGATGTCAGTGTCAAGCTCCAGTCTACGCTGCTGCTCCAGCTCTTCCTCTGTTTCTCCCAGCCAAGTCAAGACTTTGTTCAGGTCAAAGTTCAGCTGCTGTCACTGCTGCTTGTTCTGCTTTGTTCTCATCTCCTTGTTGAGGTCCTGAGCCTGATTTCAAGTCGTGTGTCTGGGACTCCAAGTCTGATGGGTTCGATAATCAGCCAGCTCCTCCTGAGCCATGCTCAGTTTTCTGCTCTGATGCCTTGAGCTCTTACTGAGGGGCAGAAACCTCACAATCTTTTCCGTCCACTTCAGATTGAAGTCCATCGATGTTTTCCTTGCTTTGCTCCACGGCCTTTTGCGGCTTTGCTGTTCGGCTCTTCTCAGAGGTCAGCTCCTGGCCGAGCCCCGACACCTGTGCCTTCAGCTCATTTTCTCCTGGTGTTTTGTCCATTCTGAGGTGCCTCCTGACCTCAGTTACTCCTCCTGTCTCTGGCACGCCCTTTTTGCTGCCCGATGGTCATTGTTGGTCCGTCACTATCCTGCACAGTTTTAATGCAGAGTGGTTAAGGTCAGCATTGTTTTGCTCTTTTCATCTGGGCTTAATGGGCGTCTCGTCACAGCTCTGTCAGCTGAAGCTGTCTTTTTCCATATGGCAAGAGTGTGAAGAGTGTGTGAGAGGGGTGTGTCCGATCAGGCACAATGCTGATGGCTTTGCGAGTGCCTCGTTTTCCAAATCCAGATGTTTATTTGTCACATACACAGCAACAGAGAGAACAGTCTGTTGTTGGAATGGCTGAGGTCCTTCACGATCTTCCTGGCCTTGGTCCAGCACCGCCTGCTGTAGATTGAGTGCAGGTCAGGGTGCTCGGAGCGGATGGTGCGCTCAGCTGATTGCACAACCCTCTGTAGAGCTTGTCTGTCCGGCATGGTGCTGTTCCCGAACCAGACAGTGATACAGCTGCTCAGGATGCTCTCGATAGTTCCTCTATATAAGGTGGTCAGAATCGGTGGTGGGAGCCAGGCCTTTCTCAGTCTTCTCAGAAAGAAGAGACGCTGACGGAAATCTCCTCGTGTAGTGAAACGGGCCTTGGATTTAACGCTCTCCGTCTCTGCTGCATGAGATCGTTTTCCTGCAGCACTGTTGACATTTTCAAGTTGTTGTTGTGGGTCCAGCTGCTTTAGCATTTAGTCAGGGTCACATCAAAGATGGTAAAGGAGAGAGCAACGATGGTAGAGGGGAGAGCAGGAGTCCAGGGTCCGCCTCGGCTTCCCGGGCCGACAAAGCAGCCTGTAATCAAGCATAAAGAGAAAAAACAAAACAAACACAAAACAAAAACAAACGAACAGGAAAATGATGTTATTTTGGCTGCGTTATTCAGAGAGGGGAGAAACAATGGGACCAGGCCCTGTGTCAGCCTTCTCTCCCCCTTTTTTTGTTTTTTCTCTCCATATAATCCACTCATGACCCGCCAAGCTGACAGGACAACACAGGTACATGTTAAAATTCTTAAGATCATGTTTAAAAGCACAAAAATTGGAATTTTCTTTCATTTAGTAATCACTTGTATTAATCAATCAGCAGAAAACATGTCACAATTTGACTTTTATTAACCACTAAATTTGTCGTGTCTTTTTTTTTTTTTTTTTTGAAGTTAAGTTGTTGTCCTGCAACCCAGAGAATTTATTTGTTAGTAGTGGATAAACTTTATTATTTAACGGCAGGTATATGTTAAGTTTCACTGCTTTACTTGCTGGAAAATCTTCACGTGTTCATGGGTGTAAGCTGTTTCTTCATTGCGTGTATGTGCGTTTGTAAATGGGCTAATTTAACGTTTTTTCTCAAACGAGGCATTTCTCTAACATGTGCCTCTCTCTCACATTTCTCTGCTTGTGTGGTTTTGTTTCACCTTTTTGTTGTGATGCTCCGGACGCCTTCCCAACCTCCACAAGTCTGTTGGCCCCAATTTTATGTGTTAAAACTTCTCTTAATTTCTCCTTTAATTCTCTGCTAGCTGCTGTCTTTTCCACAGCTGCTGATTCTTGCTGAGTTTGGTTTCCATTACTATAATTTTGCTTCGGCCGCTGTGCTTGTGGGGGCAGTTGGTCCAGGCCCGTAGCCACCTGTATCAACACACTGAGAAATTTATTTAATATCATTTTCATCACTGTTAAATAGACCAGCAGGCAAGACGCCCACCTTTGCACTGCAGACTACATGACAGTCTCCCAACACACTCCTCTCTGAGTTTCAGCTTTAAAACCCAACATCATTCACACCCTAGTCACTCAAAACCTTATTTGTAATATTATAATCAGCAAAATCAGCGTTTTAATTACAGGCATGTATCATTGTTTGCAACTCATAATTATAAAGCTCAAAAACACGCTAAACAGCAACAAAAGTCCTCTGTGCGCGTCACAGCTCATTTGCATGTTCACACACAGTCTAAAAATAGCTCGCAGCGCTGCAGTGCGCTGTCGTCACACACAGGGTCACACAAAGCTCAGACAAAACTCTTTTATTTTATATTACAAAGACGTCTTATATTTACAATCACTGACAGGCCTGACAAGTTCAGCGCCTAACAAATTTCGACAAATTTAATATAACGGGTCTTACCGAAGAAAGTCTCACTTTTTTGTAATCAATCAACCAGTATCAGACTCTAACTGTATCTGGGCTAATCCCTAAAGTCCCTAACTCAATTGAACAGTATCCAAAAAAGCGCATAACACCGTATCTGACGGTGAAGTGGTGAAACCACTTAGTTGTTCTGGAGTGCCCCAGGCTCCACAGTAAACCAACTGACTATCCCTCAAAGAGGACGGGCATTGAGCGTCCCCAACCCCGGCAAGCGTTACCTCTGAGCAATGCGCTTCTTAGCGGACTCTAACCGCCGTTCTATAATAATTTATAACAATATGAAACAACAGTCAACACCCTAAAACAAGAGTCTGACTAAGGCAAGTGCCACCTAGAGGTCAATGGAGCCAACCCTCACTTATAATCACACAGGACCACACTTATAACCAATTTGGACTTTAACCAACAACATGACCAATTCCCTAACAAACTACTTGAGCCTTTATCTCAATGCCTTGGGACTCGAACCCAGCATTTCTTTCATTTCCTTGGGACTCTAACCCAGCATTTCATACTTTTTCAACTTCATTAAAGACTCTTAGCCGACTTTAACTGCATAACACACGCGGATCCTCATCACAATCAAAACAGACCCTCTACCAGTAATTTCAGTGAGTAGACTTTAATTTAGTCATATCCAATTTGGCACACTTTGGAAATAATTCAACAGGTAGTGCCTTACCTTTAGATAAGCCGGCTTATGCCCACTCACATCAGACCACTGGCTCGTGCCTGTCCGTTCGACAACCTCGGACCGTCCAAACTTTTAAATTCCACCCCAATACCACAGGACGAGCCACCAAAATGTTAAGGTTCAAAATATCGGGGATGGAAACAAGAGAAAAACCACAATAACAACACTGGTCCGGTCGGGTTGAGTCAAACGATGATTTTTAATGATCACACACGTGGGAGATGGACACTGATGCAGACAGCCTCAAAATCTCAAAATGGTGGAGCATTGCTCAAACTTTTATAGCCTCTGGTGCCTCCACCTTATCATACAAAGCATAAACATTCACATGCTCTCTCTCACACAGCGCCTAAGCTACGACCTTGGCTCCCCGTTTATCTGCTCCTGCTGAGATGGGGCAGAAAACTCTAGTATATTCTGTTCTCTTCTAATCAGACAAATAAGGCGATGACTTTCTGCAAACAGTATTTCTTATAACTCAGCAGTATAATGCATCATAAAACAATATCATTCATTCACAATAAATCAACAGTTTAATATAATGCACATCAGTTTAACTAATGCAATAGTTATCAGCTTCTTCTAATTCAGGAGAATAATGCAAACTAAAACTACATAATAATTCACAATCTTTAATTAGGGGTATAACATGGCATAAAATAATATTAGAATCTAACAATATATTTATTGATATTTACTCTCCTTTATTCATACATCTGTGTGCTTGAGGTTTGGAAATATTTATTAAAATTATAAATAGCCTTTGAAATAATGTAAGACAAATGTTTGATAATACTTACAGTTTATGACAAAGATGATGATGATGATGATGATGATGATGATGATTATTATTATTATTCTTTTTTTTATTTGAATAATATTTAAATAAAATAAAGGTTTTTCACATTTAAAACAATTCTTGGACTTGTGTTCTCCTCATTTCCTCTTTAACCCTCAGTCAGCTCACATATGTGTAATGAAACTTACTGTCTGTCTGTTATTGGTCAGTTTAGTCTGTGTGTTAAAGGCCTTTTCATAAAAATCTTGTCAGATCTTGTTAAGTTGTTATTTCTGTGTAAAAGGAAGGAAGCAGAGAGAAGTTTTAAAACCTCTTTGTTTCCTTCACAGCTCTTTGGTATCTGCTGTGCTGCTGCTTCACTCTCTCTCTTTACAGAAAGTTGTAGAAGTTTTCAGACGTGTCACTGCTGGATGTGAGGATGGGAGCCACTTTGCTCTGTGAGCTGGGCCTATTCTGTGAGTACATCACTGACTTCTATTGTTTGATTCATACTGATCCATAAACATGTTTTAGTAAGAAGAACAGAGTATCAGTCATTTGTACCATTGCAGGTCATGTGATCAGAGGACTCTCATGTTTGTTACCAACGTGGTTGTTTGTAGACTGGATTAGATTTTAGTGCACTGACTCAGATCAGAGTGGAGCTGCTTTAGTTTATCTAAGAAAGGTTTGTTTCTCCATCAGTGATAATTTGATGCTTTTGACATCCTAATATAAAATGTAATCAATCATAGTAGACACTGATTAAATGGTAAAAAAAAAAAAATGGCCTGTATTTATATAGCGCTTTACTAGTCCCTAAGGACCCCAAAGCGCTTTACATATCCAGTCATCCACCCATTCACGCACACATTCACACACTGGTGATGGCAAGCTACATTGTAGCCACAGCCACCCTGGGGCGCACTGACAGAGGCGAGGCTGCCGGACACTGGCGCCACCGGGCCCTCTGACCACCACCAGTAGGCAACGGGTGAAGTGTCTTGCCCAAGGACACAACGACCGAGACTGTCCAAGCCGGGGCTCGAACCGGCAACCTTCCGATTACAAGGCGAACTCCCAACTCTTGAGCCACGATCGCCCCATTAAACATATAACGGCAGTGATTAAAGCCAGTGCTAGATTTAAACAGCCTTTTAACATGTTACATTTCAAATCTAACATCAACAAAACACTCACATGATTTGAGTGTCTTTAGTTTGATAATGTCTGAAGTTTCTGTCTTTATTGTAGTGCTCTGTACGCTCGTCTGCAGTGGACACGCTCAAGGTGACTGAACAGTTTTCACTTTTTCTATTTCTTCCTTTTTATTTAGCAAAGATTATTCTCAACCTGTATGACTCTACATAAATAAAGTATTAATAATCAATCAACATTCTGCCTTGAGCATAAAGTGTTTCAGATTGTCTGTTGTCTGATTGTCTGTTTGTGTTGGATTCTAGGTGCTGTGCTAACTATTGAACCCAGCTCGTCCAGTTATTTCATTGGAGAGTTTGTTACCTTCAAGTGTGACATGAATGAAGGAGAAGACACTGACTGGTATTACACAATCAAGAAGGATGGTCGAGAGTATGCCCCCAACAGGGAGAACAAAGACTGCACATTAGAAATTATCTCAACAGGCCACAGTGGTGAATATCAGTGCTCTGGTAGCAGGAAGGGGTCACATTATATAAAGAACAGTAATACTGTCTTTATAACTGTATTAGGTAAGTCCTCAGTGATTAATGCTGTGATGATTCCTGATAAAATACTCATCTGAATTATAAAAAAATATGTGTTTAATAAATGTTTCATTGAAAGTATTGTATTTCTTATGTGTTGGAACTTTAACAAAGATCCTTGCATTTTACCTAACTTTGTTCACAGTACACACTGCAACCAAAATACTCAGACAATATGTCATTACAGCATGTACATGTTTTACTGTATAACAAGAATAACTGTGGATGAAACTTAATTTAAATAATGAAAAAAAAGAAACATCAAAAGATCCATATAATTTAAGGTGACGATGTTTCTGTTGTCTAAATGTGTGTGTGTGTGTGTGTGTGTGTGTGTGTGTGTGTGTGTGTGTGTGTGTGTGTGTGTGTGTGTTTCCTTGAACTGCATTAGTTTACATTCAGTGTGACTTCTTCAGGCCTGAGATTGAACAAACATTCATACTGTGCTTATTTAGAGATCTACAACCTGAATTACTGCAGCTCTGTCACCATGTTGAGACAGAAATCAGAAAAATGTAAAGTGACTTAAACTGTAGGAAAAAAAAATATATAATGAAGACATTTGTAGATTTTATTGGGGGGGGGGGGGGGGGATTTAAAAAAATGATTTTTTTTAACCTTTTATACATTTATATTGTATCAGGTGTGCATTTTGTTCTCTTCTTTTTCATAACAGCAGATAGACCCAGGGCCACACTGACAGCAGGAACAACAATCATACCAGTAGGGGGCAGTGTGACTCTGACCTGCTCTGTGCAGAGCTCTGATGGATGGAAATATGAGTGGTTCAGACGAACCCAAACAACCTCTGAAGGTAAAATCAGAGATCAACAAAACAGAGATATCAGAGTATCTCAAGGAGGAATCTACAGCTGCAGAGGAACAAGAGGAAACCCAGTTTACTACACTGATAGAAGTGATGATGTCACCATTGAGAAAACCTGTGAGTTCAGTCATTTAGTTTGAAATATACATTCACTCATGATTATCAAACATACAATGTGAAGTTTTCTGTGTTGATTTCATGTTTGTTGTGTGATCTCCATTTGACAAATGTCATAATGGTCAGCACAGGATGAATTCAATGGTCTACAAAGCATGTTACATTGTTAGTCAGACAAAGAGCTGCAGCTGATAGTAGCCTCATTGTAGACAGTTTGTCACCACTTTGTGTCACGAACTTTCAGCTGGTATAGAGACGCCAATGCTGACCTGCTGCTCCATCACCTGAGGACAATAATGACACAAACAGGATAAAATATAGTTCTTCAAACTCCCTCAACAAATGAAAGCAAATATGAAACTTCTTTAAAAAAATATAAAAGTAATTCAATCATCTCATCAAATACTGGCGTAGATTAAAATTAATCTGAAGCACACACACACGAGTGGGTTTGATAGAAAGGTTTTTGATTTTATTTCTATTGAACTCATTGATTTGCATGTTAACCTCAAAGTGATTTTATGAAAGCAAATCAAACTCATTCCAACTTCTTCCTGAAAAAGTCTCATTTGTACAGAAAACGACTTTGTGGAGAAAAGTGTGTTTATGTTCATTCTTTAAAAATAAGTTTCTGTCTGTGATTCAGCTGTTTTACACTCACTTTATTTGAAAACCAAACAAAACAAACAAACAAACAAACAAACACAGGTAAACAACAGAAGCTCAGATGTCCCAGTTTTACTGCTGGGCTCAGATCACTAACAGTTAACAGTTCACCCATCTCTGCATAATTAAAAGAATTAAAACAAATAATGTGTTATAATTTTAAAAATTGTACAAATACATGAAAGTGATGAACATCAGCTTAACATTTTGTTTTGCTGTTGTAGTAGCTGTGTACAACATTTAAAATGAAATGTTAAATGATAGAAAATAACTTCCAGTCAGCTTTTGTGTGTGAACTTGATTTTTTCAAATAACTTTTTAATAATATTTGTAGTAAGACGACTTTAAAAACACACACATACTTCTCTTTCAAACACTCTCCTCCCACTCCGATAGAAAGTAAAGAAGTTGTTCACGGCACTGTAACTATTAAAGCAGTAATGAAAAGAAAACAGAGATGAGGCATTCAAACTATTTTTGATTTGAAAAAAAAAAAAAAAAACTTTTCTAGGCAGTCGAAGTCTCACATGCAGAAAAATTACACGTTGTTTTCTAAATTGGTCGATGTTTAACACATAATCAGTGCTGTAAGAAATTTCTTCCTTAGACAACCAACAATTTAAAGATGAACTTTTTCTGTATCTTATACAGCAAGTAAACCCAGAGCCACACTGACAGCACACAGTTCAATCATACCAGCAGGGGGCAGTGTGACACTGAGCTGCTCTGTGGAGGGCTCTGCTGGCTGGAAGTTTGACTGGTTCAGACGTGATTCAGAGTTTTCTGGAGCTCAGAAAATAGGAGCTGGAACATCAGAGCACACGATCAGTATTTCAGAAGGAGGCATCTATTACTGCAGAGGAGGGAGAGGAGATCCAGTTTTCTCCACAGAGGACAGTGCTGCAGTTACAATTCAGAAACAAGGTGAGGGTGAAATTTTGTTGTGAAATACAACTGAAATTTATAAATGAATTAAAGTAACACTATAACTATGATTTTTGTTATTTGTTTTGTGGTTCTTCTTGATATATTTATTTAAATTTTTATATTTGTTTGTTGAACAGTTTGGGCTGCTGTGAATCTGCAGCACAGCTGGTCTCAGATATTCACTGGTGAGACAATCACTCTCAGATGTGAGATTCAGGGAGGTGAAGGAAAGGTGTGGAAATATGAATGGACAGCACCCAACACAAACAGCCCTCCAACATCCAGTGAATACAGGATCAGCACAGTTTCAGTGTCCCACAGTGGAGACTATAGATGTCGGGGTAGCAGTGACTATCTCTTAACAGGATGGAGTGATGCCTTCAGACTGACAGTTTCATGTGAGTTGGACCATGATTCATGCTGACATTTCATGTTTTCATGTTTACATCTGTCTTAATAGGAAAACTCCAACAATGATCCAGCTGTCTGCAGGCAGCTCAGGACAACAGTTTTTCTCACTGTGCAAACAGAAAGGAGAGACACCATGGAGGCTCTTAAAATATCAGCAGTTTAAAGAGGAATGTACAGAGATGACAGTTTGATAAGAGAATGATAAATCAGTGAAATCTTTAGTTTGTTAGACAGTCTAATGTGTCACATGCAGGTAGGGATGGGAATGGATAAGAATTTATTGATTCTCATTGGCTCCACTTTGAGAGTCGCCACCATCTCTAAGCAGAATATCAAAGACATTCATGCAGATTAGAGGCTGTGAGGTCAAATGTTTGTGCATGTTGGAGGTATTTCCCCTCTTTGTTGTGATCAGTGTTGGGATCATTACTCAAAAAAAGTAAAGCAAAAAAGCTCTTACACAAAAGCAGCACAAAAAGACCTTAAATCAGTTGTCATGGTGATTCTACAGTAGAAACATGAACAGGTAGAAACGGAGCTGCAGCCTGACTGCTCATCAGTTTGTTACCTGTTGAATTTCAGCAGCAGCTTTACTGTAAATCACAACTCATTTCTCACAGTGCTGGTCTGGGGTCAGCATTCACTCAGCTTTAACGTCACTCTGGGTTCTTGGCTAGCTTAGCGTTAGCATGCTGTGCTTTAAAGAGCCAAAGTTGTGTTAACAGGTGATTATTTGAATGCAGTTGTTTCTGTCCTAGAACAGTTTCCACTTTACCATCACTCTCATCCTGTATGCTGTAATCCGGCTCTCTACTCCCATCCCTACATGCAGGATTACTAATTACTGTTTGTGTTTGTAGATAAATTAATCAGTGAATGGTTAAAGTGTGATCAGTACTGTAGCAAGTTTATTCTTCATGATGTTTTAATGTTTTACTTATTTTGTTTCTTCAACAGCAAGTAAACCCAGAGCCACACTGACAGCACAAAGTTCAGTCATACCAGCAGGGGGCAGTGTGACACTGAGCTGCTCTGTGGAGGGCTCTGCTGGCTGGAAGTTTGACTGGTTCAGACGTGATTCAGTCTCTTCTAAAGCTCAGCTCATGAGAGGAAATGAAGCAAACAGAGTTATTAGTGTCTCACAAGGAGGTCTGTACCACTGCAGAGGAGGGAGAGGAGATCCAGTTTACTACACAGAGGACAGCAGTGACGTCACAGTTAGAGAAACTCGTGAGTTTAATTATTTTATTTCTACCATACTAAGAGGTCATTATGTAATGTGTGCTAACAACTTTATCTAATAGCTGTGAGTTTATTAACCCTTAGATGAGTTTTCTGCTCATTAAGATTACTTGGAGAGGTGGGAAAATAGAAACATTTATTCAACTTTGTTTTTGATTTAAGTCCAAAATTGTGAGATTAAGGACTCACCCTGACAGAGAATGTGCTCTCCAAAAAACATCAACAAAACAATTCAGACCTTTAAAAAATGTGTTTTAGCTACAAAACTTCAAATTGAGGAGAAAAATGAGATCTTGCAGTGAAAAGTTTCAGATTTTGTTTTAATAACAAACAACAAAACAATTGTTTCTTTGTTACAGTGTTGATGTAAACACCAGCCATACCTGCAGGTGTAAACATGAGACTGTGCTATAACAATGTAAACACTGTATATGAGAGCTGTGTTGGATCTGATTGTTCAGTGTTCAGCATGGTGATGGCTGAGGGATCAAAGCTGTTCCTTAGTTTGTTAGTTCTTGTGTTTATGGCTCTGAAATGTCTGCCTGAAGGTAGACGTTCAAACAGTGCATGACCTGGGTGAGATGGATCCTGAAGCATTTCCTTCGTGTTCCTGAGACTGCGGGAGCTGTGCAGTTCTTCAAGTGAGGGCAAAGGATGGCCGACTATCCTCTGGGTGACCTGTATAACCCTGTGGAGCTATTTCCTCTGTGCTACTGTGCAGCTGTGCTATACAGTTCTTCATGTAGCACAGTATGCTATCAAAAACCAGCTACAGGTCAGGGTGTTTGAAAATATCCCAGTGCATCCTGATGAAACAGTCCTGCCTCTGGCCTGGTTTTGACTGTCTTTGTGCTGATTGTAGCAATTTTACTAAGTGGGATGTGGCCGTGATGAAAACAGTTATCAGTGGTCAGACTGGCCCGAGGTGTGGTTTAACCCTGTAGCCTGTTTGAGGTTGATTTTTTTCACTCACGTTACTCTCATGTTTTAAACAGCTGAATTTTTATGTTTCTATTTGTGTCTAACTGGATATTTGTCTGTGAACAGTTCCCAGTAAGCCCACTGTGACCCTGCAGCCATCCTGGACTCAGATATACAGCGGTGAGACAGTCACTGTCAGATGTGAGATTCAGGGAGGTGAAGGAGCTCAGTGGACGTATGAATGGAGAGCAGCCAAGTTAAACACACCTCCAACATCCAATGAATACAGAATCATCAGAGCTACTGAGTCTGACAGTGGAGGATACAGCTGCCGGGGCAGAAGGGACTATTTCTTCTCAGAGTGGAGTGATATCATCACACTGACTGTATCATGTAAGATCTTTCATCCAGAGTATCTAAATAAGGAAAAAGCACTTCTTCTTTCTTACAGCTTTATAACTGTCTTTCATGTTGGTCAGTAAAATGTTTAATAATGGATTGGATTCATATAGCGCTTTTCTAGGCACCCAAAGCGCTTTACAAAACCACTATTCATTCACTCTCACACACTGGTGGAGGCAGCTACAGTTGTAGCCACAGCTGCCCTGGGGCAGACTGACAGAAGCGAGGCTGCCATATCGCGCCATCGGCCCCTCTGGCCAACACCAGTAGGCAAGTAGGGTAAAGTGTCTTGCCCAAGGACACAACGACCAGGACAGAGAGCCCAGGGATCGAACCGGCGACCTTCCGGTTACAGATGCGATTCCCAACCCCCTGAGCCACGGTCGCCGTTTAGTTTTTATTCCAACAACAAAAACCTGAACAGCAGCTTTTTATTCACAGTGAAGAGAACAAAACATATGAGAGTAACTTCTCTGCTGTGCAGCTCTAATACATGAAAGATGAAATGCAGAACAAATGCTGAATCTGTCTCAGCTGCTCCACCACATCCACTAAGAAACATTAAATCCACTGATTGTTCCTCATGTGTGTTTTTAACTTAGAAATGCAGCAAATTAAATATGAAAGATTAGTGTTGTGTTTGTGTGATAGTTGTACAGTTTGTTGTAGCTTCACCATTAAAGTTATGTGATATTTATTATTGACATATTTCCACCAAGTTATTTCAACTGGTTTGATTCAGTCATTGACTTTTGTTCTTTTTCTAAACTGAACTGCAGATAAACCAAAGGCCAAACTGAGAGCTGATAACACAGCTGTTCCAGTAGGGGGCAGTGTGACCCTGACCTGCTCTGTGAACCCATCATCATCATCTGGATGGAAATACTACTGGTACAGAGATGAGAAATCCTCTGAAGCCCTGACCACACAAGATGCAGTTTTCCACTCAAATGGACAAATCAGTGTCTCACAGGAAGGACTCTACAGGTGCAGAGGAGGAAGAGGAAACCCAGTTTACTACACAGAGGACAGCCAGTCAGTCAGGATTGGGAAAACTGGTGAGTTTAACATGAAGTCAGATAAATTCCTGATTAAGGAGGAAGATGAAGAACAAAAGGCATTAACATTTTTGACATTCATGTGTTTTTATTGTACTTTCTTGAACATTAACAGTCTCAATCAGACCTGTTGTGACTCTGTATCCAAACTGGTCTGAGATATACAGAGGAGAGACGATCACTGTCAGATGTGAGATCCATGGAGGAGACACTGAGTGGGATTATGAGTGGGAAACAAACAGCAGGATAAAAGCTCCAAATCAAAATGAACACAGGATTAGATCTGCTTCATCATCCAACAGTGGAAACTATCGCTGTAAGAGCAGAATGAAAAGTTCACAGCATGAAACAACAGAGTGGAGTGATTCAGTCACACTGACAGTTTCTGACAGTAAGTAGAGTCATAGTTCATTTAACCTGGAAATAGAAACAGTTTGTAAAAATGTGTTTTTATTAGTACATGTTGAGATATTTGACATGTTTAGATAGTCTCACTCTTAATGTTCATCATAAATATTTGTGAGTCAACATTTTAGTGACATTGAATTCAGAGTTAAGAGACGAAAGATTGAGAGAAAATCTTTGTTGAACAGATGAACCCCGTCCTGTCCTCACTGTGTCTCCATCATGGCTGAGTCCTGGAGCCTCAGTAACTCTGAACTGTGAGGTTGAACATCCGTCTGCAGGATGGAGCTTCTACTGGTATAAAGCTGTTCCTGATCTATCAGAGAAATCCTCCAGTTATGAGCTGCTACCTGATGGCAGTGGGACTGCACAGGACTCCTACATCATTCATGGACAGACACACACAGCAGGATATGTGTGCAGAGCTGGAAGAGGAGACCCAGAGTATCACACTGATCACAGTCAACCAAAGTTTGTCTGGTCTGCAGGTCAGTTTGAGGATTTATAATCTTCATGTTGATGATTTGAAAGTCTGTAAATCTGGCTGCATGACTATCAGGACTCCTGTGAACCACAAAGAAGTCAAACGTAGATGTTCACTGTGATATTTTGAATCCTAACATCTGTGAGCTTTGTCTCTTCACTGCATGT
The DNA here is from genome assembly GCF_965226115.1 of Aulonocara stuartgranti. Taxonomy (NCBI): domain Eukaryota; kingdom Metazoa; phylum Chordata; class Actinopteri; order Cichliformes; family Cichlidae; genus Aulonocara; species Aulonocara stuartgranti. Next base: position 42,732,989 of record NC_138941.1, read on the forward strand.
TGTTTCCAGATGTTCATTCAGCAGCGTCTCTCACAGTGAGTCCTGACAGAGTGCAACACTTCACCTCTGACTCTGTCTCACTGACCTGTGAGGGAAACTTCACTGAGTGGAGAGTGAGGAAGTTCTCTGAGGACGGCCGACTCTCTGACTGTAGGAGAATGACTGGATCCACATGTGACATCAACACATCAAAGTCAGATACTGCAGTGTACTGGTGTGAGTCTGGATCAGGAGAGTTCAGCAGTGCAGTCAACATCACTGTACAGAGTATGTTATTATACATTTACTTCTTGGATTTGGATGATTTAAACGTCACATGAACATTTGTCCCAGCTTTGCTGTATGTGTGTAATTTATCTGGAGAAATAGCGTTTTTTTAAATACACGAGATCAGATCTTCATGATGAAAAGCATTTGTACAATCTGTTCTTATTATTGTTTGTCAGCTTTTTCTCAAAGTGTGCAGCAGCTGATGTGACTGAAACAATTGTGTGTGATTGTGTCACAGATGATGGTAATGGTCCTATCCTGGTGAGTCCTGTTCATCCTGTGACTGAGGGAGCTTCTGTTAGTCTGAGCTGCAGTTTGAGAACACAAAAAATACTTTCCAATGTGTTTTTCTATCACAATGACAAACTTATTCAAAATGATCCCCGAGGGGAGCTGAAGATCTCTGCAGTGTCAAAGTCTGATGAAGGTTTCTACAAGTGTCAGTACTCAGGAAGAGAGTCAGCACAGAGCTGGATGTCAGTTAAAGGTGAGCAGGATCAAAATATGTGATGGATTTTTATGAGTTTGATGACTGAGAAGCAACATTAGATTTTCTGATTTAAGTCTCAAAGTCGCCTGGCTCAATTTTGTAAAATTATATATATAAATACATATAATTCATCAATGAATAATTATTGTTTCTTGTAACTGTGTCAGGAGCTGACAGCTCTTCGTCTCCTGTGTGGTTGATGGTTGGACTGGTTTGTGGAGTCTCTCTCATTATTATTCTCCTGCTCTTGTTGTATCGCTGCAGACAGTCCAAGTGTAAGCGCCTCTTCTTTTCATGCTGTATTACAGAGTTTATTTACTACACACACTTTAATTATTCACACATATACATATATTCTGATCGAACAATTTACATCACAAACATGTGTAATAACATTTGTCTCTTTCACAGGTTCCTGCTTCACCAGGTTGGTAAAATACTTTTTATTATTATTTTAAACAAACATCAGTTACTTTTGAGTTTATTGTGTTTATTTCCTGTTTCAGGTGGATCCAGTCTGAGAGTCACAGTCCGGGCTCCTCCACAAATCATGGAGTCAACCAGAATGAAACTCATGAATACAACTCTGTTCATCCTGGTCAGCACTTAAACCGATCTTTATTATCATTGTTAATATTGACTTTTCATTCAGTCTCCATTAACAGGAACATTTCTTAGGTTCAGTTTGTGCTCAGCAGCTTTTCAAAGAACATTTATCAAAATCCAGTTGGACAAACATCCAAATAACCAACTGACTACATGCACAAAAGATCAGAAACAAACAGGATTTTACAACCTGATTGTATCTTTAACTCGACTGAAAGAATCCACAAATGTTATTGTTTCATATCAGAGCAACACAAACAGTAACACCATGATGGGTTCATGCTCTGAAAATATCTGACAGTCCTGGATTTGACTTAAACACAATTAATGAAATTGAATGTGATGTGTTCACAAACATTTTTACATTTCAGGTGCAGATGAACCGCGAGACGTCACATACTCTCTTATTAAACTTCAAAACCTTAGAAAGAAGAGTGAGTACACAAAACACACAGTGTAGAAAAAAGCCTGGGAAGTTTTTAAAGTGTTTAAAATTTTCATTAATCTGATCATCTTCACAGAGAAGCATCATAAACCAGAGCAGAGTGCTGTTTACTCTGAGGTGAAGACAGGAGCTGCAGGTACAGTCACAACAGTCTCATTCAGTGTTTGTACTTGAACGTGTCATCACATCATTATATTGCAGGTAATTATAGGTCAACATGGAGTTTAGTTATTCACTTACTAATCAGTGTTTCAGCTTTACTGAATCACAGCATCCACAGATTCTGACCCAGACCTCAATCACAAAACACACACATGCAAAGCTGAAGTGTCACAGGCAACAAATGATTTCACTCTCTTTCACTGTAGTTGTAAAAAGTTTAAAGTCCATATGTATCCAAAATCTTTGTATCATATCTGTGCTGAACAAATGTGTGCTGAGCTCTGACGTCTCTTTTAGAGGACAGTCTGATGTATGCTGAGGTCAAACAGCCCAAAAAAGAAAAAGCCAAGAAAAACAAAGGTGAGCAAAGTCTGCCATCATCTCCAAGGGACAATCCATCAGCTGATTAAAATCTGTCATACTCAATTATCTTTGCATTAGTGGACACACCCAGTTTCCTCCTGGTTAATGATATTATTGTTTTCAATGATCTTCTCTTCATTCACAGGAACATCAAGTCCTGCAGCTGATGCAGCAGTTTATTCTGAAGTCACATCAGGAAGCTCTCTCAGTAATTCTGCTGCCATGCAGGCTGATTTATTCTTCACATTATTAAATGTCTTCAGCTCATAATATCTTTACATGTTGGAAATCACTTTGTCTTTTTGTGCTTGTCTTACAGGTCAGTGAGGAGAGCTGTAGCAGCAAAGCCAAGAAGAAGCTTTTTATGAAGCCACTCTTGCTCCTCTGCTGCCCAAATATCAGACATGCTCAGCTTTATGTGCAGTTACAATATTAAATCCTAATATCAGACATATTGCTCTCTTATAGCATAAATAAATGCAGGTGTACTCGTGCTCTTTATATTCAGTTTTTTATTAAAGATTTTGTAATAAACCTTGACTGTATCTAACATGTTCCAACAGCAGTGTGAAATATGTGATCTTTAGTATCTGACAGCACAACTTAAAGTCAGTGTTTGCAGTGTTTCACAAGTAAATACTGATATGGGCACCAACAAATACTTTAACTGTGTTTGTTTACATTATATAAATAAGAATTATATCATAGGCAGTGAATACATTTGAATGTATTTCATGTATATTTTTGTGTTTCTGATCATTTTTCGCATCTTTTAGTTAGAAGGTAGAAATAATTTTTTTTTACATTTGAACATTTTATCTTTGATTTTTGTTTCCTGTATGAGATTATTGACAGACTAACAAAACAAGCGGGTTGTAACTGCGTTATCATGCAAACCTGAAATAAGCAGATGTGAGTATTATTTGCAAAGCGGTCACTAACAGTTCAGAGCATGACAGCAGTCTGCATGTATCTGACACAGAGGACTGAAGTAGAACATTTACAGAGAGAAGCTCTCTGTGTGCTGCTGTCACAGGATGAAGTCAAAGGAAAAGATAACTTGTAGATGTGATAAATCTCATATGAAAGATGGAGACAGAACATCACAGAGTACTAAAGCTCTGCATCAATCATGGTCAGCACGACTCAGAGAAGTCGCAGTATTATAATTTTGCACTCCACTCCATTTACATCATTAACCCTTTACAGCCGATCGGAGCGGGCACGCTCTGTTTTGCGTAACTATTTTTAAATCCCAGTAGCACTGCAACCACGTAAGCTAGCGCAAAAATTTTTTTTGCATATGAAACCGGAGGAGTTGTACTTACATCTTATGCCATCAGCTTGTCCTAGGTCACGGTTTCCTTCCACATAAAGCTTTACAAAAACTGCATAAAAAGCGCTTGCAGCAACAAAAACATAATATTCCAGAAACACGCTTTGCCGATCCGATCAGCTGTTCATAACACTTCCTACGTTGGAATAGATGTCAGCGCGAACTTTTGCATTTCCGCCATTACCTGCCCGAAACCGGAAGTGACGTCATTTTCGCGGAAATGTAGTCTTTTTTACCATCAGGGCCTCAGGGCCTATACTGCTCTTTTTAAAAGTTATCTTTGACTTTATGACTTTCTGTGTCGTTTCTGGGATGCTTAGGACTCATATTGCACTGCTGGAAATAGTTTATTTTGATGCATATGCTGCTTTTTTGCAAATTTGCACTATAATATTTATTTTCGTTTTTCCTGCGGTATATAAAAATTGGTGTATTTCAAAAATAAAACTATGAAGACACTCAAAATAAATTTCCTGTGGTGGGAAACTATTTTGTGCAACTTTTTTGTATTTACAGTTTTGAGGGATAAGCCTCTTAAATTTCTCTAACTACAAATATATGTTAAAAAAGCAAAAACGATTTTTTTGTAGTTTCTTGCACTTTTTTGCAATTTATGTAATTACTATGCACTTAATGAATACATATTATTAAAATCTGGGCTATAATGGTTGTATTGATGTATAGCAACTTAAAATGCTCCCAAAAATGGCTCCACAGCATGTAAAAATATAATATAAGCTCTGGCGGACTTGGTTCTATGGTAGGTCTTAAAGGGTTAACTGATCTCACAAGAATTTCAGAAACATCATACCTAAAACATTCATTTAAGCTTATCATTGTACTTACATTGTACAACAGGCACATTACTGCTCTACTAGCGCAGAGACACCTCCTACTTTCTAGCAAGTGATGAGGAGAAACAAATCAGCATCTAAACACTAGTGATGCCCCACTGGGTGCCAGTGTGGTCACCAACACTCCTCCTATAGATTAGTATTTATTTATACCTGCTCTGTGCTGTGCTGAAGGAAAAGACTTTCCAACACTTCTTTCATTTCAGCTGACTTCACCTGTGTGAAAACAGAGAAACATGCACGGCATTAAATCATACTCATTTGTGTTCCAGCACATGTGGATATTAAGGGAAATAAAATGTCAGACACTTTGGCAAAATAGACACTTAAACAAGACACGGTGGGCGTGGAGATGACACTATAAACTTGAAGTAAAAGCACTAAAATTATTAAATAAATGTCAGTAAAGGTGGGACACAGAGGCAGACAGAAGCAAAGTGGATCAAGTGAAGACAACAGGGGAAAAAGAAAGACAGAAACCTTATTTTATAGATTAAGAAAAAAGGCTTCATTAACTGTGACGTTTATAGGAAAGTGTAGGAGTCTTATTTACCATTTCAGCTGCGTAGGTGATAATAAAACACCTTCATATTGGTTTTCAGGCACTAATGAAGGAGAAACAGAAGAGGTGAACGGCCCAATATTGTTTTCACATGCAGCTCTTCACAGCTTAATGTTATTGTGTATTTTTATGTAATTTTTCTCAGCAATGATTCAGGTCATTAAAGATTTTTTTAATGCTGAAAGTGTTTTTATGTGTTTACCCTGAGTGTGTGATTATTGTGCTGCTGTTACAGCCCTCGTTCTGTTTTACTTCGCAGCACAGACATCATGTGTCTGGACACACAGTGTACAGTCAAAATCAACACCCTCAGTTAAAGATGTGAAAACATTTTGAGCTGTTAGGGACCTGTGTAGGTTGCTTTGGACTCATGTTTGTGTCTCTTAATTCATCTTTTGAAAGGTTTTACACGTTACGAATGTTTTATGTTTTTAATTTATTTAAAACTTTTAAAATGCTGAAATAAAACTCCAATAAATTCACACCAGTAAAGTGACTGTTTCATTCAAGCAGCAATATCAAACAATAATAACACATCAAACTGCAAATGTGACAATACAGATCAACATTTTATTCCTCCTGTGCAGCTACGATGCATCTGTATGTGTGTGTGTGTGTGTGTGTGTGTGTGTGTGTGTGATCCGTGGTCCTTGTCTATTCTGTCACAGGTTTATATTTATCTACTGGCTGACCTCATGGTTTGTGGCTGTATCACCATGAAAGGAGGAAATGCAGCCTGTGGTTTCAGCCTGAAGTCTTCAGTTTAGCAGTTGTGTAGTTTTATGTTATCAGCTCACAGCAGAGAGTTTTCAGACAAGGAATTCAGACAAAGAGCACAGTGGAAATTTCACTTTGATCTTTGTGTGCATGACACATGTTTATGTGACCTGCCTGTACTGAAATAATAGCAATAGTTATCAATGCTACATTAAAGTATGCATGGCAGTGTGTGAAAACAGACAAAAGTAGCATCATTGTGGTGATGACACAATAAAGAAAATAAAATCTTTGTGGGAAAATATGAAAAGTTTGTTTCTCACACTGGAAAGCAGCTGCCTTTCAGTCTCTGTATGGATGTGCTGTAAAAATGCATCTATGTGTGAATTAAATAAAAATAATTTCTATTTCTACCCTCAAAATCGTAACTTGTAACACATGATGGTTTTGTAACCAAACCTTTATGCTTCACTCATATTTATCTGTCTGCTGGACTCTGCAGTTACATTAAGCTGCTCCATCCAGGAGGAGTTTGGTCTGTGATGCAGAAGCTGAGCCTTTCAGTAAAATCAACATCATCATTCTTCATTAACAATGTAATAAATCTGTAAATCAAACCAAAGTTAAATTATTCAAAACTGATAACTGAAAACCAAAATTTGAGAAGGTTTAACAACAAGCTTACATTTCTGTATGTTTTTGTTCAGTTTTTGCACTTTAAGTACAAGAAAGGTACTTCAGTATTTTTTTTTCCAAAAACAGAGTTTCTTGGATATGTAAAGCAAAGTAAATAAAATAAATTTAAACAGAAACTAACTGAGAAAAAAAAAGCAAAAACTTTGTTAAATAGGGTTGAAAGACACTTGTGTATCACAAAACAAGAAAAAGTTTGAACATGAACACGTCACATGACTGCTGTGGTCAAAGCTACAGGAGCTGTTTGAGGTTTGTATAAAAGGAAGGAAGCACAGAGAGGCGATAGAAGGAGGCGCTGAATATAAACTCTGGTCTTATCGACATTAAGTGCAGCTTCTCTTTATCAATGCAAAGTCGAAACCTTTGAGATTAGATGCAGATCAGCGTGCAGGGCTGGACGTGAGGATGGGGCACTCTTTGCTCTGTTTGCTGGGGTTATTCTGTGAGTACAATACACACCTTTACTGTTTGAATGGCAGTGATGAAGGAAAATGTTTCTCACTGGTGACAATTACAGTGTATCACTGCTTTAACCTGTTTACCTGACAGCTTCAACACAGCAGACTAGTTTTTTTTCATGTTTCCAGCCGGTTTCACAGCTAATAGAAACATAAATTTGATGATAACTGTACCATGTGAAGATTTAAAAAGCCTCAGTTTATATATTTATTGTGATTTTGTCAGTTGTATAATGTCTGATGATGTTTCATTCATTATTTTAGTGCTCAGTACAGTCAGACATGGAAACACTGAAGGTGAGAAACAGTTTTTTCTTCCATTTATATCATACGTGTTGATCTTAACTAGTATTTAGCTTCTCCTGTTTTGCTCGTCTGTGTTATATTTTGTATCATAAATCAAACATTTCATTGAGATTATTGGTTAAAATGTTAATATAACCATGTTAAGTGTGTGAGCACTCAAACACACACCCACGATGCAAACTGTATATTTGCTGAAGAGCTGTGGCTTCATACATGTGGATTTTCTTTTCATGTTTATCTGATCTGAAAATATCAACAGTGTGTGTAGTGCAGTTTATCTCACTGAGTTATGTTGTTGGATTGTATGCTGGATTATACAGCTTTTTTTTTTTGATTACCTTATGAAGCTGTAAATATGATAATTATCAAAAGCTCCACACAGATGACAAATTAAAGGAAAAACCAACATGAACATGGTAACCAAATGCTGCTCTGAGCTCAGCATAGAGTTTGTTTCCTTCATCCCTCATTTGGTGTTTTGATTAGAAGCTGTTTAACACGTCACTCCAAAGTCTCTGTAGATGTTCAGTGTGTCGAATTGTGTGGCTGCAAAAGATGATTCACATTATTTAAGTTTGCATCAAACATTCAGAGCAACAATTTTATTCTTTTGATCTTTTTCTAAATTACAGACCTTGGAGTGAAGGCCACTCTGACAGCAGACAGATTAACTATACCAGCAGGGGGCAGTGTGACACTGACCTGTGATGTGAAGTACTCTGCTGACTTTGAATATGACTGGTTCAGAGAACCCAGTTTAAACTCTAACCAGAAGTTCGCAGTAGCTGGTGAATCAAAGAGAGAACTGGTGACCTCTAAAGGCGGCATCTACAACTGCAGAGGAGGTATAAAAGGGACAAATTTACTCATAGTAGAAAGTGATCCAGTCACCATTCAGGAAACTGGTGAGTTTAAAAATGTCATAAGAAATAAAACAACATGGATTCCCCAAAGTTTGGAGATCAGAGGGGGATAATATTATGACAAAAACTTATGTTACAAAGTGATTTACGGCCCCAACCTGCCAAGTTATTTCTGATAATATAAACTGTTGTAAAGTTAATAAATAATAAACAATAATGGGGTTATAATATTTGATAATACTGTTTTTTATTTGAAATGAAAATGTTAATTCATTCCTTTTGTGTCCTAATTGAGGAATTTTGCTGTGGAAAGTTTCCAACAGGACTGATGTGACGCTGCAGCCATCCTGGACTCAGATATACAGCGGTGAGACAATCACTGTCAGATGTGAGATTCAGGGAGGTGAAGGAAAGGTGTGGAAATATGAATGGACAGCACCCAACACAAACAGCCCTCCAACATCCAGTGAATACAGGATCAGCAGAGTTTCAGTGTCCCACAGTGGAGACTACAGATGTCGGGGTAGCAGTGACTATCTCTTAACAGGATGGAGTGATGCCTTCAGACTGACAGTTTCATGTGAGTTGGTCTATGATTCAAACTGAAGTTTCCTGTTTCCTGTTTTAAACTCGACATCAAGAAACAATTCAGACCCTCCAACAAACTCACTGTGCAAACAGACTCACAACTGAGTGCACTGTGACTCCACAATGATTCATTAAAGGAGAATATAAAGAATGACATTTTTAATGAATAAATAACAAATCAATTGCGTCTGTTGTGTAGTTTTGAACTAAGACAGATTACCTGTGTGAGATTATAACCTTGTGTTTGGTACCAGTCAGAGTCAGAGTCACACTGAGAGCAGAAAGCACAATCACAGCAGTGATACCAGCAGTTCTTCAGTCTGTTTGTCTTTCAGTGAGGTCACATTAAAACCACCAGGACACAGTTTATGAAATTTGGGGGATCAAGGCCAAAGAAAGAAGCCATTTCATTTCACTGTGTGTAGCTGGTCTGGCCTCACACTGTTGCTGCAAACTCAGCAGCAGAGTTAGCAGTTGCTTTGCCTGCTGAGGCGAGTTTATTCTCCAACACTGTTTAAATGAAAATTAATTAAGTTCAGCAACTTCATGTGATTGGGCTTCTACATGCACAGCTTTGAAAAAGAGAGCAGGAAGGAGAGCAAACAGCCACCTGCTCAGTATAAGGCAGTGTCTATGAGTACAGCAACAAAGATTAGAACCATTTAGCACTTTTACTGTGCTTAACCTCTGTAACAGGATCATTAGCATAATCTCATCTCTCCCCAGCAGGGCCTCCTTCAAAACTACAGGAAATGACATGTGTGGGAAGTCAAAGGTCACAAAGAAAATAAAAGCTTTCAAATACAAAATAAATACACAAAATAACTACATACATATTTATGACTTCTGTATAAAAAATAATGACAAAACCAAATAACAGACAATGGATTCTCTGTGAAATATAAATAAATATATTTTAATGCATGTTTTACATGTGGATACAGATTACTGTTTACAAATTGTACAAAAAAGTTTCTTTACTATAGAAAAACTTTTGTCCATCGAGTTTTGACTTTCTTAGGAAGCTGTTTAGATTTTCCTTTATCCCTACATTAAGGCTTTGTGTTTCCACTGGAAGTAAACGTCTCTTTTTAAAAATAGCACAGTGTTGCATTCTGGGAAATTGAGTCGAATTTGAAGCTTGGGTTTAAAATGAAGAACTGTAATTATCAGGGGCTATGCTTCTGTAATTGTCGCCAGTTCTTTTTATGTATTTTGGTTTGAGGTTTGTGCAGATTTTCAGGAAAGATGTTTGGCCTCATGAGCACCAGATGCTGCACCTTTATTCAGGTCATAGAAGCCGAACCAAAGACCAGAAAATGGCCTCAGTTTATTACAGACACATTACTACAGTAATTTTTCTCATTACAAAGTTTTGCTCTCAGGAAGCACTCAGGTGTAAGACACTTCACCCGTTGCCTACTGGTGGTGGTCAGAGGGCCCAGTGGCGCCAGTGTCCGGCAGCCTCGCCTCTGTCAGTGCGCCCCAGGGTGGCTGTGGCTACAATGTAGCTTGCCATCACCAATGTGTGTGAATGTGTGTGTGAATGGGTGGATGACTGGATGTGTAAAGCGCTTTGAGGTCCATAGGGACCAAGTAAAGCGCTATACAAATACAGGCCATTTACCATTTACCAGGCCATACACACACACACACACACACACACACACACACACACACACACACACACACACCGCGGGCCAAGGAGGAGTGAGACGGCGGAAGAGTTTTTTTCTTCAATACTTTTACAATAGGTTTTCTCAATAGATAGAAAATGATGACGCTGAGGAGTCAACAGCCGATATTATCATTGCTTGTAACCCGGTAAATAATTTCGTACATCTCCCAATAAAATAAGTCTTAGTGGAAAAAAGCTCATTTTCGAATAAGTTTATTAAAGCACCCCCCCTCTGTGGAAAAGAGTCAACCATGAGGCGAGTTTTGTCAACAGCAATTGTCCATTTGGTAAAACAAATATCCGCCTCAAAGTCGTATTTTACCGTTGCAGAATGTGGAAAACAGACGGCGTTCGCAAGAAGGCAATCAAAAAAAAAAAAAAAAAAAGGAAATTTGGTACCTCCAACTCTCCCGACTGCGCGCGCGCACACACACACACACACACACACACACACACACACACACACACACACACACACACACACACACACACACACATACTCATGCAACTGACACAGACACACACAGACTGCTCTCCTAGTGGAGCCCAGTCTGAGTAGAGTCCTTTTTTTCTCCTCCTGTCCCCGATGTTGTGTATTTTCATTGTTTTTCTTAAATGCTACCTATACTGACCTGTAATGTGATGTTTGTGTAATATATGTATGGTCGGAAGAGGTCCATTTTGACTGCAGGCAACAGCAAGTGACAAATATGAACTTCATTCATTCATTCATAAACACAGAGTCACCAGACCATGACAAATTACTTTTTTAAATACAGCTAAGAAAACTTTCACAGTGTTGATAAAAATGAGTTTATAGTTTATTTTATCTTGTCATCAAAATTTGGTCATGTTCACCATTTCCATCTAGTTTTTTTAAATTATTTAGATTCAGTCATTTATTTGTTTGTTCTTTTTCTAAACTGAACTGCAGATAAACCAAAGGCCAAACTGAGAGCTGATAACACAACTGTTCCAGTAGGGGGCAGTGTGACCCTGACCTGCTCTGTGAACCCATCATCATCATCTGGATGGAAATACTACTGGTACAGAGATAATACCACAGTGGATGTTGTCTCCCCATCAAATGGACAAATCAATGTCTCACAGGAAGGACTCTACATGTGCAGAGGAGGAAGAGGAAACCCAGTTTACTACACAGAGGACAGCCAAGAAGTTCACATTAACACAACTGGTGAGTTTGTATTCAGCAACAATGTTGAATAGATAGATGATTGCGGATTACTATGAAGATAAACAGCATCATATCTCATGGTAACCTCTTTGGCATTGTAATAATGATCTTATTGGAAATGGTTGAACATGAATAGTCATGTAAAATGTGGAGTCTAGAGAATCAGTGTCAGGAATGTGATCCAAGGAGGGGAGACTAGGTGGGATTATGAATGTGAAACAATCATTTTCAGCAAATCTCCAAATCAACATAAATTCACAATTAGTTCTGTTTGACTGTTTGACATGTTTATATAATAAAAGTTTGTAAAGCCGATTTAATGAAGTCAACATTTTAAGAGGAAATTTAAGAGACTGGGCTTGTGTTGATGTGTTCATTGTGCGGAGTAAAGTCATAGGAGACGCTGATTCAAAGTGATTTCTAGTCAAAGAAAATAGATGAACTAGATATTTTATAAACTGATGTTATGAAATATAAAATATAATTAAGCTTTATTGTTTGTGTTACAGTAACTGTGTCAGGAGCTGACAGCTCTTCATCTCCTGTGTGGTTGATGGTTGGACTGGTTTGTGGAGTCTCTCTCATTATTATTCTCCTGCTCTTGTTGTATCGCTGCACAACGACCAACAGTGAGCACTTTTCCTTTACTTACTACAAACTCTTTATCATTCAAAGACACAAATGCATCATGAGCTTCATGTAAAAGTAAAAGTATTATTGTATATTTTAATAAAGGTGAAGATCAGCAGCAAGTGTACTCCTCTCTTCTTCATGGTTAGTTTGTCATGTAGTTTTAAATATTCTGATCCTATTTGCAACAAGACTGTACTTATTACATCTGCTGCAGCTTTTAATATAAACGTTATTTGCAAGAATATTTGTGTTTCAATTAGTATCACAGACATGAGGTGACTGATTTTCTCTGACCTGCAGGTGGTCGTTGTGTCTATGAGACAGTCAGAAGGTGTGAAAACACTGAAAATGGTAAAATTTACACTTTCATTAATACAGAGCTTGTGGAAGCTGGATGATTATACAATAACTCTGTTTATCATTAAAGTCAATCAGATTATTATTTCAGGTCCAGCAGAAGGTGATTACGCCAATGTCACATCTGTGATTCAGCTCGAAGTCATTAACAAGACAAGTGAGTGCACAAAATGTGAGATTTGAAATGCAAAATATACATTGGTAATTATTCTCACTGATAATAAATGCATTTGTGGACAAAACAGAGGGAGTTTGTTTTGAAATGCTTTCATTTGATCATCTCAACAGGGCGATGTGGTGACCCAGAGGAGAGCTCTGACTACAATAATGTTAATCCAAATTCAGCCACAGCTCTAAAATCTTAACAGCAGCTCTTTAGCTGTTTTTCTCTTTAAAGTCTCTTAAAAACTCGAAGTCACTTTGAGTGAAAAGGAGAAGATTTTGAATTCAAAGCAATAATCCTGATAGTCTGAGTTTATATTTGCTTCAGAAAGAATTTCTCAGTGGGTTTTGCTTTTTTCTCTCCCATTAGATAATAATTTTAATGGCCTTTAATGTACTGTATATCTGTTTTTTATGGTAAATGGCCTGTATTTGTATAGCGCTTTATTATTCCCTAAGGACCCCAAAGCACTTTACACATCCAGTCACCCACCCATTCACACACTGGTGATGGCAAGCTACATTGTAGCCACAGCCACCCTGGGGCGCATTGACAGAGGCGAGGCTGCCAGACACTGGCGCCACCGGGCCCTCTGACCACCACCAGTAGGCAACGGGTGAAGTGTCTTGCCCAAGGACACAACGACCGAGACTGTCCAAGCCGGGGCTCGAACCAGCAACCTTCCGATTACAAGGCGAACTTCCAACTCTTGAGCCACAATCACCACAATTGTTATCTTTTTAACAATTTCCTTTATTTTTATATATTATAATTTTCTTTCTGGGAAGCACTTTGTAACATTGTTAATAAAAGTGCAATATAAATAAGGTGTGTTGTTGTTGTTGTGTGTCTGTCTGAGAGTACATGTTACAGCTGTTCAGTGTTGTGCATGAATCTAAAAGAGAACATTTATTTAAAGGCACTCATTGTCATTTAAAACAAAGTCAATTCTGGTTTAAGCCCAACAGGTGGAGGAGATGAAATGCAGATACAAAAGCAGATGTGGAATGACAGATAATCTAGTCAATGGGACAGCTAAAAGTGGAAACTACTTGAAATGATTCTTATCAGCAGCATTTGTGACACATATCTCAGGTAGAAGCTAGATTGAACAAACAAGATTGAAATGCATTTTGAAAGTTCCCTTTAAAAAAAATACTATGGTGACCCAGACACATCTTAAAGTGCATTTAACAGAATTAAAATAGAACAGTCAATCCTATCAAAGCTATCAGTGCTCAAACCCAGAGCAGTAACTCATAAGAATACAACATTTACTGCTGCACACTGAGGTAATACAGTTTTGTTTTATATGAACCCCTGTAATTAGTCATGGCCTGTTTGACATTCCACATTATGTTGATATGTAAGTTACAGTTACCCTGACATTATTAATGGGAGAAGTGACTTTTTTTTCTGAACAATATCACCAACTTTTGGCTCATAAGATGTCAGTGCAGGTTCGTTAGGATGACTGCATGTCAACAAGTTCCAGTATGAACTTCCCCTCGTCAGTGGAAGGACGGCCTCCTTTGCTCTGACGGACAAGTCGCCTTCTGTTGAAACACTAAATGGGTCTCTGGAAAAACTCATCACCTCTGTGGGTAAAGCAAGTCCATCTAATCGACCAGAAAAGTTCTCTTTCAACCTCGCAATGAAATCAGTCATCACATCCGTGACTTGTGCCGGTGATGAGATACGTTTGCGGAGTGTTGGAAAATGCAGCTACCGGCCTGTGCTCAAGTCAGCTGCGAAAAGGTTCAGCTTGACTTGGAATGCACGCATCTGTTCCACAAGTTCCGTGACAGTTTTGCCTCTGCCTTGTAGTCCCACATTGAGGTCATTCAGGTGTTTGAATATGTCGTTCAGAAAGCAGACACCGGCCATGAAGCTGTTGTCCATTATGCGATTCAAGTCTGGTTTTTTTTGCCTGCTGTTGCAGAGAAAAGTTATGATCTCTTTGAGATCACAGACATGATCCAGTGACCTGCCTTTGGACAGCCGCCTGACATCATTGTGCAATAGCAGGTCATGGTGCTCAGCAGACATTTCTGAGAGCAGCAAGCGGAATTGAGGCATCTAGATTTGATAACTGAGGCATCTGCCGTGCAGGTGCGTCCGCACGGCACCTACGACACGCTTCACCACAGTGTGTGAACGCATGTGAATCTAAAAACATTTTGAATGCTCAGAAAGAATAGAAAAGCACCTTAAGCAGCCATTTTATATCGTACAACACTAATTGGAAGGTAAGACTTTTTGTGCCACCATATGGAGCTGCAGGCTGGAAAGCAAATATATTATATATATGTTTGTTATATATTATATAAAATATAGCATATAAACAGTTAAAAATATTCAACTTCACCATCTTAGAAAAACTAAAAAAAAAAAAAAGGACCATCAAAACCATTTAAACCATCAAAGCAGATTACACACAGTGGTGGTGTTTTGCAAATTGCAAGGATGCAAAAAGAAGGTAAATTTTCTGGGGCTGGTGGAAAAGAAAGGAAGTTATAACTGAACCTTTCTGTTGAAATAAACACACCCAATGAATAAATAAGAGAGAACATGGTGACTAGGAAGGTTAGAGAAAAAGAAAAAAAATGTGCAAGTCAACACAAATCACATATATATGCTGTGGATGCAAAAGCATTGGACATATTTAATATTCTGCAAATAATGTAATGACATGATATGATACGATTCATTTCGTTTTTTTGTCATGCTATAAAATGAATACAATTCAGATAAACCCTAGTGCTACATTTTGTATTCATGGGCACAATGTATAAACCTACGTAGAAAAAAGAAGTGAATGTCTACAGTGAACAAGAAATGTCACTGAAAAGGGGAAGAAAGGCTTTACCAAGAAAAATAACTTGGTTCCATTTAGCAGAGCAACGGTGCTGAATGTGAGGAAGTGGACCTCTTTGCTCTGCATGCTGGGGTTATTCAGTTAGTTCAATGCAGTCTGGCCTGGTTTGATTGCTACAGACTGATGTTTCTGTTGGTTTAACCTGTTTTTCTTAAGTGGGGAATGGGAGATTTTGTTTTTAACCAGTATGATCATGGTGTGTTTAGTTTATTCTGATTTCATTTTCTGTAGGTTTCATAAGGTCTGATGAGATTCAATCTTTATTTTAATGCTCAGTACTCTTTTCCATGGAAATGCTGAAGGTGAGAAATCCTTTCCTACTTTTTGTTTGTTTGCTTTTTCTTTGTTTCTGAATGCATACATTGTTGCATATTTCTTTATTTTTTTGCCCCTTGAATTTGCCAAAGCCCTAATTATCAAATGATACACATACTGTATGAAAGCATATCATATTAAAGGCATAGCGACAGAGCATGAACAGAAACTACTAAAACTCAGTCTGAAGGTAAAATTTTGAATTTAAATATTCTGATTACTGCACAGTAATTTGAAACAGCCTAACAGAGCAGGAGGTAACAAGAACATTCTTTGGTTTCTTTCAACAGGATTACTATCATTAAATATGCAGGGGAATATACAGATGGGACACTATAGAAGAAAGATTATTAAATAAGTGAAATCTATAGAGTAGCTGTACTCATACCACTGTCTGTTTCCAGGGGACACTATACCCTGTATATATAATGCCTTGAAAAAGTATTCATAACCCTTGAACTTTTACATATTTGTCACCTTGCAAACACAAACTTAAATGCTTTTTATTGAGATTTTCTGTGATAGACCAACACAAAGTAGCAGATAATTGTGAAGTGGTACAAAAATGATACATGGTTTTCAAAATTTTAAGCAAATAAAAATCAGAAAAGTGTGGCATGCATTTGTATTCAGCCTCGTGTACTCTGATACCCTTAAATAAAATCCAGTGCAATCACTTGCCTTAAGAGTAATCCAATTAGATAATAGAGCTCACCTGTGTGCAATGTAGTCTCATTATAAATACACCTGCTCTGCGAAGGCCTCAGTGGTTTGTTAGAGAACATTAGTGAACAAACTGCGACACGAAGATGAAGGAAGTTACCAGACAGGTCAGGGATAAAGTTGTAGATAAGTTTAAAGAAGTGTTGGGTTATAAAAAAAATATCCAGAACTTTGAACATCTCAGGGAGCACTGTTCAATCTATCATTCAAAAATGGAAAAAGTATGCTACAACTGCAAACCTACCAAGATACGGCTGCCCACCTAAACTGACAGACCAAGCACGGAGAGCACTGGTCAGAGAAGCTTCCAAGAGGTCCATGGTCTCTCTGGAAGAGCTGCAGAAATCCACTGCTCAGGTGGGAGAATCTGTCCACAACACAAATGTAAGTCATGTACTCCACAAATCTGACCTATACAGAAGAGTGGCAAGAAGAAAGCCATTGTTGACAGAAAAACATAAAAGGTCCTGTTTGGAGTTTGCCAGGACCCTTGTAGGGACACAGCAAACATGTGGAAGAAGGTACTCTGGTCAGATGAGATCGGAGTTGAACTTTTGGGCCTGAATGCAAAGCACTACGTGTGGCGGAAAAGTAACATTGCTCATCACCCTAAACACACCATCAGCACTATGAAACATGGTGATGGCAGCATCATGAATGAACACACACTTTTCAGATTTTCCTTCCATCCATCTTCTTCTGCTTATCCGGGGCCAGGTCACGGGGGCAGCAGCCTAAGCACAGAACACCAAGGCGTTCCCAGGCCAGCCGAAAGATATAATCTCTCCAGCGTGTCCTGGGTCTCCTCCCGGTGGGACTTCCTGGGAACACCTCACTCAGGAAGCACCCAGGAGGCATCCTTGTCAGATGCCTGAACCACCTCAACTGGCTTCTTTTGATGTGGAGCAGCAGCGGCTCTACTATGAGCCCCTCCCGGATGGCCGAACTTCTCACCCTATCTCTAAGGGAGAGGCCAGCCACCCTTCGAAGGAAGTTCATTTCCACTGCTTGTATCCGCGATCTCGTTCTTTCGGTCACTACCCACAGCTCGTACCATAGGTGAGGGTAGGGACGTAGATCGACCGGTAAATTGAGAGCTTCGCTTTTATGCTCAGCTCTCTCCTTACCACAACAGACCTGTACAGGGTCCGCATCACTGCAGCCACAGCACCAATCTGTCTGTTGATCTCTGGCTCTCTTCTCCCATCACTCGTGAACAAGACCCCAAGATACTTAAACTCCTCCACTTGGGGCAGGAACTAGTCCCCGACCTGGAGTGGGCACTCCACCCTTTTCTGGCTGAGAACTATGGTCACAGATTTGGAGGTGCTGATCCTCATTCCCGCCACTTCAGACTCGGTTGCGAACCATTCCAGTAACTCAGCCACCTACAACTTTATTTCGAAGCACCTCACTACAATCCTAGCGCCCCTTGTGGGGAATACACCCCATCACATCAAAAACTCCACTAACTTCACCAACAACGTCCAGAAACACTTGATCCAGATGAAACCATAGTGTCCTTAGATGTGGTCTCACTTTTCACTTGGATACCTACAACTTAGGGTGTAGAGACTGCCAGAAAATTACTACACACAAGAAGACAGTTCCTTAGAAAACAGAACCAGTTTTACCCCTTATCAGATTTGCACACTGTTAGGGTGCGTTCAAACCCAACGCGATAGACGTGACCAGAGCTTCAGGTTTACATGTAAAGTCAATGGAGGAGCGCGATGAAGCATGACTGGGGGTCGCGCGAAACTTCAGAAGCAGGTTTGTGTCGCGAAAACGCTTTTCTGCCTGATTCACGCTACCTGGTTGCACGACTGACGCGTTTGAAGCGCGACTGACGCGTCTGAAGCGCGACATAAAATACGCGCTGCAGTTTGTGTGGTGCATTTTGTGCATTAGCGCGTATCACATCTACTGGTCGAGTTGGAAAAATCTGAACTCCAGCTTCAAGTCACGCCACGACAACCAATCAGGAGCCTAGTGATGTGATGCTCTGACCTTCAAAGGGGCAGGTCCAGCCAAAGCCATTCATTCTAGCAATCAGTAGTTTTCTGATGAGGCAGCGGGCTCTCCAGGGCAGAAACAATGTTTTTATTTTTCTCCTCCTTCTCCCTGAGGCTCTTCCACTTTAAGCTGGGTCCTTTTTATTTTTGTCTCTCTGTAAATAGTTATATTATATATATTTATGTTTAATGTTTTTCGGTTTGAGCATCTTAATATTATTTCAAATAAATTTTTGTAATGACTAATGTGTAAAGCGTCCTTTACGCCGCTGCTCTGCTCTCCACAGTGAATAGAGAAGGGAGACTTTTTCTTCAAACGCCAGATCAACTGCTGCCATCTTGCAAACATACCGTCTGGCACTACTTCCTCCCACATTTCCGCTTATTTTTAATACAACAAGGGTTTCTAAAGACAAAAACATGGATGTGCAATGGACTCCTCAGTGTCACCAATTGTAGCCAAACTTTACATGGAGCAGGTGGAAAGTAAGGCTCTTGGCTCTTTTAAAGGGACAGCACGTAGCCACTGGTACAGATACATGAATGACACCTGGGTCAAAATCAAAACTCAAGAAGTAGAAACTTTCACTGCTCACATCAACAGTGACTAGAAACATAACGTTCACCAGGGAAGATATAAAGGATAATAGTTTGTCATTTCTGGACTGTGCTGTGCACATTGAGGAGAATAGAAACCTCAACATTGAAGTTTACCAGAAATTCACACACAGACCAGTTCCTATTCTTTGACTCCCACCACCCTCTGGAACACAGACCTGGAATAATCAGGATCCTGCAACACCAGGCAGAAAATGTTCCATCTATAACAGAAGGGAAAGGAACAGATACATGTAAAGAAAGTTCCTAAAGCAATTTTATCAGAGAAACTCAAAGAGTTTTCCCCCAAAATGACATCCCAGTGCACTTCAGACACAGCCACACCCTTAGACAAAAACTGTTTCATCCCAAGGACAAAACAAGCTAAACAACAACATGTATGCAGTGCAGTGTGGTGAGGAGCGGTCCTCCTAAAACTGAAGAATCTTCTCAGATGAGAGGCAAAACGTCTTCAAGAAATTTCCAGAAGAATTTTTTTTCTTCAAGAAGAGAAAATCCAGTGACTTTTCTTTCCAGGCTCCTTAGATTGCCTTGACCTGGATGACTGAGAGCCTAGAAAGACAAGCTCTACAGTAGCTTTATAAAATCTAATATATGAAAAGTAGGATACATTATTGAGTGAATGTGTTAAATGTGATAATTTCTTTAAAAAAGTGCTTCCTGAAGGATGTGACAATGTGATATTTTTTGTTTTGTTTGTTTGTTTCTGTAGACTTTCGGCAAAAGAAAGAATTGTTAAAAGAAACATCAGTTAATACGGCCATCTTCTTTTGCTTATCTACCACTACTATGTCCGATTGATTAGCAATCATCATTTTGTCCATCTGTATCTGGAAGTCCCACAGGATCTTAGCTCGATCATTCTCGACTGAGAATGACTATTTTGACCTTGGGGCTTCCAGGCCATACTCGTCACAGATGTTTCTGTATACTATGCTGGCCACTTGGTTATGGCGTTCCATGTATGACCTGCCTGCTAGCATCTTGGTGGTAGTGCGATCCCCTCCGTTCTGACTACCTTCCCTCTCTTTGTTATCATCCGACTACACTTCTCCAGTCCAAACGACTTTCCGATGTCATTGCTGTATATCCAGGTGGTGTGGATCAGTGAATCGATGTCTTGTTCACTCTTGGGATACAGATTGATGTCATCCATGTATAGGAGGTGGCTGACGATTGCTCCATCCTTTAGTCGGTATCTGTAGCCAGTCTTGTTAATGATCTCATTGAGTGGGTTCAGGCCTATGTAGATCCCGCACTTGATGGCGAGTTGTGCTATGGGCTTGAAGTTGGCCTCTAGTGTTGTTCGTCACATCCCCATTGAGTTCCTGATGAAGGCTCTTAGGGTCTTGTTGATCTTGTATAGTTCTAGGTGTTCAAGGATCCTGGGGCATTGAGTCATAGGCCTTCTTGTAATCAATCCAGGCAGTGGACAGGATGGTCAGCCTAGCCTCACAGTCTCATCTGACTGCTCAGTCTAACGGTCGCGGTGGTGTTTTGCATCTCTGGTATTCTTGCCAATTCCTTTCTGTGCCCTGCTCATGTATTGAGCCATGTCCCTGTTCATGTTAGCTGCTCTGATGCCTGACAGGAGCTTCCATGTGGTACTGAAGCAGGTTATTAGTCGGTAGTTGGATGGGACCAGTCCCTTCTGGTGGTCCTTGGGGACCAGGACTGTGTATTGGAGTATTGCATATGTACAGTTACTGATCCACACAGAGCACTTAACGTGCGTATTCTTTCAGACAAACCACCTTTGTTGACGTTGTATTAATTGTTGCTATGGCAATGTGAGCAATGTCCATGTCTGGCTTCTTGGTTTGACTTTTACCAGAATGCCATTCTGGGTGGCCTGGAGCTAGAGAGACAGCCTCTCCACTCAGAGGACCTGTTTTACAGAGTACCCAGCCATTATGTATTGTGTCAATACTATTTCTCCACCCTAAATATGTCATATGAACGGGGACTTTACAAGACACACGTGGAAACAGAGCAGACTTGGCTGCTCCAGCAGGACCATGTAATTAAGCAGTTAGCCATACACAACCAGAGTGCTTTTGTACTCACCACTGAGTCTCTCACCAAGAATTATTTATGAATATGGACACATTCTTGCTCTCTGAAGTTTGGTTCTCAAGTGTTTTTCCTACTCTGCTGAGATATTACTTACAAAAGTAACTACTGGAGACACAGATGTCTGAGAGAGAAGGGCCTTGCCATAAAGTCCAGAAAGTGTCCAGACCACATGTGGAATGCACACACACCTTTGCAGCAGCTGGCCTGCCTGACATTTCATTTGTCTTTTGGATCACCTCCAATTATTGGCCACTTTTCCTAGGAAATTAGCTCTGTAACAGACAACCAACTGTGTTCTGTTGTACTGTGGCCCTGGGTCAAAATAAGTTATACCCTCAAGGCCCTGATAAGGCACAACAGGAGCCCAGCAGCCCTTGGATCATCATCTTGAGGAGGGCAGAAGGGGCACAGTTTAAAGGACTGGCTGGTATGGGAAGAGCCCAAGCCCCCTTTGTTTGTTTTGATCTCCTTTGTTGTATTTTGAAGATAATGTTAAGTTCTAGGATTATTATTTAGTTTGCCTTGAGTTGTCTAGTTATGTTTCACCTAGGTCTTCTGAGTTAGTTTCAAGTATTTCTTGTATGCATGTTTCATGTTGTCTAGCTTGTGTTGTTATGTCTACGTCTCTCAGTGTTTCCTGTTTTATTGTGAAGAGTCAGGTGTCTCCATGTTCTATGTGTTTTGTTTTACTTCCTCCGTGGTGTCATTATGTTTATTTGTATCAGCTGTTTCCTCATGTATTTCCACTTCCCCTGATCACCTCCCGTGTGTAATTAGTCTGTGTGTTTTCTATCAGTCTTTGTCGGGTCATCTGTGTTCCTTCCCTCCATCTAACATAAGGTTAAAGTATTTTCATGATTCTGTTCAGGTCATGTTTTTTTTTTCTCTTCATAGTTCGTCTCATGCACCTGTTCAGAATCATGTTCATGTTACTTCGGCACGGTCTACTTTACCCAGTTTAGGTCTTTAGTTTTACTTTTGCTTCTGTTCATTTTCACCTTGTTTTGTGTCCAAGTTTTTCAGCCTACATAAATGACCTGCTTTTGGTTAAAATTTCAGTTCATCTCTCTAGTGTCTGCTTTTGGGTACGTTTCACAAACACACTGGTGTACACCGCCGTGACACCCTTTTCTGTTTCTTATAAGTCGCTGCCATTGTAATTTCCATCATCAGTGGTCCATTGTAATCCTTAACTCAGGGAGAAAATTACAAAGAGCCAGATAGGTATTGTTGCACTGTGTGCTGACACTTGTCCTTGTGAACTGCTTCCTAGCCAACAATGCAGGCATCTGATATCACGACCCAATGACAAAGGACTGGTCCCAATGTGCTTCCCCTATTGAAATAGGCTGGTTGCTCCTACCAACAGAGAGATTCCTGTAACCTAGACATCACCAATAATCTGGTCTACAGGTTCTTCTGAAGGCAATGCACCAGTCCGAGGAGATGGTACTGAACAGCCCGCATGCTCTGGAGTGCGAGTGGGACAGAATGGACTGTAGCTGCAATTAGCTCCAGTAAACATAAGCATAACCTCCAGGTCAGGGCCAAACAAAAATGGGACAATGTAGGTTAGGCCTGTCACCGGTTTCAGGGAGAGTGTCCCTGTACTGGAATCCAGCCACATGCCTGAGACGTGTGTGGCTTAAATGGGCTAAAACCTGCTTTGTGTTTTGTTGGGACAACAGCCTTGATGCTATGAATGCTGCAGGCTAGAGCCTGTTTGCACCAAATGCCCCTCCACCTGCTTTTTTATAGAATAGAATTGCCTCTGAGGGAGATCCTCACCCTCTGAGACATAGTTAAAACATCAGTTTAACCTACATCCAACACATTCGAAATAAAAGAGGCCGATTTGACACTTACTTTCTTCAGGAGAGAGTTGGAGCACCAGACACACAGTGGAGATGAACCCACAGCAACACCGTGGGCCATCCAGGTGGTATGGACTGCCACCTGGTCCGTCCGTACCACACTCCCAACTATCTTAACCTTTTCCAGCTCCCTATTCAGAGTGGCTTCTTTCACTTGAGTTTGATAAAGGAATTTATGTATTAGGTCGGATCTCTGCTAACCACTCATGCAAGGTATGGGCCTAAGCAATGTACACAATTATCATAGATAAGCTCCACAGAACTCTTTTTTCCAAGGCCTAAACAGGTGTGGTCCACTCTTCTAGCAATATTCTGCCTGGCAGATTGCTTATGTACTGAGGGACTATGCACTCAAGGCATAAAGCACACCTCATGTGCTTAATGGCACAAAGGTTTGCCCAAGAAAGCTATGGGTGTAAGGCTGCTTTCTGCTGCACTCTCGCTTAGCCCACAACAATTCAGCTGCAGCCATCCTGGACTCAGATATACAGCGGCGAGACAGTCACTGTCAGATGTGAGACTCAGGGAGGTGAAGGAGCTCAGTGGCCGTATGAATGGAGAGCAGCCAAGTTAAGCAGACCTCCAGTATATAAAGAATACAGAATTGGCAGAGCTTCAGATTTTCACACTGGAGAATACAGATGTCGGGGCAGTAGGGGCTATTTCTTAACAGAGTGGAGTGAACCTGTTAATTTGAAAGTGTTAGACAGTAAGTGAAGTCATAATTCACACATATTGAAAATATAAACAGCAAATTATGAAGTTATTTATTGTGTATTTGGTAATAGTTGAAATAATAGTGTAAACTGTTGACTGTTAAATAATAATTTCGCTGCATACAAATACTGCATGGCATATATACATTTATACATAGTCAATCATCACTCTGAGAATGTAATGTCTCAACAGAACCCCGTCCTGTCCTCACTGTGTCTCCATCATGGCTGAGTCCTGGAGCCTCAGTAACTGTGAGGTTGAACATCCGTCTGCAGGATGGAGCTTCTACTGGTATAAAGCTGTTCCTGATCTATCAGAGAAATCCTCCAGTTATGAGCTGCTACCTGATGGCAGTGGGACTGCACAGGACTCCTACATCATTCATGGACAGACACACACAGCAGGATATGTGTGCAGAGCTGGAAGAGGAGACCCAGAGTATCACACTGATCACAGTCAACCAAAGTTTGTCTGGTCTGCAGATGAGAGTTTTTGTCTCTCATTATTGCTATCCATCTGTTTTTTGTAAATCCTGACATATAATTAGATTAATAGCCCATAGTGAAAATTCATTTGATCATAAATAACATAACTGACATACCCTAACTGTTCAGACCTGATGATGTTTCTTGAGGAAGCAATTTTCCATTTGTCTCATTTAACATACTAAAATAGGCTGAATTACTGTTTCCCTCCATTTATTGATATGAAAAAAAAACAAAAACCCAAGAAAAAAACAGGTTTCTATCAGTCAGTAAATTGTTTTAATTCATCCCAGGAGACAAAAAGATGCATTATAAACCACAAAGAAACAGACAACCATTTTTCCACTGTTATAATCACCCACCCACTTCAGGGTAATTAGAAGGCTGGAGTCCATTAAAGCTGTATAGGGAGAGAGGTGGTGCCAAGGAAACAACCAACCAAACAAATCATTCTCCTTCCTTCTAATTCAGTTGACAAAAGGAGGAGAAAACCACGAGAAAGAAGAAGATATGCAGAGGTAGTCATTGGTGGAAATTTGTGTGTTTGCAAAAAAAACAAAGAATTTGCAGCACTGTACTTACTGTAGATTACAAAAATGGACCTGAAGTAATATACTTAATGAAATATCTGAAACTATCTGAAATAACAACCCGAGGAATGCATTTTTTACTATGAATTTTGTTGTTACTCCTTTTATATGTTGATTTCAGATGTTCATTCAGCAGCGTCTCTCACAGTGAGTCCTGACAGAGTGCAACACTTCACCTCTGACTCTGTCTCACTGACCTGTGAGGGAAACTTCACTGAGTGGAGAGTGAGGAAGTTCTCTGAAAAAGGCTTCCTATCTCACTGTCATGACTGCCAGAAAATGAATGGATCCTCTTACAACATTCACAGCTTACACCAGGGTGTTACAGTGTATTGGTGTCAATCCGACTCTGGAGAGTTCAGTAACGGAGTCAAACTCACTGTGCAAGGTATTCATTAGTTTTTTTTTCTGACTTTACATTCTTCACAAATCCAATTGTGCTGTTTAACATTCCAGAGCCACCACTCTCCGCAACCTCCTATACCTTATATCATAATATTTACTCACCCATTATAAAACTTTGCCCTGAATAGTTTCATATTTGGAGGTAGGGTGTCAACCTCCTTGCCAGGTACAGAAAGCAAAAAGCAAAGAGAACACATGCATCATCTCCCTCTTCCTTAGTGGAGGCAGTAAGAAAAACAGCAAAAATCAGAGCCAGACAGGTGGGTTTCAAAAAGGGCAGAAAAACTGTAAAAAGGCTAAATCAGTTCATAAAAACAGAATGTTGTCGTGTGCTTTATATGAATTTGTTTATGTAATTACTAAAAGAAAAAAATGTAGTGTCTATACAGACAGTCAGAGCAAGATGTAGGAAACTACATTTTCTAGTGCTTATTGCTGTGTATTTTGTTTTATGCATTTAATAACAGGCCAGTGTATTAAAAAAGGCCACCTTTCAGTTATAAACTGTGTTAGATTGCTTAGCCAGACTGAAACTGTGCAGAATAGGAAGCTTTGTGCAGACTTACAGAGAACATTGCCTATTTTCATGCTGCTAAAAGAGAATAAGAGGAAACAGCTTGGGGTGAAAGAGCGTTGAGACTGTGAGGTGTAAACATTAGTGCCTTAGAGGGGGTTGAAGTTAACTGTCACTGTTGCATGATAATAATACTTTGCCTATGCAGACAGGGCGTGTTCAGCCCTTTAAAATAGTGAAGCCTGTGTGCTTCCTCTTGGAGAGCAACACAGAAGGTGGTATTGTGTACATCTCCACATGCATGTGCTTAATAAATAATTGTGGTTGACTGGACCTGCTCTGAGTATTGGTTGTTTGTTCTCAGCACATCATCAAAGAATCGGGACAGTGGTCTCCAACTTGCTTGTCACGTCCTCTGAGCCGGGTTGTGACAATAGCTCATAATTTATGCTCCACGTTTGTGCCATAGTTCACAGTTCATATTTGTCATATCACAGTTTGTAAATAAAACTCAGTAATTACATCTAACAGTGTCTCTGTCGTTGTTTGCATTTGAGTTAATTCTCCTGGTCTGCCCTTCTATGGCGTTATTTTTGTGCCTCTATTCTGAGGGCATGTAAATAATTTTTGTAAGTACAAATATTGCATTTTAAGGAGAAAATTATTCTGAGCAAAGAAAAGCTTAATTTGAGCGAACTGAATTCATTTTTGCGTACAAGAAATGTATGTCAGTGTTTGCTATTATCCATATACACACAATAACAGCCCCTGTCGCTCAGGTGTTGGCATTTGCTGTTGCTCAGGTCCCTGCTCGGTGTGCTGAGAGACCAACGTAGTATGTTTCATTTTGAACAGAATTACATCATTTTGATTGACAGCATTACTTTTCTACACAAGTATATTTGTCTTATTTCTAGTCAAAATATCTCATTATACTTCAAATAACACACAATAAGCTAAAGAGTAAAATTTCAGTAAGATATAATTGTTTTTAGACAGTGAATCATAAAACTAGAAAATTTTCACTTGTTCCATTGTCAGATTTTGCACTTATTTCAAGCAGAAATATCTTGTATTAAGTGAAAAAACCTGTCAATGGAATGAGTGGAAATTTTCTAGTTTCAAGCCTGTCTTAACCTGTCTTAAAACAGGTTCATATATCTTACTGAAATGTTACTCTTTAGCCGATTGTGTCGTATTTTAAGTGTAATAAGATATTTTGACTAGAAATAAGACAAATACACTTGGTGAGATTTTGAGCTTTTCCAGTATACAGCAGATGTTTAAGTTCAGTTTAAAGGGGAAGGAAGAATGGAGGCCACTGAGAAGAAGAAGTTACATTCTTATCTATACGAGGAAAACAGCGGCTCTTTCTTCTACTTATTTATTTTTGGAAACGAAAACACTTAAAGATTAGCTGTGGATCAGAGTGCAGCAGAGCTGGATGTGAGGATGAAGTACTCTTTGCTCTGTGTACCGGGGCTATTCTGTAAGTACAAAACTGATTTTCTCTGTTTATATGACACTGAATAAAGAAAACAGTTTTTCATTGTGTAACTTGAGAGTTTTTGAAGGGAGAACAAGTTTGTCTAAGAATTTGATTGGCGCTACATTGTGTTCAATTGTCTTATATCAGTTTAAAGTCTATAAGCACATAAATTAGAGAATGAGCACACAGTGTAATCTTCACCTTTTTATAAATGTTTTAGTTCATAATGGGATGATTTTCTGTCACTTTGATGATGTTTCAATCTTGATTTTAGTGCTCAGTTCATTCTTCTATGGAAATGCTGAAGGTAAGATGTGTTTTTTTTCTTTTGTTCCTCTTTTTTTTACATTAACAGTATAAATTATCAGGTAGTATATTTCTATAGATACCAAACAGGTCACTGTAAGAAATGTGGGGGGCTGGTTATCCATGGAGAGAAAGCCCCTGGCTCTCTGTGTCTTTCTGGTTTGATGAGGAAAGCCAGGAAGTGGGTGCGTTAGAATAAATTCGGGGTTACCAACAGGAAGTAGAAGGGAGAAGTGAACCAGCTGAGTGAGGCCAAGTGGTCAGGATAGATGAGAGTCTAAGAGAAAACAGAGATGGGGTCAGTAAGAACCGGAGTGAGTACAATTTAACTGAGTATTTGATGTGGCAGTTTGGGGATTTAGGTGCCCAGTATTTAAGGCTGGAGCTGCAGTGCTCCCAGCATACGTGAAGCTTCAGCTGTACTGGATCATAACAGAAAGTGAAAAGTGGAAGAGGGAATTACTGGAGGATGAGGTTGAGGGAGCTGATCTAACAATTTTATACGATACATTTGAAATTAAATTTAATAAATTTCAGTTTTAAAACTACCAGGTGAGAGCCAGAGTGTGATTTACTGATACAGATGTTTCTTTCTGTGCACTTATTTCATCATTTTTACAAACTGAATTAGTAATCCAGTACCACTGATGCCAAAAGTAGAACAGATATATTGCCTCACCTGTTTGATGTATTGGGGTACAGACTATCACAATGTACCTTTGTTGTATTAACTGAAAGACTCAAAGGTGTAAAAAAAAAAATAAATTAAAAAAAAAAAATATATATATATATATATAAACAAAACACACAAAAAAAACTACACATACAGACAATAATAGGAATAAATACTCTTGGAATCTGTGAATTGCAAGGATGAATACAATTCTCTGGCAAAGACTTAAACACTTCCAGGGATTTAAATAAAGCTGCAAGAGCAGAATATGCATCACAAGACCCAGAAATTCAGTTTCTCTTCATATCTTCATCTTTCTTCTGTGGATAGATGATCCAAATAGTCTTGACTACTTTTTCCCAGCAGTATTACTGACTGTCCACTATTGGACATCCTGTTTTGCCCACGAGGGTAGCAAGTCAGTCACATGACTGAAGACTATCAATACTGTATGATGAAATAAGTTTAAATTGAATGTGTTGTTTCAATAGAACAAGAACAGAATTAAACCCAAATTCAACAAAAATCTCTCAGGTTCGAATCAAAAATACACTTGGAAACTGAGGTCAAAAATGATTCAGATGTACAAATATCAGTGCAGTTATTGAAAAGATTTTCAAAGATCAAATGTGCAAATATCATATTATTATGAACAAGAGCAGCTTAAAAACAGAAGAAGAATCTAACACATTTCAAGGAAATATATTCAACCCTCTGAACATTGTAGTGTAATATGATGGCTCTGGGGACCTGCTGTCTATTTTTAGCCACAGCAATCTTAAAACTGCCTGCTCCCAAAAGAATTGCTTTGCATCCCGCGGGACTACAGTCCCAAAGCTGGCTCTAATGCTGAGCTCCTGGACAGTGTGACATGATATTTGGTGTCTGATGGATGTAAGCATAATATCCCAGAGGTGTTAAGCAGAGGATTCCAATGATTGGTGGGAAATCAATGGAATCAATTCCTTCACCCTCCAGGAACTGCCTGCATAGTCTCATCACAGGAGGTTGAGCATTGTCGTGAACCAGGTGGAACCCAGGACTCCAGCACAGGGTTCTACAATGGGTCCAAGCATTTCTTCGTAGTACCTTATGGGAGTCAGGGTGGTGTTGCCTGGCCTGTAGAGTTCTGTGTGTCCCTCCATGGATATGCCTCCCCAGACCATCACTGACACTGAAAAAGTGATGCAACATTATTTTCACAGCCTGTTTGATATAAAATGTGAATAATGATCTTGTTTTGTTGTATTTCTAACTTTCAGAACTTGGAGAGAAGGTCACTTTGACAGCAGACAGCACAAACATACCAACAGGGGACAGTGTGACACTGACCTGTGATGTGAAGGAGTCTGCTAAATTAAAATATGAATGGTTCAGACAAACTTCATCTGAAGAGAAGTCCATAATAACTCATGAATCAGGCAGAGTGATATCTGTCTCTAAAGGAGGAAATTACACCTGTAAAGCTGAAGGGAAAAATGTCACCATAACAGAAAGTGACTCAGTCACCATTCAGGAAACTGGTTAGTTTAAACATTTCATTTGGAATAAAACAACAAAGTCTTTAAGAAATCAGTTTGAAACTGTGTCTGTACAGGCACAGATAGAAGAATTCAGTTTTCTGTCTGCTTCTTGCTCAGTATGTTTTTACACATTTTTTATGTGTGTAGAAAAATGTATACACCTTTAGTTGTTACTGAAAAACATTAAATCATAATTCATGCAGTGTAATCAGTGAATTAACAATGTATAACAATATATTTATTGATCTGAACAGAAAAGTAAATAAAAATACAATGAAACAAAAATAACATATTCATTCTGGATCACTGTATGTTATTTTAACTTACCTACAATAATATAATAATATGTTTTATGGAAACCATTCATCTTTTAAATTTTTAATCAGCTTGCAGAGGAACAAACACAGCTTATCAAAATCTTAAAGTAGTTAACAGATGAGAATCTGCACACTGAATGAATCCTAAAATCAATATATGAGTTAATTTTAAAGATTGCTGCACAACAAGTCATTCACATAATTATGATAAAAAGCTGCTGCTGGAAACAGATATGTTTTTCTTTCCCAGTTCATAACAGCATTACAGTGAAACTGCAGCACAGCTGGTCTCAGATATTCACTGGTGAGACAATCACTCTCAGATGTGAGATTCAGGGAGGTGAAGGAAAGGTGTGGAAATATGAATGGACAGCACCCAACACAAACAGCCCTCCAACATCCAGTGAATACAGGATCAGCAGAGTTTCAGTGTCCCACAGTGGAGACTACAGATGTCGGGGTAGCAGTGACTATCTCTTAACAGGATGGAGTGATGCCTTCAGACTGACAGTTTCATGTGAGTTGGACCATGATTCATGCTGACATTTCATGTTTTCATGTTTACATCTGTCTTAACAGGAAAACTCCAACAATGATCCAGCTGTCTGCAGGCAGCTCAGGACAACAGTTTTTCTCACTGTGCAAACAGAAAGGAGAGACACCATGGAGGCTCTTAAAATATCAGCAAGTTTGATAAGAGAATGATAAATCAGTGAAATCTTCAGTTACAGGCTAATGTGCAATTAATCTTTGTGTTCATAGATACATTACTCCATGAATGTTTAAAATGTGATCAGTACTGAAATTTGCTCTTAATGATGATTTAATGATTTAATGGTTTTGTTTCTTCAACAGCAAGTAAACCCAGAGCCACACTGACAGCACACAGTTCAGTCATACCAGCAGGGGGCAGTGTGACACTGAGCTGCTCTGTGGAGGGCTCTGCTGGCTGGAAGTATAACTGGTTCAGACGTGATTCAGTCTCTTCTAAAGCTCAGCTCATGAGAGGAAATAATGCAAACAGAGTTATTAGTGTCTCACAAGGAGGTCTGTACCACTGCAGAGGAGGGAGAGGAGATCCAGTTTACTACACAGAGGACAGTGCTCCAGTTACAATTCAGAAACAAGGTCAGAGTTAAGTTTTGTTGTGAAGTAAAACACAAAATAATGATTAAATTGAAATTAGAATTTATAACTATGATTTTTTTTTAATTCATTTTTTTTGTTTGTTTCCTGTTGATTTTTCTTTAAATGTTTGTTTTTTTGGGAACAGTTTTGGCTGCTGTGAAACTGCAGCACAGCTGGTCTCAGATATTCACTGGTGAGACAATTACTCTCAGATGTGAGATTCAGGGAGGTGAAGGAAAGGTGTGGAAATATGAATGGACAGCACCCAACACAAACAGCCCTCCAACATCCAGTGAATACAGGATCAGCAGAGTTTCAGTGTCCCACAGTGGAGACTACAGATGTCGGGGTAGCAGTGACTATCTCTTAACAGGATGGAGTGATGCCTTCAGACTGACAGTTTCATGTGAGTTGGACCATGATTCATGCTGACATTTCATGTTTTCATGTTTACATCTGTCTACTACTCTTTGGTGTTTGTGGATCAAAAGGTTAATTACTATTTGAGGTATGATTTTTTTTATTATTAATTAATTTATGTTATTATTGTTATTTTCCCTGAAGTAAATGATAATCTAACGTACCCCCCCCCCCCCCTTGTAAACACAACAGCAAGTAAACCCAGAGCCACACTGACAGCACAAAGTTCAATCATACCAGCAGGGGGCAGTGTGACACTGAGCTGCTCTGTGGAGGGCTCTGCTGGCTGGAAGTTTGACTGGTTCAGACGTGATTCAGTCTCTTCTAAAGATCAGCTCATGAGAGGAAATGAAGCAAACAGAGTTATTAGTGTCTCACAAGGAGGTCTGTACCACTGCAGAGGAGGGAGAGGAGATCCAGCTTTCTACACAGAGGACAGCAGTGACGTCACAGTTAAAGAAATTTGTGAGTTTAAACATTTCATTTAGAGTAAACAATAAAGTCTAAAACTCTGAGAAAATTCGGAGAATTGCAGTCACCCTCTTCTTATTGTCGATTTTTAAAACAACATTTTTTTTAAATCCTTGCTACTTACAACCATTAAATCATGTTGTCATGCAGAGTAATCAGTGGGTTAATGATGTCTAAAGTTATTGATCTGAACAGAAAAGTTTATATAACACATTCATTTCAGATCACCACATCTGCTTTCTTTAAGGTTTTAAACTGAATATATTAAAAGGTTTGACTTTGACTATTTTTATAGAAGCCATTTGTCTTTGAAATTTTCAATCAGCTTTCAGAGGAACCAACACACAGAGTCAACTACAGTTTATTAAAATGTTAAAGTTCTCGGGTACTAGGGCTGCAACGATACTGATCTGATACCGATACTTTGTACAAAAACTTAATGTTTTATTGTACACTGGAAAAAAGGGATTGGCCATCTCTTGGATTTATGTAAGCATCTTGCGTGTATTCAACACAATTGCCTCATGCTTTAAAGTTAAGTGTAACTATATAGTGTAGAAACTACATGATATGCAGAGAAGGTATATTAAATTGTTCATATCATGTTCGAGTAAAGTAAGTCAATAATATAGCAATGTTAAATCTCACGACACCGCACGTGATTTCATCTCGCACACTTTGGATCATGGTTTGAGGAAGGCATCCATCTCAGTCAAGTCGAGCAGCCGCCTCTATTTTTGGTATACCGAAAGAAGGACTGTTGGGTTTCTTAAAGTACAAAACCCCGCTGGAACACAAGACCAATAACTGCACGACAAAACAGGGCAAGAAGGTGCTCTTTGTGTTTGTGGCTCGCGAGGCAAGTCAGCCAAAGTTGAGGAAAAGATTCCTTCATCTGAACTCAGCCCACTTCGACTGATTCCTTCACTACAGCCCTTTTTATTGTCAGCAAGCAATCATTCATGAATATGCAATTACAAATACATTCTTAAGCAGGCATATCTGAACAACATCAGTGTCTGTATTCTGTGTGTGTGTGTGTGTGTGTAGGTGCATGTGCGTGTTTCCAACCATACTATACATAGACATACAACCTTTCAATGAACTTAAACTGTGTGTATGAGGTATGCAGAAAAGCAGAACTAAGTGTCTCGCTAAATGATAAGAACGGGAACTTGCAATAGGTCATGTCTCCATGTCGCCCTCCATGCATGGTAAGGAGCAATATTTAACATGTTTAACAATGTTTTACATTTTTACATTTTTCATACATGTATTATGAAACACACGACTACATATTAGTTTGTTTGTTTTTATTAGACTTAGACTACCAGTGAAATACAATAAAATTCATATTCGAATGTTAGGAGGTGATCGTGGCTCAAGAGTTGGCAGTTCATCTTGTAATCAAAAGGTTGCCGGTTCGAGCCCCGGCACCGACAGTCTCGGTCGCCTACTGGTTGCCTACTGCCTACACTGTAAACCCGAACAAGTTGACTGAACTTAAAACTTTTGTGGAAACTGATTACCTCAAAAGATTTAAGTACAAAAACTCATATCTTCTAAGTATGGGGTACTCAAAATTAGTATTTATTGTTAACCTAAAAATTTAAAATTATATTTTATATTTTATTAATTGAGCTTTACTCAAAGACTGTATACTTTAATTTCAATATTTTTGTGTTTCTTGTAGTTTATTATTTTGATGCAACACAATGCAATTATATTACAACCTAAACTCAAATTATCTGATTATTAATTAAAAGATATTTATGTTTCAATGTTTGAGTGTAGACTACTAACAAAAAAAAAAGTACGGAAATTCAGTTACTTTACATTTTGTTTATTTAACATTTTTTCATGAAAATTTAAAAACATCACAAATGTTTTTATAAAACAACTAACATGGACATCGGCACCATAAAGTGAGCATTATAAATTCTGTGTAGAACATTTATCTTTTTATAAAATCACAAAGGACGACATCAGTCCTAATTGCATCTTTCTCAAAATACACAAAAATGCAAAACAAAAAGTCAAATACTAATCACTTTTTTTTAAAATAGAAATGAAAAACAATTTTTTAAAATGGGTACAAAGACGATCAGCTTCCAAATAACCAGATAAGGCAGTCAAGTATAGGAAAATTAGGTAAACTGATGGAGTTAAATCCACCCAAAGCCTGTAGTAAACTTAAAGTGCTTAAAGTGCTTCAAACAAAGTGCTCAGTAACAGAGTGCGTGTCCTAACAAACATTGCCTTATATTCCTTAAGAGCATGTAGGCAGGGGTTTCAGGGGTTTGCCGTCATCAAGCCCCATGAAGATATTTTGGACAAAGGCAAATGTGTGAACCAGCTTCCTGGGGTAGTCTAAATGCAGAGCATAGATCAAGCCAAACAATAAAGAAAATGCATCTGCAAATCTGGGAATATCACGCATCACCTAGCCGCCTTTCACCACAACAGCCATGCTTGAGGAAGTAAAATGG
This sequence comes from Aulonocara stuartgranti, assembly GCF_965226115.1. NCBI lineage: Eukaryota > Metazoa > Chordata > Actinopteri > Cichliformes > Cichlidae > Aulonocara > Aulonocara stuartgranti. The sequence goes on from NC_138941.1 coordinate 42,767,757, forward strand.
ACTGGACTGGGAAGCGCCGTCGGTAACCACTGTGAGAAGGGCAACTGAAGTGTCAATGAGGGTCGACTCATCCAATGCGTCCGCCTGCAATAGACACAGTATCAATGGTAAATGGCCTGTATTTGTATAGGGCTTTACACATTCAGTCATCCAGACATTCACACCCATTCACACACTGGTGATGGCAAGCTACATTGTAGCCACAGCCACCCTGGGGCGCACTGACAGAGGCGAGGCTGCCGGACACTGGCACCAGCGGCCCCTCTGACCACCACCAGTAGGCAACGGGTGAAGTGTCTTGCCCAGGGACACAACGACCGAGACTGTCGGAGCCAGGGCTCAAACCGGCAACCTTCTGATTACAAGGCGAACTCCCAACTCTTGAGCCACGATCGCCCCAATTAAATAAGTAAGGTTGGTTTGAGAGAATGTGACAAGCATGACCTGTAATCTAGCAAAACATTCAGCAGTGTAGTGGGTTACTTTGTAACGAGTTAGGGTACTCTACTTTTTTTGAAAAATGTACATTAACGTGTTAGCTTCTTGCATTACATAATTTGTATTTTTGTTATTTTTCTAAAAAAAAAAGTAATTTTTTATTTCATGACTTTATCTCAAAAAGAAACTAAATCTTGACTTCAGCCTGGTTTTTGGGCCACCTGCAGCATAGCCATAGTGCTGTGATACGCCTGTGCCCTGCTCCTGACCTGTGTGTGTGTTTGTGTGAGGGTTTTCTAAAGAGAGGGTATTTTGTTTGTACAATTTGGTAGCTGCTAGGGTATTAAATTGTATTTAAAAAAATCCATAGCATTTTATCTTACTGGCAGAATTTAAGTAATGCAAAAATACACTTACATTACATGTCTAAAAGAATTCTGGGTCCTCCTCCCGCAGGTATACAGGAAGGGCACGAAGTACTGCAGTGCGTTTCACATTGATATCAGGCGCCTCCTAAAAAGGGAAAAGAAAAGTTCATTTAACGCAAAGTTTTCAGGTGTCATTCTTTGGGGAGAATACATGTTTATGAAACTGCATGACATCAGACTCTACTAAATTTTGGAGACTTTTCTTTTAAGATACAACCTTTCTGTCTCTTGTGACAGAGAGTCTGTTTCTTAATCATTTGACAAAAACCCTACACAGTATTTTAAAATAGTGTTCTCCAGATCAGAGCTGTAATCTATATAGAACATGGGGTTCAAAGCAAGGAAAAATTGTGTGTTTATCAGTGAAAGTTTTAATTTGTGTTAATTTTATCATTATCAATATATGAAATCTTCACCTTAAGGGACTTAATGAATGGTTTCTTCTAAAAATTAGAAATGATTGAGTCATTTCACATCATATGAAAATATTAATTTTTAATACAAATTTGGCCCTATAAAAATGGAAACTCAGTAACAAAGATAATGGAGATTCTCTAAACACGAGCGAATATCACAGTAAAATTGTTGATTGTGATTTACACATTGGATGTATCCTCAGTGATTTGGTACAATTATACAACATTTTATAAGAACTGAACAACTGATGAAACAACTTACTTATGTGACCACATATGAAGTGTTATAACTTACCACAAAAGGTGAACTGTGCCACTGACCCTTGGTAGATCTGCACATGATAAAAAAAAAATGCATTATAAATACTAACACAGCTATTAATAATTAGGGGTACATTTAAGATGTTAATGTCACAAAATAAAATAGACTGGTAGAAAGAAGTACAAGGAAATGGTAATGGGGGGAGCCATGAAAATAGATCTTTTCAACATGATTCAGTGTGACAAAGCCAGGGCATGATTTAAAAAAAAACAAAAAAACAGGTTGTCAAGGTCCTGGGTCAGTGACCCAGTGATTTGAGTTTCTTGTGCCTCTGAGTTTTTTGTATTATGTTCTTAGTTCTCTTTGTTGTCCCAGCGTATTCTTTAGTGTAGTGTCTTAGTTTGGTGTTCTTGTATTCTGTTTAGTTCTGAGTATTTGGTAGCTGCCCTCTGTGTTTCTTAGTTGCTCTGTCTCCCCTAGTCTAGTTTGCGTCTGTGCTAATTCCTGTTTTACTTTGAAGGTCTGTGTCTCATGTGAGTGTATCCTACTTTGCTCCCTTGTCTCGTCAGTTCTGATTTCTCCCAGCTGTGCTCTCCTTCTGTGTCTCATTCCCCTCGTTACTTCCCATTGTATTTAAACCCTGTGTTTCTCTGAGTCAGTGCTGTGTCGTCCCTCAAGCTGTGTGTTTCCTCGTGTGCCTCTCTGCAAGCTGTGAGTTTATATTTTCCCAGTTTAGTTTTGTATGCTCGTTTTCTGTGAGCAGCAATTAAAGCTGTGATTTTGAGTTCATCCCCTAAGTCTGAGTCCTGCATTTTGGGTCCAACTCCTGCCTGCCGCACAGCGATTCATGACACGGGTCTTTTAACCTAAAAATGTTTTAATGGCCATGAAGAAAGGTCTCTTCAATAGATCTTTCAACTCACCTGTGTTTACTGTCTCCACCTGAAATTAATTGCAGTCTGAATTTTTTTTCTTCTGTCTTTTTGTCTTTGGTCTTCAGCCTTGGAAGAAAAAATAAAAATATTGAAAACCTTATCAGCACACTAAATATACAACACCTTGCTATATTTCAATTGTTTTAGATAGAAGTTACCACTGCTAGCTAAGTCACTTTTGAACGATGCTAATGAGAAGGGGAAAAAAAAAACCCTGCCGAACAATGAGAGTGCTGTTGTAAAAACGCCAACTTTCTTGCGTTGGCAAGGGGTCGTTAAAATATCACTAAGACCCTTTCTTTATGTGTGATTCTTAGTAAAACTGTGTTTTAATCGGTTAAAACTGTAAAACTGACGACATAATCTATGTTTGAAAAAGAGCGCGAACAACGGCGAACAACAATTCACCACCTGGGTCTGTGCTTTTTAACACAACAGCGCATTCGAAAACAAGTTATTGGCTGCAACATATTAATATACTTGCTTTTTTACGGAAAAAATAAACATAACGAAGGTTCCGTTTTACTTACAAGTTTCTCCAAATGTGTTCTCCAGTCGCTCGAGAAGGGCAGCCATATTGAACAGAATTTTCTGTCAACGTCGTTCAGGTTAGAGAGAAGACGTCATGACATCATGACGTCCACATGCGGAGCTCGGAAAAAAACATTTACTCAAAAATCATAATTAAGAAAGCAGTATTTACTCTTAACTTCTAAGCCATGTACAATTATAACTGTTTGAATCGTTAACCGAACAGAAAAGTTTTAAGTTGTTTCAACTTTGTGAGGAATTTTAATTGTTATATCCACAAACTTTATAAGTCAGGTAGACTGTTGGGGTTTACAGTGTACTGGTGGTGGTCAGAGGGCCCGGTAGCGCCAGTGTCCGGCAGCCCTCGCCTCTGTCAGTGCGCCCCAGGGCAACTGTGGCTGCCATGTAGCTTGCCGTCACCAGTCTGTGACTGTGTGTGTGAATGACTGAATGATTCACACACACATTCAGGATGACTGAATGTAGTGTAAAGTGCTTTGGGGTCCATAGGGACTAAGTAAAGCGCTATACAAATACAGGCCATTTACCATATTTAATATTAAGTAGAATTTTGATTAAGTTCAGTTTACAATATTAAGTAAATGGAACAAAATTTTGGATTAACTGACCATCTATATTTCAGTTACATTGACCAAGCATGTCAGTGTTATTTACTAAATTTTTTCATGTTTGTGTAACAGCTTAAATTGTTTATTTCAACTTAATATGTTTAAACTTTAGTTATTCAATTTATCAAGTATATTAAACAGATTTGACTGGTTTCCAATCTACTCAGTATTTTTAAGTGTAAAAGTGTTGCCTCAAAAAATTTAAGTGAATGTGAGTTTTAGTTTTTAGAATGTAGTGCTCCGATTACCACTGGGACCACTGTTACCTTCACCCTCCACATCTTCCTGAGCTCTTCTCTGAGCCCTTAGGATTTCTCAAGCTTCTATGTTCCTTCTTCCTGATGTTGCTGTCATTTTGAACTGCTACATCTACCATTACAGCCGTCTTCTTCTGTTTGTCTACCACCACTATGTCCGGTTGTTTAGCCACCACCATTTTGTCCGTCTGTATCTGGAAGTCCGACAGGATCTTACCACAGTCATTCTCCACCACCCTAAGGGGCAACTCCCATCTTGACCTCGGGACTTCCAGGCTGTACTCGGCACATATGTTCCTGTACACTATGCCGGCCACTTGGTTATGGTGTTCCATGTATACCCTGCCTGCTAACATCTTGCACCCTGCTGTTATGTGCTGGATTGTCTCAGAGGCATCTTTACACAGCCTGCTGGATTGTCTCAGAGGCATATTTACACAGCCTGCACCTGGGGTCTTGCCTGGTGTGGTAGACCACAGCCTCTATGGATCTTATGCTTCTGTGCTGTCTTTCAGTCCAGCTTTGTCCAGACGCTGGTAGGACTTCTGGATGTCAGCCACTTCCTCTATCTGCCGGTGGTACATATCATGCAGGGGCCTGTCCTTCCATGATGGCCCCTCCTCTTCCTCGGGTTTCTGCTGCCCAATATTTTTTTTTAAATTTAATTTAAGTTTTTTTTTTGCCTGTCCCGTTCGGTACTTTAGCAATCAGAATTGTTGTCTGAAGGCCAGGAAAGATGCCCAATGGATTTATTTTTTCAAGTGGACAAAATATGCCAATGCAACATTGTTCCACTTGATTAATCTATATTGTCATTGTTTATTTATTTATTTTATTTTAAGTTATTACAATTTGGACAGACAATTATACGGAAAGGGAGAACGAGAAAGAAAGAAAGGGAGAAAGAAAATAGAGGGGAAGGGGGGAAAGTAAAAGAAGACACTGTGAAAATCCATTGGATCACCTGTTAAAAGAAGAAAATAGCAAACAAACACAATATAGCCCCCAGAGCATGAAGTTGGCGTGGAGGAGACCTGGGCCCGGACATCCACAGCCCAGGGGCTTCTATCTCCTCCTTTGGCCAGCTTATCACCCCAGCAGGGTACCTGATCATGGGCAGGGCGTAGGTGTTGATCGCCCAGATCTTGTTCTTACCATTCAGCTAAGTCCTCAGGACTTGCCTGACCCTCTGCAAGTACTTGAAGGTTGCAGCTTTCCTAGTGGCCTCTTCATGGTTCCCATTTGCCTGTGTAATCCCCAGGTACTTGTAGCTGTCCTCTATGTCTGCAATGTTTCATTCTGGTAGTTATATCCCCTCAGTTCTGTCTACCTTCCCTTTCTTTGTTACCATCCAACTACACTTCTCCAGTCCGAACGACATTCCAATGTCACTGCTGTATATCCTGGTGCTGTGGATCAGTGAATCAATGTCTTGTTCACTCTTGGCATACAGCTTGATGTCATCCATGTACGGGAGGTGGCTGACAGCTGCTCCATTCTGTAGTTGGTATCCGTAGCCAGTCTTGTCAGTGATCTCACTGAGTGTTTCAGGCCTATGCAGAACAGCATTGAGGAAGGAGCATCTCCTTGGTAGATCCCGCACTTGATGGTTACTTGTGCTCTGGGCTTGAAGTTGGCCTCTAGTGTTGTACGCCACATCCCCATTGAGTTCCTGATGAAGGCTCTTAGGGTCCCATTGATCTTGTATAAGTCCAGGCATTCCAGGATCCAGGAGTGGGGCATCGAGTCATAGGCCTTCTTGTAATCAATCCAGGCAGTGCACAGGTTGGTCAGCCTAGTCTTGTAGTCTCGGGCGACTGCTCTGTCTACCAGTAGCTGGAGTTTTGCACCTCTGGTATTCTTGCCAATCCCTTTCTGTGCCCCACTCATGTATTGACCCATGTGCCTGTTCATCTTAGCCAGTATGATGCCTGACAGGAGCTTCCATGTGGTACTGAGGCAGGTTATTGGTCGGTAGTTGGATGGGACTGGTCCCTTCTGGGGGTCCTTGAGGATCAGGACTGTCTGGCCTTCGTCTCTCGTCAACTAGCAACTGGTTCATTTGTGCTGCCAGGCGCTCATGGAGTACAGTAGGCTTCTTCAGCCAGTAGGCGTGAACCATGTCAGCTCCTGGTGCTGTCCAACTCTTCATACTAGACACCCTTTCTTGGATATCTGCCACTGTGATGGTTACTGGACCCTGTTCAGGGATGTTGCTTTGGCCTGCCCTCAGATTCACTAGCCACTGAGCATTGCTGTTGTGGGTTGCGTCCTTCTCCCATATGCTCTTCCAGTATTGCTCCGTCTCCAGCCTTGGTGGTGCTGTTGTCATATTGTTCCCCTGCCACTAAGACTACACCTTAGCTGGTTCTGTGGAGAACAACTGGTTTATTCTCCTGCCTTCGATCTCTCTGGTGTACCTCTTCAAGCGGCTGGCCAAGGCTGTGAGTCGTTGCTTTGCAGTTTCCAAGGCCTCAGGTATGGACAGCTTGCTGTACTTCTTAGGCACCTTCTTCATCGCACCTTTCTGCAGCTCTGATAGCTGGCTAACCTCCCTCCATGCTAACTTGATCTTAGCCTCTAGTCTCCTTCTCCATGGGGGGTATTGCTCCTTGTGGCTGTTCAACTTGTAGCCAAGCATCTCAATGATCACTGCTGCCGTAATGTAGATCAGCTTGTTAGTCTCGGTAATCGTGGCGGTAGGGTTGTCCGTAGCATTCACATCATTTAGTAGACCTTCTGAGGGTACTTCACGTAGTCTTGGTAACCAGCTATGGGGGATCCAGGTTTCAAGCTTCGCCATGATCCTGTCTTTCAGGTCAGTTACTCTCACATTCACTGATCCTTCTATCGCACTTGGGGCTTGGTGCCCGATCTCGGATGTTTTTTTTTTAAAGTATTTTTTATTATCCTTAATGTGGGTTGGAGATGCAATGACCTTAAAGCTGCAGGTGACCATCTTCACTGACCGCACCATCTGTGACGGAGGACTCATCTCTCCTGGTGTCCTGCAAGCAAACAATCGTATTTTTTAGAACACCAACTAATTTACTTTCCTAAAACATTATTTTCTGCATTTGCTATAGAATAGACCCCAATTTAGACAATCTCAGGCTCCCTCCCCACCAGAAAGGTGACATTCAATGTCCCATTTGTCAGTCTGGATAATTATCAGTCAATTTGGGCCTAAAGAGATATGTGCTTAAAAAAAGGCCCACCTAATTTAAATGTAATCATTACATGCTTGGCAGCACGGTGGCACGGTGGTTAGCACTGTTGCCGCACAGCAAGAAGGTCCTGAGTTCAATTCCAACATCAGGCCGGGGTCTTTCTGTGTGGAGTTTGCATGTTCTCCCCGTGTTTGCGTGGGTTCCCTCCGGGTACTCCGGCTTCCTCCCACCGTCCAAAGACATGCAGCTTGTGGGGATAGGTTAATTGGAAAATCCAAATTGCCCATAGGTGTGAATGTGCGAGTGAAATTGAGTGTGAATGGTTGTCTGTCCCTGTGTGTTGGCCCTGCGACAGACTGGTGACCTGTCCAGGGTGTACCCCGCCTCTCGCCCTATGACAGCTGGGATAGGCTCCAGCGCCCCCCGCGACCCTGAAAAGGATAAGCGGAAGCGAATGGATGGATGGATCATTACATTCTTGTTAAAAGCCAACTTCCAATATGTAAAGTTTCTAATCAGAAAAAGGACCAGATAAAACATATGGCAGTGTTTATATGTAACATAGGCAACCCCAAAATGTTTCTTATGATTCAACTGTGGGATTTAATTTAATTCTTTAGAAAGACAAGTTAAAATTACTTTATTTTCAAATATAATGCCAACCTAGACTTTAAGCTAGACTTTAAGTATTCAACAGGCCACTAATCTGGTTTATGGCTTTGTATGGCATTATTTTTGTGCCTCTATTCTGAGCACACATAAAAAAGAATTTGCAAACGCAAATGTTGCATTTTGAGGAGAAAATTATTTTGAGCGAAGAAAAGTTTAATTTGAGCATCTAAAATTCATTGCTGCATGCAAGAAATGTATTTCAGTGTTTGCTATTATCCATATACACACACAATAACAGCCCCTCTCACTCAGTTGTTGACATTTGCTCTTGCTCAGATCTCAGCTAAATCTAGTGGAGTGGTGTGGTTTAAACTAGATTAAAACCAACAATGGTCTTAAAAAAATATAAATTTTAAAATAAAATAATTAAACATACTAACTGAAAATGGATTTAGCTACATACTGGACCGTGTTCCCAGAATGCAGTAGCTAGCGAGCTGATTGGAGACAGTAACAGCAAGGTCGCATCCTTCAGCTGACCGGGAGGTCGAGGCACGATGTGCCGGCAGTGCAGTATTCTCACCAGCTCTTGTGAGCCTTGACTTTACGGTCAGAGGTCTCTGAAAATTGACAGACCTGGGCATCAGTTCCCTCATCTGCAAATGGTTACTGGACTTCCTGACCAACCGCCCCCAACATGTCCGGCTGGATAACCACTGTTCATCTACAATCACGATGAACACTGGTGTACCACAAGGCTGTGTGATGAGCCCTTTCCTCTACTCCCTCTTCACCCACCTATTCGGAACCATGATAACAGGGTTCATGCTGATCGGCGTTGGCTTAGCCCTGGTTTATCAGAGAAATAAGAGAGCGGAACCGGCTGTTCAAACCCCCACAGGGCTGCCCGCTGGATTCGAAGCGACGGGACGAGGCGCGACCTCTCACAACGAACGTAATATGGTCAACACCTTGGAGACGCTTACAGCTGCTGTGAAGGCTCAAAACAACACCATTGAGCGTATGAGGGGAAACATCAGAGAAAGGCCTGCTCAAAATGACACCCTTGAGCGACAGTTGGAAAACATCGCGGAACGGATCACTGCAGTTGTGAGGTCTCAGAATCAAAAGACTGACAACACCATGGAACAGAAGTTTGATACCATCATGGGGAGGCTCGCGGCTCTCCAACGGGAGATCGAGGGACCAGTGTCAGAGTGCTAAATTCGAGCTGCTCACAAAGGAGAAATCAACAATATTCAACATTTGGACACCACGGCGCCAGCTGCTAGGCCCAAGGCTGGAGCCCACCAAAACAACTCCCTGATAACGACTGTGTGATGACTATTCTTCCCGTCCCATGAAGGCCACCTGGGTTGGCTGGCAGACTGTTTACTTAGCCTGATAGAGCGAAGGACACTGTCTCCGCTGAACTATGGACACGCACACACATACACTTACACTGATAGGCACTCACTCATCCCCCCTCCCTTTCCAACGCCTTCGATGCTTGTTTCCGGCGAGGGAACACGGCGGGTCTGTGTGCTGCGCTGGAATGATAGCGCTGTGCAGGGTGGCTGCTGTGTTTCTTCGGATTACTCCTCACCCCCCACCCACCCCTGTGGCTTGTCATGTCTTCACAATGTTGTGCTGTGGACATTTATGTGCTTTTTTGTGCAAAGGAGTTTTTTTGTTTCCTGTTCTCATCCTGTCCTACCATGGAAGCACAGCATGAGTAGGGGTCTCTTTTTCCTCTTGTACTTTCCCCACTGTAGTGTACATTTCAATGTTTTTTCTCTGATTCTATCAATCTCCGACCTGTATCCCCATGTAATGTTTGTGCTATATGTGTAAGGTCTGGGGGGGTCCCATTTCACTGCAGGGCAACCTGCATGTGACGAATAAAGCTTTGATTGATTGACGACTGCAGACCTGCTGATGGTTCCAACACCATCATTAAGTTTGCAGATGACACCACGGTGATTGGCCTCATCAGTGACAACGATGAGGCCGCCTACAGGGAGGAGGTGGATCGTCTGGCTGAGTGGTGCGACAGAAACAACCTGCTGCTTAACACCGAGAAGACCAAGGAGCTCATCGTGGACTACAGGAGGAATGCTGACCCACATCCACCCATCCACATTAAGGGGACGGCTGTGGAGCGTGTGAGCAGCTTCAAGTTCCTGGGAGTCCACATCTCCGAGGATCTCACCTGGACGACCAACTGCTCCAAGCTGGTCAAGAAGGCTCACCAGCGCCTCTTCTTCTTGAGGACTCTGAAGAAGAACCACTTGTCCTCAGACATCCTGGTGAACTTCTATCGTTGCACCATCGAGAGCATCCTGACCAACTGTATAACAGTCTGGTACGGGAACTGCTCTGCCTCGGACCGGAAGGCGTTGCAGAGGGTCGTGAAAACTGCCCAGCGCATCGCCGGAGCACCACTTCCTGCCATGAAAGACATCTACAGGAAGTGGTGTCTGAAAAGGGCTGGGAAAATCATCAAAGACCCCAGTCACCCATCACATGGACTCTTCACCCTCCTGCCCTCTGGGAGGCGCTACAGGAGCCTCCGGACTAAGACCACCAGGTACCGGAACAGCTTCTTCCCCACAGCTGTCAGACTCCTGAACTCCGCCTCCTGACATCTGACCCACGTTAACACATGGACTGAACACACACACACCCACAATGGACAACTGTACCCTCAAACACACAATAATAACATGGACTGAACCACCACTCACAACCACTAGCACTTTATATAGCCTCTGTAGGAATTATATCTCACTTATCTTAACTGCACTACTGTATAGCTCTGTGTAAATAATCATTCTGTACATTCGATAATTTTTAACCCTACAACTGTTTACAACTTGCATAGTTCCCATTTCTGTATAGCTGTATATCTCAGATTTCTGTAAAGTTATTTATTTCATATTCTGTATAGTTTTTCATATTTATATCCTGTTCATATCCTGTACATAGCTTGTACTCACTACAGCCTGTACATACTTATAGTTATAGAATATTCACAACATACTTCATACCGTGTACATTATAACATACCATAATAGACCCATTTATGTAATATACTCACATATCTATATTATTGCTAATATATATTGTAATATATCTATATCACTAAAGCACTTCTGGATGGATGCAAACTGCATTTCGTTGCCCTGTGCATGTGCAATGACAAAGTTGAATTCTAATTCTAATTCTAAAATATCAGAGCACTTTTGCAAATATAAATATATGTTATGTCTTGATAAACTGAGCAGATATTTGAAGTTTACACAGCTACATTCTTGCCTGAAAATATCTTAAAAGTTTATTTTGTGACCCAGTAAAAGTAATATTAAAGCTAAGTAGCTACCACCATTGTTGGAAACTGGAATTGGCTGTGAATTCTGGGATAGGTTGGGCCACGAAGGACACATTTGGAGCAGACTCGAATGGAGAGCCTTCGTCGCCTGGCTGTGACATAATCGGCCTTCAAATGCACCCTTCAATGGATGCGCCCTATTTTGCGCGATCCTGCAAAAGTTCATTTTCATTTTTTTTTCCCTCCAATGTCCCTTGCGGGGTTTTGTACAGATGGGGTTTGAGCTGCCAGCTTCGCACAGATCTACAAATGTAAAATGCGTTCAAGCCCCAGTGTAAAATTGGGATATCTAGGCTTCCAGTGTATCCCTGCGTTTCTTTTTCTAAATAAACGGAACAATTCGTAACCCCTTTTACTAGAAAACACAGATTTACCAATTACAGACACTCAACAGTAGCCTATAAATGTTTTCGTATTAGGTTTTTTATATGGTTTTTGTAAGTGAGGTGTTGATCTTTTTTTTTGCTTGGAAAAGCCAGCCAGTCAGCAGATGGAGGACACATTGGTTGCACTTCACTGTGGATCATCCTCTGCAGTGAGTATATGCAAACTAATCTCTGTTTATTTTGAATATAGAAATCATCCAGGTGAAATGGAATAACACTTTGATGGTAATCTTACCATTCTCTAATGAAACCAGGCTAAGATTAATGTTATCCTAATGAATAATCCTAAACATGTCAGGATATGGCAGGCTATTGTGTGGTGTCTGTAGATAATAAATATGTTTTCTCGTAAAAGTGGTTACATGTAGTTTCGTTTATTTAGAAAAAAGAAACACAGGGAAACACTGGAAGCCAAGATGTCGCAGTTTTACACCAGGACATGAATTCATTTTACATTTGCAGATCTGTGCAAAGCCGGCAGCATGAAGTTAGTTTCAAATCTCCATGTGGATATCAAGCGATTTGTCCACGTGTGTTAAAGGTTTTTTTAAAAAGTAAAATTATTGGATTCATGATGTTGAACTTAATAAATCGTACATAATTGATCAGTATTTATTCACTTTTGGATTTACTCATTTGTAAAATAGATTTATGTGTGGTCAGCAAAGATGGGCAGTAACGCGTTACTGCAATCCGATTTACTTTTTTCAAGTAATAAGTAAAGTAAGGGATTACTATTGCAAAAAAGGTAATTAGATTACTGTTACTTTCCCGTAAGCACGCTGCATTACTGCGTTACTAAAACCGTGATTTCTTTTGCCAGTGTCTCATGAAAATGAAGTGAGTGCGACGTTCGTGGCAACAGCTGTGTGCAGATCAACAATGGATAATAAATGGAGTGCAGAGAGAGTATGAGCGTGCAGCGTTTAAAGCGTGGAAGTACTGAACTTTGAGTTTGATTCCGTAAAAAGTGACAAAAACATTAGCGTCCACTGTTCACTGCGTGGGAAGAAAACTTCTTTTTACAGCGAAAAAACCCCTTAATTCCGAGCGAGCACGAGTGCGCTATGACGTAATGGGAAACTCACAGAGAAACTCGCGTATCCTTCCACTGACCGCTGCGGCACACCTGCACCAGGGCAAACATCCGCCTGCTATACAGGTGAAAACAGAGCAACAGGACCGCTGAGTCTTTGATTTTATTTATTTTCTGCTGTGTTTCACTTGCATTTATTTGAAAGACTGAGTGTAAACACCAAGAAAATATTTTATTTTATGTGCTGGAATGTGCAGAAAATTGGTTTATATGTTAAACAAATTTCTTCCAGTTAGAGAATGTTGCATATAATTTAATTTTTGCTTGATGCATAAAGTTAAAAGATTAAAATTAATAAAACAAGTTTTAAAAAGACTTTTCCATTTGATTACATTTTGTATGATGGATTATGCAGAAAAAGTAGAATTGGGCTGAAAGATCTATCGCTTTATCACCTATTCAGGTTGTAAATAGTGTTTTTAAAAAGTAACTAAGTAACTAAGTAATTAATTACTTTTGAAAATAAGTAATCAGTAAAGTAACGGAATTACTTTTTTGGGGAAGTAATCAGTAATTAGTTACTGATTACTTTTTCAAGTAACTTGACCAACACTGGTGGTCAGATTGCTTTGTATTTGTGTGTGAGTCATCCAGGCGCTCTCGAGTCTTTGAAAGTTACACACTTATTGTACACATCTGTAGATATTACTTTACCCTTCTGGATTATGTTGTACACATTTGCAACACTTAACACTTAAGGCAAATTACTCTCCATACCGATATTTATAAACAACCCAGGAGTCCTGTAATATGATCTGAACAGGATTGATTGAAGAGTTTAAAATTTGAAGCAGCCAATACACAAGTAGCCTCAGATCACCTGTATATCAAAGATGTGAGACTCTGCCTCGCACCTCTTTTCCCAAATTGCAAATCACTTCACAGCTGTACTAAGGGTAATGTATGTGGCAGTTATACCTCATGTGAGCCCAGCATTTTTCTCCTAATTGGATATCTATTTATTTTTCTGTGAACAGTTCCCAGTAAGCCCACTGTGACCCTGCAGCCACCCTGGACTCAGATATACAGCGGTGAGACAGTCACTGTCAGATGTGAGATTCAGGGAGGTGAAGGAGCTCAGTGGACGTATGAATGGAGAGCAGCCAAGTTAAACACACCTCCAACATCCAGTGAATACAGAATCATCAGAGCTGCTGAGTCTGACAGTGGAGGATACAGCTGCCAGGGCAGAAGGGACTATTTCTTCTCAGAGTGGAGTGATATCATCACACTGACTGTATCATGTAAGTTGGAGATCTTTCATCTATAATAGTAAAAAAAAAATGCTTCTTTTTGATACAACTTTGTAGCTGTCTTAGTGATGCTCACTAAATTGTTTTTGCTTTCAGTGGGCAAAGATCTTAAACAGATACTTTTTTCATTTTTTTTAATAAACTTAAAAGTTTTTTTTCTTTTCTGATGTTGTTGCACACGTGGATTACAGAAACTTGCAGAAACTGTATTACGATGTAGTTAGTTCAGGTCTTACTCTCTAAGGCCAAGGGGACACACAAGTTTGTAAATGTGATAACTAAAGAATGAAGCTACATGGCAGTTTGAAATTGATGCCATAGGTGGGTCTACTGGGAGGAATCCATTGTGTGATGTTTACATCTTCCCTTATGGGAACGCTGGCATCCTCCCACAGTCAAAACAAGTTTTACAAGTACACAACTCCAGAGATGTTGATTTCCACTATTCTTCTCACTGTTAAAGAAAAACCTTAGAATTAGAAAGTGTTCATATCTCTGCAGTAGAAGATATGCTTCTTCTAGAGTCTAATCAGTAAATTATTTCATACTTCAATATAATATTTACTATCATTTCAACAAATATATCTCTAAAACAATCAATTAAATATTAAAGATACAGTGCAGCTTACACTGAAATAAGAGCCTTGAGTGAGTCTGGCTGTGAGTGACACCCTGGTAAACCCATGATGGAATTGCAGGTGTAGAAACAGGAAATCCTCTTTTCCAGTGAAATAGACAAATCAGTCTCACAGTAAGGTTTCTGCTGAGGAGGAAGATGAGAGTTTGCTACACAGAGTATAGCCAGTCAGTTTAGATTAACTTCTTTTTTTAAAATTTGGGTTTAAAACACAATACAAGGTGAATTCATGTTTCTAAATTTCATTGAAGACCAAACAGAAAGACATTTGTTTAACCTGTTTGACATTATGATGTTCATATGGGAAATACTTGAATTATAAGTGGGAACAAAACAGCAGGATAAAAGCTCCAAATCAAAATGAATACAGGATTAGATCTGCTTCATCATCCAACAGTAGAAACTATCGCTGTAAGGGCAGAATGAAAAGTTCACAGCATGAAACAACAGAGTGGAGTGATTCAGTCACACTGACAGTTTCTGACAGTAAGTAGAGTCATAGTTCATTTAACCTGGAAATAGAAACAGTTTGTAAAACTGTGTTTTTATTAGTACATGTTGAGATATTTGACATGTTTAGATAGTCTCACTCTGAAAGTTCATCATAAATATTTGTGAGCCAACATTTTAGTGACATTGAATTCAGAGTTAAGAGACGAAACATTGAGAGAAAATCTTTGTTGAACAGATCAACCCCGTCCTGTCCTCACTGTGTCTCCATCATGGCTGAGTCCTGGAGCCTCAGTAACTCTGAACTGTGAGGTTGAACATCCGTCTGCAGGATGGAGCTTCTACTGGTATAAAGCTGTTCCTGATCTATCAGAGAAATCCTCCAGTTATGAGCTGCTACCTGATGGCAGTGGGACTGCACAGGACTCCTACATCATTCATGGACAGACACACACAGCAGGATATGTGTGCAGAGCTGGAAGAGGAGACCCAGAGTATCACACTGATCACAGTCAACCAAAGTTTGTCTGGTCTGCAGGTGAGAGATTTTGTCTTTCCTCTCCATGACTATTTACCCTCTATTTCCAGTGACAAAGATAAAATGAGATTTAAAGCCCATATTGGCAGATGACTGGTACTTTTATGTTTTCTAATTAGGTATTTCCTAATTACAACCTTTTCTCCACCATGGAAACATGGAGGGCAGATTACACATGGGGGGAGTAAAATGAGGAGATTATTTTGAAAAGAAGAGGACACAGACAGGCCCAAAGAAACAAACATCCACTCATCTGTTGACTTCCTTAACTCTAATTCAGGGTTGTGGGGAACATTGAGTCTATCCCAGCTGTCTTGAATGCTTGGAAAGAAGGAAACAGTTACCTTCTTTTCAAGTGCTCACGACTACGATGACCTGAGAATGACTGAGGACCCACAGATGTATCTCAGCTGTCACAGGGTGGTGAGAAATGGCCTGTATTTATATAGCGCTTTACTAGTCCCTAAGGACCCCAAAGCGCTTTACATATCCAGTCATCCACCCATTCACACACACATTCACACACTGGTGATGGCAAGCTACATTGTAGCCACAGCCACCCTGGGGCGCACTGACAGAGGTGAGGCTGCCGAACACTGGCGCCACCGGGTCCTCTGACCACCACCAGTAGGCAACGGGTGAAGTGTCTTGCCCAAGGACACAACGACAGAGACTGTCCGAGCCGGGGCTCGAACCGGCAACCTTCCGATTACAAGGTGAACTCCCAACTCTTGAGCCACGATCGTCACGAAATGGGGCCCAAGAAATGAACAACAAACTAAAAAAGATGAAAAAGACTGAATCAGAGAGGAAAAGAAAATACTGGTAGAAAAGAGGATAAATAGATGAACACAGAGACTGAGTGTTAACGTGTGACAAGAAATAAAGATTTGGAGACATGCAGAGGTTTAGTAAAAGGTTTACAATATTCACTTTTTCAGATGTTCATTCAGCAGCGTCTCTCACAGTGAGTCCTGACAGAGTGCAACACTTCACCTCTGACTCTGTCTCACTGACCTGTGAGGGAAACTTCACTGAGTGGAGAGTGAGGAAGTTCTCTGAGGACGGCTTCCTGTCTCACTGTGACTGCCAGAAACTGCGTGGATCCTCTTATAAGATCCACAGCTTACAGGAGGGTGTTACAGTGTACTGGTGTGAGTCTGACTCTGGAGAGTTCAGTAATGGAGTCAAACTCACTGTGCAAGGTATTCATTAGTTTTTGTTTTTCTAAATTTAAATTCTTCACAAATCCAATTGCGTCAATACAAATTTTAAAAATTTCATGCTGTCTGTTAGAGACACCACTCAGCAGGTTCTAACAACTGACTCTGTCATTTGTTTCTTTCATTATTAATTTATATATTTATTACTTCTCTTGGATTTTAGCATATATATATATATATATATATATATATATATATATATATATACATACATACACATACACACATACCTGAAATGAGTTTTCTCCTTTCAGGTTTTGGACGTGAAAGAAGTTCATTTATCGTTCCGTTCATCATCGGACTTGTTAGTGGAATTATTGTCGTGCTGCTGCTGATGTGTTGCTACAGAAAAATAAAGAGTGAGAGATTTTCTGATCAACTTTAATTTTTTTTTTTTTTAATGCTGCGACACTTTTAAACAAACTGATGTAATAATGTTTGTGTTTTTTACAGAACCCTGTTGTAAAAGGTTGGTGCAGCAGTTTAGTTTCATTTTAAACACAACAATAACTTTGAATTATTCCTCATTAAATTTAAATTATTTGCTAAATGTTTCAGTCTCACTCAGTCTCCGAGCACCAATCAAAGCTCTGCTTCACAACAAACATCCAACCAGAATGAAGCTCAGGTTTACTCCTCTCTTCTTCATGGTGAGACCAGAAATTATTACTTTTCTCTTTATTACAGTTTTTAACACTCAGTTTCTTATCAAGAAAAAAAAAACTTTTATTAGATAAAAACAAAAATAAATCATTATATTTAACTTCTTTTATAACTCCTATTTTCAATGACTTGTAGGTGATCTTTCAGTCTATGAATCAATCAGAGGCTCTGGAAACACTGGAAGTGGTACAAACGGTATAAACTTTGATAATAGCAGAGCTGTAAGAAATGTAAATATTTATTCTGACTGATCAAACTTCATTATTTCAGCAGATGAATACAACAACGTCACATCTGGATTTCAGCTTGAAGGTCTTGATAAAAAGGAGTGAGTACAAGAAACATGAAATGTAATAATTGGTCGATTGTTTTTGTAACTTGTGTAATTTTAGAGGAAGACAGTCTCCATGTTATTAAATACAATAATCCATCATCACAACAGGCAGACATGATGGCACAGAGGAGAGCTCTGACTAGGGATGGGTATCGAAACCCGGTTCTTGTTGAGAACCGGTTCCCACTGTTTCAATTCCTTGGAATTGTTTGCCATTTTTGCAAACGATTCCCTTATCGATTCCAGTCGCCCCGAATGACGTCACCACGTTGCGGAGCGTCATTTACTAAGCGGCTCAAACGCCCAAAAGTTTGGTTATACTTTACGAGACGACAGGGCAACTTGCAATAGAGATTGAAAATGTGACGTCACTCAGGGGTAAAACTGCAAAGAATTCTGGGAACTCGTGGCAAGAGGTACTAGCGCACGCAGGCTTTCAATTGAAATCAGTTAAACAGCGATAAAAAGAAACACAAAAAATGGCAAGAAGCTGTTGTATTATTAACTGCAATAGCCGGTCGCATGACAGCCACGGAAAGCCGACGGGTAAAGAGATCAGTTGTTATCGGATTACGTCGTCGAAGAGAAATTGTTCGAGCCATGTTTCCGAAGTAACAAAGAGGCGACTGGATTGCAGCCATTCAAAGACCAAATATAACGTCCCAGAACACTCCAGCTCACAGGTTAGTCTGCTCCAAGCATTTCCACAAAGGTCAGTCTGCTGTTGTAGTTAATGCGTCATTTTTCTTAACATAATTGGTGATATAGGTTACAAGCACGTCTGGCGCTGAACAGAAATTGTCGCGCTATGCTCCTTTGTTTATTGTGCATAAATAGTAAATTGTCCTGACCAGTGTTGGGTAAGTTACTTTAAAATAGTAACTTAGTTACATTATTAGTTACTTCTCTCAAAAGTAACTCAGTTACTTCAAGTTACTCGTTACTTTCAAAGTAACTGAGTTACTTTTAAGAGAAAGTAACTTTGGTTTTACTCAGAATTCTCTTGTTAATGTGTTGCTTCGATAACTTTGCCAGTCTTCTAGCTTGCTTACTTGCCACAAGTGCACTGTGCCACCTACCAATAGAAAGGATATGATAACGTGCATATTTCCACGAGAGAAATTCAACGCCTGGACCGTCATTGACTGCTGCCATGATTCTAGCCTACGTCACAGTGTCATGTGCGCCTTTTACATCCAACACAAAAACTGCAGTTGTGGTGCTTTGATTGTACTCAGAACTCGGAAATTCTGCCTTCTGAATAGGAAGATGTAGGCAACACCAGACTGCAGATGAGCTGCATACAGGGCTGGACTGGGACAGAAAATTGGCCTGGGCATTTTGACTAGAGACCGGCCCACCATTATAGGAAAAATCATAAAGCCTTTGAATGAAAATAAACACTGTTTTGATGGTATATATGCATCAATCTATCAATCGTTTGTTGTAAGATTCAGATAATTATTTTTTAAATGCTAGACATTTTAAATGAGAATAAGAAAGAAAAGTATTTCATTGTGGCCCCCTTTCCCTGTTAATGCCCTACATGCCCCCCTGGCAACACTTTGCTAGACCCGCCCCTGCACAGTTACCAGCTGTCGGCTACCTAAAAAAGGATCCTGGGGTTATTTGTCTCTCAGAAACAGTTCATAACTTCCCTTCAACTCATTCATGTCACCTAAAAGGTAAACCTGTTTCTCCATCACCTGTTCAGCTCTGATGATCCAGTAAGGACATCTCCTGGTTTCATCTTCATGTTTCCCTCTCACCAGATATCCAAACCATATCATGACCAGCAGCTTTTTTGCAGCTGTGGCTCCAGCAAACATCAGCTGATACTAGAAATTAATATTAAATAAATTCTAACAACAGCTGATCAAGCTTAAACGTGCTGCTGTTGTTTAGCGCGACATCCGCTGGTTTCCTCTTTCGGCGCAAAGTGAGCGATAAACAAACAAGAGAGCCGATCAGCTGATCACTGATCAGTTTTCATGATTGAAGTAGAAACGGGAGAGGGAGGGGGGAGAATGAGAGAAGAAGAGGCAGCTGTGCAGCAAAGACACAGAATAACTCCAGCTTTGTGCCTTTTTCATTGTAGCTGAATTACGGGACAAACTGTTCCTTTTCACCTCAATAAGAAACGCGTAATATTTTCTCTGAATACGAGACGGGATGGTTGGCAACTCTAATAACTTATGAACAAAATAAAGTTCAACATCATTAACTTCATAGCACCCACCCAGCTGTATAGAAACTCCGTCATGCTAGCTAGCACGCAGTACGGAAAAAGTCAGAATAACGAAAATAAACTCCACCTAAACTTGGTTTATATCTGACCCAGAGAGACTGCAGGTCATAACTTCTTACCTGAAGTTCAGTTCACACTTGGACCGGCGGCCGCCTCGGGTCTCTTTTCCTTCTGCCTCCCTTTTCCTTCATCCACCTGCTGGCTTCCACCACTTGCTAATGTTACTGAATCTGTGGAAGCTCCGCGATAGCCACCACACGAAGTAACGAGTAACGACCCTATCTAAATCCCAGTAACGCGTTCCTGATTTTGGCATAATAACTAGTTACCGTGCTCGTTACCACAATAATAACGTAGTTACTGTAACGCATTAGTCCCAACACTGGTCCTGACACAATATTGCGTTTCGCTTCTGTTATTACCATGGTACATTGACAAAAACATATACTTTTATTCACAGGATAAAACAGTTGTTTTGTATCACTAATTGCCCATTACGATTACAGCATACAATATTATTGTCACTGCTACATTTCTGTGATGCTATCAGAAATAATTTCCACTACTAATTAATTACCATTGAGCTCAAAGGTCCTATTAATAAACGGTTAACGAATGTGTATTTATGAAGACGATTTGTGAGACTGGTAAATATGTACGATGGTCTTTACTTTCTACACGGTGCATTTCAAGGTCCTGTACCCATCCGTCGGTAAACTGTACCTGGGCTTGTTGCAGTGACCTGAAGTTACTAAACTTCATGAGTGTATGCACTCACTCCAAGAACCGTATAATTATAAATATAAGCGTGGTGAAAGTTGGGCAGCACGCTAATGTATTTTGTCCCTCTGTGTGCTCGTAAGGGTCTGACCCTTTCACTCGTTTGATTTTTTCCTCGTATCTTTTCTTTGTCTTTTCATCAAGTCTGTCTTTGTACGGACCGGCATTGTTCTCCTTCGTTTTGTACATACCTTTTTGGGGGGCAAAGAAAAAGCAAGAATTCACTGGAACCGAAGAATGAACGTTTTGCGGTGCTGCAAATGCTTGCATTTGATGCAGGTACTTGGATTGTTTTGCCACGAGTTCCCGGCATGCAATGCACAAAAGTCACGTGGTCTGTCAATCTCTATACTTGCAAGTAGATATTTCTTTTAAGGGAGGAAACACTACGAATATGCAAAAGCATTTGCTCACAAAACACGCAATGACCTTAAATGAATGTCGTGTTTTTAATTCCGCTCCGGACTCATGAATCTCAACCCAGCAGCAGCGGTAACGTTTGTATGTCCTCTCCCGTTAATGCGGCAGGTAAATAATCAACTAACAGCGCATATTATGTTAGCGCGATCTGCCTTATTACAAAACCTGCCATTAGTGTGCATTTAGGCGACCATGATGAGAGAGACAGACAGAAGCTGTGTTCCAAAACGTCGGCTGCATCCTTCGGAGGACCCGGCCTTCGCGGTCTACGTGGGCTGGGTCCTTCGAAGACCGAGAAGGCCGGAAGTGCGAGGCTGTGAAACGGAACGGTCTAGCCTTCAGATTTGCGTCTAGCCTTCAGATTTGCGTCACCGCTGTCTCGGTGGAGTTTAATAAACTTGGCCGTCTGCTCCTTGCTATCTAAAATATAACAGGACACTGGCGTAAATTCTCAACAGTCTCACACTTCTGTTTAATCAGTTTTCTGTTTGACATTTATTCAGCTGTGTGAAAATCCCGGAGGAACCCACCAGATAGATTAATAACGTTTTATTTAATCTAATAATCTAATAACTTTGATCTCAGCCAAACCGATTTACTCCGGAACCAATAAAACACCGAAAAAAGGCAAACAATTACATTTTTAAGTTATCCGAGTGACTTATATGTCATGTTTAACCTGAGTAGCGAAAGAGCGGCGGTCTGAAAACGACGAAGCCGTGATTCCGCTGCTCTCGCCGGCTCGAGTGACCACTGAACCCCCCGGCTTGCTATCCAGCAGGTGGCTAACAGACGTCTCCAAAAACGTCGGCGCACTTTTGCAAATATGCAATGTCTTGATAAACCAAGCAGATATTTGAAATTTACACAGCTTCTTTCTTGCCTGAAAATATGTTAGAAGTTTATTTTGTGACCCAGAAAGACTAATAAGAGTAATTTTAAAACTTAGCAGCGGCCGCAATTGTTGGCAGCTGAAATTTGGCTGCGCCGCGCTATGAATTCTGGGATATGGTTGGCCACGAAGGACACACCCGACCCATCCTTCAAATTCGGGGAAATGAAGGACGCATTTGTCGGCCGCATTTGAAGGAGTCGACGAATTGGTTGGCTCAGATGCTGGCAGTTCTCGCTGCAGTCTACCGTTAGCGTCTCCTTTCAGGCCAGGATATACGAATGCCACCGAGCAGTGTCTAAGTTTGTGGTAAAAGGCTTGCACCCATTTGCACCCAGAAGTGTGAGACGGTCGATTTTCGGTAAGTGAATGTGTTTAATTGTAGGCAGGGACATTACTGGTTATTCTTGTGTAATTGCTACAGAAGAATATTTATTTTATTATTTTACATTTACAATTTTTTTTCCTGGGGACCCCGTGACACCCCATTGAAGAGCCATAGGCTGGATCTCTTAAGGATCTCTTAAGATCTCACTGTTGGGTTTGTAAGGACATGTTACTCCTAAATTTCTATCTTGTTCAAAGAGAAGATATAAAACAAAGTTCTAAGCTAATCGACCTTAGTGTTCTCCTTTTAAAAAAAAAAAAAAAAAAAAAAGAATCGATAAAGAATCGAATCGTTAAACAGAATCGAAAATGGAATCGGAATCGTGAAAATCTTATCAATACCCATCCCTAGCTCTGACTACAATAATGTGAATCCTGAATCAGCCTCAGGTACAAATGTGAACTCTACACACACTGAATCATTAGTAATCAGATTACATGTGCAGTAAAATGTGTGACATCACTCTTAAAGTTTCAGAGTTTTGTAAAACTGATGAGCTGAATCACGACTTTCTTTAGTTATGTTGTGTTTCTGTTGTGGTGTCTGAATAAAATAATGAGCCTCTTAAATTTCAAACACACATGCAGCTAAAATGTGGGAAAGTGTAAGTTTCCCTGATGAGATCAGTTCTGTGTGATTAAAGGATGAAAGTGTAAAAGGTCAGAAAGCATCATCACATCTTTGGCACCATTATTTCTTTGTTTTTCATTTTTGAAGTCGTATTTGTTCTGATTTTGTTTCAGGTCCATAAAAAGATTATTTCAACAAAACTCAAGACTCACGAACAACATCAGCAACAAAATCCAACTCAGAACATTTTGACAACGTTTAGAGAACTGCCAGCATCCAGATCAACAGCAGTTATATTAAACAATGACATGCTGTTGGTTTAATGTCAGAAGACTGATAATATGGTTCATCTTTGTATTCAAATCTTATTGTGTTTATTTCTGTTGTAATAAGTGGAGGTTGGATGGTGTTGGACATTGTTTCCATCATGACAAAATTTCATGATTTGGTTCTGTGAGTTTGTTTCAGTCTCTTATTTAAAAAAAAATATCTTTATTTATCTTTCACTCACTTCCTCCTGGATTTTACCTGCGATCTTTAAAGCTTACTGTATTACATTTTTATTGCATATTTTTGCATATCAGTAACAACAACAAATAATAATAATAATAATACTAATAATAAGAATTAATAAGAATTAATAATTTTCATGTTAATTACATTACTTGTTGCCAAATTGTGATGCACAAAAACTGTATAGTCATTGTTCAGATTTTACAGTGTGATTCATGTCATCACTGAGGCCATGAAAGAGAAAAAATTGTGTTTGATCAAAATGATTGTGGTTGTGTCTTTTCTGCTGTGTACAGTTTGATGTGTGTAAAATAATTTTGGTGCTTTAAAAACGAATCAAAATAATATCACAACAACACTTCCTCTGAGTGACCCGTTATGCTTACATGTGTATAAAAATGTTGTTTCTTCTTTATCCATTTTATTAAACTGCTGAAAATGACTCATGATTTCTGGCTGAGCTCCCAGAAAAGAGGAAGTGCAGCCTGTGGATGAAGAGAAAAATGTTTTGTTTAGTAAATGACTTGTTTTAGCAAAGAGGCAACAAGAAATGCAGACAATAACAGCACAGTGGTGTTCTCTTGACAACTTCATGCTGACATTGTCAAATATAAATATACCAAATATTAAACATCATTGTGCAGCACATAAGATCAACAGAACACAGTGTGCTTTGAGGTAGGAGCCAAAAAGGGTGTAGTTTGTGGGTGTGATCACCCGTGTGTACACCTGTGAGCATGGACGTGCTTGTTTTTTATTTTTTAAAAGGTTCCTTCTTGTAATAATCTGCTAGAGGGTGTGGGGGGGCCACAGCCCCGTCCTCCAGAGCATGAAGCAGGTATGGAGGAGAGCAAACTCCAGACATCCAGAGGCCCCCAGAACACAAGAGACCAAGGAAGACCAACAGAGGGGCAGCCGCGCCACTGTCCCGGAAAGAGCTGAGGAGAGTCCCAGATGAGGGCTCACTCAGCAGCTGCGGAGCAGAAGCCAGGGGGAGTTGAAGTGATGCGCCCGTGAGCTCCGCCGGCAGCCAGCCGCGCCTGAGTGACCGAGCCCCAGGCCGAGAGGCCGGGGGCACCCCACCTCCGAAGTGGCCCGACTTCCTAAACGGCCGGGTAAGCAAGACATGCTGTACCAAAGCATGGAGATAGCACAGGGCAACCTGGCTCCCAGCTGTCTCCTTGTGCAGGTCCCCAGTGGGAGATATTCGTAACTCTGCATTTACTTGGACAGGTGAAATTCAAATAGGTCATCATCATCATCATCGTTTACTTATATAGCACTTTAAAAACACACAAGGCCGACCAAAGTGCTGAACAAAAGAAACACAACAGATACCATAAGAATAATAAATACGATAAAATAATAAACATAGCAAAAACAATAAGATACAAGTCAGTCAACCACTGAATCAAAAGCCAGTGAATAAAAATGCGTTTTCAATCTGGATTTAAAAACCATCACTGATGTCGATTGCCTAATTTGAAGAGGAAGATTATTCCAAAGCTTAGGAGCCACAATAGAGAACGCTCGGTCTCCTCTCAGTTTCAACCGTGATTTGGGGACTGAGAGCAACAGCTGCTCAGCTGACCGGAGCGAACGAGTGGAGACATAGGGCTTCAGCAAATCAGACAGATACGCAGGTGCCAGACCATTTAAAGATTTAAAAACCAATAAAAGAACTTTAAAATGAATTCTAAATTCAATTGGAAGCCAGTGCAGGGAGGCCAGAACCGGAGTAATGTGCTCAAATTTCCTTTTACCGGATAAAAACCGTGCCACAGCATTCTGTACTAGTTGCAGGCGTGTCAGAGTGCCCGGTCCAACCCCTATTAAAAGGGAGTTACAATAATCCAAGCGTGAGGTTATAAAAGTGTGGATAACAGTCTCCAAGTCACGCCTTGAAAGAAAAGGTTTAACCTTCGACAGACGCCTGAGTTGATAGAATGACGATTTCACCACCCCATTCACGTGGCCATCAAAGGTAAGTGCAGAGTCAATTTTTAACCCAAGATTGGTAATCGAGGTCATCAGCAGCAACCCAGAGTTAGGCCAGAGGATAACCCCTGTGTCACCTTCATCATTGCCTTTGGACCAACAGAGCATGCAACACACAAAGGATCATGTCAACTGCAGCCTTGTGGAGGTCCAGCTGGTGGACCGCACACCAGGAGGCAAACAGCCCCCAAAGAAAGCAGTAGGCAGTCCTGGTGGATGGTGCACAAAACTCCTGCAGCATTCTCACTTTTAGATCAGGCCAGGCCTGGAGCCTCTCCCTCTCAAGGTACAGGCTGTCACCCTGAGTCCTACTGGGAAAAGATGGAACAGTGACCCCCTCACCTGGGACAGGAGGTCCCTCAGAACAGGGAGCTCCGAGGGTGTCCTGGCCATGACTGGCAGGAAAACTGAAAACTAGCATGTAGGGCCAAAGAGGGGCCACCAGGATCAACCTCAACTCCTCAGTCTGTACCCGGTTAAGGAATAACTGGAGGAGGAAGTATGGAGAGAGAGCTTGTGGCCAGGAGTGCAACAGGTTGTCTCCAGGGAGAAGAACAGATGGCAATGTGTCGATTCTCTGGGGGGAAAAAAAGGTCTACTTCTGCCCCTCTGAAGTGACTCCAGATCTGGTGGACCACATCTGGATGGAGTCTCCACTCCTGTTGGATTGGGCTACCCCACGAGTGAAGCCCAAATGGGTCTAGGCACACCCCAAAGGTCTGCTGTCAATTCAGGGTGAGGGACATGGGGGCTCTGTTGGACTCCACGGTCATGCCCAGAAATCATGTGATGTGGGAAGGCTGCACGTGACATGAGCAGAGCTACATGGCTGCAAAACTGTCCTTTAGTGCTGCAGAAGGATACGGCCCAATGCAGTGGGAGAAACTCTCACTCACTGGGTTAACAGCCAGTCAGCCACAGAGAGGACCCACTAGCCACGTGAACGCACTGACAGAGGTGTTCTGACTTTCATGCATGTTTCTCACACAGCATGCTGGTGTTCTTGGCTTCTTGGTCTTATGGGGTGCAGATACTCTCTCAGCACAGTTTACCACACTGCTGGGTGTTATATACACTAGTGTATTCAGCTTTGCTGTAATGTTTTGGTTCTGGGTCTCATCATGATGCACCTTCCTTGTGTTTCCGGGGTTTTGATATTATGAAGATTAAGGGCACAACTTCACAAATCTGAATACAAACACACACACAAAGAAAAGAAAGGGGGGTGATGATGTTTCAGATTAATATTAATTGACAGATGCCTCAGCGTGTAGACAAGAAGACATGTGACATGTGAGTCTAGTGGTTCAGGTCACCCTTTAATTCTTTTCTGACCCCCCTGTGTTCTTCTGAGCAGACTGTGATGACTTCATGTGTGTAAAAGACTGTTGTAGGTTTATTTTTATCTGCTGAAAATCTGATACCACAAAATTTCTGTCTGTGCCTCCAAGAAAAGAGGAAATGCAGCCTGTGGTTTCAGCCTGAAGTCTAACGTTCATCTTCTTTAAAGTCAACACAGCAGAGTGGAAATGTGCAGGTATGACAATGTGTGAAAACAGGTTAAAAGTAGCTTTATTGTGGTGATGACACATGCTGGACTAAAGAATAAATAAAGCATGTGGGCATCAAGAGAAACAGTGAAAAGCTTGTTTCTCACGCTCATGTCTTTAAGAGTCTCTGCATGGACGTGCTGTAAATGTTCATTTATCTCTGAAATAAATAAAATCATCCATCACTCTCTCTGTCCACAACATCATATACAGACATGTTTTCTTCTTACTGCAACTTCCAAACAGGCCAGTTCCTCACAGTATAACACAAAAATGTGTAAGCTGCAAATAAGCTAAAAACATGAAATTATATGTTAATGTATTTTACCTTTCAAAGAGAAAAGTAATGGGAAGAAGAAACACGCCTGCTGTTAAAGAATCTAAAACACCAGGATGTCACCATGTTTGTATGTGTAGATGATACTGCACCAAACCTTAATTATAACCTTTGTAAGAAAGTGTTTGACAGGATTAAGGATGGAGGCTGTGTTTGCATACTTTAACTTAGATTGATATTATAGACTGTATATTGACAATGGCCACTGTCTTGTTTTTGAGTGATAAACTGAGGTACACTGCATGCTCATATGGAGGGGACTAGCCAATCGCAAAGTTACCACAACTTAAAACATTCACTGCTCTGTTGTTCTGTTGTCTTTTTGGACTAATTTGGGTCGAGCCTATAATAACCTTTATATTGTGAAAGATGAGTTCCACTTAGACAGGTTATGGAGAGACAGACAACCATTCATGTTCACATCTACACCTAGTTGCAATCACCTGAATCACCAGTTAACATAATAATATGTGACTTTTGACTGTGTGAGGAAGCCAGAGTACCTGGAGAGAACCCAGACAAGGAGAACATGCAAACTCCACACAAAAATCCTCAGCTGGTGGATTCAAACCTGCAACCTTCTTAATGTTTAATGTCTGTGTAGGTTCTCAGTCATCCATCGCATGGTAGTCTAAGGAGTTTGGAAAGAAAGTGACTAAACTTCTTTAAGTTTCTTTAAGACGTGTCACCTCTCATCTAAGAGGCTTCTTCACTTCTAGAGGCAAACAGTGGAGACTCCAGTGGGAGTTGTCTCTTAAAAAGGTTCGTATACCCAATACTAATCATGTGTGTCATCACATGAGCGAAGGTGTGAATAAAGGTTTGGGTCATTATGCTGCATTGAAGACACCTCTGAACTCGGATGTTGGAAATTGGGAGTGACGTCACTCTCGAGTTAGAAAAAAAGCTAGGAAACAGGATTTGTTTTGGTTCTTGGTAAATTAGAGCCACGCAGGTATGAATAGCAGTGCAGCATAATACTTGTTTTTTTGACTAATTGGTGCTCAAACCTAATCACAGCTTTTTTAGTGAGTCAAAAATACACCACAGTGGCAGTACAGACTTTGTCGTGGCCAGATGACTGGAGAGTGGCGCGAGCGCAAAAGCGGACGGTTGAGACAGGAATGAACTTAACAAAAAACAAACCGTTTACTTTAGGCTGGATCAACAATATAAACAAAAGCAAACAGAAACTAGGACGATATTAACAGTAAACTAAACTGGGGAAAACTAACACTAGACACAGTGAACATGAAACCTGAATGTGGCTAACATGGACATGAATACCTGAGACTTGACTGAACAGAAACATGGCACATGGTGAAAAGATGACCTGCCAACGAACGAATGAAAACTCACACCAAAAATACACAAGAGGCTGACGAGGGAAGTGGAACACACGGGAAACACAACTGCAATAAACATAATGACGCACGAGGAAGACAAACCAAACACAGGACGTGATACTGTCAAAATAAAACAGACAAAACGGAAAAAGACACCTGAACCAGGGAAGAAACAGACATGGGGACATAGAAGCAGAAATGGGAGGCGAAAACAGTGACATGACTGGACACAGAACACACGTGGACATACAAGACTGACAGAGGCGACATGGAAGTACGAGGGGAACGTGGCAAGGGAACAAGGAGACGAGACACGGACATGACTAAGGAACAAACACAGAGTTCATGACTCAGACAGGAAACAGGAAATGACACAGCGACAAGAAAACATCCATCAGAAATATGACTAAACTTGGAAGCAAAACCAGGTCGAAACTCAATACTAACTAATAGAAAACTAAAAGATCACAACACAAAGAAATCACAAAAACACAAAAAACTCAAACTGCTGGGTCAAACGACCTCGAACCATAACAGTTTTACTCCTGTTTATGTTCAGTGCCGCCATCTTGGATCGTTAACTCAGAGTACACTGGTCTGCTCAGACTTTCAGAGTGGGAGATCTGAGTTGAGGAAGCGTTCCACAAAAAAAATTCTGACTGTCAACTTTTGACTTATTCAGGAATTCTAACCAGAGATTTCAGGGGAGACCTTGCCTCACCCTATCATGTGACCAATTCAAGTCACCTGTGGTAAAATTTCTTATATGAATAAGAATCTTTTAAAACAATGCTCTAAGTTTGTTTGTTTTGTTTGATTTTCTCTCAGTTTGATCCTGATGCTGTTTAATCTTTACTTCATTACTCAGTACTCTTTTCTACGTTAATGCTGATGGTGAGACATTGTTATTTTTCTCTTTACTCAATAAATAATTAGATTTTTATTTTTACTTTTTAATGTTAAGAAGAGTAAAGATCACTGCAGATGTTTGCATTTTAGAAACGCAAATATCTGCAGTGAAACTTCAGAGACAGAACATATCAGAGTAGTTTTATCATTGTACGTGTGTAGAGTAGGGTTGTCCAAAATTGACACTTCCTTAGTAATCATCACTAAAACAGAATGAAGATGCTCATTTGCATCAATGTTGATATCAGTAGTCTTGTCTTGGCTTCCTCCAGCTGAGGCATAATTTGACAGCACTGCTGCAGACAGACAGGGACCCAGCTCCTCCCCTCACTAACAGCTGAATGATCATAATGTTCAACACTTTAGTAGGAAAGGTCAGAGGTTAGCAAAGCTCCTGTTTCAGACGCTGACATCATCAACTTCAAACAGCGTGCAGTCAGGACCTTAGAGGATGCACGAAGCATGTGTTGGGTGGGTGAAAGTCCCTCCCAATGAAAAGTCTACACAGTCGACACATTTGCAGGACTCTGCTCTCGAAGCTGAATCCTGCTTCTGTGAATCAGCTGCGCTTTGATAGTTTGGAGGGACACATAGTGCCACCTGCCGCAGAGATATTGTTAAATAGTGGTTAAAAATCTGTAAATGATATCAAACATAAGATATGAATGCTGTAGAAACTCATTAACCTGAAGATGTAGAGCACAGAGCGATGAATCAAACATTTTTATTCCCATTAATTGTTTTATTGTTGAGTGCGCTCCCAGTGCAGCTGTTGATTTCTGAGGCTCTGAAACTTTAAACTGGATCAATTTAAACTTTAAAGGTTATAGTCCCACAGCCTAAAAAAGGAAACATGGACATAACTTTATTTGCAGATGAAAGTGAAATAAATTTGATTTGCATGATCAGACACTCAGAATCAGAATCAGAATCAGAAAGGGGTTTATTGCCAAATGTTGAGCAGGTTTACAACATTAGGAAATTGCTGCGGTGCTTCAGTGCAAACATAGTGTCATAAATAGCACTTAAATAGACATGAAAAAATAAAAGTAGGGATAAGAATTAAAAGTGCTACGTAGAAAGATATGTGCATGAGCTATACATGAGATATATACATGAGAATAAGAATTAAGAGTGCTACGTAGAAAGATATATACATGAGTGCAGGTGGTGATCAGTGCCAAACATGGAATGATGCAGTGAACACAGCGTAGGGTCATGTGTTAGTGGTGGGAACAGTCATATGGTTATTGTTCATGTGTCCAACAGCAGAGGGGAAGAAACTGTTCTTATGGCGATGCATATCTCTTGCATCTGTTCTCTGTAAAAGACACTTAGTATCAGTCAGCCTAATTTCTGATACAATGGATCCATGCTTTCATGATGTTATGCCAAATTCTGACCCTACCATCTGAATGTTGCAGCAGAAACTGAGACTCATCAGATTAGACAATGTTTTTACAAACTCATGTTGTCAGGTTTTGGTTTTGAATTATAGCCTCAGTTTCCTGTTCTTAGCTGACAGGCATGGCAGCTGGTGTGGTCATCTGCTGCTATATGACATTTACTTCATGTTGTGCATTCAAAGACACTGTTCTGCATATCTCGGTTGCAATGAGTGGTCTGGCCATTCTCCTCTAACATTGAGTTATTTTCACCCAGTGAACTGCTGCTCACTGGTTATTTTCTCTTGTGACTATTCTCTGTAAAACTTTGCTGCAGTGTTAAATCTAAAAACAGACATAGATCAGGAAACTAAACTAAACTAAACTAAACTAAACTAAACTAAACTAAACTAAACAAAACAAAACTAAACATGGTTTAAAGCACAAATGTTAAAACTACATTCTTCCTGTTTCACCACTTACAACATTCATATAACTGCTGTGTTTGTGGCTGTGCTGTATCCAAATATTTAACCTTCCAAATGAGTTATTATCATCTGTTTTTACTGCAGCTGTTCTCACTGAAAATATTTTATGAGAATTATTTGTGTTATTATTTTATGTTAACAATATTTAAATAAAATAATTGTTTTTCACACTTAAAACAAGTCTTGGACTTTTGTTCTCCTCATTTCCTCTTTAACCCTCAGTCAGCTCACATATGTGTAATGAAACTTACTGTCTGTCTGTTATTGGTCAGTTTAGTCTGTGTGTTAAAGGCCTTTTCATAAAAATCTGGTCAGACCTTGTTAAGTTGTTATTTCTGTGTAAAAGGAAGGAAGCAGAGAGAAGTTTTAAAACCTCTTTGTTTCCTTCTCAGCTCTTTGGTATCTGCTGTGCTGCTGCTTCACTCTCTCTCTTTAAAGAAAGTTGTAGAAGTTTTAAACTCTTTGTTTCCTTCACAGCTCTTTGGTATCTGCTGTGCTGCTGCTTCACTCTCTCTCTTTACAGAAAGTTGTAGAAGTTTTCAGACGTGTCACTGCTGGATGTGAGGATGGGAGCCACTTTGCTCTGTGAGCTGGGCCTATTCTGTGAGTACATCACTGACTTCTATTGTTTGATTCATACTGATCCATAAACATGTTTTAGTAAGAAGAACAGAGCATCAGTCATTTGACCATTTCAGGTCATGTGATCAGAGGACTCTCATGTTTGTTACCAACATGGTTGTTTGTAGACTGGATTAGATTTTAAGATAAGATAAGATAAGATAAGATAAGATAACCTTTATTAGTCCCACACGTGGGAAATTTGTTTTGTCACAGCAGGAAGTGGACAGTGCAAAAGTTATGAGGCAAAAATTAGAATACAATAAGAATAAATACAGTACACAACTGTACAGAATAGAATAAAATAAAATACTATATACAGTAGAATAAAATAAAATAAATATACAATAAGATAAAAATAGAATACAAATACAAATACTATAAACAACTGAGTAAAAATACAACGATGACAGAAAGGATTATTGCACTTAGTATTATTGCATATGTATGGATGTGTGTGCTTGATCAGTTAAAGTCTTTGTTGTGGAGTCTGACAGCAGTGGGGAGGAAAGACCTGCGAAATCTCTCCGTCCCACACCGTGGGTGCCGCAGTCTCCCACTGAAGGAGCTGCTCAGTGCTGTCACAGTCTGCTGCATGGGGTGGGAGATGTTGTCCATCAGGGATGACAGCTTAGCCGCCGTTCTCCTGTCACTCACCACCTCCACTGGGTCCAGAGGGCATCCTAGAACAGAGCTGGCCCTTCGGATCACCCTGTTCAGTCTCTTCCTGTCCCCAGCAGAGATGCTGCCGCCCCAGCAGACCACGCCATAAAAGATAGCAGAAGCCACCACAGAGTCATAGAATTTCTTCAGGAGTGGGCCCTCCACTCCAAACGACCTGAGTCTCCGCAGCAGGTACAGCCTGCTCTGCCCTTTCCTGTAGAGGGCGTCTGAGTTATGAGTCCAGTCCAGTCTATTGTTGAGATGAACACCAAGGTACCTGTAGCTGTCCACAGCCTCAATGTCCATACCTTGGATGTTCAGTGGTTGCAGTGGAGAATGCTTGTGCCTGCGGAAGTCTACCACCAGTTCCTTGGTTTTACTGGCGTTGATCTGGAGGTAGTTCAGCTGGCACCAGTCCACAAAGTCTTGGGTCAGACCTCTGTACTCCTTGTCGTCCCCATCAGTGATGAGGCCGACTATTGCAGAGTCATCAGAGAACTTCTGCAGGAAGCACTGGGTGGAATTGTGGGAGACGTCTGCAGTGTAGATGGTGAAGAGGAACGGAGCCAGAACCGTTCCCTGTGGGGCCCCCGTACTGCAGACGACCCTGTCCGACACACAGCCCTGAGTCCTCACATACTGTGGTCGGTCGGTGAGGTAGTCCAGGATCCAGGTAGTGAGGTGATGGTCCACTCCAGAGTTCACCAGCTTGTCCTTTAGAACCGAGGGAAGAATGGTGTTGAAGGCACTGGAGAAATCAAAGAACATGATTCTCACAGTGCTTCCAGGGGTCTCCAGGTGAGCGAGGGAACGATGTAGGAGGTGAATGACGGCATCATCCGCTCCAATGCCAGGCTGGTAGGCAAACTGAAGTGGGTCCAGTGATGAGCTTATTAGGCGCCGAAGCTGAGCCAGGACCAACCGCTCCAGGGTCTTCATCAGGTGCACTGACTCAGATCAGAGTGGAGCTGGTTTAGTTTATCTAAGAAAGGTTTGTTTCTCCATCAGTGATAATTTGATGCTTATTACATCCTAATATAAAATGTAACCAATCATAGAAGACACTGATTAAATATTTAACAGCAGTGATTAAAGCCAGTGCTAGATTTAAACAATTTTTAATGCAGACTAACAGTAAACTGCTTCCTTAGTCAAGGTATAAAAGAGTACTACACTGATCCTACTCCTTATTAAATGAAACTTGCTTCCTAAAGGAAGATTAGAGCTCGTCCAGCCATAAATAGAGATTTTTTTTAAACTCCCAGTAGGCAGGTTTAACTTCAGCTTAATGGTGTTTGCTGTTGAAGACATGTGAATTATTTCCACCTTATATTATATACCACCTTCTAGAGAAATTCTTGTTGAGAGAAGTGACCCATTGCAATTTGTCAATGACATCACTTTTTGAGATTGTCAAATACATAAAGGAAATACTGGGGAGATCATTTCCCTGTTGGAAGCCAGTCGTTCATCTGTTGCCCAAAGAGGATGGACTGTACCGTTTTTAGGACACTAATGTTTTGTTATCACCATGTTTTGTTATCACCATGTAGACTGGATTCTATTTTAGTGCACTGACTCAGATCATAGTAGATGTAAATCTCCAAGTGTTTTAAGGCGCTTGGTAAGAAAGCGACTGCACTTTAAACCCTAGTGGGATTGTTCCTTAAGAAGGTCATTAACTCACCAAAAACAACTGTGGGAGCAATCATCAGAAAATGGAAGACATACAAGACCACTGATAATCTCCCTCGATCTGGGGCTCCACGCAAGATCTCATCCCGTGGGGTCAAAATGATCATGAGAACGGTGAGCAAAGATCCCAGAACCACACGGGGGGACCTGGTGAATGACCTGCAGAGAGCTGGGACCAAAGTAACAAAGGTCACTGTGACAAAGTGGCTAGGACAGAATTCATTTGCCATTTGTCACTTGCGTATATTGTTATTCTGTGTTCTGTTATTTTACAGTCAGCCATAATGCTTTAATTTAGACAGTGCTGGTGTAACTTCTCTTAACACACAATATCCCGGGTTTTGTTTGTGGTAGCAGTAGTTACATTCTTTACATCCATGCATGTGTTTTAAAGCAAACACTACTAACCATCAGATCATCTGAATTTTCTTTTGTTTACAGGCACATGTCTAGTAAATTATGTTTCTTTATGTTGCTTTGGTTATACTTACCATGGTGTCCATGTTGTGCATTCAGGTCCTGTATGTGAGACGGGTGTATGGGAAGGGCCGCCCACTACTTCCTGTTTATATAGGGTCATGAGGTCAATGATTGGATCACTGGGTGTAACCAAATGGAGGGTTTTTCATTTTGTATAGTATTGTTTGTTTTCTTTAAAGTAGCCTTTTGAGTTATATTGTATGCAGTGTTTTACTTTACAAACCATTTAGTTGAGTAAATGAGTTTGTCAGTTTCATGCATGACTTTATTCCTGTTCTTTGTTTAGAATTGTATTATTTGGTTTGACCTATTTTGTTCAATGGTAGGGACTAACGAGGTCAGGTGTGGGCAAAGTCTTGTATAAAGCCAGTGGGATTTTTGCATGCCTGATTGATTGTTTTATGGTAAAAGGGAGATGCTAGCAATAAAGTATGCTTAAAAAGAACTTCAATTGTCTGCTAATGCTATTTACTTATCACCTTCCTTGCTGCTTAAGTTATGCTACATCACATCACATCAGTAACACACCACAACGGCAGGGAATCAAATCCCGCAGTGCCAGACGTGTTCCGCTGCTGAAGCCAGTGCATGCCCAGGCCCGTCTGAAGTTTGCCAGAGAGCACATGGATGATACAGCAGAGGATTGGGAGAATGTCATGTGGTCAGATGAAACCAAAGTAGAACTTTTTGGTATAAACTCAACTCGTCGTGTTTGGAGGACGAAGAATACTGAGTTGCATCCCAAGAACACCATACCTACTGTGAAGCATGGGGGTGGAAACATCATGCTATGGGGCTGTTTTTCTGCCAAGGGGACAGGACGACTGATCCGTGTTAAGGACAGAATGAATGGGGCCATGTATCGTGAGATTTTGAGCCAAAACCTCCTTCCATCAGTGAGAACTTTGAAGATGAAACGAGGCTGGGTCTTCCAACATGACAATGATCCAAAACACACCGCCCGGGCAACAAAGGAGTGGCTCCGTAAGAAGCATTTGAAAGTCCTGGAGTGGCCTAGCTAGTCTCCAGACCTCAACCCCATAGAAAATCTGTGGCGGGAGTTGAAAGTCCATGTTGCTCGGCGACAGCCCCAAAACATCACTGCTCTCGAGAAGATCTGCATGGAGGAATGGGCCAAAATACCAGCTACTGTGTGTGCAAACCTGGTAAAGACCTATAGTAAACGTTTGACCTCTGTTATTGCCAACAAAGGTTATGTTACAAAGTATTGAGTTGTATTTTTGTTATTGACCAAATACTTATTTTCCACCCTGATTTACGAATAAATTCTTTACAAATCCTACCATGTGGATTCATGGATTTTTTTTTTCACATTCTGTCTCTCACAGTTGAAGTGTACCTCTGGTGCAAATTACTGACCTCTGTCATCATTTTAAGTGGGGGAACTTGCACAATCGGTGGCTGACTAAATACTTTTTTGCCCCACTGTATATAATGTTCTTCCTCTACACCCCCCCCCCCCCCCCCCCCCCCCACCCAATTTTTGCACATGTCGAGGAGCGTGTCAGGCTACATTTCACTGTGTGTTATACTTGTATAACTATGCATGTGACAAATAATAAAGAACCTTGACCTTGACCTTGATATATATATATATATATATATACAGAGAGAGAGAGAGAGAGAGAGAGAGAGAGAGATTAGTATGCTTTGAGCATTTGCTTTTCTAATTATTTGCTTTGTTTTCATTTTCAGTTCAAACGCCAAATGACATTGTGCTGCGATACAAATCCCTCCTCAAGACATTTCCAAAGACGAAGACCATGACCAAAGCTTTTCAGAAGCATGGGCTAGACAGGAACACTGTTGTGTCCACTTCATCAGTTGGGGAGCTTGCTATTGCGGTCCCCAATGTGTACCAGGAGCTACTGTCCAACAGGCCTAGTGGAGATACGGTACTAGCTTTTGCTAAGCGATGTGAGGCTGCAATTCAAGGCAGTGATGAAGTAAAAAACAAAATAGAAAGTATGAAGGCCGCTGGTACTTTGCTTCCAATTCGAAGAGGGAAATCTGTCTGAAACCCTAATTTGTTCTAAGTGGTTTTGTTTTTTTGAGCATATTGAACTGAAGAAAAGATGTGCAAAACCAAACATTTTTCAAAGATCTGTTCACATATGTGTTGAGTTTCCACACAACTAAGAGATTTACCTGTTAGTTTATTTTATTGTTTTTTTGTTTTTTTTTTTTGATTTGTATAAATGTGTGTAGAGTAAATAATACAGCTGTGCAGTTTCAGTTAAGGTATAATAATTTATTATATTATAATTATTATAATTTTCCTTTGTTTTATGCCAGTGGTGGATTTAGGGATGGGATTTGTTTCCTTAATATAGTTTTAGCTATCTTTAAAGGGCTTGTATATAAGTTTAGCAATGCTAAATAACTGTTGGTGCTTTATACTTTTTATAGTAATGCCTAGTAATACTTAGAAATGTTTGTTGATCATAAATAAATGTTGACATGTTTTAAACTTTACAACAAAACTCTCTTTTGTCATTTATAAATGTTTAGTAGTCATAAATAAATGGTGTCATGCTTTACACTTTACAATAAGGCTCCCATTTGGCATTTATAAATGTTTATTTGTCATTAATAAATGGTTTTATGCTTTACACTTGTTGGGGGAAAACTCTGTAAAAGACCCAGGAGAAATAAAGACACAATGAGACAAAGTTACTTTCTTTATCAAACGTGTACACGGGTGAGCTGCTAAGAACAACTCACACCATGCACAGTGGCTTGGTAATTTTTATAGGAAAGACAGTGAGAACAGGATAAGAAAATACAAAACAAATAAAATAAACAACTCCATATGTGGCGCTAGTCTCGTCAGCAGAGAGCTGGGAGAAGGCTGTGAGAGATAAAACAATCTAAAACAATATGTCCCAGAAACAAGATGTCTTTGCTGGGAAAGTCTAAAAAGATCATTCTAAACTAATCTAACCATAGGCAAAGGGCAGACAAAAGGCATCTTTGTACATTTAAAAGAAGGTAAAGAAACATAGAATCATTTTTCCTGTAACATTCCCTCCTGTTTTAACTTATTTTAAATGTATACAACAATTGTCTATGAAGGTTATTTATTAAGTATCTTAGGCAATTTTTTTAATTTCCAAAATTTTCAAAATGTCAGCATAGCAGAAATGGCAGTCATTTGGTCTAAAGAATAAAACAAAGAAAATAATAAAAGAAAAACATAGTAAATGAAAATCATAGTAAATGAAATAACAAGTGGAATAAACAAGAAAAAATAATAAAACTAAAACTACAAAAAATAAAAGGATGAAAACTAAAATGAAAACTTTGTATTTAAAAAAAATGATGAAAACCTAATATGTAAAATGAAAACTTCAAAAAATACAAGGATGAAAACCTTATATTTAAAATGAAAACTTACAAAAAATAAAAGTATGAAAACGTTATAAAAATGAAAAACTTTGTTTAAAAGTCAAGACTTCAAAAAAAAATAAAAGCATGAAAACTTGCATAACCTACTAATGTTTTAATCAGTGCATGATCACTTGACAAGTCATTTTTAATCACCACGTCATTTATTAGCAGCTAGTACAAGTTCTCCTCTAACAGAATTGCAACGGGATGTTGTTCTTCTTCAGGCACGGCAACATAAGCAGTCATTGTAGTTGTTATCATCTGTGAAATCATTACTCTTAGGCATGGCAACACACACAACACTAATATGAGCAGTGCTATCATGATGAGACCTAGAAGAAAAAATGGCTTTGCTACAGCAGCCATCCATGAACCGCTGAACAGCCAGTCAAGCCAGCCTTGTGCTGTAGCTGCTCCAGGTGTGTGGTCAGTGACATATTTTTGCAGAGCGGTCAAATTCTGCAAAGCTTCATAAATGTCTCCTCCAGTTTCGTATCCATCAGGGATAAAAGTGCAACATGTTTCCCCGATCAGCTTGCAAACTCCTCCTTGTGATGCTGTTAGCAGGTCTAGTGTCAGTCTGTTCTGCAGCACCATCGTTCTGATGGCCTGCTGTTCTCCTGCTAAGGCAGTTCCCAGGGTCTTAGTCAAGTTGATGTGTCGTAGCAGAGCATATCGGTTGATTTCCACATGATCCCGCACCTCGGCAACTCCAATGCCGGGGATCAAGCTCTGTAAGAATTTCACTCCACCTCCCCAGATGCGAAACTCTCCCGGCACTCCAGTGTCCACAGTAATGCCGAAAGAATTGGGGGAGGCGATGTCCACTTCACGTCTCTGCCGGCTGCTTGGATGATGTGCAACACTTTGCATGAAGAAAACGTGATCTGATAATTCCACCAGGGCGCACAGACCTCCCCAACCTTCAGGGAGTGACAGATAAGCCTTGTTGCCACATAGGAAGTACCAGTCAGCCAAAACTCTGGTTCCTCTGCTGCTGGGTGCCGTCCGTGCACATCCTGTCTGGTACTGAGTCTTTGTTTGTAGTGGCATTCGGTAGCTGTAGTCAGAGCGACAGTTTAGGCCCATCAGCGTCGTGTCACTGGCACAGGTGGCGTTGATTGAACAGGCCATACACTTCCTCTCGTTCCTTGGTGGGCAGAAAGTGTATATGGACTTACATAGGTGAGTAGGCAGCTCCCCCACTGCCCGCGATCCATTGTTCATCACACATACTGGCAGTTGTGATGCGTTCAGTTTGTTCAGTAGAATTACATCAGGCAGTGGGTCTGAGACTTGGGGCCAGGTAAGTAGGTAGGTCTGTCCGGAACAGTTCACATTTGTGAGTGATGATGACCTCCAGGTTGCTTTTGCTGGGATGCTGTAGTTGGCTTTGGACCAAAGAGTACCGTAGCCTGGATGTGTTGCCAGGCCCAACAGGCACCAACTGCGATCTTCAGGTATGCTGTACGGCCACAGGCCAGACGTCTGTGAGGATAGGGGCATATGGGTACATGCATAGCAGTCAGTTTTGTTATTCAAGTGAGCTGTAGTGTTCATAAACTGCCACCAGAAGTTAGTGGCGTAGCCATGGGGAAACTTGGTGTA
The DNA here is from genome assembly GCF_965226115.1 of Aulonocara stuartgranti. Taxonomy (NCBI): domain Eukaryota; kingdom Metazoa; phylum Chordata; class Actinopteri; order Cichliformes; family Cichlidae; genus Aulonocara; species Aulonocara stuartgranti. The sequence continues at coordinate 42,807,708 of NC_138941.1, forward strand.
CTTTCCTTTGTCATACAGTGTCTGCCTTTTCTCCATATAGCGTGACTTGTTGTCCCTCATGGAAGCAAAGGTGAGGAGCCCGGCCATGGTCAGGGCCGCTGCAGTTATTAGGAGCCACCACCTCATGACAACAGGACACACCCTCCTGTCGTGAGTAGACCCCCCGGCCAGAAAGGCTGTTCCCTCCACCGGGCGAGATCACAACAATTGGGCGAGCCTGTGTCGGCTGAGTTTAGATGGCTTCACTTACTCGCCTGCAGTGACTCTGATGGATCCAGGATGGTCGTTCCGCAATTTTGCAAGCGGTCGGTGTAGTGAGGAGGACTTGGTATGGCCCCTCCCACCTGGGTGTGCTCCAGTTTTTCCTTTGGAGCACCTTGATCAGAACCCAGTCACCGGGCTTTAGTCTGCAAGACACTGGAGAAACATCATCAGGTTGTTGATTATGTACAATGATCTCTTTGTTTTCTAACAGCTTAGACATCCATTCTGCTAATGTGTTTTCTCTGATTGCTTTGTCTATTGGTTGACTGGTAATAGGCAGTGGAAACGGCCTGCCATGAATGATTTCAAATGGAGTTAGTTTATGGGAGCCTTGTGTTAAGCGCATCCACATTTTCACTAAACCCAAACATTCAGGCCACGGCCTTCCTGTTTCTGCCATGCATTTCCTGAGCCTTTGTTTTATAGTGCCGTTAGTTCTCTCTACAAGGCCTGCGCTCTGAGGGTGATAAGCACAGTGGTGTTTTATGCTGAAACCGAGTGCTTCAGAGACCTTAGTGATGACATCATTTACAAAATGAGTGCCGTTGTCTGACCGTATCAAAGCTGGGATGCCATATGTGGGTATGAAGTGATTGCACAGGCACTTTGCTACTGAAATTGCATCTGCCTTTTTCACTGGATAGATTTCCGGCCACTTTGAGAACACGTCTATAACCACTAGGGCGTATTTTGACCCTTGACATTCGCTTAGTTCAATAAAATCCATATGAATTGTGTGAAAAGGATGAGGCGGAGTTGGAAAACGGCCTCTTTGTGGTCGCAGGTTACCCTGAGCATTATATTTTTGACACGTCATGCATGTTCTGACAAATTGTTTTGCTGAGGTTTCAAAATTTACAGTGTAGAATTTACAGTGTAGAAATGAGAGTTGACAATACTGGTCAGTCCCCCCGTTGACAAATGCGTACAGCCATGAGTCACTAATGCCGCCATTTTGTGGAGGAATTTTGGCAACACTGGCTTGCTATAACACATCATTAAGTCGTTTGTCAGAACTGCACCGTGTTTTAGCCATTTTGCCTGCTCTGCTGTGCTTGCTGCTTTTTGTTCATTTTTCAACACATCCAGTGGAATCTGATGTGTGTTTACTGCCATCAATGTCATGTTTGCCTGTTGTGCCGCCTATTTTGCTGCTCTGTCAGCAAAATTGTTGCCTGTAGTAATGAAAGAGTCAGTAGGCGTTGTAAGAGGTTGGCATACTGGTTTGCCAGTTGGTGTAATCATTCCTCTGGTTTTCCAGATTTTTTTGCAAAATGATGCACAGCAGAGAAAACATACTGGCTGTCTATATAAATGGTTATTTGTTTATCTTTGTGTATTTCACATGCGCAACAATCTCGTGTGAAGTGACCTTCCTCTCCACGGTTCTAGCAGGCGTTGTCTCTATGTTATCTGCTGTTTCTGCGTGGCTGTCTGCGGCCTTGGTGTTTGTGACTTTGCTCGCCTCTCTGTTCCTGATAGCCACCTGCGAATTAGTGTTTTAGTCTGTTGTCAACAGTCAGCCTTATTTTTAAGTTACAGAATGCTTCTCCCTTTTTTTGTTTTTTGTTTTTTTTGTTTGGGAGAATAGATGCAACTCTACATTTTCACTTAAGGCAGTTTTAGATAATTTCTAGTTCTTCAAACAATGCATGGATCTCACACATTTCAAACTTTCAAGTTAGGGTTGTTTCCCATTTATACAAATATATATTTAACTTTGCATTGCTCACAGCTCATAGCTCACAGCTCTAAACCTAGGCATTTTTCAATCATATGCCTAATCACTATGTGTCACTGTTATTCTCAAGTATTGTCACAAGTTCGTTTAAATTCGTTTCCAAAACCAACAAAATAATCAAACAAAAACAAAAAACATAAACGTGTCAGGACACAAAAGAAAAAAGAAAAATGCTGCCACCCGAACAAGGCAGAAGTCTGCATATGTTGGCTTGTAATAGCATGCAGCTTGTAACATGGTAGACTAATGTGCCTGTGTTAATTCAGCTCCATATTATTGTGTGAAGTTGCACTGGGTTGGGAGTGGTTTTGTGTGTGTCACATTTTTGGTGAGCCAATGGCTGGAATGAGGTTGGACTAATTAGAGGCAGGTGTACTTGATTGCACTGATACACTGGTCTACATATAGCCCACACTACAAACACTGCTGTGTTGTTTTGTCTCTCTGTGCAGGTATGTAATGTGATGAAATCAGATATGTTTGGGATGGATGGGTTTTGCCCTATGAATTTTATATTAAGTGTGTCGTTTTGTCTCTCTGTGCAGTCCAGGGCCTATTATATGCCACAGCCTAAAGGCAGCAGGGTTGCAGAGGCTTGAGTGACCACTGACTATATGCTTGCAGGGTGGTGGGTCTCCAAGGACAACTTCTAACCCTGTTAAAGGCAACATGTGGAGTGCAACTTGGCCGTGTGGCATAGCTGGCTCTGGCCTTGGGACTGTGTGTTTTTATACAATTCATAAGTGGGACACTGGACTGTTTTGTCTTTTATCTCTTGATATATTTTTCGTCAATAAATTATCTTTTAGAATTTTATTGACTGACATCTTTTTGCCCACGACTGAGACGGTTGGTCAGACCTAGAGTCTTTCTTCTGCTCTAAAAGAAACAAATAAATAAAAAGAAAAGAAAATGTGTAACATGCTCATCAGCTTAGCAGTGTCTACATATTTAATTCAGCTTCTCAATCCTGTAGTTTTAGCTGTTGTCTACAGGGTTTTGCTTATTGGTTGTTATTATAGGTGTGCTCTATATCTCAGCAATGTGTCATTCTAGGATGATAGGTTTCAAGCTGGTCAAGTGCCTCTATGCACTTCATTAGTTTAGTTATTCTCCGTATTGTCTTCATCTCACATGTCATTACACTGAGTTTCAGCAAACCTTAAGCTTGATGCAGACTACTGCTTAACAATTATTCACCTCACATCATAACAGATTAAGGTGCCTCTTCATATTAATATTGTCATTGTTAATATTATCCTCTTTGTCTTATATGACAGCAATGGCATATTATAATATTTTATCAGTGTGTACCACTATACTACTACTGAGCCAATTTGATAGTTAGGATCATCTTATTCAGCAAACAGATAATTTTGAATTCATCCAATCTGCGGTCACATTTGTTCTCTCTGTTGCATGGCGGACCAGGCAGTTCTATTATAATATATTATTTATATTTTATTTTGTATCCATCAAGGGCTTCAGATGACCTGCAGAATCATCCTTTTCCCAGGGTGGAGACAGTTACCTTTTCACACACTGTCCTTGGCTGAACAGTGACACAGCCTTAATATACTTTATTTATGTTATTAAAATATTTTCGTGTGAATTATTTGCTTTATATTCATTTTATACATGCTGGGCATGGTCATCATGCCAACTGTGTTTCATTGTTAATATCACTTTACAGGTTGTTATCCTTGCTATTATTAATTTCAAATACTCTAAAGATAATTTCTACTGTAATTTTCCCTTTGTTCATCTTTATTTCGTACTTTTTATATTTATATCTACTCAGTGGGGTCTGTTTTCAACCCTTTTAAACTACTTCAAACTACTGTGATCTCTAGTTTTCACTTAATAAGGGATTATTAAGTTCTTCCTGATATGGGTGGTGCTGCAGATGCGGCTGCAGGAGTGAGTGATGGTTTACTAAAAGGATTGTGGGAACTGCACAGTGTCTCGTCTTCTGGTTTTACTAAACTGGCAGTTGGATTCTGTTCTTCTGACTGTTTATATTTTGTTTTCTTAAATCTCTCAGTTTACAGACACTGTTTTTGTCCGGCGTCTGGACTTTTCTTTTCTCACCACTGCTCGTCAGCAGGAGTGAGTTTTAATTTCACTTGCTTGATTACCCATCTTATGTATTTACTTATTTTTGTTTAAGTAATATATACACGATACAGCTGCTATCACCTTCGCTGGTATTAGAGACGAGAGTGGTTGCTCACACGCCCTTCTACTTTCGGACTATTTCCAAAAGCGGTGTGAACTTTACGAGACGGAACTCGACCGTTCTCTCAACTCACCAGCACGTCAGTGAATAGCAGTAAAAGAAAAACACAGTAGGAGCAGCTCAGTCTCTTATTGGACCGTGAAAATTCAGCTTGCTCCATTAATTAAAACAATACACACACACACACACACACACATTCACATTCACAGCTTCGACGCGCGCGACCGGAACCCTTATAATAAGGGGAGCTCCCAGAGCTACTTACTCCCTAGACCCAGTCTAGACCCAGCTGGGGGAGCTACCCAGAGCTCCAAAGCTACCAGTCGACGAGCTTCCAAAGCTTCCAGTCGACGAGCTACGCTACCAGTCGACGAGCTCCCAGAGCTACCAGTCGACGAGCTACTTCCGCTATTTTAAATTCCCTGAATTCAAAATGCGCTTTTACGCAAGATTGTGTCAGTGTGTCTGTATCTACCTGGTCGGTGTCGCCGGGTCTGGTCCACCTCGATCGGGTCCCACCACCGTGGGTCGCTTTCTAAGACGTTGGCCAAGACCCGAATTTAACGCTCTTGGTCTTTTTCCACACACCTGGTGTGTGGGCTGTCGACAGGCGAACAACGTGGACTGGTCACGGAGATGGGACACGATGGAGGTGATCCGGCTGTCGAAGGACCAAGAAATGTTGGGGGAAAACTCTGTAAAAGACCCAGGAGAAATAAAGACACAATGAGACAAAGTTACTTTCTTTATCAAACGTGTACACGGGTGAGCTGCTAAGAACAACTCACACCATGCACAGTGGCTTGGTAATTTTTATAGGAAAGACAGTGAGAACAGGATAAGAAAATACAAAACAAATAAAATAAACAACTCCATATGTGGCGCTAGTCTCGTCAGCAGAGAGCTGGGAGAAGGCTGTGAGAGATAAAACAATCTAAAACAATATGTCCCAGAAACAAGATGTCTTTGCTGGGAAAGTCTAAAAAGATCATTCTAAACTAATCTAACCATAGGCAAAGGGCAGACAAAAGGCATCTTTGTACATTTAAAAGAAGGTAAAGAAACATAGAATCATTTTTCCTGTAACAACACTTTACAATAAGTCTCCCATTTGGCATTTATAAATGTTTATTTGTCATTAATAAATGGTTTTATGCTTTACACTTTACAATAAGGCTCCCATTTGGCATTTATAAATGTTTATTTGTCATTAATAAATGGTTTTATGCTTTACACTTTACAATAAGTCTCCAGTTTGGCATTTATAAATGTTTATTTGTCATTAATAAATGGTTTTATGCTTTACACTTTACAACAAAGCTCCAATTGATAGTTGTGGATATTTATAATGCATTTATGAAGTACAATTTTATATGATAAAAAATATGTTTACAAATGCTGATTGTGCTTACAGGATAGTAACTTAGTCTGAAATGTTTAATATAGCAACTCTAGATAAAATATATAGGTGAACACATTTGGCTCACTATTTGGCAACAAACCGGTCAGTTTTTTTTCTTTTTCTCACCCTTAACTAATGCATAATAAACCATTAATAATGGTTTATAAAGCATTTACAGATTAATTAATAATATAGCTATAAACTATTTATTAGCATCTATAAGGGGAGACTTATTGTAAAGTGGTACCATTTATTGTGATTTTGTCAGTTGTATAATGTCTGATGATGTTTCATTCATTATTTTAGTGCTCAGTACAGTCAGACATGGAAACACTGAAGGTGAGAAACTGTTTTCTTCTTCTTGTGTTGCTCTAAATGACGTCCTCTGTGTTATATTTTGTATCATGAACCAAACATTTCATTGATTTATTGGTTAAAATGTTAATATAACCATGTTAACTGTGTGAGCAATCAAACACACACCCACGATACAAACTGTACATTTACTGAAGAGCTGTGGCTTCATACATGTAGATTTTCTTTTCATGTTTATCTGATCTGAAAACATCAACAGTGTGTGTAGTGCAGATTATCTCACTGAGTTTTGCTGTTCTTCACATCACACTGACCTGTGATGTGAAGAACTCTGCTGACTTTGAATATGACTGGTTCAGAGAACCCAGTGTTTACTCTAACCAGAAGACCAAAGTAGCTGGTGAATCAAAGGGAGAACTTGTGACCTCTAAAGGCGGCATCTACGCCTGCAGAGGACGTATAAAAGGGACAAATTTACTCACAGTAGAAAGTGATCCAGTCATCATTCAAGAAACTGGTGAGTTTAAAATGTCATAAGAAATAAAACAACATGGATTCCCCAAAGTTTGGAGATCAGAGGGGGATAATATTATGACAAAAACTTATGTTACAAAGTGATTTACGGCCCCAACCTGCCAAGTTATTTCTGAATATATAAAGTGTTATAAAGTTAAAAAATAATAAACAATAATGGGGTTATAATATTTGATAATACTGTTTTTATTTTTAATGATAATATGTTAATCAGTCAGAAATTAAATGTGTGGCTCAGTCATTCATAAACGTGTTTTGTGATTTGGCCCCTGATGCTCCAGTTGTCACGGTTCAGCATTTTGAGTCTCGTGTGTTTTGGTATTTTATAATATGTTTTATGTTCTGAGTCCTTTGCTGTTTTGATTATTGTAGTTATTATTATTATTATTATTACCCCAGGATCAGTTATGGCTGTTATGGTTTTAGTTCTTAGGTTTTGTTTTATGTGTTCATGTTGTGTTTACTCTGTGCATTTCTGTCCCACGTTTCAGGTCTCTATGTTCTGTCTCAGTCTCTGTTAAGTTTACATGTCTAGAGTTCAGTCGGTGTGTTTCCTGTTTTACTTTGAAGGTCTGCGTCTCATGTCAGTGTTTCTAGTTTTGTTTCCCTTGTCTCGTCCCCCTAATAGACCCTGTGCACGAGAAAATGATAACTTCCTGGTTTGAGACAGGATCTGGGGTTGTACATTTCTGGTAGCTTTACTTTGTGGTCAATCGCTACTGTGAAGACATCCTCCAAAATCATGTCCAGAACACAAAAACTGAAAGATCGCGTTAAGTTATAAAGAGCAGAAGGTGGGAACACTCACCACTGTGTGTCATAAAAAAATCTAATGATCAATTTTGACGTTTAAAGAGTTTAGATCAATCAGTTGTTTACATCACTCAACACAAGCAGAACTGCATCACTGCAGCAGAAGACACATCGTCCACATTCAGAAGCACATCTCTGTATAGTGACTGGTCTTATAATTTAAACAGGCAAATGTTCAGCATTCAAACTACAGGTGAAGAATAGTCAAACCAGATGTTTCCCTGTTATGTCGATATCAGCTAGTCAAGCACACACCTACACAGCATGTTAACAAACCGTGAAAAAAGCCACACAAAAAATGAATGATTGCTGGTAAGGGTTTCTATACATTAGTATTTATGAAGGGTATGTTGTGACGTACCTTCAAAATTACAGTGGTCCTTCGCTATGACGCGGTTCACCTTTCAACTCGCTGTTTAGCAGATTTGTTAGTGCAAGTTTGCACGTTTTTTTTTTACATCACATTGTGTCCTGCGTCCTGATCGCTGCAGACGATCTCCTCCGTGCCGTCTCTGCTGCACAGTACACAATCGCTGCATCGATGGCTAGCAGTGTGACTCTGAAGTGCAGTCACACTGCTTTTTCCCCAACAAACACAACAATGTCGACGAAACGTTTACCACCATCAAAAAAATAAAATTGGCTACTTGATTTCACCTATCGCTGGTTATTTTTAGAACATAACACCCGCGATAAACGAGGGACCGCTGTTTACAAATACTGAGAAATATAGAATTTAAATCCTTTCTCTGTTCTGCTCTGAGGCGCGGGGGAAAAATATCGACAGGTCTATGAACAGCATCTACATACATATTCCGTAAATGCCCAAGACATCTCGAGAAATGTAAATCTCACCTCGATTCATCAATTTGGTTGACTTGTTTTGGAAAAAGCGGCAGTAAACAAGGAGCGAATATAACACCGGAAACGAAGCGCCCTACAGGAGTTTCCCCACCGGAAGTAGCATATGCTAATGTGGACATAGTCTATTACTCCCAGCTGTGCTCTCCTTCTGTGTCTCATTCCCTTCATTATACTGCAGCTCTGTTACCATGTTGAGACAGAAATCAGAGAAAATTTGAAATGTCTTAAACTGAGAGGAAAGAAAAAACAATATAAAGAAAATATTTGTGTAGATTTTGTTTTGTTGGAATTTGAGTCACTTGAAGAAATCTTTTAAAATTTAGGATATTTTACATTTACATTGTATCAGGTGTATATTTTCTTACCTGCTTTTTCATAACAGCATATAGACCCAGGGCCATATCCATTTACCCAGAGTCACTAACTGAAAATCTTCAGATCTGTTTTAGGTATGATTGATTGTTTTTATGCAATTTTAATGAATCATCTGCATATTTATATAATTTTCCTCCTTTTTCATAACATCAGATAAACCCAGGGCCACACTGACAGCAGGAACTACAATCATACCAGTAGGGGGCAGTGTGACACTGACTTGCTCTGTGCAGAGCTCTGATGGATGGAAATATGAGTGGTTCAGACGAACCCAAACAACCTATGAAGGTAAAATCAGAGATCAACAAAACAGAGATATCAGAGTATCTGAAGGAGGAATCTACAGCTGCAGAGGAACAAGAGGAAACCCAGGTTACTACACTGATATAAGTGATGATGTCACCATTGAGATAACCTGTGAGTTCAGTCATTTAGTTTGAAATATACATTCACTCATGATTATCAAACATACAATGTGAAGTTTTCTGTGTTGATTTCATGTTTCTGTTTGTAACTCAACTGTTAATATGTGTAAACAGTTTCCAATAAAGTTGTTGTAAAACAACAACCCAACTGGCCTCAGATATTCATAGGTGAGACGATCACTCTGACATGTGAGGTGCAGGAAGGAGGTGAAACCACTGAGTGGGAGTATGAATGGAGAGCACCCAGCACACCCACACAGTGGACACACAATAATGATGTGACATTCAGAGTTTCTGAGTCCAGCAGTGGAGACTACATGTGTAAGAGTCGACGCAGAGATGACTCATATTCTTCAACAGAGTGGAGTGAAGCCTTCACATTGTCAGCATCAAGTAAGTCATGTTTGTTGTGTGATCTCCATTTGACAAATGTCATCATGGTCAGCACAGGATGAATTCAATGGTCTACAAAGCATGTTACATTGTTAGTCAGACAAAGAGCTGCAGCTGATAGTAGCCTCATTGTAGACAGTTTGTCACCACTTTGTGTCATGAACTTTCAGCTGGTATAGAGACGCCAATGCTGACCTGCTGCTCCATCACCTGAGGACAATAATGACACAAACAGGATACAAATATAGTTCTTCAAACTCCCTCAACAAATGAAAACAAATATGAAACTTCTTTAAAAAAAGAATAAAAGTCATTCAATCATCTCATCAAATACTGGCGTAGATTAAAATTAATCTGAAGCACACACACACGAGTGGGTTTGATAGAAAGGTTTTTGATTTTATTTCTATTGAACTCATTGATTTGCATGTTAGCCTCAAAGTGATTTTATGAAAGCAAATCAAACTCATTCCAACTTCTTCCTGAAAAAGTCTCATATGTACAGATAACGACTTTGTGGAGAAAAGTGTGTTTATGTTCATTCTTTAAAAATAAGTTTCTGTCTGTGATTCAGCTGTTTTTCACTCACTTTATTTGAAAACAAAACAAACAAACAAACACAGGTAAACAACAGAAGCTCAGATGTCCCAGTTTTACTGCTGGGCTCAGATCACTAACAGTTAACAGTTCACCCATCTCTGCATAAATAAAAGAATTAAAACAAATAATGTGCTATAATTTTAAAAATTGTACAAATACATGAAAGTGATGAACGTCAGCTTAACATTTTATTTTGCTGTTGTAGTAGCTGTGTACAACATTTAAAATGAAATGTTAAATGATAGAAAATAACTTCCAGTCAGCTTTTGTGTGTGAACTTGATTTTTTCAAATAACTTTTTAATAATATTTGTAGTAAGACGACTTTAAAAACACACACATACTTCTCTTTCAAACACTCTCCTCCCACTCCGATAGAAAGTAAAGAAGTTGTTCACGGCACTGTAACTATTAAAGCAGTAATGACCAGAAAACAGAGATGAGGCATTCAAACTATTTTTGATTTGAAAAAAAAAACTTTTCTAGGCAGTCGAAGTCTCACATGCAGAAAAATTACACATTGTTTTCTAAATTGGTCAATGTTTAGTAAGTAGAGTCATAGTTCATTTAACCTGGAAATAGAAACAGTTTGTAAAAATGTGTTTTTATTAGTACATGTTGAGATATTTGACATGTTTAGATAGTCTCACTCTTAAAGTTCATCATAAATATTTGTGAGTCAACATTTTAGCGACATTGAATTCAGAGTGAAGAGACGAAACATTGAGAGAAAATCTTTGTTGAACAGATGAACCCCGTCCTGTCCTCACTGTGTCTCCATCATGGCTGAGTCCTGGAGCCTCAGTAACTCTGAACTGTGAGGTTGAACATCCGTCTGCAGGATGGAGCTTCTACTGGTATAAAGCTGTTCCTGATCTATCAGAGAAATCCTCCAGTTATGAGCTGCTACCTGATGGCAATGGGACTGCACAGGACTCCTACATCATTCATGGACAGACACACACAGCAGGATATGTGTGCAGAGCTGGAAGAGGAGACCCAGAGTATCACACTGATCACAGTCGACCAAAGTTTGTCTGGTCTGCAGGTCAGATTGAGGAATTTTAATCTTCATGTTGATGATTTGAAAGTCTGTAAATCTGGCTGCATAACTAGCAGGACTCCTGTGACCCTCACAGAAGTCAAACTTATATTTTCACTGTGATATTTTAATCCTAACATCTGTGAGCTTTGTCTCTTCACTGCATGTTGTTTCCAGATGTTCATTCAGCAGCGTCTCTCACAGTGAGTCCTGACAGAGTGCAACACTTCACCGCTGACTCTGTCTCACTGACCTGTGAGGGAAACTTCACTGAGTGGAGAGTGAGGAAGTTCTCTGAGGACGGCCGACTCTCTGACTGTAGGAGAATGACTGGATCCACATGTAACATCAACACATCAGAGTCAGATACTGCAGTGTACTGGTGTGAGTCTGGATCAGGAGAGTTCAGCAGTGCAGTCAACATCACTGTACAGAGTATGTTATTATACATTTACTTCTTGGATTTGGATGATTTAGACGTCACATGAACTTTTGTTCCAGCTTTGCTGTATGTGAAGTCATTTCATGTGGGAAAAATAAAACACATACAGCAGTTTTTAAACATAGAAGATCAGATGTTGATGATGAACATTTGTACAATCTGTTCTTATTATTGTTTGTCAGCTTTTTCTAAAAGTGTGCAGCTGCTGATGTGACTGAAACAATTGTGTGTGATTGTGTCGCAGATGATGGTAATGGTCCTATCCTGGTGAGTCCTGTTCATCCTGTGACTGAGGGAGCTTCTGTTAGTCTGAGCTGCAGTTTGAGAACACAAAAAATACTTTCCAATGTGTTTTTCTATCACAATGACAAACTTATTCAAAATGATCCCCGAGGGGAGCTGAAGATCTCTGCAGTGTCAAAGTCTGATGAAGGTTTCTACAAGTGTCAGTACTCAGGAAGAGAGTCAGCACAGAGCTGGATGTCAGTTAAAGGTGAGCAGGATCAAAACATTTGATGTGATTTATTGTAGATGAATTCTTCCCCCGTGTCCTGCAAATGTGTACGTTTGTTTAAGGATTTAGTTTTTTCATCAATAATGTTCAACATTGCTGTTTTATAAATTTTTTAATTAAGTACTTTGTGAATTTAGTTCAGCTTAATTTTTTTAAGCTAAATCATTTATTAAAAATGAAATGTTCTTATTTACAGCTGCTGTGTCCACACCTGAGAGCTCTTCATTTTCTCTTCTGATGATCTTTAGATTAATTCTTGGATTCATATTTATTTTCCTTCCACTCATTTTGTTTGGCTGCAGATGGTCCAAAGGTCAGAACTATATTTTTTTCTTCTTCTTCATATATATATATATCTTTAAAGACACAGATCATAAATAAAGTGGAAACAAGTTAGTATCACAGACATGAGGTGACTGATTTTCTCTGACCTGCAGGTGATCGTTGTGTCTATGAGACAGTCAGAAGATGTGAAAACACTGAAAATGGTAAAGTTTACACTTTCATTAATATAGAGCTTGTGGAAGCTGGATGATTATACAATAACTGTGTTTAACATTAAAGTCAATCAGATTATTATTTCAGGTCCAGCAGAAGGTGATTACACCAATGTCACATCTGAGATTTAGCTCAGAGTCATTAACAAGACAAGTGAGTGCACAAAATGTGAGATTTGAAATGCAAAATATACATTGGTAATTATTCTCACTGATAATAAATGCATTTGTGGACAAAACAGATGGAGTTTGTTTTGAAATGCTTTCATTTGATCACCTCAACAGGGCAACGTGGTGACCCAGAGGAGAGCTCTGACTACAATGATGTCAATCCAAATTCAGCCACAGCTGTAAAATCTTAACAGCAGCTCTTTAGCTGTTTTTCTCTTTAAAGTTTCTTAAATGTGGGCGATTGTGGCTCAAGAGTTGGGAGTTCGCCTTGTAATTGGAAGGTTGCCGGTTCGAGCCCCGGCTTGGACAGTCTCGGTCGTTGTGTCCTTGCGCAAGACACTTCACCCGTTGCCTACTGGTGGTGGTCAGAGGGCCCGGTGGCGCCAGTTTTCGGCAGCCTCGCCTCTGTCAGTGCGCCCCAGGGTGGCTGTGGCTACAATGTAGCTTGCCATCACCAGTGTGTGAATGGGTGGATGACTGGATATGTAAAGCGCTTTGGGGTCCTTAGGGACTAGTAAAGCGCTATATAAATACAGACCATTACCATTTAAATACTTGAAACCACTTTGAGTGAAAAAGAGAAGATTTTGAATTCAAAGCAATGATCCTGATAGTCTGAGTTTATATTGTCTTCAGAAAGAATCACTCAGTGTGTTTTGCTTGTTTCTCTCCCTTTAGAAAATAATTTTAATGGACTTTAATGTTCTGTAGGTCTGTTTTTTTTAACTGTTTCTTTTATTTGTAATATATATTATAAAGTCTTTCTGGAAGCACTTTGTAACTTTGTTAATAAAAGTGATATAAATAAAGTGTGTTGTTGTTGTTGTTGTGTGTCAGACTGAGAGTACATGTTACAGCTGTTCAGTGTTGTGAATCCACTGAAAGAGAGCTTTTATTTAAAGACACTCATTGTCATTTCAAACAGCTTCAAACCCTCCAACATGATCTATCAACATAATGAGAAGTAACAACTGCTCTGACATTATGCTCAGCAGCCTTTTTACTAACTTAATTGAATCACAGGTGGAGGTGATTCTGTGTGGAGTTTGCATCTGTGTGTGTTTCCTCCATGAACTCCAGCTTCCTCCCAGTGTCCACTGTCCCTCTGTGACCCTAAACTGGAGACATTGTTACAGAAATGGATGAATGTGTTTCATGTTTTTCTGTGACTTGTGCTGCTTTTGTGCTACGTTTGCAGTCTTCATGTGGTCCTCTTACATTTCATGGCAGCACTTCCATCATGTGTCACTGTTCACACGGTTTGGTCACATCAGCAGCAACAAACTCATCTGAAGAGTGTTTTATCAGAGCAGTTACACACCAGAGCAGGTTTGTTTTCTGTAGGTGATGTTTGTGTCTTTTATGACGCTTACAGTTTAATGTGCATCAAATAATTGAGGTGCTTTTAAAAATGCAACATTTTCTACGAAATAATATCACACAACACTTCTTTGTTCCTCTAAGTAAACTGTGATGCTTACATGTGTATTAAAATGTCATTTCTAACTGCAATATGCTGTTTATTAATCATCTGAAAATGGCTCATGATTTGTATCTGAGCCCCAGAAAAGTGGAGAGAAGAGAAAAATGTTTTGTTCAGTAAATAACTTGACAACTACATGCTGTAATGGTCAAATATAAATATAAAGTATTTCCTTAGTTGAAGGCATAAAAAGTGTCAGGTTGATAGGTTTGTAGCATAAACCTATTTGCTGGAATGTTCAAGACAATTCAACCACACAGCAAAAAGCATTGAACACCAAGCAGGCAAAGTTCTTTATGTTTCTCGTGCACGGGAGAGAACTGGACAAACGCCGTTACTTCGCTTGACCCCAGTTGCTCTCGTCCACTCCCCCCATAACACTGCTCTTTATTGAGGTTACATGAGTATGCATAGGTTCATTAACATATGACGTATGCATACAAACAAAGAGCACCTTGTCTGTGCGTTGTGTAAGTATGTGTGTGTATGTGTGTAACTTCCCTAAACCTGCTGGTCTGGAAGTCCAGAGTCTATTAAGAGTCTATTAAGAGTCTATTAAGTGAAGGAGGACAGAGTGTCACATTTTGACAGAGTATCAGTGAATCCTTACAGAATGGTTATGATTGGACTATGTGAGCACCAACATCACTCTGCAGTTTGTTTGTACCTCTTCACAGCAGTTTGATTCATCAAGAGAAAGCATCGACCCCTCTGTGACATTAAAAGGTGGCCATGAGCATAAAATGAAGGCGAGTGTATTAGAGGAGGTAAAACATGTTTTTGATGTCTGTGAGAAATTCAGGGCTCACAAATGAACATTAATATGGCAACTTTTTCTTAAAATGGTGTAATAACAAGAATGGCCAGTAGGAGGCAGTGGGGTGATCATTACTGGAGCCTCTGTGTTTCCTTCCCATTAACTCTTTTGAACTGAGCTCAGCAGCTACAAACTACAGTCAGCTGTCCACCTCAAACATATCAGCTCGTTTCTTGTTCAGAAGTTTACACAAAATTAAATCATATCCCATCATGCATCTGTGGTTATTTGCTGAATATGCTCAGTGCTCTTGAATCCACAGTGTCTGTCATGTGTTGTGTGGATATATATAACACTATGTGCAGAAATGTTGCATTTTGCTAACTGTATGTGAAATAAATTGATTTCAGTGAGTCCTCATCTCAACACCTGGTTATTATCACAGGATGGAGGCCCTAAACCACACACTCACACAACATTAATATTCAGTGTCATGTTGCTGATCTGAGATCAGCTGACAACATGCAAACATGGAAAACCTGAAGCAACAGAACAGGATCAATGAGCAGCTGTGACATCGACTGAGTCAGAAACAACATGAACTCAGAGATTTGTTGTTTGTGGATTTATATTAATTATCCTCGTTCTGTTGTTGTGTGGCTAAAGGGTGAAACGTTTCTTGATAATTGGCTGAAAGTGATTCATAATTTCTAATATTGTGACACAACATGTGTGATATTATCTTATGTTGTGTTGAGACTTTTTCTTGTGGACAAATCTTTTTTTAATGGAAAAATAAACACCACACTTAATACTTTTGCTCTTTCCTATTCTGCTGATAACCACCTGACCTTCCTGATCCCCGCCCCTCTGCTTCCTCCTCCTAATCTGCTGGTTAACTTGGTGGTTTGGACACCATACATTGTCTTTGTTTTTGCCTCCAGGTGGAGAAAACTGTAGATTTTTTTTTGATAAATGCAAAACTTTTTACCAAACCTTGAAATATATACAGTGATCTGTTTTATTTAAGAAGCAATGAGCAGTAAAAATACAAGATTAATCGGTAAATAAGACAATACAGAATAACATCTTTGTTCCTCTGAACAGACTGTGATGTCTACATGTGTGTAAAGACTGTTGTTGGTTAAGTCTTTTCTTTAACAGGTTTATTTTTGTCAGATACCCTTATAAGAGGAAATGAAGCCTGCGGTTTATTTTATTTAAAGTCAACACAGCACAGTGGAAATGTGCAGGTATGACAATGTGTGAAAACAGGTTAAAAGTAGCTTTATTGTGGTGATGACACATGCTGGACTAAAGAATAAATAAAGCATGTGGGCATCAAGAGAAACGGTGAAAAGCTTGTTTCTCACGCTCATGTCTTTAAGAGTCTCTGCATGGACGTGCTGTAAATGTTCATTTATCTCTGGAATAAATAAAATCATCCATCACTCTCTCTGTCCACAACATCATATACAGACATGTTTTCTTCTTACTGCAACTTCCAAACAGGCCAGTTCCTCACAGTATAACACAAAACTCCAAAGTATAATCACTGCTTTGTAACCAGCAGAGGAGCCAGTAAATCATCTAAACCTACTGATACTAATGTGTGTGTTTGGCTGCTGTTACAGAAATGGTTCCTACACCTGTGATGATGACGTCAGTGTTTGACTCCAAACTGTCTGCTGGACTCTGCAGTATCACAGAGTCCACAAGTTTTTAGGCCTTTTTAGACTTTATATCTTGAAGCATTGCAATATTAAAATATTGACAAGTACTGAAACTTCTGCACTTAACTTTTACATATAACCTGAAAATAAGCTAAAAACAGGAAGTTACATCTTAATATATTTTATCTTTCTAAAAGAAAAGTGGTGGGATGAAAAAAACACACCTGCTGTGAAAGAATCTAAAACACTTGGTCATGAACATGTTGGTGAGTGTGTGTAGATGATACTGCAATAAACTTTAATCATAACCTTTGTAAGAAAGTGTTTGAAAGAATGAAGGATGGTGGCTGAGTTTTCATGCTTTTACTATGATTAATACAATAGCCTGAGTGACAAACTGAGACACACTACATGCTCATGTGGAGGGACTAGCCAATCACAACGTAACCGCTCTTTAAAGTATTCACTGTTCTGTCCTTTTGGACTCAATGTGCGTGGAGCCTATAGTAGCTGTCATAATATGAAAGATAACCTAGACAGGTTATAGAGAGACAGACAACCATTCATGTTCACATTCACACCTGCAGGCAACAACCTGAATCACCAGTTAACATAATAATATATGACTTTGGATTGTGGGAGGAAGCCAGAGTACCCAGAGAGAACCCAGACAGACAACCATAGTGGGAGTTGTCCCTTAAGTGGGTCATGAATCCACTATTAATTATGTGTGTCATGACATGAGACAAGGTGTGAAAAGTGGGTCATTGTGCTGCATTCCAGATACCTCCGAACTTGGAAGTTGGAAATCGGGCGTGGCATCACTCCCGAGTTGCAGAAAAAGACAGGAAACACAGGATTTGTGTTGGTTCTTGGCAAGTTAGAGCAATGCAGGTATGATAGTAGTGCAGTATGATGCTTGTTGTTTTGACTAATCAGTGTTCAAACATAATCATGGCTCATTCAAGGAGTTAAAAATACACAACAGTGTAAAGTTTTTTGTCACGGCCGGGTGGCCGTTGCGTGGTGTAAGAGTAAGAGCAGATGTTCGAGACAGGAATGAACAAAAACTGAGACGTTTACTTTAGGTTGGACCAACAATATAAATGAAGAACGAAAGGAAACTAGGACGATGTTAACAGTAAATTAAACTGGAGGGAACTAACACTAGACACAGTGAACATGAAACTTAAACGTCACCAACATGAATGGCATGAATGCCTGAGATGTGACTCGTGATGAACAGAAACATGGCTCATGGTGAAAAGATGACCTGCCAATGAACGAATGAAAACTCACACCACATGAGTGTGACGAGGGAAGTGGAAACACAGCTGGAAGCAAAACTAAACACAGAACGTGATACTGTCAAAATAAAACAGGAAACGTGCAGACTAAGAAACACAGACCTGAGACTCAGACCAGGGAAGAAACAGACATGGAAGCAGAAACGGGAGTTTGGAAAAAATGACATAACAGGATGCAGAGCGAGGGACAGAGAGATCTGTGTTATTTAGTGCGTTTATCGAGTGGCTGTTTGGTTTCTTCAGTGTTGAGGTCCAACACCTCGCTGCATATGTCATGACAGGACACTGCACAAATCACATAAAAGTCTCTGAGAATAAAACATAATTATGAGCTGGTAAAATATGTCACCTGACCTGAAACAACAGGAGGTAAGAAGCAAACACAAGAAGCAAGCCTGCATGTTTGCAGTGGACAGGAAATGTGAACACGTCACACAACTGCTGTGGTCAAAGCTACAGGAGCTGTTTGAGATTTCTATAAAAGGAAAGGAAGCACAGAGAGGCCACAGTCAGAAGAAACACTCTGGTCTTATCTGTATTAAATGCAGCTTCTCTTTTTATTATTGATGTAAAGTCAAAGTGTTTGAGATCAGCTGAGGATCAGAGTGCAGCAGGGCTGGATGTGAGGATGGGGCACTCTTTGCTCTGCATGACGGGGTTATTGTGTAAGTACATTTGTGACATTGTTTGAATGGCACTGATTAATGAAAGTGTTTCTCATGTGTGAGAATTAGAGTGTATCACTGGTTTGAAGTGTTTATGTGAGAGTTTGAACAAAGCATATTTGTGATGTTTATGAAAGTTACAGACAAATGTTGGCTGGTTCCTTGGTTCAGTTTAGTCTGGAGTATCGTGTTGGATACATCGCTGCTTGTTGCACTTGACTCATTGTCATTGACTTTAAGGTCATATATTAATACATTTTAAATTAAACTTTTATAACATTTTTTATAACTATAAGTTTAAAAATGTTTTCTCATGTGTCAAACGTTCTTTTTATGCACAGAGAAAGAAAAATACTCTTAAACTCTTAAAACTAATGTCCTAATTTAGTTTGTTTTGTTTGATTTTCTGTCAGTTTGATCCTAATAATGTTTAATCTTTACTTCATTACTCTCTTCTACGTTAATGCTGATGGTGAGACATGGTTATTTTTCTCTCCTTTTTGATGCTCAATAAATAATTAGACTTTTATTTTTACTTTTTAATGTTAACAAAAGACAATCAGATTTTAGAAATTCAAACATCTGCAGTGAAATGTCAGAGACAGAAAATATCAGAGTAGTTTTATTATCATAGAGACTAGAGTCTAGAGTAGGGTTAGATATCTACACTGTGTTGTTAATCAATACTAAAACAGAATGAAGATACTCATTTGCATCAATGTTGATATCCATAGTGTTGTCTTGGCTTCCTCAAGCTGAGGCACAATTTGATGTATAAAGGAGCCATCGCACGCCAGATTTACGCTCTCGCATGTGTGCATTGTTGACCTTTGAAGTGTTTTTTGTGCTTCTTCCTTTCCTGCTGTATTTCGCTACACTTGCCAACCAATGAACATTCAGCAGACGCTGACATCATCAACTTCAAACAGCGTGCAGTCAGGACCTTAGAGGATACACGATAGCATGTGTTGGGTGGGTGAAAGTCCCTCCCCCTCTCTGTCCCAATGAAAAGTCTACACAGACGACACTTTTGCAGGACTCTGCTCTCGAAGCTGAATCCTGCTTCTGTGAATCAGCTGCGCTTTGATAGTTTGGAGGGACACATAGTGCCACCTGCTGCAGAGATATTATTAAATAGTGATTAAAAATCTTTAAATAATATCAAACTTAAAACATTAAAATGTAACACTGTTGTAAAAAAAAGGATAAGATATGAATTCTGTAGAAACTCATTAATCTGATGATGTAGCACACAGAGCAGTAAAATAAACATTTTTATTCCTGTTAACTATTTTATCATTGAGTCCAGTCTCAGTGCTGCTGTTGATTTCTGAGGCTCTGAAACTTTAAACTGGAAACATGTAAACCTTAGAGGTTACAGTCCCACAGCCTAAACAAGGAAACATGGAAATCACTGTAGTTTGTTTGGAGATCAAAGTGAAATTAATATGATTTGATTGATTTGGTTCTGCCAAATTCTGTCCCTACCATCTGAATGTTGGAGCAGAAACTGAGACTCATCAGACCACTGTGTGGTTACAGGACGCTAAAAACAATGTCTTTCGCTATTAATACAATTATAACAGTTACAGCTACCTACAAGGCAACACCTCTTCCAGCTGTCTTAGGGTGAGAGACAGAGCACAGACAGGTTACATCAGGGGTTGAAAACACCTTTAATTAGTTCCAGCAGTGTCTGCTTGCAGGTAGAGGGAGTTTGGTTTTATTCTGTAGATATATTTATTGATATTTACTCTCCTTTATTCATACATCTGTGTGCTTGAGGTTTGGAAATATTTATTAAAATTATAAATAGCCTTTGAAATAATGTAAGACAAATGTTTGATAATACTTACAGTTTATGACAAAGATGATGATGATGATGATTATTATTATTATTAATATTATTATTTTATTATTATTATTTTATTATTTGAATAATATTTAAATAAAATAAATGTTTTTCACACTTAAAACAAGTCTTGGACTTGTGTTCTCTTCATTTCCTCTTTAACCCTCAGTCAGCTCACATATGTGTAATGAAACTTACTGTCTGTCTGCTATTGGTCAGTTTAGTCTGTGTGTTAAAGGCCTTTTCATAAAAATCTGGTCAGACCTTGTTAAGTTGTTATTTCTGTGTAAAAGGAAGGAAGCAGAGAGAAGTTTTAAAACCTCTTTGTTTCCTTCACAGCTCTTTGGTGTCTGCTGTGCTGCTGCTTCACTCTCTCTCTTTACAGAAAGTTGTAGAAGTTTTCAGACGTGTCACTGCTGGATGTGAGGATGGGAGCCACTTTGCTCTGTGAGCTGGGCCTATTCTGTGAGTACATCACTGACTCCTATTGTTTGATTCATACTGATCCATAAACACGTTTTAGTAAGAAGAACAGAGCATCAGTCATTTGTACCATTGCAGGTCATGTGATCAGAGGACTCTCATGTTTGTTACCAACATGGTTGTTTGTAGACTGGATTAGATTTTAGTGCACTGACTCAGATCAGAGTAGATGTAAATCTCCAAGTGTTTTAAGGAGCTTGGTAAGAAAGCGACTGCACTTTAAACCCTGGTGGGATTGTTCCTTAAGAAGGTCATTAACTCACCATTGATCAAGAAATGAGACACATCATTACCAACAGTGTTTTATTTATGTTACATTTCAAATCTAACATCAACAAAACACTCACATGATTTGAGTGTCTTTAGTTTGATAATGTCTGAAGTTTCTGTCTTTATTGTAGTGCTCTGTACGCTCGTCTGCAGTGGACACGCTCAAGGTGACTGAACAGTTTTCACTTTTTCTATTTCTTCCTTTTTATTTAGCAAAGATTATTCTCAACCTGTATGACTCTACATAAATAAAGTATTAATAATCAATCAACATTCTGCCTTGAGCATAAAGTGTTTCAGATTGTCTGTTGTCTGATTGTCTGTTTGTGTTGGATTCTAGCTGCTGTGCTAACTATTGAACCCAACTGGTCCAGTTATTTCATTGGAGAGTCTGTTACCTTCAAGTGTGACATGAAGGAAGGAAGAGACACTGACTGGTATTACAAAATCAACAAGGATGGTCGAGACTATGTCCCCTACAATGAGAACAAAGACTACAGATTAGAAATTAGCTCGACAGGCCACAGTGGTGAATATCAGTGCTCTGGTAGCTGGAAGGGGTTACATCATACAAAGAACAGTAATACTGTCTTTATAACTGTATTAGGTAAGTCCTCAGTGATTAATACTGTGATGATTCCTGATAAAATACTCATCTGAAATATAAAAAATGTGTGTTTAATAAATGTTTCATTGAAAGTATTGTATTTCTTATGTGTTGGAACTTTAACAAAGATCATTGCATTTTACCTAACTTTGTGTTTCCTTCAACAGTGAACTGCATTAGTTTACATTCAGTGTGAATTAGTCAGGCCTGAGAATGGACAAATGTTTATACTATGCTTATTTAGAGATCTACAACCTGAATTACTGCAGCTCTGTCACCATGTTGAGACAGAAATCAGAAAAATTTAAAGTGACTTAAACTGTAGAAAAAAAAAATATATATATATATAATGAAGACATTTGTAGATTTTATTTGGGGGGGGGGATTTAAAAAAATGATTTTTTTAAACCTTTTATACATTTATATTGTATCAGGTGTGCATTATGTTCTCTCCTTTTTCATATCTGCAGATAAACCCAGGGCCACACTGACAGCAGGAACAACAATCATACCAGTAGGGGGCAGTGTGACACTGACCTGCTCTGTGCAGAGCTCTGATGGATGGAAATATGAGTGGTTCAGACAAACCCAAACAACCTCTGAAGGTAAAATCAGAGATCAACAAAACAGAGATATCAGAGTATCTCAAGGAGGAATCTACAGCTGCAGAGGAACAAGAGGAAACCCAGTTTACTACACTGATAGAAGTGATGATGTCACCATTGAGAAAACCAGTGAGTTCAGTCATTTAGTTTGAAATATACATTCACTCATGATTATCAAACATACAATGTGAAGTTTTCTGTGTTGATTTCATGTTTCTGTTTGTAACTCAACTGTTAATATGTGTGAACAGTTTTCAATAAAGTTGTTGTAAAACAACAACCCAACTGGCCTCAGATATTCAGAGGTGAGACGATCACTCTGACATGTGAGGTGCAGGAAGGAGGTGAAACCACTGAGTGGGAGTATGAATGGAGAGGACCCAGCACACCCACACAGTGGACACACAATAATGATGTGACATTCAGAGTTTCTGAGTCCAGCAGTGGAGACTACATGTGTAAGAGTCGACGCAGAGATGACTCATATTCTTCAACAGAGTGGAGTGAAGCCTTCACATTGTCAGCATCAAGTAAGTCATGTTTGTTGTGTGATCTCCATTTGACAAATGTCATCATGGTCAGCACAGGATGAATTCAATGGTCTACAAAGCATGTTACATTGTTAGTCAGACAAAGAGCTGCAGCTGATAGTAGCCTCATTGTAGACAGTTTGTCACCACTTTGTGTCATGAACCTTCAGCTGGTATAGAGACGCCGATGCTGACCTGCTGCTCCATCACCTGAGGACAATAATGACACAAACAGGATACAAATATAGTTCTTCAAACTCCCTCAACAAATGAAAACAAATATGAAACTTCTTTAAAAAAAGAATAAAAGTCATTCAATCATCTCATCAAATACTGGCGTAGATTAAAATTAATCTGAAGCACACACACACGAGTGGGTTTGATAGAAAGGTTTTTGATTTTATTTCTATTGAACTCATTGATTTGCATGTTAGCCTCAAAGTGATTTTATGAAAGCAAATCAAACTCATTCCAACTTCTTCCTGAAAAAGTCTCATATGTACAGATAACGACTTTGTGGAGAAAAGTGTGTTTATGTTCATTCTTTAAAAATAAGTTTCTGTCTGTGATTCAGCTGTTTTACACTCACTTTATTTGAAAACAAAACAAACAAACAAACAAACAAACAAACACAGGTAAACAACAGAAGCTCAGATGTCCCAGTTTTACTGCTGGGCTCAGATCACTAACAGTTAACAGTTCACCCATCTCTGCATAAATAAAAGAATTAAAACAAATAATGTGCTATAATTTTAAAAATTGTACAAATACATGAAAGTGATGAACGTCAGCTTAACATTTTATTTTGCTGTTGTAGTAGCTGTGTACAACATTTAAAATGAAATGTTAAATGATAGAAAATAACTTCCAGTCAGATTTTGTGTGTGAACTTGATTTTTTCAAATAACTTTTTAATAATATTTGTAGTAAGACGACTTTAAAAACACACACATACTTCTCTTTCAAACACTCTCCTCCCACTCCGATAGAAAGTAAAGAAGTTGTTCACGGCACTGTAACTATTAAAGCAGTAATGACCAGAAAACAGAGATGAGGCATTCAAACTATTTTTGATTTGAAAAAAAAAAAACTTTTCTAGGCAGTCGAAGTCTCACATGCAGAAAAATTACACATTGTTTTGTAAATTGGTCAATGTTTAGTAAGTAGAGTCATAGTTCATTTAACCTGGAAATAGAAACAGTTTGTAAAAATGTGTTTTTATTAGTACATGTTGAGATGTTTGACATGTTTAGATAGTCTCACTCTTAAAGTTCATCATAAATATTTGTGAGTCAACATTTTAGTGACATTGAATTCAGAGTTAAGAGACGAAAGATTGAGAGAAAATCTTTGTTGAACAGATGAACCCCGTCCTGTCCTCACTGTGTCTCCATCATGGCTGAGTCCTGGAGCCTCAGTAACTCTGAACTGTGAGGTTGAACATCCGTCTGCAGGATGGAGCTTCTACTGGTATAAAGCTGTTCCTGATCTATCAGAGAAATCCTCCAGTTATGAGCTGCTACCTGATGGCAGTGGGACTGCACAGGACTCCTACATCATTCATGGACAGACACACACAGCAGGATATGTGTGCAGAGCTGGAAGAGGAGACCCAGAGTATCACACTGATCACAGTCAACCAAAGTTTGGTCTGCAGGTCAGTTTGATTCTGTCCATCTTTTTTCAAGTAATGCAACAGCAAAAAAGTGTAAATTGATGTTTGTTTTTTCTTGGGGGGGGGGGGGGGGGGGTAGCATTGAAGGTGAAAATTATACGAACATTGCGTCTTTTAGCACTGACCTTTAAACATTAAAGCAAAAGAATATGTTCACTCAGATAATTTGAATCCTAACATCTGTGAGCTTTGTCTCTTCACTGCATGTTGTTTCCAGATGTTCATTCAGCAGCGTCTCTCACAGTGAGTCCTGACAGAGTGCAACACTTCACCTCTGACTCTGTCTCACTGACCTGTGAGGGAAACTTCACTGAGTGGAGAGTGAGGAAGTTCTCTGAGGACGGCCGACTCTCTGACTGTAGGAGAATGACTGGATCCACATGTAACATCAACACATCAGAGTCAGATACTGCAGTGTACTGGTGTGAGTCTGGATCAGGAGAGTTCAGCAGTGCAGTCAACATCACTGTACAGAGTATGTTATTATACATTTACTTCTTGGATTTGGATGATTTAGACGTCACATGAACTTTTGTTCCAGCTTTGCTGTATGTGAAGTCATTTCATGTGGGAAAAATAAAACACATACAGCAGTTTTTAAACATAGAAGATCAGATGTTGATGATGAACATTTGTACAATCTGTTCTTATTATTGTTTGTCAGCTTTTTCTAAAAGTGTGCAGCTGCTGATGTGACTGAAACAATTGTGTGTGATTGTGTCGCAGATGATGGTAATGGTCCTATCCTGGTGAGTCCTGTTCATCCTGTGACTGAGGGAGCTTCTGTTAGTCTGAGCTGCAGTTTGAGAACACAAAAAATACTTTCCAATGTGTTTTTCTATCACAATGACAAACTTATTCAAAATGATCCCCGAGGGGAGCTGAAGATCTCTGCAGTGTCAAAGTCTGATGAAGGTTTCTACAAGTGTCAGTACTCAGGAAGAGAGTCAGCACAGAGCTGGATGTCAGTTAAAGGTGAGCAGGATCAAAACATTTGATGTGATTTATTGTAGATGAATTCTTCCCCCGTGTCCTGCAAATGTGTACGTTTGTTTAAGGATTTAGTTTTTTCATCAATAATGTTCAACATTGCTGTTTTATAAATTTTTTAATTAAGTACTTTGTGAATTTAGTTCAGCTTAATTTTTTTAAGCTAAATCATTTATTAAAAATGAAATGTTCTTATTTACAGCTGCTGTGTCCACACCTGAGAGCTCTTCATTTTCTCTTCTGATGATCTTTAGATTAATTCTTGGATTCATATTTATTTTCCTTCCACTCATTTTGTTTGGCTGCAGATGGTCCAAAGGTCAGAACTATATTTTTTTCTTCTTCTTCATATATATATATATCTTTAAAGACACAGATCATAAATAAAGTGGAAACAAGTTAGTATCACAGACATGAGGTGACTGATTTTCTCTGACCTGCAGGTGATCGTTGTGTCTATGAGACAGTCAGAAGATGTGAAAACACTGAAAATGGTAAAGTTTACACTTTCATTAATATAGAGCTTGTGGAAGCTGGATGATTATACAATAACTGTGTTTAACATTAAAGTCAATCAGATTATTATTTCAGGTCCAGCAGAAGGTGATTACACCAATGTCACATCTGAGATTTAGCTCAGAGTCATTAACAAGACAAGTGAGTGCACAAAATGTGAGATTTGAAATGCAAAATATACATTGGTAATTATTCTCACTGATAATAAATGCATTTGTGGACAAAACAGATGGAGTTTGTTTTGAAATGCTTTCATTTGATCACCTCAACAGGGCAACGTGGTGACCCAGAGGAGAGCTCTGACTACAATGATGTCAATCCAAATTCAGCCACAGCTGTAAAATCTTAACAGCAGCTCTTTAGCTGTTTTTCTCTTTAAAGTTTCTTAAATGTGGGCGATTGTGGCTCAAGAGTTGGGAGTTCGCCTTGTAATTGGAAGGTTGCCGGTTCGAGCCCCGGCTTGGACAGTCTCGGTCGTTGTGTCCTTGCGCAAGACACTTCACCCGTTGCCTACTGGTGGTGGTCAGAGGGCCCGGTGGCGCCAGTTTTCGGCAGCCTCGCCTCTGTCAGTGCGCCCCAGGGTGGCTGTGGCTACAATGTAGCTTGCCATCACCAGTGTGTGAATGGGTGGATGACTGGATATGTAAAGCGCTTTGGGGTCCTTAGGGACTAGTAAAGCGCTATATAAATACAGACCATTACCATTTAAATACTTGAAACCACTTTGAGTGAAAAAGAGAAGATTTTGAATTCAAAGCAATGATCCTGATAGTCTGAGTTTATATTGTCTTCAGAAAGAATCACTC
Source organism: Aulonocara stuartgranti (assembly GCF_965226115.1). Lineage (NCBI taxonomy): Eukaryota > Metazoa > Chordata > Actinopteri > Cichliformes > Cichlidae > Aulonocara > Aulonocara stuartgranti. Next base: position 42,834,557 of record NC_138941.1, read on the forward strand.
AGTGTGTTTTGCTTGTTTCTCTCCCTTTAGAAAATAATTTTAATGGACTTTAATGTTCTGTAGGTCTGTTTTTTTTAACTGTTTCTTTTATTTGTAATATATATTATAAAGTCTTTCTGGAAGCACTTTGTAACTTTGTTAATAAAAGTGATATAAATAAAGTGTGTTGTTGTTGTTGTTGTGTGTCAGACTGAGAGTACATGTTACAGCTGTTCAGTGTTGTGAATCCACTGAAAGAGAGCTTTTATTTAAAGACACTCATTGTCATTTCAAACAGCTTCAAACCCTCCAACATGATCTATCAACATAATGAGAAGTAACAACTGCTCTGACATTATGCTCAGCAGCCTTTTTACTAACTTAATTGAATCACAGGTGGAGGTGATTCTGTGTGGAGTTTGCATCTGTGTGTGTTTCCTCCATGAACTCCAGCTTCCTCCCAGTGTCCACTGTCCCTCTGTGACCCTAAACTGGAGACATTGTTACAGAAATGGATGAATGTGTTTCATGTTTTTCTGTGACTTGTGCTGCTTTTGTGCTACGTTTGCAGTCTTCATGTGGTCCTCTTACATTTCATGGCAGCACTTCCATCATGTGTCACTGTTCACACGGTTTGGTCACATCAGCAGCAACAAACTCATCTGAAGAGTGTTTTATCAGAGCAGTTACACACCAGAGCAGGTTTGTTTTCTGTAGGTGATGTTTGTGTCTTTTATGACGCTTACAGTTTAATGTGCATCAAATAATTGAGGTGCTTTTAAAAATGCAACATTTTCTACGAAATAATATCACACAACACTTCTTTGTTCCTCTAAGTAAACTGTGATGCTTACATGTGTATTAAAATGTCATTTCTAACTGCAATATGCTGTTTATTAATCATCTGAAAATGGCTCATGATTTGTATCTGAGCCCCAGAAAAGTGGAGAGAAGAGAAAAATGTTTTGTTCAGTAAATAACTTGACAACTACATGCTGTAATGGTCAAATATAAATATAAAGTATTTCCTTAGTTGAAGGCATAAAAAGTGTCAGGTTGATAGGTTTGTAGCATAAACCTATTTGCTGGAATGTTCAAGACAATTCAACCACACAGCAAAAAGCATTGAACACCAAGCAGGCAAAGTTCTTTATGTTTCTCGTGCACGGGAGAGAACTGGACAAACGCCGTTACTTCGCTTGACCCCAGTTGCTCTCGTCCACTCCCCCCATAACACTGCTCTTTATTGAGGTTACATGAGTATGCATAGGTTCATTAACATATGACGTATGCATACAAACAAAGAGCACCTTGTCTGTGCGTTGTGTAAGTATGTGTGTGTATGTGTGTAACTTCCCTAAACCTGCTGGTCTGGAAGTCCAGAGTCTATTAAGAGTCTATTAAGAGTCTATTAAGTGAAGGAGGACAGAGTGTCACATTTTGACAGAGTATCAGTGAATCCTTACAGAATGGTTATGATTGGACTATGTGAGCACCAACATCACTCTGCAGTTTGTTTGTACCTCTTCACAGCAGTTTGATTCATCAAGAGAAAGCATCGACCCCTCTGTGACATTAAAAGGTGGCCATGAGCATAAAATGAAGGCGAGTGTATTAGAGGAGGTAAAACATGTTTTTGATGTCTGTGAGAAATTCAGGGCTCACAAATGAACATTAATATGGCAACTTTTTCTTAAAATGGTGTAATAACAAGAATGGCCAGTAGGAGGCAGTGGGGTGATCATTACTGGAGCCTCTGTGTTTCCTTCCCATTAACTCTTTTGAACTGAGCTCAGCAGCTACAAACTACAGTCAGCTGTCCACCTCAAACATATCAGCTCGTTTCTTGTTCAGAAGTTTACACAAAATTAAATCATATCCCATCATGCATCTGTGGTTATTTGCTGAATATGCTCAGTGCTCTTGAATCCACAGTGTCTGTCATGTGTTGTGTGGATATATATAACACTATGTGCAGAAATGTTGCATTTTGCTAACTGTATGTGAAATAAATTGATTTCAGTGAGTCCTCATCTCAACACCTGGTTATTATCACAGGATGGAGGCCCTAAACCACACACTCACACAACATTAATATTCAGTGTCATGTTGCTGATCTGAGATCAGCTGACAACATGCAAACATGGAAAACCTGAAGCAACAGAACAGGATCAATGAGCAGCTGTGACATCGACTGAGTCAGAAACAACATGAACTCAGAGATTTGTTGTTTGTGGATTTATATTAATTATCCTCGTTCTGTTGTTGTGTGGCTAAAGGGTGAAACGTTTCTTGATAATTGGCTGAAAGTGATTCATAATTTCTAATATTGTGACACAACATGTGTGATATTATCTTATGTTGTGTTGAGACTTTTTCTTGTGGACAAATCTTTTTTTAATGGAAAAATAAACACCACACTTAATACTTTTGCTCTTTCCTATTCTGCTGATAACCACCTGACCTTCCTGATCCCCGCCCCTCTGCTTCCTCCTCCTAATCTGCTGGTTAACTTGGTGGTTTGGACACCATACATTGTCTTTGTTTTTGCCTCCAGGTGGAGAAAACTGTAGATTTTTTTTTGATAAATGCAAAACTTTTTACCAAACCTTGAAATATATACAGTGATCTGTTTTATTTAAGAAGCAATGAGCAGTAAAAATACAAGATTAATCGGTAAATAAGACAATACAGAATAACATCTTTGTTCCTCTGAACAGACTGTGATGTCTACATGTGTGTAAAGACTGTTGTTGGTTAAGTCTTTTCTTTAACAGGTTTATTTTTGTCAGATACCCTTATAAGAGGAAATGAAGCCTGCGGTTTATTTTATTTAAAGTCAACACAGCACAGTGGAAATGTGCAGGTATGACAATGTGTGAAAACAGGTTAAAAGTAGCTTTATTGTGGTGATGACACATGCTGGACTAAAGAATAAATAAAGCATGTGGGCATCAAGAGAAACGGTGAAAAGCTTGTTTCTCACGCTCATGTCTTTAAGAGTCTCTGCATGGACGTGCTGTAAATGTTCATTTATCTCTGGAATAAATAAAATCATCCATCACTCTCTCTGTCCACAACATCATATACAGACATGTTTTCTTCTTACTGCAACTTCCAAACAGGCCAGTTCCTCACAGTATAACACAAAACTCCAAAGTATAATCACTGCTTTGTAACCAGCAGAGGAGCCAGTAAATCATCTAAACCTACTGATACTAATGTGTGTGTTTGGCTGCTGTTACAGAAATGGTTCCTACACCTGTGATGATGACGTCAGTGTTTGACTCCAAACTGTCTGCTGGACTCTGCAGTATCACAGAGTCCACAAGTTTTTAGGCCTTTTTAGACTTTATATCTTGAAGCATTGCAATATTAAAATATTGACAAGTACTGAAACTTCTGCACTTAACTTTTACATATAACCTGAAAATAAGCTAAAAACAGGAAGTTACATCTTAATATATTTTATCTTTCTAAAAGAAAAGTGGTGGGATGAAAAAAACACACCTGCTGTGAAAGAATCTAAAACACTTGGTCATGAACATGTTGGTGAGTGTGTGTAGATGATACTGCAATAAACTTTAATCATAACCTTTGTAAGAAAGTGTTTGAAAGAATGAAGGATGGTGGCTGAGTTTTCATGCTTTTACTATGATTAATACAATAGCCTGAGTGACAAACTGAGACACACTACATGCTCATGTGGAGGGACTAGCCAATCACAACGTAACCGCTCTTTAAAGTATTCACTGTTCTGTCCTTTTGGACTCAATGTGCGTGGAGCCTATAGTAGCTGTCATAATATGAAAGATAACCTAGACAGGTTATAGAGAGACAGACAACCATTCATGTTCACATTCACACCTGCAGGCAACAACCTGAATCACCAGTTAACATAATAATATATGACTTTGGATTGTGGGAGGAAGCCAGAGTACCCAGAGAGAACCCAGACAGACAACCATAGTGGGAGTTGTCCCTTAAGTGGGTCATGAATCCACTATTAATTATGTGTGTCATGACATGAGACAAGGTGTGAAAAGTGGGTCATTGTGCTGCATTCCAGATACCTCCGAACTTGGAAGTTGGAAATCGGGCGTGGCATCACTCCCGAGTTGCAGAAAAAGACAGGAAACACAGGATTTGTGTTGGTTCTTGGCAAGTTAGAGCAATGCAGGTATGATAGTAGTGCAGTATGATGCTTGTTGTTTTGACTAATCAGTGTTCAAACATAATCATGGCTCATTCAAGGAGTTAAAAATACACAACAGTGTAAAGTTTTTTGTCACGGCCGGGTGGCCGTTGCGTGGTGTAAGAGTAAGAGCAGATGTTCGAGACAGGAATGAACAAAAACTGAGACGTTTACTTTAGGTTGGACCAACAATATAAATGAAGAACGAAAGGAAACTAGGACGATGTTAACAGTAAATTAAACTGGAGGGAACTAACACTAGACACAGTGAACATGAAACTTAAACGTCACCAACATGAATGGCATGAATGCCTGAGATGTGACTCGTGATGAACAGAAACATGGCTCATGGTGAAAAGATGACCTGCCAATGAACGAATGAAAACTCACACCACATGAGTGTGACGAGGGAAGTGGAAACACAGCTGGAAGCAAAACTAAACACAGAACGTGATACTGTCAAAATAAAACAGGAAACGTGCAGACTAAGAAACACAGACCTGAGACTCAGACCAGGGAAGAAACAGACATGGAAGCAGAAACGGGAGTTTGGAAAAAATGACATAACAGGATGCAGAGCGAGGGACAGAGAGATCTGTGTTATTTAGTGCGTTTATCGAGTGGCTGTTTGGTTTCTTCAGTGTTGAGGTCCAACACCTCGCTGCATATGTCATGACAGGACACTGCACAAATCACATAAAAGTCTCTGAGAATAAAACATAATTATGAGCTGGTAAAATATGTCACCTGACCTGAAACAACAGGAGGTAAGAAGCAAACACAAGAAGCAAGCCTGCATGTTTGCAGTGGACAGGAAATGTGAACACGTCACACAACTGCTGTGGTCAAAGCTACAGGAGCTGTTTGAGATTTCTATAAAAGGAAAGGAAGCACAGAGAGGCCACAGTCAGAAGAAACACTCTGGTCTTATCTGTATTAAATGCAGCTTCTCTTTTTATTATTGATGTAAAGTCAAAGTGTTTGAGATCAGCTGAGGATCAGAGTGCAGCAGGGCTGGATGTGAGGATGGGGCACTCTTTGCTCTGCATGACGGGGTTATTGTGTAAGTACATTTGTGACATTGTTTGAATGGCACTGATTAATGAAAGTGTTTCTCATGTGTGAGAATTAGAGTGTATCACTGGTTTGAAGTGTTTATGTGAGAGTTTGAACAAAGCATATTTGTGATGTTTATGAAAGTTACAGACAAATGTTGGCTGGTTCCTTGGTTCAGTTTAGTCTGGAGTATCGTGTTGGATACATCGCTGCTTGTTGCACTTGACTCATTGTCATTGACTTTAAGGTCATATATTAATACATTTTAAATTAAACTTTTATAACATTTTTTATAACTATAAGTTTAAAAATGTTTTCTCATGTGTCAAACGTTCTTTTTATGCACAGAGAAAGAAAAATACTCTTAAACTCTTAAAACTAATGTCCTAATTTAGTTTGTTTTGTTTGATTTTCTGTCAGTTTGATCCTAATGATGTTTTATCTTTACTTCATTACTCTCTTCTACGTTAATGCTGATGGTGAGACATGGTTATTTTTCTCTCCTTTTTGATGCTCAATAAATAATTAGACTTTTATTTTTACTTTTTAATGTTAACAAAAGACAATCAGATTTTAGAAATTCAAACATCTGCAGTGAAATGTCAGAGACAGAAAATATCAGAGTAGTTTTATTATCATAGAGACTAGAGTCTAGAGTAGGGTTAGATATCTACACTGTGTTGTTAATCAATACTAAAACAGAATGAAGATACTCATTTGCATCAATGTTGATATCCATAGTGTTGTCTTGGCTTCCTCAAGCTGAGGCACAATTTGATGTATAAAGGAGCCATCGCACGCCAGATTTACGCTCTCGCATGTGTGCATTGTTGACCTTTGAAGTGTTTTTTGTGCTTCTTCCTTTCCTGCTGTATTTCGCTACACTTGCCAACCAATGAACATTCAGCAGACGCTGACATCATCAACTTCAAACAGCGTGCAGTCAGGACCTTAGAGGATACACGATAGCATGTGTTGGGTGGGTGAAAGTCCCTCCCCCTCTCTGTCCCAATGAAAAGTCTACACAGACGACACTTTTGCAGGACTCTGCTCTCGAAGCTGAATCCTGCTTCTGTGAATCAGCTGCGCTTTGATAGTTTGGAGGGACACATAGTGCCACCTGCTGCAGAGATATTATTAAATAGTGATTAAAAATCTTTAAATAATATCAAACTTAAAACATTAAAATGTAACACTGTTGTAAAAAAAAGGATAAGATATGAATTCTGTAGAAACTCATTAATCTGATGATGTAGCACACAGAGCAGTAAAATAAACATTTTTATTCCTGTTAACTATTTTATCATTGAGTCCAGTCTCAGTGCTGCTGTTGATTTCTGAGGCTCTGAAACTTTAAACTGGAAACATGTAAACCTTAGAGGTTACAGTCCCACAGCCTAAACAAGGAAACATGGAAATCACTGTAGTTTGTTTGGAGATCAAAGTGAAATTAATATGATTTGATTGATTTGGTTCTGCCAAATTCTGTCCCTACCATCTGAATGTTGGAGCAGAAACTGAGACTCATCAGACCACTGTGTGGTTACAGGACGCTAAAAACAATGTCTTTCGCTATTAATACAATTATAACAGTTACAGCTACCTACAAGGCAACACCTCTTCCAGCTGTCTTAGGGTGAGAGACAGAGCACAGACAGGTTACATCAGGGGTTGAAAACACCTTTAATTAGTTCCAGCAGTGTCTGCTTGCAGGTAGAGGGAGTTTGGTTTTATTCTGTAGATATATTTATTGATATTTACTCTCCTTTATTCATACATCTGTGTGCTTGAGGTTTGGAAATATTTATTAAAATTATAAATAGCCTTTGAAATAATGTAAGACAAATGTTTGATAATACTTACAGTTTATGACAAAGATGATGATGATGATGATTATTATTATTATTAATATTATTATTTTATTATTATTATTTTATTATTTGAATAATATTTAAATAAAATAAATGTTTTTCACACTTAAAACAAGTCTTGGACTTGTGTTCTCTTCATTTCCTCTTTAACCCTCAGTCAGCTCACATATGTGTAATGAAACTTACTGTCTGTCTGCTATTGGTCAGTTTAGTCTGTGTGTTAAAGGCCTTTTCATAAAAATCTGGTCAGACCTTGTTAAGTTGTTATTTCTGTGTAAAAGGAAGGAAGCAGAGAGAAGTTTTAAAACCTCTTTGTTTCCTTCACAGCTCTTTGGTGTCTGCTGTGCTGCTGCTTCACTCTCTCTCTTTACAGAAAGTTGTAGAAGTTTTCAGACGTGTCACTGCTGGATGTGAGGATGGGAGCCACTTTGCTCTGTGAGCTGGGCCTATTCTGTGAGTACATCACTGACTCCTATTGTTTGATTCATACTGATCCATAAACACGTTTTAGTAAGAAGAACAGAGCATCAGTCATTTGTACCATTGCAGGTCATGTGATCAGAGGACTCTCATGTTTGTTACCAACATGGTTGTTTGTAGACTGGATTAGATTTTAGTGCACTGACTCAGATCAGAGTAGATGTAAATCTCCAAGTGTTTTAAGGAGCTTGGTAAGAAAGCGACTGCACTTTAAACCCTGGTGGGATTGTTCCTTAAGAAGGTCATTAACTCACCATTGATCAAGAAATGAGACACATCATTACCAACAGTGTTTTATTTATGTTACATTTCAAATCTAACATCAACAAAACACTCACATGATTTGAGTGTCTTTAGTTTGATAATGTCTGAAGTTTCTGTCTTTATTGTAGTGCTCTGTACGCTCGTCTGCAGTGGACACGCTCAAGGTGACTGAACAGTTTTCACTTTTTCTATTTCTTCCTTTTTATTTAGCAAAGATTATTCTCAACCTGTATGACTCTACATAAATAAAGTATTAATAATCAATCAACATTCTGCCTTGAGCATAAAGTGTTTCAGATTGTCTGTTGTCTGATTGTCTGTTTGTGTTGGATTCTAGCTGCTGTGCTAACTATTGAACCCAACTGGTCCAGTTATTTCATTGGAGAGTCTGTTACCTTCAAGTGTGACATGAAGGAAGGAAGAGACACTGACTGGTATTACAAAATCAACAAGGATGGTCGAGACTATGTCCCCTACAATGAGAACAAAGACTACAGATTAGAAATTAGCTCGACAGGCCACAGTGGTGAATATCAGTGCTCTGGTAGCTGGAAGGGGTTACATCATACAAAGAACAGTAATACTGTCTTTATAACTGTATTAGGTAAGTCCTCAGTGATTAATACTGTGATGATTCCTGATAAAATACTCATCTGAAATATAAAAAATGTGTGTTTAATAAATGTTTCATTGAAAGTATTGTATTTCTTATGTGTTGGAACTTTAACAAAGATCATTGCATTTTACCTAACTTTGTGTTTCCTTCAACAGTGAACTGCATTAGTTTACATTCAGTGTGAATTAGTCAGGCCTGAGAATGGACAAATGTTTATACTATGCTTATTTAGAGATCTACAACCTGAATTACTGCAGCTCTGTCACCATGTTGAGACAGAAATCAGAAAAATTTAAAGTGACTTAAACTGTAGAAAAAAAAAATATATATATATATAATGAAGACATTTGTAGATTTTATTTGGGGGGGGGGATTTAAAAAAATGATTTTTTTAAACCTTTTATACATTTATATTGTATCAGGTGTGCATTATGTTCTCTCCTTTTTCATATCTGCAGATAAACCCAGGGCCACACTGACAGCAGGAACAACAATCATACCAGTAGGGGGCAGTGTGACACTGACCTGCTCTGTGCAGAGCTCTGATGGATGGAAATATGAGTGGTTCAGACAAACCCAAACAACCTCTGAAGGTAAAATCAGAGATCAACAAAACAGAGATATCAGAGTATCTCAAGGAGGAATCTACAGCTGCAGAGGAACAAGAGGAAACCCAGTTTACTACACTGATAGAAGTGATGATGTCACCATTGAGAAAACCAGTGAGTTCAGTCATTTAGTTTGAAATATACATTCACTCATGATTATCAAACATACAATGTGAAGTTTTCTGTGTTGATTTCATGTTTCTGTTTGTAACTCAACTGTTAATATGTGTGAACAGTTTTCAATAAAGTTGTTGTAAAACAACAACCCAACTGGCCTCAGATATTCAGAGGTGAGACGATCACTCTGACATGTGAGGTGCAGGAAGGAGGTGAAACCACTGAGTGGGAGTATGAATGGAGAGGACCCAGCACACCCACACAGTGGACACACAATAATGATGTGACATTCAGAGTTTCTGAGTCCAGCAGTGGAGACTACATGTGTAAGAGTCGACGCAGAGATGACTCATATTCTTCAACAGAGTGGAGTGAAGCCTTCACATTGTCAGCATCAAGTAAGTCATGTTTGTTGTGTGATCTCCATTTGACAAATGTCATCATGGTCAGCACAGGATGAATTCAATGGTCTACAAAGCATGTTACATTGTTAGTCAGACAAAGAGCTGCAGCTGATAGTAGCCTCATTGTAGACAGTTTGTCACCACTTTGTGTCATGAACCTTCAGCTGGTATAGAGACGCCGATGCTGACCTGCTGCTCCATCACCTGAGGACAATAATGACACAAACAGGATACAAATATAGTTCTTCAAACTCCCTCAACAAATGAAAACAAATATGAAACTTCTTTAAAAAAAGAATAAAAGTCATTCAATCATCTCATCAAATACTGGCGTAGATTAAAATTAATCTGAAGCACACACACACGAGTGGGTTTGATAGAAAGGTTTTTGATTTTATTTCTATTGAACTCATTGATTTGCATGTTAGCCTCAAAGTGATTTTATGAAAGCAAATCAAACTCATTCCAACTTCTTCCTGAAAAAGTCTCATATGTACAGATAACGACTTTGTGGAGAAAAGTGTGTTTATGTTCATTCTTTAAAAATAAGTTTCTGTCTGTGATTCAGCTGTTTTACACTCACTTTATTTGAAAACAAAACAAACAAACAAACAAACAAACAAACACAGGTAAACAACAGAAGCTCAGATGTCCCAGTTTTACTGCTGGGCTCAGATCACTAACAGTTAACAGTTCACCCATCTCTGCATAAATAAAAGAATTAAAACAAATAATGTGCTATAATTTTAAAAATTGTACAAATACATGAAAGTGATGAACGTCAGCTTAACATTTTATTTTGCTGTTGTAGTAGCTGTGTACAACATTTAAAATGAAATGTTAAATGATAGAAAATAACTTCCAGTCAGATTTTGTGTGTGAACTTGATTTTTTCAAATAACTTTTTAATAATATTTGTAGTAAGACGACTTTAAAAACACACACATACTTCTCTTTCAAACACTCTCCTCCCACTCCGATAGAAAGTAAAGAAGTTGTTCACGGCACTGTAACTATTAAAGCAGTAATGACCAGAAAACAGAGATGAGGCATTCAAACTATTTTTGATTTGAAAAAAAAAAAACTTTTCTAGGCAGTCGAAGTCTCACATGCAGAAAAATTACACATTGTTTTGTAAATTGGTCAATGTTTAGTAAGTAGAGTCATAGTTCATTTAACCTGGAAATAGAAACAGTTTGTAAAAATGTGTTTTTATTAGTACATGTTGAGATGTTTGACATGTTTAGATAGTCTCACTCTTAAAGTTCATCATAAATATTTGTGAGTCAACATTTTAGTGACATTGAATTCAGAGTTAAGAGACGAAAGATTGAGAGAAAATCTTTGTTGAACAGATGAACCCCGTCCTGTCCTCACTGTGTCTCCATCATGGCTGAGTCCTGGAGCCTCAGTAACTCTGAACTGTGAGGTTGAACATCCGTCTGCAGGATGGAGCTTCTACTGGTATAAAGCTGTTCCTGATCTATCAGAGAAATCCTCCAGTTATGAGCTGCTACCTGATGGCAGTGGGACTGCACAGGACTCCTACATCATTCATGGACAGACACACACAGCAGGATATGTGTGCAGAGCTGGAAGAGGAGACCCAGAGTATCACACTGATCACAGTCAACCAAAGTTTGGTCTGCAGGTCAGTTTGATTCTGTCCATCTTTTTTCAAGTAATGCAACAGCAAAAAAGTGTAAATTGATGTTTGTTTTTTCTTGGGGGGGGGGGGGGGGGGTAGCATTGAAGGTGAAAATTATACGAACATTGCGTCTTTTAGCACTGACCTTTAAACATTAAAGCAAAAGAATATGTTCACTCAGATAATTTGAATCCTAACATCTGTGAGCTTTGTCTCTTCACTGCATGTTGTTTCCAGATGTTCATTCAGCAGCGTCTCTCACAGTGAGTCCTGACAGAGTGCAACACTTCACCTCTGACTCTGTCTCACTGACCTGTGAGGGAAACTTCACTGAGTGGAGAGTGAGGAAGTTCTCTGAGGACGGCCGACTGTACTCTGACTGTAGGAGAATGACTGGATCCACATGTGACATCAACACATCAAAGTCTGATACTGCAGTGTACTGGTGTGAGTCTGGATCAGGAGAGTTCAGCAGTGCAGTCAACATCACTGTACAGAGTATGTTATTATACATTTACTACTTTGATGTTAATGATTTAGACGTCACATGAACATTTGTTCCAGCTTTTCTGTATGTGAAGTCATTTCATGTGGGAAAAATAAAACACATACAGCAGTTTTTAAACACAGAAGATCAGATGTTGATGATGAAAAGCATTTGTACAATCTGTTCTTATTATTGTTTGTCAGCTTTTTCTAAAAGTGTGCACCAGCTGATGTGACTGAAACAATTGTGTGTGATTGTGTCACAGATGATGGTGATGGTCCTATCCTGGTGAGTCCTGTTCATCCTGTGACTGAGGGAGCTTCTGTTAGTCTGAGCTGCAGTTTGAGAACACAAAAAATACTTTCCAATGTGTTTTTCTATCACAATGACAAACTTATTCAAAATGATCCCCGAGGGGAGCTGAAGATCTCTGCAGTGTCAAAGTCTGATGAAGGTTTCTACAAGTGTCAGTACTCAGGAAGAGAGTCAGCACAGAGCTGGATGTCAGTTAAAGGTGAGCAGGATCAAAACATCTGATGGAGTTTTATAAATGAGTTTGATGACTGAGAAGCAACATTAGATTTTCTGATTTAAGTCTCAAAGTCGCCTTGCTCAATTTTGTAAAATTATATATATAAATACATATAATTCATTAATGAATAATTATTGTTTCTTGTAACTGTGTCAGGAGCTGACAGCTCTTCATCTCCTGTGTGGTTGATTGTTGGACTGGTTTGTGGAGTCTCTCTCATTATTATTCTCCTGCTCTTGTTGTATCGCTGCAGACAGTCCAAGTGTAAGAGCCTCTTCTTTTCATGCTGTATTACAGAGTTTATTTACTACACACACTTTAATTATTCACACATATACATGTATTCTGATCGAACAATTCACATCACAAAGATGTGTAATAACATTTGTCTCTTTCACAGGTTCCTGCTTCACCAGGTTGGTAAAATACTTTTTATTATTATTTTAAACAAACATCAGTTACTTTTGAGTTTATTGTGTTTATTTCCTGTTTCAGGTCGATCCAGTCTGAGAGTCACAGTCCGGGCTCCTCCACAAATCATGGAGTCAACCAGGATGAAACTCATGAACACAACTCTGTTCATCCTGGTCAGCACTTAAACCGATCTTTATTATCATTATTAATATTGACTTTTCATTCAGTCTCCATTAACAGGAACATTTCTTAGGTTCAGTTTGTGCTCAGCAGCTTTTCAAAGAACATTTATCAAAATCCAGCTGGACAAACATCCAAATAACCAACTGACTACATGCACAAAAGATCAGAAACAAACAGGATTTTATAAACTGATTGTATCTTTAACTCGACTGAAAGAATCCACAAATGTTATTGTTTCATATCAGAGCAACACAACCAGTAACACCATGATGGGTTCATGCTCTGAAAATATCTGACCGTCCTGGATTTGAACACAACTAATGAAATTGAATATGATGTGTTTACAAACATTCTTACATTTCAGGTGCAGATGAACCGCGAGACGTCACATACTCTCTTATTAAACTTCAAAACTTTGGAAAGAAGAGTGAGTACACAAAACACACAGTGTAGAAAAAAGCCTGGAAAGTTTTTAAAGTGTTTAAAATGTTTTCATTATTTTCATTAATCTGATCATCTTAACAGAGAAGCATCATAAACCAGAGCAGAGTGCTGTTTACTCTGAGGTGAAGACAGGAGCTGCAGGTACAGTCACAACAGTCTCATTCAGTGTTTGTACTTGAATGTGTCATCACATCATTATATTGCAGGTAATTATAGGTCAACATGGAGTTTAGTTATTCACTGACCAAGCTTAGCTACTACATACGACCACTACACATCAGCAGACTGAATCTTATACACATCGAGGGCCGTTCAGAGTTTACTGTAAGTTTGTCTGCTTCATATACAGAATGATATTGTTATTGTACAGTATGGTATTGTCCATCTATATGTCCCCAAACTAAATAGTTTCTCTCATGTTTTTACTCTGTAATGTTCTTGTCATCATATCTGTGCTGAACAAATGTGTGCTGAGCTCTGACGTCTCTTTTAGAGGACAGTCTGATGTATGCTGAGGTCAAACAGCCCAAAAAAGAAAAAGCCAAGAAAAACAAAGGTGAGCAAAGTCTGCCATCATCTCCACTGAATATTGTTCAACATGTTTATCTGCTCTTACAATGTAAATCTGTTTATTTTAATATTTATATTTATGTATTCACACTTTGTCAGCTATTTAAAATCTTCTCTTTTATCTTTGCATCAGTGGAGACATCCAGTTTCCTCCTGGTTAATGACATTATTGTTTTCAATGATCTTCTCTTCATTCACAGGAACATCAAGTCCTGCAGCTGATGCAGCAGTTTATTCTGAAGTCACATCAGGAAGCTCTCTCAGTAATTCTGCTGCCATGCAGGCTGATTTATTCTTCACATTATTAAATGTCTTCAGCTCATAATATCTTTACATGTTGGAAATCACTTTGTCTCTTTGTGCTTGTCTTACAGGTCAGTGAGGAGAGCTGTAGCAGCAAAGCCAAGAAGAAGCTTTTTATGAAGCCACTCTTGCTCCTCTGCTGCCCAAATATCAGACATGCTCAGCTTTATGTGCAGTTACAATATTACATCATAATATCATATAATTCAGTATAAACCAAATGGAGGTGTATTCATATTCAATATTCATGCTCTTTATCTTCGGTTACTTTTACAAAAAAAATTGTAATAAACCTTGACTGTATCTAACATGTTCCAACAGCAGTGAGAAATATGTGATGTTTAGTATCTGACAGCACAATTTACAGTCAGTGTTTGCAGTGTAAATACTGATATGGGCACCAACAAATACTTTAACTGTGTTTGTTTACATTATATAAATAAGAATTATATCATAGGCAGTGAATACATTTGAATGTATTTCATGTATATTTTTGTGTTTCTGATCATTTTTTTGCATCTTTTATTTAGAAGGTAGAAATAAAATCTTTTGACATTTGAACATTTTATATTTATTTTTGATTTTTGTTTCCTGTATGAAATTATCCACAAACTAATCAGATCATCTCTCTATGTGCTGATAGTTAAATGAAAAGATAACTTGTACATGGGCTAAATCTCATATGACAGATTGCATGGAGACAGAACATCACAGAGAATTAAAGCTCTGCATCAATCACGGTCAGCACGACTCAGAGAAGTAGCAGTATTATAATTCATTAATACGACACAAACCTCAGAGCTAAAAATCCAGACAGGTTCAACCAAGAACAAGACAGAAACAAAACATCTGTCTGACCCTGCAGAGTCTGATTGTTTAGTCACAGTGAGGAGGAGGCACAGGTCAGTCAGGTGTAAACTTAACCAGCTGGGTTGAGCCTGGTTGGCATTTTTCTGCAAAATCAGCATGACGGTGATAAACAGTGCTGATCATATCCTCTAATACAGGGTGACCATAATTTGATTTCCAAAAAAGAGGACACTTGTGCCAGTCATGAAGAACCTTTATAATACTGTTTACATGAAGAAAACATATTTAAACAATAACATCTCTGTGCAGTTAATGAATGGTGAAATAAAAAATGTCATATAGTCTTTTACAAGTCAACAAGTGGTCACCGTACTCTAATAGCTCAGCTGTGCTGTAGATGGGTTTCCCTCTTCACTATCAATCATGTCTTTGTCCTATAAAGTGGGAGAGCAACTACAACTACACTGGTGACTTTTCATTTTGTCCTGTTACCATTTGTAACTAATTTGTTGACTTTATGTCATTTTAGTTTCTAATAAAATGTCATGCAGTCCTGTGTTCCCTGATTTAATTAAATCTGTGAATTAGGATGCAGAAGCAGAAAGTTTAGAGGTTTTATTGCAGGGTTAATAAATGGTGGTGTGAGAGAAATTCTGCACAGACTCTGAGTCTGAAAGACGAACAGTGTTTGGAGTCTGCTGTTACCATCACAGCTGTGTAGGTGGCAGTAATACAACTTTATGCTGGTTCTCAGCTACTAATGAAAAAGAAGTGAGCTTCTTACAGCTCTTCATAACTTACTGTTATTATTGTATTTTTATTTTATCTGATCAGCAATAATTCAGGTCGTTAAAGTGTTTGAAATGTTATTAGTGTTATTGCTCATTATTATTACTGTGATTAGTGTAATGGCTTTAGGACCCAGGGGATCAAACAGAGGGTATAAAAAAGGAAGTAGCAGCAGGTGCTCTTCTTCTTCTTCTCTCCTTTGTTCTGGTGTGAGGCTGTGGACTGTGGTGTTTTTGGGATGCTGCAAAGTTTTGGAGTGTGAACAGAGTGTGCTGAGGAGATCGTGTCACCATATAAGTGAGCATACTGCCCTTTAGCAGAGATTCAAGGTATAGACTGAATGTTTTTAAGTTATCTTTCTTTAAGCCTTTAAAATAGATTAATTTAAATTAATCTTTAAATTACCAGTTAAAATATTATCCTACAGGATCGAGGCCTCAGTGCTCCTGTGTTTTTGATTATTATATTAGTGTATTTTTGTTTTTTTGATCAGCAATAATTCAGTTTATTATGTGTTTGAAATAAATTGAATGACTGAATCACAGCTGAAAGTGTTTTTTGTTCTTGTTGTTTTATGCATTTACTCTGAGTGTGTGATTATTGTGCTGCTGTTACAGTCTTTCTGTTTTACTTCTCAGCACTGCCATCATGTGTCTGAATACACAGCGTACAGTCAAACTCAACAACCTCAGTTAAAGATTTGATAACATTTAAAGCTGTTGAGCACCAGTGCAGGTTATTTTTGACCTGTGTTTGTGTTTTTGAATAAATCTCTTGAAGTTTTTGCAAGTGGAAAATGTTGTATATTTCTGACGGATGTAAAACTTTTAAAACACTGAAAGAAATTTTAAATAAATTCAGATCTGCAAAGAAATGCATTGATTATGTTTTATTCAAGAATCAATATCAAACAGTATCACAAGATCAAACTGCAAAGAATAACATCTTTACTCTTCTGAGCAGCTTACATGTGTGTGAAAGACTGTTGGTGGTCACCATCTTTTCTGCCACAGGCTTATTTTTATCCACTAACAGGCCTCATGGTTTCTGGTTGGGTCACCATGAACAGAGGAAATGCAGCCTGTGGTTTCAGCCTCAAGTCTTCAGTGTAGCTGATGTTTAGTTTTATGTTATCAGCTCACAGCAAAGAGTTAACAAGGAGCACAGACAAAGAGCACAGTGGAAATTTCACTTTGACCTCTGTGTGCATGACACATGTTTACATGATGTGCCTGTACTGGAATAACAGTACTGATCATCAAATATTCAGTTATCTTTATAAAATAGTGCCTCTTCTTCATCATTTTTCATTAATCAATGTAATAAATCCGTAAATCAAACAATCATTTGCACCAAAGTTAATTTATTCAAAGCTAATAATTGAAAACAAAATGAAATTTCTTCATATTTTTGTTCATTTTTTGCACTTTAAGAAAAGTTTTTTCTTTAACGTGTGAATATTTCTGTAACTGTTGGTGACCTCATAGCTGCAGGCTTATCTGCACCATCTCTGCACTTAAACATTACAGTGACTTCATTATTTCCATCAGCCTGCAGAACTAAAATGAGGAAGAACAATTGAAGCTAAATATGAGCTGCCTTCCAGATCACATGCTTTAGCTCTGACAGTACAGACAGATGATGAGGAGACTGTGAGATGTTAAACAGGCAGAATACAGAGCTCAGAGTTTTACACGTTCTGGTTTGTTGTTTTCACACTCCTTAAAACGTGAGAGAATGTTTACTGATCTTCATTTTACTATAAATAACACCTCGGTGTGTAAATTGCCTTGATTGCTAATTTACTGTTAATAGTTAATATTTATTATTATTATCTGAAAAAGAAAACCATAAGAATCTAAAATCTAAAACAAGATGCTAAAACAGGACCAACTTTCTCTAAATGTAATCACACAGAGCTCAGATGAGTAGAGAGTGAACAGGCAGGTGTGTTTTTCCACAGCAGGTGTGTGTTTGCACAACTGAAGGTTTGCAGGTTGAACACTGGAGAAGATCAGAGACAGAAGAAGACTGGATTAAGTGGATAAACTACAAGGGTGATTCTCTGCAGTCAGGCTAGTTTCCTCAGTGTGCTGTAACTCAGTGAGTGGATGAACAGTCGGTCCTTTTATGTGCAGCTATTTGAGGATGGAGAACAAATGTGCCAACCTGAGCTGACTGGAGCAGGTGAGGAAGATGACTAACACATCCCACTGAGAAGGAAGAGCTGTGGAGCTGTGACAGACTGTGGCAACATCAATGAAAAAAGGCAAAAATCTAATAATTATTTTATTACAGTCCTGATATCAGACCTCTGTTTATTTGTTTATTAGAAGCTCAGATATTAATCCTCTAAAGCCTGAATCATAAATAAAATGAAAACTTTTTATAAGCTGGTGTGTTTTTTTGAACCTTCTGAGAAATAAATATTTTTCACATGAGGTGGAAAAAATCTTTTTTAGCTGCATCTGGCATTTTTGTACAATTTGTTTCTCAGTTTATCTTCAAATAGAAACATAAAGTTTCTTTTTAACACATTAAACTTTGAGTTTCCTTTCAAAATGTTCAAAAATCTTTTAGAAAACTGGTAAAAATGTCTTTGAGGAATCGTTGAAGGCTCGTTGACTGATGTCAGCCATGTTGGATGTCTCAGCTGAGGGCTCTGCATGAGTTGCTGATCCCCGCTGGTTAATCTGTGCACTGCATGTGTGTCTGTAGACATCAGGTTCTTTAACGTGAGCAGAAAAAGCCAAGCAACAAACTTTGTTAAAGAGGATGAAAAGAAACTTGATGAATGTTGGTCGGATATTCTTCTGTCAGAGGAGACAAAGATAAATTTGTTCACATTCAGTCAGACAGATCAGTGAGTCTGTAGTTGTGATACTGAAGGGTGGAGGCAGGACATGACAACAAAGATAAAACTATGACCTGCAAAGTGTGTCAGCAACTAAGCAACAGAGCACCTTTGTATATCACAGAGAAAGGTAGGAACACAAAACAGGAAAGAAACTTAAATGTTTGCAGTGGACAGGAAATGTGAACACGTCACACGACTGCTGTGGTCAAAGCTACAGGAGCTTTTTGAGGTTGGTGTAAAAGGAAGGAAGCACAGAGAGGCGATAGAAGAAGGAGCTGAATATAAACTCTGGTCTTATCTACATTAAGTGCAGCTTCTCTTTATCAAGGCAAAGTCGAACACTTTGAGATTAGATGCAGATCAGCGTGCAGGCCTGGACGTGAGGATGGGGCACTCTTTGCTCTGTTTGCTGGGGTTATTCTGTGAGTACAATACACACCTTTACTGTTTGAATGGCAGCGATGAAGGAAAATGTTTCTCACTGGTGACAATTACAGTGTATCACTGCTTTAACCTGTTTACCTGACAGCTTCAACACAGCAGACTAGATTTTTTTTCATGTTTCCAGCCTGTTTCACAGCTAATAGAAACACATAAATTTGGTGATGAGCAATAACTGTGTATGTTGTATAATGTCTGATGATGTTTCATTCTTTATTTTAGTGCTCGGTACAGTCAGACATGGAAACACTGAAGGTGAGAAACTGTTTTTTCTTCCCTTTATATCATGTGTGTTGATCTTAACTAGTATTTAGCTTCTCCTGTGTTGCTCTAAATGACGTCCTCTGTCTTATATTTTGTATCATAAACCAAACATTTCATTGAGATTATTGGTTAAAATGTTAATATAACCATGTTAAGTGTGTGAGCACTCAAACACACACCCACGATACAAACTGTATATTTACTGAAGAGCTGTGGTTTCATACATGTGGATTTTCTTTTCATGTTTATCTGATCTGAAAATATCAACAGTGTGTGTAGTGCAGTTTATCTCACTGAGTTATGCTGTTGGTTTGTATGCTGGATGATATAGTGGGATTTTTTTGGATTACCTCTTGGAGTTGTAAAAATGCTAATTATCAAAAGCTCCACACAGATGACAAATTAAAGGAAAAACCAACATGAACATGGTAACCAAATGCTGCTCTGAGCTCAGCATAGAGTTTTTTACCTTCATCCCTCATTTGGTGTTTTGATTAGAAGCTGTTTAACACGTCACTCCAAAGTCTCTGTAGATGTTCAGTGTGTTGAATTGTGTGGCTGCAAAAGATGATTCACATGATTTAAGTTTGCTTCAAACATTCAGAGCAACAATTTTATTCTTTTGATCTTTTTCTAAATTACAGACCTTGGAGTGAAGGCCACTCTGACAGCAGACAGATTAACTATACCAGCAGGGGGCAGTGTGACACTGACCTGTGATATGAAGAACTCTGCTGACTTTGAATATGAGTGGTTCAGAGAACCCAGTTTTAACTCTGAGAAGACCATAGTAGCTGGTGAATCAAAGAGAGAACTGGTGACCTCTGACGCCGGCATCTACAGCTGCAGAGGACGTATAAAAGGGACAAATTCAGTCACAGAAGAAAGTAACTTAGTCACCATTCAGGAAACTGGTGAGTTTAAAATTTTAATCTGGAATAAAACAGCTTGTATTCTCCAAAGTTTCTCCATTTCTAAATATGTGGAACCTCTTAATGCAGAGTTTGTGACCTTTGATTGTCTCTGAAAATGTAGTTCTATGTTTTATATTTAATTAGTGGATAAATCATTGAACCTAATACAGCTGATTAAAGTTATTGACCTGAACTGTGCAGAAAAGAAACCATCGAACGTCTTCATCCTGTAATGTGAAGAAAAATGAGGACCTAAATGCACTCTGAGACAGACTGAATAAGAAAAAATGAAACTTTACACACACACACACACACACACACACACACACACACACACACACACACACACACACACACACACACACACACACACACTGAGAGGGAAGTAAAACTCAACATAAGACACAAGAAACAAATGAATACCAAAATAAAACAGGAAGACAACAAAGAATTTAACCTAAAAAACCCTCAGAAATACAAAGTAAGACCCGGGATCATGACACACTCCAGATTTCTACATCCTCTTTAGTTTCATCAAATATTCCCATATTTGATGATTTGATTAAGATTTAAATTAGAAGCTCTCTAATATGTAACCCCAATAACTTTCAGTTATGTTGTGATATTTTTTTGACTTCACTTGCATCAAATTCGTTCAGTGGTTTTTTTTTTTTTTTTTTGTAATTCTTAATTACAGGACATGGAGTGAATATCACTGTAACAGCAGACAGCACAACCATACCAGCAGGGGGCAGTGTGACACTGACCTGTGATGTGAAACACTTTGCTGACTTAAAATATGAGTGGGTCAGAGAAACCTCATCTGCAGTGAAGTCCACAGAAGCTGTTGGATCAGATAAAGTGATCAGGATCTCTAAAGGAGGAAAATACCAATGCAGAGGATGGAGAACATACCCAACTTCACTCATAGCACAAAGTGATCCAGTCATCATTCAGGAAACTGGTGAGTTTAAAAATGTCATAAGAAATAAAACAACATGGATTCTCCAAAGTTTGGAGAAGCTCAGAGAGGGACAAAATTATGACAAAAACTTATGTTACAAAGTGATTTACGGCCCCAACCTGCCAAGTTTTTTATGATAATAAAACTGTTACAAAGTTATAATAAACAATAATGGGGTTAAAATATTTGATAATACTGTTTTTATTTTTAATGAAAATATGTTAATCAGTCAGAAATTAAATGTGTGGCTCAGTCATTCATAAACGTGTTTTGTGATTTGGCCCCTGATGCTCCAGTTGTCACGGTTCAGCATTTTGAGTCTCGTGTGTTTTGGTATTTTATAATATGTTTTATGTTCTGAGTCCTTTGCTGTTTTGATTATTGTAGTTATTATTATTATTACCCCAGGATCAGTTATGGCTGTTACGGTTTTAGTTCTTAGGTTTTGTTTTATGTGTTCATGTTGTGTTTACTCTGTGCATTTCTGTCCCACGTTTTAGGTCTCTATGTTCTGTCTCACAGTCTCTGTTAAGTTTACGTGTTTACAGTTCAGTCGGTGTGTTTCCTGTTTTACTTTGAAGGTCTGCGTCTCATGTCAGTGTTTCTAGTTTTGTTTCCCTTGTCTCGTCCTGCCTAATTACTCCCAGCTGTGCTCTCCTACTGTGTCTCATTCCCTTCATTATCCCTCAGTGTATTTAAGCCCTGTGTTTCTCTTTTTCAGTGTTTGATCTCCCTCATCCATGTCTGTGTGTTCTGCCTACAAGCCTGTCAAGTTTATTTTTGTTTTCCAGTTTAGTTCTTTTTTTTGTGTGCAGCAATAAAGCTGCTATTTTGAGTTCTAGTTTTGCTTCTGTGTTGAGTCTGCATTTTGCACACAGACCATGACACCAGTTGCTGTTATCAGTTACAGTTTTAGGACAGAGTGACGTCGCTCTATGTGATTGGCTCATTTCAGAGGCCATCCTGACCAATGGCTGTGGAGCTGTCATAGAAACATTTTTGAACTATTCTGAAGATACTCTGAAGAGTCAGCTCAGAGATAAGAGATAGTTTAATAAAGATTTCTCTGAGCCTGTGATTCTCACGTGATTATGAACAAGACTGACTGAGGATCAGTGAAGAGGGTGAAACACAGCGAGGGTGTAAAGAACTTCATGTTCTGGGACCATCAAACATCTTTGTCTGTGAGACAAACAATGAGACAATTATAACAATAATAATAGTTTAATATTTAATGACTGAAACAAAATGGTTTGCTATGTTCAGGTATGAGCTGCAGATGTGAGCAGCACATTTTCCGTACAGTCACTGACTGGGCGATCAGACCTCTGTACTGGTTGTTTGTGGCTCTGTACACAGACATGTGACCTAGAAGCACGGCTACAGTCATCAACATCATCATGACCTGTGAAGCAATAATTACATGTGTGTGAACAAATGTGTGAGCCAAGTCTCCTAATTTTTTAAAGAGGATATTTTAGGCCTTTTATCTTTTATTGGATAGAGACAATGTAGGGGTGCAGATGGGACTTGAACCTGGCCGTACTGCTCACCCACTCAGCTGAATTTTTAATGATATAATGGTTCTGGAATAAAAATACAAACAGAGATTTGTCATGTTACTATGAAGGTCAAACAGCATTATATCTCATGGTAACCTCTTTGGCATTGTAAAAATGATCTTATTGGAAATGGTTGAACATGAATAGTCATGTAAAATGTGGAGTCTAGAGAATCAGTGTCAGGAATGTGATCCAAGGAGGGGAGACTAGGTGGGATTGTGAATGTGAAACAATTATTTTCAGCAAATCTCCAAATCAACATAAATTCACAATTAGTTCTGTAGCAATTCTACAAGTAAGACTGCAAGTAGTGTAGAACAGGAGTCACAACATGAAACCACAGAGCAGAGTCATGCTGACAGTTTCTGACAGGAAACAGAAAATCTCAATGTAAACATCAGTTTTTGTTTCTTTATATTAAGATTTCAGATCCAAAATCTGACATTTTCTAGTTTCAGGTTTTGGATGTGAAAGAAGTTCATTTATCGTTCCGTTCATCATCGGACTTGTTAGTGGAATTATTGTCGTGCTGCTGCTGATGTGTTGCTATAAACAGATAAAGAGTGAGAGACTTTCTGATTGACTTTTTAAAGGAAAAATAATTTATTTTAATGCTGTGACACTTTTAAACAAACTGATGTAATAATCTTTGTGCTTTTTACAGAACCCTGTTGTAACAGGTTGGTGCAGCAGTTTAGTTTCATTTATATAACTTCAAATAAAACTAACTTTGAATTATTCCTCATTAAACTTACATTTTTTTGTTTCAGTCTCACTCAGTCTCAGAGCACCAATCAAAGCTCTGCTTCACAACAAACATCCAACCAGAATGAAACTCAGGTTTACTCCTCTCTTCTTCATGGTGAGACCAGAAATTATTACTTTTCTCTTTAATACAGTTTTCAACACTCAGTTTTCCAGCAAACAGTGACAAAAACAAAAAGAAATAATATTTTTCTTCCTTCTTTCTTATTTTCAATGACTTGTAGGTGATCTTTCAGTCTATGAATCAATCAGAGGCTCTGGAAACACTGGAAGTGGTACAAACAGTATAAACTTTGATAATAGCAGAGCTGTAAGAAATGTAAATATTTATTCTGACTGATCAAACTTCATTATTTCAGCAGATGAATACAACAACGTCACATCTGGATTTCAGCTTGACGGTCTTGATAAATGGAGTGAGTACAAGAAACATGAAATGTAATAATTGGTCGAATGTTTTTGTAACTTGTGTAATTTTAGAGGAAGACAGTCTCCATGTTATTAAACACAATAATCCATCATCACAACAGGCAGACATGATGGCACAGAGGAGAGCTCTGACTACAATAATGTGAATCCTGAATCAGCCTCAGGTACAAATGTGAACTCTACACACACTGAATCATTAGTAATCAGATTACATGTGCAGTTAAATGTGTGACATCATTGCTAAAGTTTGTGGAGCTGATGAGCTGAATCACTTTTTATACGATTGGCTTTAGTTGTGTTCTGCTGCTGTTGTGATGTCTGAATAAAATAGATGAGATCAGTTCTGTGTGATTAAAGCATGAACGTGTCAGAAAGCATCATCACATCTTTGGCAACATTATTTCTTTGTTTTTCACTTTCAAACTCGTATTTGTTCTGATTTTGTTTCAGGTCCATAAAAAGATTATTTCAACAAAACTCAAGACTCACGAACAACATGAGCAACGTCAGTGTAAGCAATGACATGCTCTTGGTTTAATATCAACACTGGAAGACTGATTATATGGTTCATCTCTGTATTAAAATCCTATTGTGTTTATTTCTGTTGTAATAAGTGGAGGGTGGATGGTGTGGGACATTGTTTCCATCAAGACACAATTTCATGATTTGGTTCTGTGAGTTTGTTTCAGTCTCTTTGTTTTATTTCTATAAGATGTTCACTCACTTCCTGCTGAATTTGACATGTTATCTTTAAAGTGTAAGAATAGATTATTTTAGTATTAGGGATTTAGTTGTATTAACGATAGTAAAGCATTATATCCGTTATTCATTTAAGTAGGCCATAGGTCAAGCTGCTAAACACTCACACATAGAGCAGACACAGAATTGGGAGAATAAGTCAGAGGTGTATGTGAGAAGCAGAGGCGACAGAAAGGAGAACACAGTGTGTGAAGAAATGGGCAGCAAGGACACGAGAAAGGGAGACAGCAGATAGAGAGACATTAGCAGGCGCCTAGTTTTGAGAAGACAAAGGTTGTTGACCTCTGTGTGCTGTTGGGACTGCCCCAGCAGATTTTGATGATTGATGCTGAACTGTGAAAATCCCCATGTACATGTAATAAAATTAGTTGATTATTTGTTCTGAGAAAAAACAGGAATGAAATATTACACTGTCTTATGATGCATTATAGTGCTGATTTATAAGAACACAAAAACTTATTGTCAATGTTCAGATTTTACAATGTTATTCATGTCATCACTGAGGCCATGACAGAGAACATTTTGTGTGTGATCAAATTGTTTTCTGTAGGTGATGTTTGTGTCTTTTATGCTGTTTACAGTTTGATGTGTGTAAAATAATTGTGGTGCTTTTAAAAATAATCAAATAATATCACGACAAAACGTCTTTGTTCTTCTGAGTGACCCGTGATGCTTATATGTGGATAAAAATGTCTTTTCTAACTGTCTGCTATATCCTATTTATTAATCTGCTGAAAATGACTCATGATTTCTGCCTGAGCCCCCAGAAAAGAGGAAAAGCAGCCTGTGGTTGAAGAGAAAAAGTAAATGACTTGTTTTAGCAAAGAGGCAACAAGAAATGCAGACAATAACAGCACAGTGATGTTCTCTTGACAGCTACATGCTGATATTGTCAGATATAAATATAAAGTATTTCCTTAGTTGAAGGGATAAAAGTGTCAGGTGTGCCCCTGTAGCACTGCACTTGTTCTCTGTGTGGACTGCACATTTTATATGATCTACCTGTACTAGGAAAAATACCACACTGTGACAACTGATGAAAACTCTCATTTAGAAAAATATCAGACAAAAATACAGTGCCGAATGGTACAGACAAAAAAATCAATCAATCAATCAATCAATCAATCAATCAATCAATCAATCAATCAATCAATCAATCAATCAATCAATCAGTCTTTATTTATAAAGCACTTTTCATACAAAAAATGTAGCACAAAGTGCTTTACATAGTTAAAAGCAGCCCACCCCACCCTCCAACTCACTCCCTACACACTCTCATTAACATAAATGATGTGAATACACACATATCCCCCCCCCCCCCCCCCCCCCCCCACACACACACACACACACTTAAAGAGTAAAAATTGGGCTGGGTTCGCATGAGCCAAGTGAGGAAACACTATAACAGGGAGCCGTCTGCACCGGGAGCCGGTCACAGACCGCAGCCTCCAGGCTGGGCACACAGCAGGAGGGAGGCAAAGGAGCCCCCCAGCCAGGCTGAGAGGACCCCCAGAGACCCAGCAGCGACGGTTGATCACAGCCCCGGTGCAGAGAGCCCCCTCCGAGGAAACACTGGAGATATGACACAATAGGATATATACAGGGTAAAATGATAAAATAAATAAGAACGGGATACAATATAAATATAAATGGAGTAAGAAGATTAAAAAATTAA
Organism: Aulonocara stuartgranti; assembly: GCF_965226115.1. Taxonomy (NCBI): domain Eukaryota; kingdom Metazoa; phylum Chordata; class Actinopteri; order Cichliformes; family Cichlidae; genus Aulonocara; species Aulonocara stuartgranti. The sequence continues at coordinate 42,860,957 of NC_138941.1, forward strand.
TAAGAATAAAATCAATAAATATTAGGTAAAGCCTAAATTAATAATAGAATAACAGGATAGAATAAATAAGCATAAAATAAATAAACGCTAAGTAAAAGCTAAATTAAAAAGGTGGGTCTTGAGCCTGTTCTTAAAACAGCAGATATCATTGTTCAAAGGTAGGTCCTTTAAAAGACCCTTTACCAGGTGTCATAATCTTGGCTGTAAAAGTGTCAGAAATCATACTGTAGGTGACAGCTTTTGGCCTTTTTTTCCCCAGAAAATCCTCAGCTTTCAATACCTGGCAGTCGGTATACTTTATTGTATTCGTATGACAGTGGAACAACAGTGGGGAAAAAACAGACTCTGTTTTTTCAGATTTATAGTGAAGTGGAAACAGATTTAACATAAATGAAATGTAATACAACATCAACTTTAAATATGAACTATACTAGTACAAAAAAGTATTTGAGCCTAGCCCACTCAATTTTTTGTATATCCTTCTTTTTATATTGCAAATCTCTCTTTATTGTGGAGAGCCAAGTGCTCCACGTGTCATCATTACTTACCTGTGATTGGACCGTGCATTCTAATGATGCACCGTTAAGTTTCGTAATGTTTTTCTTCTCATCTTTCAGTAACCGTTTCTCTCTAGCCCAACTGGTCGAGAGATACAGTAGTGCGAGTCACCCTGGTAAAACCAGCCGGAGTTGACTTTTCTGTGTTAAGACAGCGATAGCGTGTGATCTAGGGTAACCAACCGTCCTCTTTTCCCCGGACATGTCCTCTTTTCACGTTCTGTCCGAGGGGATTTTCAAGACTGATGAAAATGTCCGGGTTTTTCTATTGGCCTACAGGTGTGACATCACACATATGGGTCATATGTGTGATGTCACACGCCGAGCTGCTGCTTTGTGAGTGGTTGTTCTGCCTCACAGATGGAACAGATGATCTTTAAAAGATGCCAAAGCGCAAGTGCAGCTTTTCAGACGAACTGCAAAAGAAATTTCCCTCGTACCATCGCGGTACAGGTAATTTTTCTTATACAGATAAGGCCTTCTTTCTGTACCATTTTTTAATTCCAGAGGTTTTTAAGTTATTTTTTGTTTTGCACTTCTTGCCTAAAAGCCTATATCACATTTTTTTTATTTCACCAATCGCACAGAGAAGGCATCATTTAAATATGTTAAAATTTTCTTTAAACAAACAGTATTAAGAAAATTCTTCATGACTGGGCGAAGTGTTATCATTTTTGGAAATCAAACTATGCTTACACTATTGTGATTGTACCGTAATACACCAACTATCCCTGTAAATCTCAGCTTCTCTTCTTTTCTAAACCGCATTCTCCGCTGGTGGGCCCATGGTAAATAAGGGTAAGTGTCAGTGTGGACATACAGATATAGTTCCTCTCCCATATTTCTCATGTCAGACTCTGAACACAGCTTCCAAGTACAATCACTGGACTGTGTTTACAGCTGGTGGCCAATAGAGGGAGACATTAATCCATTTATAATTTATTGTATCTGTCATAGTCTCCCAGTCCTCCTGGTCAACCAACACGTTCTTTTTCCTTACGAGTGTAATGAACTCGATACTTTACTTTCTGTTTCTTTCCTGTACGCACTGCTGCAGTTTCATCTAAGAAGCAACCTGGCTGTCTTAAAGGTCATGAAAATTCATTCAGAATTAGCAACACTGATGATGGTAATTATTAAAAAGTATTGGTACTGGTATCAGTATCAGCGATATAGGCCTGGTATTTACTTGGTATTAGATTGATACCAAATCTTGCAGTATTGCACACGACTAACAAACAGCGAAGTATTAAATTCATTAAACTGATATAATTTCAGCACCATGGACAGCACACAAGGTTTTCACTGCATGAGCTGTGCTTTCTAACACGTGACTGTTTGTAGTGGTGGACAAATTTAGCTGCATGCACACATAGCTCTCTCTGTGATAGGTTAATAATTTTAATTAAAAAATATATGTATATTGATTATTGGCTGAAAGTGATTAAAATTTTTAATATTGTGACACAGTGGGTCCACACTCTGGAAGGGAGGGGAACATCCGAAGAGGCATACACCTGCTGAATGGCCTCCACAACCCTGTGGGACAATCGAGACTTAGACAAGGGTCTGACCAGAATTCCATAGTGGAAGCTCACAAACAGCTGGTCTGACTTCCTGAACGGCCAGATAAGCAAGAAGTTCTGTGCCAAAGCACAGAGATGGCACAGGGCAACCTGGCTCCCAGCTGCCTCCTTGTGCAGGTCCCCTGTGAGGAATATTCATAACTCCACTGACTTGGACAGATGAAATTCAGATGGGGTCGTCAGCAGCAACCCAGGGTTAGGCCGGAGGATAACCCCTGTGTCACCTTCATCATTGCCTTTGGACCGACAGAGTGTGCAGCTCACAAAGAATCATGTTAACTGTGGTCTGGTGGGGGTCCAGCTGGTGGGCCGCACACCAGGAGGCAAACAGCCCCCGAAGGAAGCAGTAGGCAGTCCTGGTGGATGGCGCACAAAACTCCTGCAGCATTCTCACTTTTAGATCAGGCCAGGCATGGAGCCTCTCCCTCTCAGGGTACAGGCTGTCACCCTGAGCCCTACTGGGAAAAGATGGAACAGTGACCCCCTCACCTGGAACAGGAGGTCCCTCAGAACAGGGAGCTCCGGGGGTGTCCTGGTCATGAGTGGCAGGATAGCTGAAAACTAGCATGTAGGGCCAAAGAGGGGTCACCAGGATCAACTCCTCGGTCTGGACCTGGTGAAGGAATAACTGGAGGAGGGGTATGGAGGGAAGGCACAGAGAAGAGCCTGTGGTGAGGAGTGCACCAAGTTGTCTGCAGGGAGAAGAACAGATGGCAATGTGTCGATTCTCTGGGGGAAAAAAACTTCTGCCCCTCTGAAGCGACTCCAGATCTGGTGGACCACCTCTGGATGGAGTCTCCACTCCTGTTGGATCGGGCTCCCCCTCAACATATTGTAATGTCCACTGTCACGTTCAATGGTCCTGGCACATAAACTGCTTTCAGTGAGTAGAACGGGGTGAGCCCACTGCCACAGTCTGGTAGCTATCATGCAGAGGAGGGGAGACCCTCGGCCCCCTTACCTGTTGATGTAGGCTACTGTGACCATGCTTTCTGTCTTGATGATAACATGGTACCCTAACAGTCACGACAGAAACTGCTTGAGTGCCAGGATGACAGCTTGCAGCTCCAGCATATTTATGTCAGAGACGCCCAATGACTGATATAATAGCTGTAGACTGTAGAGCCCTCAGGCTCAGGAGCTGACCCCACGAGTGAAGCCCAAATGGGTCTAGGCACACCCCGAAGGTCTGCTGTCAATTCAGGGTGAGGGACATGGAGGCTCTGATGGACTCCACAGTCATGCCCAGAAATTATGTGATGTGGGAAGGCTGCACATGACATGAGCAGAGCTACATGGCTGCAAAACTGTCCTTTAGTGCAGCAGAAGGATACGGCCCAATGCAGTGGGAGAAACTCTCACTCACTGGGTTAACAGCCAGTCAGCCACAGAGAGGACCCACTAGCCACGTGACTGCACTGACAGAGGTGTTCTGACTTTCATGCATGTTTCTCACACAGCATGCTGGTGCTCTTGGCTTCTTGGTCTTATGGGGTGCAGATGCTCTCTCAGCACAATTTACCACACTGCTGGGTGTTATATACACTAGTGTATTCAGCTTTGCTGTAATGTTTCGATTCTGGGTCTCATCATGATGCACTTTGCTGGTGTTTTTGATTATTGATTTTGATGTTATGAAGATTAAGGGCACAACTTCACAAATCTGAATACAAACACACACACAAAGAAGAAAAAAGGAGGGTGATGATGTTTCAGATTAATATTAATTGACAGATGCCTCAGCGTGTAGACAAGAGTACATATGACATGTGAGTCTAGTGGTTCCGGTCACCCTTTAATTCTTTTCTGACCCCCCTTTGTTTCTCTGAGCAGACTGTGATGACTGCATGTGGTTTATTTTTATCTGCTGAAAATCTGATACCACATTTCTGTCTGGGCCTCCAAGAAAAGAGGAAATGCAGCCTGTGGTTTCAGCCTGAAGTCTAACGTTTGTCTTCTTTAAAGTCAACACAGCAGAGTGGAAATGTGCAGGTATGACAATGTGTGAAAACAGGTTAAAAGTAGCTTTATTGTGGTGATGACACATGCTGGACTAAAGAATAAATAAAGCATGTGGGCATCAAGAGAAACGGTGAAAAGCTTGTTTCTCACGCTCATGTCTTTAAGAGTCTCTGCATGGACGTGCTGTAAATGTTCATTTATCTCTGAAATAAATAAAATCATCCATCACTCTCTCTGTCCACAACATCATATACAGATACAGTGATACAAATAAATCATTTAAAAATCATGCAATGTGATTTCCTGAATTGTTTTTAAAATCCTGTCTCTCACAGTGGGAATGCAGCTACATTGTGAATTTCAGATCCCTCCATGATTTCTAAGTTGGAGAACTTGCAAATTCGCAGGGTGTTCAAATACTTATAATAATAATGGTTTGGATTTATATAGTGCTTTTCAAGGCACCCAAAGCGCTTTACAGTGCCACTATTCATTCACTCTCACATTCATACACTGGTGGAGCCACAGATGCCCTGGGGCAGACTGACAGAAGCGAGGCTGCCATATCGCGCCATCGGCCCCTCTGGCCAACACCAGTAGGCAAGTAGGGTAAAGTGTCTTGCCCAGGGACACAACGACCAGGACAGAGAGCCCAGGGATCGAACCGGCGACCTTCCGGTTACAGATGCGATTCCCAACCCCCTGAGCCACGGTCGCTCCTCTTTGTATGTTTTTCTTCTTACTGCAACTTCCAAACAGGCCAGTTCCTCACAGTATAACACAAAACCCCAAAGTATAATCACAGCTTTGTAACCAGCAGAGGAGCCAGTAAATCATCTAAACCTACTGATACTAATGTGTCTGTTTGGCTGCTGTTACAGAAATGGTTCCTACACCTGTGATGATGACGTCAGTGTTTGACTCCAAACTGTCTGCTGGACTCTGCAGTATCACAGAGTCCACAAGTTTTTAGACTTCATGTCTGGAGGCATTACAACCTCATGATATATTGATATGTACTGAAATTTTTGCACTTACTTAACATAAACTGCAAAAAACATGAAGTAACATCTTAATGTATTTTTCCTTTCCCACAGAAAAGTGGAGGGAAGGAAAAACACACCTGCTGTTCAACAATCTAAAACACTTCGATATCAACATGTTTGTGAGTGTGTGTAGATGATACTGCAACAAACCTTAACTGTAACCTTTGTAAGAAAGTGTTTGACAGAATAAGGATAGATGCTGTGTTTACATGCTTTAACTATTATTAATATTATAGACTGTATATTGAGAATGAGAAGTGAGAAACTGAGGTACACCGCATTCTTATATGGAGGGGATTAGCCAATCACAAAGTTACCACACAAAGCTTTCACTGCTCTGCTGTCCTTTTGGACTCTAATGTGGGCGGAGCCTATAGTAGCTTTCATTGTGTAAAAGATCACCTAGACAGGTTATGGAGAGACAGACAACCATTCATGTTCACATTCACACCTGCAGGCAATCATTGGAATCACCAGTTAACATAATAATATATGACTTTGGACTCTGGGGAGAAGTCAGATAGGTGGAGGGAGAAGATGCAAACTTCACACAAACAGCCCAGCTGGTGGATTCAAACCAACAACTTTCTTCTTGTGAGGCAACAGTATGAACCACAGTCATCCAGCTCATGGTGGTCTAAGAGGTTTGGAAGGAAAGTGACTAAACTTCTTTAACTTTCTTGAAGACGTGTCACCTCTCATCTAAGAGGCTTTTTCATTTCTAAAAGCAAACAGTAGAGAGTCTCAGGTATTTGAACCTCAGTGAGGGTTTTACTTTAAGTGGGTCATAGACCCACAATTAATGACGTGAGTCATCACATGAGCCACGCTGTGAAAAAAGGTGCGAGAGTCTGGGGAGGGTCTGTGCTGGCGGACGTTGGTTACTGGCCTGGTAGCCTGGCTACCCTTGGGTGGGTCTCGGACGGGCGTGGAGGCTTGGGGGTCTGGGGGTGCTCCGCCCTGGTCTGGGGTGCTGGCTGGGCCTTGGGGGCTTAGGTCCTGGTTGTTGTGTCACCGGAGCTGTGGGTGCATGGGGGCTCAGCCCCGGTGCAGGGGACCTCTGGTGCATCGGCCCAACTGGAGGGCTCTCTAACTGGTGAGGAGGCTGTTATATCTTTGCAGGAGGTCTCCTCTCTACAGGAGCTCACTCTGCAGGTGGGGGAGAGATATAGGAGAGGTAGAGAATGAACTCAACCTGGGTGTCTATTGTCTTGTGTCGTTTGGGAGATGATTGGATGATGGGGTGGGTGCAGTTTTCTCTGCGGTGGGGTCGGGTGGGCTGCCCCCCTCTGTGGGGCTGGGCGGTGCTGCTGCTGTGGGCCCCAGTCCGGGTGGGCCTAGGTCCCCTTGCCCTGGTGGGTTCCAGAGTGTGGGGGTGGCTACTGGGGTTAGCGGGGGAGCTGACCCCAGGGAGGGGCCGCTTTCCCCTCCCTTTCCTCCCTTTCCTCCCTCCCCATCCTCAGCTGCCTCCCTCTCATCTCAGGCCCTCCAAAGTATGGAGGCCTATCTCCCCTCACCACACTCCCTGCCGGTGGCTCAGACGTTGGTGTGTTGGTGGTTCTTGTCGACTGGGGCTAGGCGCTCATGTATGTACCGGCTCACTCCTGGTGGCCGATTGGCGGGGCCTGGCGCCTGTGGCCCGGCTGAGCCCCTTCCGGGGGGTGGGGTGCCCTCAGGCCTCTGGCCTCTGGGCCTGAGGCTCGGTCCTCTCTGGCACAGCTGGCTGCCAGCAGAGCCCACGGGCACGCCACTGCAACCCCCTCTGGCCTCTGCTCCGTAGCTGCTGGGTGACCTCTTGTTTGGGGCTCTACTCTACTCAGCTCTTCCCCGGAGGGTGGCACGGTTGCTCCCCTTTGGTGGTCCTCCTTGGGTCCTCGTACTCTGGGGCCTCTGGATGTCTGGGGCCTGGATCTCCTCCATACCTGCTTCATGCCCTGGGGGACGGGGCTATGGCTCCCCACACTCCCTAGCACAGTGGTCCCCAACCTTTTTTGCGCCACGGACCGGTTTATGCTCGACAATATTTTCACGGACCGGCCTTTAAGGTGTCGCGGATAAATACAACAAAATAAAACTAGTACCGGTACCGAAAAACAGAAGATTGATTCATAACACACGTGAAAAGACCCAGGAAAACCGAGTTAACGATAAAAACGATAACAAAATAACGCTGAAAACCGATAAAGACCCTCAAAACCATGCATTTCACACCTGAGCCTCAACTCTCGCGGCCCGGTACCAAACGACTCACGGACCGGTACCGGTCCGAGGCCTGGGGGTTTGGGACCGCTGCCCTCGTTACATGGAGAAACCCTTTGAATACAAGTGTGCTGATCCACACAGGTGTACACACGGGTGTTCACAGACACAAACTACACCTTTCTTGGCTGCTGCCTCAAAGCACATTGTGCGCTGTCGATCTTGCGTGCTGCACAATAACATTTAATATTTAGTATCTACTGTTATCTACTGCTAGCTAGTTCATTGTGATGGTGTTGTATTTATTATGTTGCTCTTTGTTGTTTGTTTTCTCTTCTGTTTTTTTTTCTCCACATAGTTGATCCAGGTGTTTTGTTTGTTTTTCTTTCTCCCCCCTTTCTCACCGTCTCTTCTCCCCTCTATTTTTCTTTCTCTCCCTCTCTTTCTTTCATTCTTTCTCCCTGTCCTATCCCCTAATCATGTCTGTCCCGTCTGTAACAACCGAAAATAAAATAAAATAAATACCTAATTAGAATAAAGGTCAATCAAATGGACCAATATGGCAAGGCCATGATGATCCACTTGGTAAAGTAAATCTTTCTTGGCCTTAAGACAACAATTCTGATGGCTAAAGATCCAAATGGGACAGGCAAAAAAAAAAAGAAAGTTAGCCGTTATGGAGCTTTTTGTACTTAAAAACACATTCATGAATCAAAGCTAATCAGTGCTCTGTGTATGACTTATTTAGTGAGTCAAAAATACAAAAGAGTGGCCGTACAGATGAAAGTTTACAGTTTTACCATTGTTTTAAGTCACAGTATGTGTGTCTGCTCAGACTTTCCAAGCGGTAAATGTGAGTTTAGTTCCACTAAAAAAAAAAACGTCTGGCTTATTCAGAAATTATCACCGGAGATTTTGTGTGAGAATGCTGTGAGAGGTTGCCTCACCCCATCATGTGATGTATTGAGGTCACCTGAAGAAAGATACTAGTGGGGGTTGATGTGCCTGGGAAGAGATCTCAAAACAGGATTGTAGTTGGCTGACAGCTGACGCCATAAGGCACCACCTCTGGTTAATGATGGTCATTCACAGTGGAGACGGCCTCTTTCACTCCTCTTTCAAACCATCATACTTGTCTGTTCAAAATGTGAACACTGTCACCTTCGTATGAGTGATATTTGATATGATATTGGGAACAGATGAAACCAAATAAATATTTGGAGATCATTGTCTGTGCATAATCCTGGAGAGTGAGTGAGTGAGGTGGCCTGAAACTGAGAACAACACATTTTGGGAAGACAGCATTCATGTATCGCAAAATAAATGTCTGTGGATGTTCAGAAACATTGACTGATAAGATGACTCAAGATAAAATATTCCAACATTATGATGATCCACAGCACACTGCACAAATCACATAAAAGTCTCTGAGAATAAAACATAATTATGAGCTGGTAAAATATGTCACCTGACCTGAAACAACAGGAGGTAAGAAGCAAACACAAGAAGCAAGCCTGCATGTTTGCAGTGGACAGGAAATGTGAACACGTCACACGACTGCTGTGGTCAAAGCTACAGGAGCTGTTTGAGGTTTGTATAAAAGGAAAGGAAGCACAGAGAGGCCACAGTCAGAAGAAACACTCTGGTCTTATCTGTATTAAATGCAGCTTCTCTTTTTATTATTGATGTAAAGTCAAAGTGTTTGAGATCAGCTGAGGATCAGAGTGCAGCAGGGCTGGATGTGAGGATGGGGCACTCTTTGCTCTGCATGACGGGGTTATTGTGTAAGTACATTTGTGACATTGTTTGAATGGCACTGATTAATGAAAGTGTTTCTCATGTGTGAGAATTAGAGTGTATCACTGGTTTGAAGTGTTTATGTGAGAGTTTGAACAAAGCATATTTGTGATGTTTATGAAAGTTACAGACAAATGTTGGCTGGTTCCTTGGTTCAGTTTAGTCTGGAGTATCGTGTTGGATACATCGCTGCTTGTTGCACTTGACTCATTGTTGTGTACAAGTTCATATATTCATGTTTTTTGAAACTTGTTACTAGATTATAGTTAATTTGCATAGAAATATTTTGATGAGCAGTAACTGTGTCATGTGAAAATTAATCTTTAAAAAACTACTTTAGTTGATCTTGATTTTGATTTTCTGTCAGTTTGATCCTGATGATGTTTAATCTTTACTTTAGTGCTCGGTTCTCTCTTCTACGTTAATGCTGAAGGTGAGAAATGGTTCTTTGTTTTCTTCATATTTATCAAATATGAATAATTTTGCTCTGATATTTTCATGCACTGTTTTAAATCGCATCCTGTCTCTCTGTTTGTGCATTGTTTTATTTAAGATTTAAATCAGTTTATTAATGGTTAAATCCTGCAGTTTCAATTTGTCTGATTACAAATTTGTATTTCTATCAGATTTTTTTCTTGTTTTAATGTTTTTTTTAAACACACAGGAAGTAACAAGGTCATACTGACAGTTCAGATCTGTGCAGTCACTCTGTGGTTTTACTCAGAATATTAATTAACTGCTTTAATTTGTTTCATAAAAACACATCTTATTATTTTCAAGTCCAAATGTCACCAGGATGCAGTAAATCTTTTGACTCTTAACAGCAGCAATAAAAATCAGTTCAGCTTCAAAATGACTTGATGCTTCCATCAATCTCTAACTTGATGTGTTTATGTGAACAGTTCCCAATAAGCCCACCGTGATCCTCGAACCATCCTGGCCTCAGATACACAGCAGTGAGACAGTCACTGTCAGATGTGAAGGAAGTCAGTCGCTGTTTGTATGGAGAGAAGACAAGTTAATCAGACCTCGAACATCTGAATACAGAATCAGCAGAGCTACTGAGTCTGACAGTGGAGGATACAGCTGCTGCACCATGACTCTTTCAGTCTGCAGTGACATCATCACACTGACTGTATCATGTAAGTTGGACACATTTCATTGAGTCATATTGTTCTTTGTTTTAGTTTAGTAACAAAATCAGAGAAAATCGTAACAAACATTAAACACAGATGTGATGATCTCAGTTTCTTCAGTACCTGCACATGTGTAGTTTCCACCACTGCAGCTCAGAATTATGACACAATTATTTTGTTTTTATAATTTATTTGAAGTTGTGGATCAAACATGATCAATAAATACAGAATGAGCAGAGCTGCTGTCTGACGATGGAAAATACAGATGCTGAAAAAAGAAAAGGCTGATCATCAACAGAGAAGAGTTCTGTTATCACATCACAGCCCTGGTTGGGGTCGGGGATAGCATACAGTATGAAAAACATCTGTGTGAATTATGAATGATAAATGCTGCTGACTGTGCACTGGTTATGCATCTTTATGCATATATATTTATGTGATCATGATCCTTAAAACAAACATTTAAATAAAAAACAGATTAACAAAAAATCTGAAAATAAGAGCGACCACAATCAACTGGCCTCAGATCAGCTAACAGTGTATAGTTCACCTGTCTCTGCATTTAGGAGTACAGTTTGGTGGCTGAGCATAAAAACAGTCTCACCTGATTCTTGATTCACTCTGATAAAGTTTTCATCATGTTATATACATCCAGTGTTAGCTCCTGGCTCTCTGGCTGGCTAACAGTTAGCTGAGATACCTGTGCTGTCCTCATGTGTGCTGCTGCCAGTTGTTGATTCTCATCAAATTTGCTTTGAAGAAACTTGTTGTTCTTGTGCTGTTGGTGCCTGTTTGCATCAAGTGTGATGATCACACTGAGATCAGGGACCGACCTACCTGAGAAACCTGAGATCTATTATTGAACTCCATCCACCTTCTTAACCCATCATCCAGGGTCGTGACCTATTAAGCACTTACTGAATTAAAAAAATACATAAATTGTAAATTAATAAAAATAAATTGGATTTTTTTTAAATTACTATTGAGTTTTTATGTTGAAATCTTTATTTGTTATATAACAAAGTTTTTCCTGAAGCAACTGACAGTCTGATGTTTGTCTTTCCTGTAACATCAACAGCAAGTAAACCCAGAGCCACACTGACAGCACAAAGTTCAGTCATACCAGCAGGGGGCAGTGTGACACTGAGCTGCTCTGTGGAGGGCTCTGCTGGCTGGAAGTTTGACTGGTTCAGACGTGATTCAGAGTTTTCTGGAGCTCAGAAAATAGGAGCTGGAACATCAGAGCACACGATCAGTATTTCAGAAGGAGGCATCTATTACTGCAGAGGAGGGAGAGGACATCCAGTTTACTACACAGAGGACAGCAGTGACGTCACAGTTACAGAAACTCGTGAGATTAATAATTTTATTGCTGCCAAACTGAGAGATGTCATTTTGTGTTCTGTGCTAACAATTTTATTCAACAACAGTGAGTTAATTAAACCTGAGATGAGAGGCAACTCCTGACAAATAGAAGAATTTATTCCATCTTATTTTTTTTTATCTTTATGTTTGTATTTGTCTTTAACTGGATATTTTTCTGTGAACAGTTCCCAGTAAGCCCACTGTGACCCTGCAGCCATCCTGGACTCAGATATACAGCGGTGAGACAGTCACTGTCAGATGTAAGATTCAGGGAGGTGAAGGAGCTCAGTGGACGTATGAATGGAGAGCAGCCAAGTTAAACACACCTCCAACATCCAATGAATACAGAATCATCAGAGCTACTGAGTCTGACAGTGGAGGATACAGCTACCGGGGCAGAAGGGACTATTTCTTCTCAGAGTGGAGTGATATCATCACACTGACTGTATCATGTAAGATCTTTCATCCAGAGTAACTAAATAAGGAAAAAGCACTTCTTCTTTCTTACAGCTTTATAACTGTCTTTCATGTTGGTCAGTAAAATGTTTAGTTTTTATTCCAACAACAAAAACCTGAACAGCAGCTTTTTATTCACAGTGAAGAGAACAAAACATATGAGAGTAACTTCTCTGCTGTGCAGCTCTAATACATGAAAGATGAAATGCAGAACAAATGCTGAATCTGTCTCAGCTGCTCCACCACATCCACTAAGAAACATTAAATCCACTGATTGTTCCTCGTGTGTGTTTTTAACTTAGAAATGCAGCAAATTAAATATGAAAGATTAGTGTTGTGTTTGTGTGATAGTTGTACAGTTTGTTGCAGCTTCACCATTAAAGTTATGTGATATTTATTATTTCCATATTTCCACCAAGTTATTTCAACTGGTTTGATTCAGTCATTGACTTTTGTTCTTTTTCTAAACTGAACTGCAGATAAACCAAAGGCCAAACTGAGAGCTGATAACACAGCTGTTCCAGTAGGGGGCAGTGTGACCCTGACCTGCTCTGTGAGCCCATCATCATCATCTGGATGGAAATACTACTGGTACAGAGATGAGAAATCCTCTGAAGCCCTGACCACACAAGATGCAGTTTTCCACTCAAATGGACAAATCAGTGTCTCACAGGAAGGACTCTACAGGTGCAGAGGAGGAAGAGGAAACCCAGTTTACTACACAGAGGACAGCCAGTCAGTCAGGATTGAGAAAACTGGTGAGTTCAAAGTTAATGAACCCCAAATCACTACCTGATGAAAAGTATCTGATGGAAATTGACCCCTTTTTTCATTCACTTGTTCATTTCCTGAATACAGTCCCAATCAGACCTGTTGTGACTCTGTATCCAAACTGGTCTGAGATATACAGAGGAGAGACGATCACTGTCAGATGTGAGATCCGTGGAGAAGACACTGAGTGGGATTATGAGTGGGAAACAAACAGCAGGATAAAAGCTCCAAATCAAAATGAATACAGGATTAGATCTGCTTCATCATCCAACAGTGGAAACTATCGCTGTAAGGGCCGAATGAAAAGTTCACAGCATAAAACAACAGAGTGGAGTGATTCAGTCACACTGACAGTTTCTGACAGTAAGTAGAGTCATAGTTCATTTAACCTGGAAATAGAAACAGTTTGTAAAAATGTGTTTTTATTAGTACATGTTGAGATATTTGACATGTTTAGATAGTCTCACTCTTAAAGTTCATCATAAATATTTGTGAGTCAACATTTTAGTGACATTGAATTCAGAGTTAAGAGACAAAACATTGAGAGCAAATCTTTGTTGAACAGATGAACCCCATCCTGTCCTCACTGTGTCTCCATCATGGCTGAGTCCTGGAGCCTCAGTAACTCTGAACTGTGAGGTTGAACATCCGTCTGCAGGATGGAGCTTCTACTGGTATAAAGCTGTTCCTGATCTATCAGAGAAATCCTCCAGTTATGAGCTGCTACCTGATGGCAGTGGGACTGCACAGGACTCCTACATCATTCATGGACAGACACACACAGCAGGATATGTGTGCAGAGCTGGAAGAGGAGACCCAGAGTATCACACTGATCACAGTCAACCAAAGTTTGTCTGGTCTGCAGGTCAGTTTGTTTCTGTTTAATAAGTTGTGTCATCACTGTAAACCACCAAGATTCAGCTCATCATTTTTTTTTCTAATATTAATTTGATATTTTGAATCCTAACATCTGTGAGCTTTGTGTCTTCACTGCATGTTGTTTCCAGATGTTCATTCAGCAGCGTCTCTCACAGTGAGTCCTGACAGAGTGCAACACTTCACCTCTGACTCTGTCTCACTGACCTGTGAGGGAAACTTCACTGAGTGGAGAGTGAGGAAGTTCTCTGAGGACGGCCGACTGTACTCTGACTGTAGAAGAATGACTGGATCCACATGTAACATCAACACATCAAAGTCAGATACTGCAGTGTACTGGTGTGAGTCTGGATCAGGAGAGTTCAGCAGTGCAGTCAACATCACTGTACAGAGTATGTTATTATACATTTACTACTTTGATGTTAATGATTTAGACGTCACATGAACATTTGTCCCAGCTTTGCTGTATGTGAAGTCATTTCATGTGGGAAAAATAAAACACATACAGCAGTTTTTAAACACAGAAGATCAGATCTTCATGATAAAAAAAGCATTTGTACAATCTGTTCTTATTATTGTTTGTCAGCTTTTTCTAAAGGTGTGCACCAGCTGATGTGACTGAAACAATTGTGTGTGATTGTGTCACAGATGATGGTAATGGTCCTATCCTGGTGAGTCCTGTTCATCCTGTGACTGAGGGAGCTTCTGTTAGTCTGAGCTGCAGTTTGAGAACACAAAAAATACTTTCCAATGTGTTTTTCTATCACAATGACAAACTTATTGAAAATGATCCCCGAGGGGAGCTGAAGATCTCTGCAGTGTCAAAGTCTGATGAAGGTTTCTACAAGTGTCAGTACTCAGGAAGAGAGTCAGCACAGAGCTGGATGTCAGTTAAAGGTGAGCAGGATCAAAACATTTGATGGATTTTTATAAATGAGTTTTGTTTTAAGGCTTGAAGTCACCTCGCTTTATTTTCTGAGAAGTTTCCTAAAATTATTTTATGAATTATAAAGTATAATTAAACTTTATTGTTTGTTGTCACAGTAACTGTGTCAGGAGCTGACAGCTCTTCATCTCCTGTGTGGTTGATTGTTCGACTGGTTTGTGGAGTCTCTCTCATTATTATTCTCCTGCTCTTGTTGTATCGCTGCACAACAACCAACAGTGAGACCTTTTCCTTTACTTAACACAAACTCTTTATCCTTCAAGGACACAAATGCATCATGCGGTTCATTTAAAAGCAAAAGTCTTATTCTACATTTTTAATAAAGGTGCTGTTAATGAGCAGACGTTTAATCAACACCATCAGCAGCAAGTGTACTCCTCTCTTCTTGCTAGTTAGTTTTTCATCCAGTTATAATATTATGCTGCTGTTTGCAACAAGACTGTACTTATTAAATCTGCTGCAGCTTTTAATATAAATATTATTTTCAATAATATTTGTTTTTTAAAATAGCATCACAGACATGAGGTGACTGATTTTCTCTGACCTGCAGGTGATCGTTGTGGCTATGAGATAATCAGAAGGTCTGAAAACTCTGAAAATGGTAAAGTATAAACTTTCATTAATATTGAGCTTGTGGACGCTGGATGATTATATAATAACTGTGTTTAACATTGAAGTCCATGCGTCCAACTATTTTCTTACACTTGGGACCAGGTCGTGGGGGCAGCATCCTAAACAGAGAGGCCACATCCTCCAGCTTGTCTGGGGGAACACCAAGGCTTCCCACACCAGCCGAGAGATATAATCTCTTCAGCATTTCCTTGTTTTGCCCCAGGGTCTCCTCACAGTGGGACATGCCTGAAAAACATCACACATGAGGCATCCTTGTCAGATGCCTGAACCACCTCAAATGTGGTTCTACTCTGAGCCCCTCCCACATGGCCAAACACCTAACGCTATCTCTAAAGGAGATGCAAGCCAAACTTCGAAGTAAGCTGATTTCCACTGCTTATATCCACGATCTCGTTCTTTGGGGTCACTAACCCAGAGCTTGTGACCATAAGTGAGGGTAGAGATGTAAACTGAGAGCTTCACTTTTACGGTCAGTTCTCTCTTCATCTTGACGTACAGTGGACGTAGCGCCAATCTACTCCCCTCTCCTCCTGCGAGTGGTGGGCCTATAGGAGGGTGGACCCATGTCCTTTTTTTGGGCTATGCCCAGCCGGGCTCCATGGACCAATGCCTGGCCACCAGGTGCTTGCTCTTAGGCACCCTCCCCAGGCCTTGCTTCATGGGACCCCATTAACCCTTTCAAGGGCAAAGTGAACTGTTCCTTTCATTCAGGTTTTTTTTTTTTTTATTATTCTTTGTCTGGTCCTGGGTGAGGGACCGGATAAAATTTGCCATGGGAGACCCTACCAGGAGGCAACCCCCTCCTCCTCCAACAACAACACAGCCCCTGGGATCCATGGGACACACAAACCCCTCCAACATAATAATTTAGAGATTCACTGAAGGGAACATTAACATCAGTAAGATTATTATTTCATTGCTGCCAATGTCGCATCTGTGATTCAGCTCAAAGTCATTAACAAGACAAGTGAGTGCACAAAATGTGAGATTTTAAATGCAAAATGTACATTGGTAATTATTCTCACTGATAATAAATGTATTTAAGCAGAGAACAGAAGGTGTTTGTTTTGAAATGCTTTCATTTGATCACCTCAACAGGGCAACGTGGTGACGCAGAGGAGAGCTCTGACTACAATAATGTCAATCTGTCAGGGTGCTGGGTCGTTGACCAAAGATTCTGAGGTTATTTTGCTTTTGTGAGTCTCTCTGTGAAAGTGTGAAGATGGTCTAAGTTTAAGTTTATACAGTTTAAGCAGTAGTTTAGTTCTTTCTATGTTTCTGAGTTTTCTTGTATTTCCAGTTTATGGTTTGTTGTCTGTGAGGTTCCACTTGTGTGTTTGTCTCATCCCTGTGTCGCTTGTGAGAGTCTGTCGTGTCATCCATGTCTCTGCTCACTCGCCCTCCGTGTGTCTTAGTTGTGTCAGTGTGTTTTGTCTTCTCCTTGTGTTTCGTCTTTTGTCTCTCTGTTTGTTTATCCCTGTTTCTGCATCAAGCTCATGTGTTCATGTCCTTCCTGTTTTATTTTGACAGCATTTCATCCCGTGTTCAGTGTGTTTGGTTTGGCTTCCCTGTCTCGTTATATTTAATTCATCAGAGCTGTTTTCCCAATGTGTTTCCACTGATCACCCTCTTGTGTATATATTGGCTGTATCCCAATTCAGGGTCTACAGCCTTAAAGTACGCATTTCAAGGCCGATTACGTCACAGCGGCGCGCCGAAGGCTGTCCCAATTCAAAGGCTGCTCGAAATGCGGCCCTGAAATGCGTCCTTCATTTCCCTGAATTTTAAGGCTGTGGCAGTGTAGACTTCGTGGCCCAACATATCCCAGAATGCACAGCGCGTGATGGGTGTGGATAAATTTGCAGAAAAAAACGGCGGATGAGGGGCGGCCGAAGAGTACACTTTAAGTACTGAATATTATGTCACTTATTTATGTGCAAATGTTTAATAACGAAGAACATTAAACATTACTGTTGGCCACATGTCGGCAAAGTTATGTGACATTAGTGACGTTTGTACTAACTTGGTTTCAAAGCCTTTACTTTAAAATATACGCCGTTCAATAGCTGAGCTTAATCTTACAGAGAATGATCAAAGCTCATGTAGAAACAAACAAACAAATGAACAAAAGATTTTCTCCTTCATTTCTGTCAAACAAAGCTGTGACACGTTTCCAGTGGTTAGTATCGTGGTTGCTAGGCAACCTGGGCAGCGCAACGGAGGCTTTTTTTTTTTAACTTTATTGACAAACAACAGTATCAGCGCAACGGAGGCTAGAACGTCCCATTACACAAGCCTCGCACTTCCGGCCTTAGCGGTCTTTGAGTACACGGCCCTTGAGGATCGTTGAGGCTGCGTACTTTAAGGCTGCAGACCCTGAACTGGGATACAGCCATAGTGTCTGTTGTCAGTGCATCTGCTAATCCTTATGTCTCCATGTTCTCTCAATCCTTCAAAGGTATTCCCAGTGTTCCAGGTTTCCTGTTACTTTAAGTTTCAGCTTTCCCAGTTTGTTTGTTTTTTCTCAGTCAGTTCTTTGTTTATTTTTGGTTAACCTGATTTTCTTCATGTTTGTTTCCAGCCATGAAAAACGTTTTTTTGTTAAAATTTTGATTTTGTCTGCATTTGGGTCCTTACAAAGAGCCACAGAGTCTGCAGCTACAGATTGTGACAAAATCCAAATTCAGCCACAGCTCTAAAGTCTTAACAGCAGCTCTTTAGCTGTTTTTTCTGTTTCTGTTTAAAGTCTCTTAAATACTTGAAGTCGCTTTGAGTGACAAGGAGAAGGTTTTGAATTCAAAGCAATGATCCTGATAGCCTGAGTTTATATTTCCTCACTTCGCTCAGTGTGTTTCACTTGTTTCTCT
This sequence comes from Aulonocara stuartgranti, assembly GCF_965226115.1. Lineage (NCBI taxonomy): Eukaryota > Metazoa > Chordata > Actinopteri > Cichliformes > Cichlidae > Aulonocara > Aulonocara stuartgranti. Next base: position 42,879,154 of record NC_138941.1, read on the forward strand.
CCCATTAGATAGTAATTTTAATGGACTTTAATGTACTGCAGATCTGTTTTTGTCTTTTTAATTGTTTCTTGTATTTGTAATATATTATAAATGTCTTTCTGTGAAGCACTTTGCAACTTTGTTAATAAAAGTGTGACATAAATAAAGTGTGTTGTTGTTGTGTGTCAGACTGAGAGTATATGTTACAGCTGTTCAGTGTTGTGCATGAATCCACTGAAAGAGAGCTTTTATTTAAAGGCACTCATTGTCATTTAAAACAGCTTCAAACCCTCCAAAATGAACTAAAGCTATAAACATGATGGGAAGTAACAACTGCTGTGACGTTATGCTCAGCAGCCTTTTTACTGTGTAGCAGTTTTTCCAGTTTTCTCTGGGAGGTCTGGCCTGTACTTTCATGTACTACCAATTTATTTTGACAGTGTCAGTCTCATGTTCACCAAAGCCATGAAAACTCTGTGTATGACATATAAATCTTGATTTTCTATTTCTATTTTATCTATGTTATTACACTGTAGATTCTTTATTATCTGTTTAATAAAGTGAGCTGGTAAAAATCAAATCGCTTTTAAACTACTTAAAATATAGTTTCTAACTTTCTCTTCTGCTTCATGATTTTTTTTATGCACTGAAATTAAAGGAGCTCCTGATTTCTGACTGAGCCACATAGAGAAGAGGAAACACAGCCTGTGGTTTGAGCCACAAGTCTTCTTTTCAGCAGATTTATGATTGATTCATGTTCTCATCAAACTTCACACAGCAGAGAGGAAACAAGGAGTTCAGACAAAGAGCACAGCGGGAATTTCATGAGCAGCTGTTTTCCTGATTGTTGATTTATGATCTGCTCATTTATTATGAAAGAACCATCAAATTTATTGTTTAATTTAAGTTCTCATATTTTACTTTTTAGAGGCAAATTCATTTTCATATTAATGATATCATTTTCTGTGTGTGCTCCATATGTGCTGTACTGTTCTTGAATCACAGGTGGAGGTGATTCTGTGTGGAGTTTGCATCTGTGTGGGTTTCCTCCATGAACTCCAGCTTCCTAACAGCTCATCCAGGCTGGAGAAACTGATCAGGAAGGCTGGCTCTGTGGTCGGCATGAAGCTGGACACTCTGGTGTCAGTGGCAGAGAAAAGGACACTAAAAAAACTGCTGGACATTATGAACAATGCTGGGCATCCTCTGCACACGGCCATTAACAACCAGAAGAGTCTGTTCAGTGACAGGTTGCTTCTCCCCAAGACAAGAACTAACAGACTTAAAAACTCCTTTGTCCCACATGCCATCAGACTGTTTAACTCCTCTCTGGAGGGGAGAGGGAGGGGAGACAGGTGGACAAAGGAGGGGGGAACAACTAAGCTGTAGTGCCTCTTCACCTCACTGTGCAATACCTTTTGTGCAATACTTTTGTTAATAGTCAATGGTGCAATAGACCTCAATACTTGAAATGTGCAATTCACTTGTATTTTTATTTTTATTCCTATTTATTCTATTTATCCCCTTCGTATATTTTATTTATATATGTCTTTGTATTTATATATGTGTGTTTATATATATAATATTCTGTAACTGTAACTTCTGTCGGTGCTGTGCTTTTGGAAACCGAATTTCCCAGAGGAACCCACCCGAGGGATTAATAAAGTTTTATCTTATCTTATCTTATCTTATCTTATCTTATCTTATCTTAGCTGTTCTTATCATTATTTATGATATGTTCATTTAGTTATTCTGTTTTCACTTCATTGCTCCCCGAAATCTTGCGAACAGAACATTTGAAGTCATCTATTCTCCACATCAGAGAGACATCAGTGTTCAAGGTCGGTCCTGTGACGGGCTTTAAGTGTCAGTGTGGATATAAAGTTATAGCTCCTTGTCCCATATTTCCCATGTCAAACTCTGAACACAGCTTCCAAGTCCAATCACTGGACTGTGCTTACAGCTGGTGGCCAATAGAGGGAGACATTAATCCATTTATAATTTATTGTAAGGAGTGAGAAGAGTTGATATGACTGAAGAACAGACAGAACAGAGGAATGATGATATTGACTTTGGACCCTATCATGAAAATAATCAGGCCTTGGATGGATGTCATAGTGATCAAAGCATTTACATTAACAAACTTTAAAAATACAGTTTCATTAATAAAGTTTTATTGGACTCAAATAAATAGTAATCATGTGCAGATTGATTCAAATATTGATAATTTTGATACCAGCATTTGTATCAGTGTTGATCAATACGAGTGTAATGAGCTTGATACTTCAGTTGCTGTTCTCCTGTGTGCACCGCTGCAGTTTCATCAAAGAGGCAACCTGGCTGTCTGTGTAAATGCTGCTGCTTTCAGGTGTCACAGAGCAGCTACAGTTTGCTTCTCCTCTCTTGTGTTTTATGTTTTACTGTCACTGACTCAGCAGTGCCAGGCAAACAAGTAAGCAAACGTGCTCAGCTAACCAGGACCATCCAGCAACCCAGTAAGTAAAGAATATCTATGTAGATAACTGTGAAAATAGTGATAATTCAGTTATATTACTTTAATTTATAGTGGAAATGGCTCATTCTTACTTTAGCCAACTCCTAAAGTCTCAATTATGCTAAAACCTTGATATAATACATTTATCTAACTGAAACATTTAAATGAAAACAATTACAGGAATTGAAACAAATATACCAAACATAGTATGGCTCAGATTTGATTCAATATAATTACCCTGTTGTGCTAAATGTGAAAAAGATACTGTCTGATTACTGTAGTTAAAATACTATTAGATGTGCTAGATTATTGTTTTTATTTCTGTCCCAGGTTTGAACTAATTAATAATCCAAAGGACAAAAGAAAACACTTAAAGGTCATGAAAATTCAGTCAGAATTAGCAATCTGATGATGGAGCTTAATTATTAAAAAGTATTGGCACTGGTATCAGTCTTGTATTTTTCTTGAAATCAGATTAATATCAAATCTTGCATTATTACACACGTCTAGAAATAGTGAAATATTAAATTTATTTACCTTAAAATTTCAGCACCATGGACAGCGCACAAGGTTCTCACTGCTGTGCTCTCTAACACGTGACTGTTTGTCGTGGTGGACCTGCACAAATTTAGCTGCATGCACATATAGATCTCTCTTTTACATTTATGGGCATAGGTTAATAATTTCTGTTAAAAAGAAAAATGCAACAATTTACTGTTGTACTGTTTCTAGGGTCCCTGTCCCTGGTTATATGTGTATTCTCTGAGTGTATTCTCTTTGCAGCATTTCACTGCAAAAGTGTATGTATATTTGCATTAAATCTCAAGAGAATCTGTCACTCTCTCTACCCACAAAACCAGATCTGAATATATTTTTCTTTGTGTAACTTCAGACAGTCAGATCCTTGTCATTCTCCACCTTTCTCATACAAAAACACCTCTCCAATATAAACACTGGGTTGTGTTTAGAGCTGGTACTCAACAGAGGGCGCAATTCAGTTATTTTTTATTGCAATACATTAGTCTGCTTGTCTGAGTGTTAAATATTTCCCAGAGTTGTGATGATAAAGGAAAAAGACTTTGACTTCAGAGTCTATTATTTACATCACAACATGTTGCAGAAGAAAAATAAATCTCTGTGTGTTGTAAATGTAGGTGTAACTGTGTCCAAAGAACCAAGATCAGCATCTGAAGAGGCATATGCCTGCTGAATGGCCTCCACAACCCTATGGAACAATTGTGACTTAGACAGGGGTCTGCCCAGAATTCCACAGTGGAAGCTCACAAAAAGCTGGTCTGTCTTCCTGAACGACCAGATTTGCAAGACATGCTGTGACAAAGCACAGAGATGGCACAGGGCAACCAGGCCTGCAACCTTGTCCAGGTCCCGAGTGGGAGATGTTCGTAACTGTTGGGCCGGAGGATCACCACTTTCCAGTCCAGCAACCAGCAGCAGCATTGCCTGTGTACCGACAGAGCTCATTAATCCACCTGGCAGATTTTATGGCCAGCAAAAAAAAGTGGTTTTCAGGGACAGACATTGCAGTTCAGCAACCTCCAGCATCTCAAAAGCACAGCACTGAAGAACCAGATCCAGGACTCATGGGAGGAAATGGGGGACCAGTCCTTCTATTTGTAAGTCACTGGGTGTCAGTCTGAAACTGTTTGCTAGCGTTGTTCTTAGACAGTAAACGTGACGAAACTATTCAGGAAAAAACACACGTACATATTGTTTATCATGACTCTGGCCTATAAACACAATTTAAAAACTGTTATATATCACCCTGTTGCTTTGTCATCTTGAAGTAGTCGTGTGATTGGCTTACCACGACTACTTTATTCTTCCTCAGTCGAACAGCAGCACTCATGCGATTGTTTTGCCCCCTTAGCTCCAGGTGTTGTGCCAAAAAGTGGTCGTCTTCCAGAAAGTGATTGCCGTCCGCAGGAGCACGCGCAGTTACTTAAAGCCTTAGCACCCAGATGACTTACGTAGACAGCTACTTCTGTGCAACTGATATAGGATGTGGTAAGCTGAACACAGCTTCAACCGTCTGTTGACAAAAAGTAACGCAACCGCACCACATGCCGTTGCGTAACGTTTGTAACGGTAACTATGTTGTAACGATTGAAATAGCAATTAGTTAGATTACTCATTAATCTGAAAAAAGTAACCTTGTTAGTAACACCGTTACTTGTAACACCATTATTCCCATCACTGCAGGTAGGTGGGGCAGCAATTCACTGAGCCTCTGGCACACTCGTCAGACGCTTTCATCAGAAGCGTTCTTAAGGAGCTGCACGATGGTCGTCTAGTGTCGGAGTATTGTCCTTTTCAGGGGGGTCTGTGTAACTGCTCACCCATCTACCGGAGCTTGTGGAGATCATCTTCTCCGAGTCTATACAGAGATTCAATTCACGTCCCAGCACCTCACCTCTCAGTCTCCCTCTGTGCCTCTTAAGTCTGGCTTCTAACTTCCCTGGAATCTGTACGTCAGACTGTATCAAGTAAGCTGGCCAGTTGTCATTTATTTTCCCATTTATGTTCTTTTTGGTTTCCGGCAAAACACCCCTAGCGCTACTGGGTCCTACTGGGAAAAGATGGAACGGTGACCCCCTTCACCTGGGACAGGAGGACCTTCAGAAAAGGGAGTCCTGGACAGGAGTAGTGGGACAGCTGGAAACCAGGCCATGTGGGGCCAAAGTGGGGCCACCAGGATCAACCCCACCTCCTCGGTCTGGACCTTGCAAAGGAATGACTGGAGGAGGAAATATAGAGGGAAGGGAAAAGCATTTGCCAGGTTGTCACATGCAAGGGGAGGGACATTGTTCTGCAGGGAGATGAACAGATAGAAAAATGTTGACTCTCTATATAAAAAGAAAAAGGTTGTCTTCTGCCCTGTCTGTTCTGACGATGACATGGTGCCCCTGCAGACCCGACAGAACTTGCTTGAGTGCCAGGGTGACAGCTTGAAGCTCCAGCATTTATGTGTGAGACACCCAATGACTGATCTAACAGCTGTTGAGCCGAGAGCCTTCATGGACTGTACACCAACCTGTTGGGGAGTCATCTGTGAGGACTAACTGGCAGTCACGGGACCCATCCCTTGGCCCTCCTCCAGGATGGTCGAGTACCCTCCACAGATGGAGAGCTCGATGAAGCCCCTGTGAGACCACCACTGTTGGGACTGTGTTAAAATATGCTTTAGTTTCTCACATTTGCTGAAAGCTGAAAGTCTGAGTTTCATTTAAAATGAATTCAGGGGTTTGGGTTGGGGTGGGACTAAGGAAGTTTCAGAGTACTATTAATTGGCAGATGACTCAACCTGTAGATGATAGTACATATGAGTCTAGTGGTTCAGGTCACCCCCTCCCCGTTTGTTCTTTGTTTCTCTGAGCAGACTGTGATGACTGCATGTGTGGAAAAGACTGTTGTTGGTTTGTTTTTATCTGCTGAAAATCAGACACCACAAAATTTCTGTCTGGGCCTCCAAGAAAAGAGGAAATGCAGCCTGTGGTTTCAGCCTGAAGTCTAACGTTTGTCTTCTTTAAAGTCAACACAGCACAGTGGAAATGTGCAGGTATGACAATGTGTGAAAACAGGTTAAAAGTAGCTTTATTGTGGTGATGACACATGCTGGACTAAAGAATAAATAAAGCATGTGGGCATCAAGAGAAACGGTGAAAAGCTTGTTTCTCACGCTCATGTCTTTAAGAGTCTCTGCATGGACGTGCTGTAAATGTTCATTTATCTCTGAAATAAATAAAATCATCCATCACTCTCTCTGTCCACAACATCATATACAGACATGTTTTTCTTCTTACTGCAACTTCCAAACATGTCAGTTCCTCACAGTATAACACAAAACTCCAAAGTATAATCACTGCTTTGTAACCAGCAGAGGAGCCAGTAAATCATCTAAACCTACTGATACTAATGTGTCTGTTTGTCTGGTTTTACAGAAATGGTTCCTACACATGTGATGATGACGTCAGTGTTTGACTCCAAACTGTCTGCTGGACAAGTTTTTAGGCCTTTTCAGATTTCATGTCTTCGAGCCTCATAACATATTGATATGTACTGAAACATTTGCACTTATGTTAACATATAAACTGCAAATAACATAAAACATGAAGCAACATCTTAATGTATTTTACCTTTCCCACAGAAAAGTGGAGGGATGGAGAAACACACCTGCTGTTCAACAATCTAAAACACTTCGATATCAACATGTTTGTGAGTGTGTGTAGATGATACTGCAACAAACCTTAATCATAACCTTTGTAAGAAAGTGTTTGACAGAATAAGGATAGATGCTGTGTTTGCAGGCTTTAACTATTATTAATATTATAGACTGTATATTGAGAATGAGAAGTGAGAAACTGAGGTACACCTTATTCTCATATGGAGGGGACTACCCAATCACAAAGTTACCACACCTTAAAGCATTTACTGCTGTGTTGTCCTTTTGGACTCTAATGTGGGCGGAGCCTATAGTAGCTTTCATAGTGTGAAAGATGAGGTCCAACTAGACAGGTTATGGAAAGACAGACAACCATTCATGTTCACATTCACACCTGCAGGCAATCACCTGAATCACCAGTTAACATAATAATATATGACTTTGGAGAGAACCCAGACAGGTGGAGGGAGAAGATGCAAACTTCACACAAACAGCCCAGCTGGTGGATTCTAACAGGAAACTTTCTTGCTGTGAGGCAACAGTATGAACTACTGTATCTATGTGCCTCCTTTCTATTTCTGGTTTAATGTCTGTGTAGGTTCTCAGTCATCCAGCTCATGGTGGTCTAAGAAGTTTGGAAGGAAAGTGACTAAACTTCTTTACATTTCTTGAAGATGTGTCACCTCTCATCTAAGAGGCTCTTTGACTTCTAAAAGCAAACAGTAAAGAGTCCCAGGTATTTTAACCTCAGTGAGGGTTTTACTTTAAGTGGGTCATAGACCCACAATTAATCACGTGAGTCATCACATGAGCCGAGCTGTGAAAAAAGGTGTGGGTCATTATGGAGCTTTTTGTACTTCAAAAAACACATTCATGAATCAAACCTAATCAGTCCTCTGTGTTTGGCTTATTTAGTGAGTCAAAAATACAAAAGAGTGGCAGCACAGAAGAAAGTTTCAGTTTTACTGCTGTTGAAAGTTCAGTGCTGCCATCTTGGATTACTAACTCACAGTACGTGTGTCTGCTCAGACTTTCCAAGCTGTAAATGTGAGTTGAGTTCCACAAAAAAAAACAACATTTTGACTGGTAACTCAGAATTTCCCATTTCTGGCTTATTCAGAAATTTTCACCTGAGATTTGGGGTGAGATCACTGTGAGAGCTTGCCTTACCCTATCATGTGACCTACTGAGGTCACCTGAGGAAAGATACTAGTTGGGGTTGATGTACCTGGGAAGAGATCTCAAAACTGCATTGTAGGTGACTGACAGCTGATGTCATTATCCATCACCTGTGGTCAGTGATGGACATTCACAGTAGACATAGATGGCCTCTTTCACTCCTCTTTTAAACCATCATTCTTGTCTGCCCGGTGGTGTAGGGTCCTAATTACTCCAAGTTTGTGTTCCAGAGGGTGATGGGAGTCAAAGAGGAGGTACTGGTCCGTGTGTGTGTGGGCTTCCAGTAAACTTCGATGTTGAGGTTGCCGTTCTCTTCAATGTGCACATCTTAGCCCCTATGACAACTAACAGGAGCTTCCATGTGATACTGAGGCAGGTTATTGGCTGGTAGTTGGATGGGACCGGTCCCTTTTGGGGGTTCTTAAGGATCAGGACTGTCCGCCCTTCGCTTAGCAATTCCAGGTGTCTCTCTTTGACTAGCATGCTCTTCCACTACATATATATATATATATATATATATATATATATATATATATATATATATATATATATATATATATATATATATATATATATATATATATACAGCTTACTGTATGTCCTATTTGTCTCAGTAAAAGTTAAATTCATTAATGAAGTAAAGTATTTTGAAATTAATTGAATGATTGAATTGTTAATGGATTGTGAAGAGTTTGTGTGTGTGACTCTTGTCCCTTTGCAGCCTTCTTTCTGCCTTTTCTACTGTGCAGCACTATATTTGCAGCACTGCAATCATGTGTGAAGTACATAGTGTATGGTCAAAATCAACAACCTCAGCTGTTGACATGAAGAACTTTGGAGCTGTTGAGCACCAGAGCAGACTGTATTGACCTCTGTTTGTGTTATTGGATAAATCTCTCAATATAAACTGCAAATACAGAATACTGTAGACTTTTTCATTAACGCAAAACTTTTTTTAAACAATCAAACAAAAATACAGTAAATTCAGATCTACAAAAAACTACAATGATGAGAAGCAATATCAAGCAGTATTAAAAGACCAAACTGGAAACATCTTTGTTCTTCTGAGCAGGCCTTCATGTGTGTAAAACTGTTATTTTTAATCTACTGAAAAACAACATGGTTTCGAGTCAGGCTACCGAGAAAACAGGAAATGCAGATTGTGGTCTCAGCCCAAAGTGGTCTGTTTTAAAGATCATAGAGCAGCGTGCAGCAAACAAGAATGAGTTGACGAGAGTTGACAAAAGATGCAAAAAGAACAAAGGAAGTTTCACTTTGATCCCTGTGTGGATGGTAAATTTTTAAATGATTTATATGTAGTAAAATAATTGTAATAATTATCACTGCTACATTTAAGTATGCATAATATTCTGTGAAAACAGATCAAAAATCGACAGAAAAAAACTGTGTGGGCATCAAGAGAAACTGTGAAAAGCTTGTTTTTCACACTGAAAAGCAGCTGCCCTCAAGGGTCTCTGCGTGGACATGCTGTAAATGCTCATATATCTCTCAACAAGGCTACAGAACAAGACTTTTGGTCATCACCATAAGTCAGGTAATACATCACAGCATCTTCTGATGTGGTGTTCTACACATACTCAAATAGTTTGGACAGAGGGCTGGACTTCGGTTTAATCGAAGTAATCAATATCAGTCTTTGGTTTAAAGAAGGATGTAATTCAAAACATTTGTAAATTAAATACTAGAAATACATACTTTAAATTTCTACATGGTAGAGTTGCATAAACTTGATCCGCGTCTGGACTTCTTTAAGTTGCTTGAAGACGTTTCACCTCTCATCCGAGAAGCTTCTTCAGTTCTAAGGTCAAATGGTGGAGAGTCCCAGATATAAACCTAGTGGGAGTGACCCCCCCACAGAGGGACAAAAGGACCCCCTGATGATCCTCTAATCGCCTGACCCAAGGTGTGAAACTGGGTGTGGGTCCCAATCAGCCAGAGTTTCGGGTGAGTTCATTGTGAAACCTGGCCCCACCTTATCATGCGAATTCCTGAGATCAGATGGCCCAGGATGTGAGTGGGCGTTAAGGCATCTGGGAAGGGATCTCACAACAGTTGCCCATAGTGGACCTCATCACAGCCACAGAATCTGCCATACGGATTAATAAATTATCACAGACAGAAGCAGAGCAAATCAAGATGAAAGTCTCAGCCACGCTCTCCAGTGCCAAAGTCCCTCCATCCAACCTCACAATACAGGAAAAGAAGGCAGTCGCTTCAATGAGCAAAGACCACAACATTACTGTTTTACCAGCTGATAAGGGAAGATGCACAGTGGTCCTAAACACTACAGATTACCATACAAAGATCACTACTCTCCTCAGGGACAACAATACCTACGAAGCCTTAAAGCGAGACCCCACAAGCAGCTACAAAAAGAAAGTTATAGCTTGCCTTCAAGAATTTGAAAAGGACAAAATTATTGACCGCCTTACATATCACCGCCTTTACCCAGGGGATGCCATACCCTGCATTTACGGACTTCCTAAAATCCACAAGGAAGCTGTCCCACTCAGACCCATAGTCAGTAGCATAAACTCAGCCACTTATAACATTGCTAAACACCTTGCTACCATCCTTGCTCCTCTCGTGGGGAACACCCCACACCACATCAAGAACTCCACCGACTTCACCGACAAGGTCCAGAAACTTACCCTGGATCCAGATGAAACCATGGTGTCCTTTGATGTAGTCTCTCTCTTCACTTGCATACCCACCACGGAGGCCGTGGAGACTGTCAGAAAACGACTACAAGAAGACAGCTCCTTGGAGGACAGGACCAACTTCACACCCGATCAGATCTGCACACTGTTAGACCTCTGCCTCACCACTACATATTTCAAATACAACGAAGGCTTTTACAGACAAAAACATGGCTGTGCCATGGGCTCCCCCGTGTCACCTATTGTAGCCAACCTTTACATGGAGGAAGTGGAAAGGAAGGCTCTTGGCTCTTTCAAAGGAAGAGTACCCAGCCACTGGTACAGATATGTAGACGACACATGGGTCAAAATCAAGACACAAGAAGTGGAATCCTACACTGCGCACATTAACGCTGTGGATAAAAACATCAAGTTCACCAGGGAAAACACAAAGGACAACTGTTTGCCTTTCCTGGACTGCGCTGTGCACATTGAAGAGAAGGGCAACCTCAACATCGAAGTTTACCGGAAGCCCACACACACGGACCAGTACCTCCTCTTTGACTCCCATCACCCTCTGGAACACAAACTTGGAGTAATTAGGACCCTACACCACCGGGCAGAACATGTTCCCTCTAAGCCTGAAGGAAAAAAGAAGGAACACACACATGTAAAGGAAGCACTCAAAACGTGCGGCTATCCTAAATGGGCGTTCTTAAAGTCAGCAAAGAGGCACAGAAAAGAAGACCAGACACCAGCGAGGGAGGATAAGAAAGACAGACGCAACAACATTGTCATCCCCTATGTTGCCGGTGTATCAGAAAAACTCAGGAGGGTTTTCTCCAAGCATGACATCCCGGTGCATTTCAGACCCAGCAACACGCTCAGACAAAAACTGGTTTACCCGAAAGACAAAACGCCAAAACACAGACTTAACAATGTGGTGTATGCTGTACAGTGCAGCGAGGAATGCCCAGACCTCTACATTGGAGAGACCAAACAGCCACTTCACAAGCGCATGGCACAACACAGAAGAGCCACCTCCACAGGACAAGACTCAGCAGTCCATCTGCATCTTAAGGATAAAGGACACTCTTTCGAGGATGCCAATGTTCACATTTTGGACAGAGAGGACAGATGGTTTGAAAGAGGAGTGAAAGAAGCCATCTATGTCCACTGTGAGCGACCATCTTTGAACAGAGGCGGTGGTTTACGACACCAACTCTCCGCCATCTATAATCCAGTTTTGAGATCCCTTCCCAGACGCCTTAATGCCCACTCACATCCTGGGCCATCTGACCTCAGGAATTCGCATGATAAGGTGGGGCCAGGTTTTACAATGAACTCACCCGAAACTCTGGCTGATTGGGACCCACACCCAGTTTCACACCTTGGGTCAGGCGATTAGAGGATCATCAGGGGGTCCTTTTGTCCCTCTGTGGGGGGTCACTCCCACTAGGTTTATATCTGGGACTCTCCACCATTTGACCTTAGAACTGAAGAAGCTTCTCGGATGAGAGGTGAAACGTCTTCAAGCAACTTAAAGAAGTCCAGACGCTTTTCTTTCCAAGCTCCTTTGACTACGATGACCTGGATAACTGAGAACCTTCACAGACATAAACTTGATCCACAACATGTAGCTTTTGAAACAAACCTTTTTTTTTTGTTTTTATTTTAATTGCAGCTTTTAAATAAGTTTTTCACATCATCTATTTGGATTTTCTTTCCTGATTTTTGACATTTAGTCAGATGCTCAGGTCTAATCTGTATGTTGATGTCCAAGTAAGACAAAGAATTGTTTCCAGATCAAATGTGTTAGTACTTAATGTTACTTTGATATGCCGTCAGATAAAAAAAAGTAACACTGAATATAAATGTTGTCTTTAGATTTCGTGTTAAGCTTTAGCTACAGTTCAGCCACACAGTGAGTCATTTCCTGTGTTTGGAGTCACAGCCAAATTTAAAACATATTTCCAGCACAAAGTGAGAACATTCACAGATCTATTCTGAGGCTGAGCGAGCTTTTTCACTTCAGTGCTACATGATAATCTTTAATCGAACTATGAAATACATCATATATGTTTTTATGAAGTATGGGGGAAACATCTTAACATATTTCTTGTTATAATCAATCAAAAGCAAAGACTACAAAGCTCTAAACTCTACAAAACTTTGATATTTATAAGTTAGAAGTAAACAACAATAAAAATGCACCCGTGATTTCCATTATCCACTGGACATTAAAATAAATAAATAAATGAAAAGACAGAATAAATGTGAGTTCAGGGAGAGAGAGAGAGAGAGAGAGAGAGAGAGAGAGAGAGAGAGAGAGAGAGAGAGAGAGAGAGAGAGGTACATCAGACCGACAGTTACTTTGAAAAAAATAAATAAATAAAATTGAGTTGCGGCTCAAACAGCATAAAGGACACTGCCTAAGAACAACACATATAACTGCAAAACTAAACTGTTCTAAAAAAAAAAAAAAGATTTGGCTTGATGAATGCTGGGACACCACTTTTGTCCAATCAGACCAAGATAAATGTGTTCAGATGGAGTCCAGAACAGGACTAGGTCTTGCTGTGTGTGCAGAGTCCCCAAGGTAGTAATGTTATGACAACCAGTACATATACATTTTTTTTTTTAAGATTTATAGATGGCACTATGAATATCTGTGGATATATAAAATTACTGGCTGATAAGGTGACTCCAAGTTCCCAGAGACCTGACAGAAGATGAACATTGCAGATTAAAATTGTTTCACAGGACACTTAAAAATGCCGTGAGAGTTTTCGAAGAAGTAAAAGGCAAAAACTATGAACTGACTTCCTGACTTGGAACAAAATACACATTTGTATATTATAGAGAAAGACATGTGAAACACAACATGTGAAAGAAACCTATATGTGTTTGCAATGGACAGGAAATGTAAACATGTCAAACAACTGCTGTGGTCAAAGCTACAGGAACTGTTTGAGGTAGGTGTAAAAGCGAAGGAAGCACAGAGAGGTGAAAGACAGAAAAAAAAGTCAGAGAAAAACTGACCTTATCTGGTTTAAGTTCAGCTTCTATTTCTGCATTTATTATTCATAGAAAACACTTTGTGATCATCTGCATCACATCAGAGTGGATCAGAGTGCAGTGATGATGGGGCACACTTTGCTCTGTATGACGGGGTTATTCTGTAAGTACATTTTTGATGTTGTTTGATGTATTATTTGTTAGAATTACAGTGCATCACTGCTTTAAAACAATTTAACTGGGAGTTCAAACTGAGAATATTTTGATGATTTTAAAGCAAAATGTTGGTTGCTGTTTTGGCTCAGTTTAGGGTGGAACATTTTGTTGGATACACCACTGTTTTTGGAGTTGACTCATTGTTATTGTTTAAAATTTGTTACATTATTAGTTTTTTAAACTATTAACAATTTAAAAATTTAGGTTTTTTGTTTCCTTAAATTTTGAAATGTCCTGATATTAGTTTATATGCACAGAAACCTTTTGATGAATTTTGGAAATTCACTTTTACAAAATGCCCGGATTCATCATGAGTCAGTTTCTGTCAGTTTGAGCCTCATGACTTTTTCATCTTTACTTCAGTGCTCATTACGTTCTCCTATAGAAATACTCAAGGTGAGGTGTTTTTCCTCTTCATCCTATTTATAATATATGTATAATGTTGCTAGAGCATTCGTGTGACACTACAAATTACTAGTGCTCTCCCAGTGTTGCTTTCTCAGGCGAGCTCTAAACTTTAAGCTGGATCCATTTAAACTTTAAAGGTTACTGTCCCACTGCCTATTAAAGGAAGCATGGAAATCACTTTAGTTTGTTTGCAGATCAAAGTGAAATTTATTTGATTTGGTTGCTCAGATATTCTTGGTGTGTGTTCTGTGTGAAAAAGACTTCCAACTGACCCTCTTCCAGCTGTCTTAGGGTGAGAGACGGGTACAGTCAAGTTACTTTTTTCATGCTTGATGGAAATGTATTTACTGTGTAGTTCAAAGACTTTAATGATTTTGTGCTGGACACATAAGTGTAAGAAAATACCTGGCTGTATTTTGTACTGCAGCTTTTAGTGTCTCATCAACAACGTGTGGCTCTTTACAAAGCAGCAACAGTGTACTTGATAATTATATCTATGATAGGAAGGAAAAGGTCATTATATTCTTTACTGTAAACCATGTTTCTTCATATAAATATCCACAGCGGTTTGACCCTGTCTGAATTCAGTATTTTAAAAAGTAGGGCTGCCACATACATTAACAGCGTCATTGTGTTTGTGATTTAAGTTGTCATCGATGTTTGTGAGGGTAGTTATGCTCAGTAAAGTTAGCAATAAAGTTTCTAAAAAATATAAAAAAGCATAACAAGGAACAAATAAAACAAAATGTCTGTTTCTGTAAGACCTCAGTCAAGTTTTAAGACATTAATTTTTAAACTTATTTTAATCTAGCAGTGTGTTCAAATTAATTTTCAGGTGTAAAAACACCTCTAATTAGTTCCAGCAGTGTATGAATGCAGGTAGAGGGGAGTTTAGTTTAACTATTTATATTTTTATATGTTGATATTTATTGTCTTTTATTCATACATTTGTGTGCTTGGAGGTTTGTAAATATAAAAACAAATTATAAATAGTTTAAAAAAATTGTAAATAATGTATCTTTACATGTGAGAAGACAAATGTTTGATACTAGTGATGGTTTATGACAAACAGTATTTAACATGTCAAATAAAATAAATGTTCTTCACAATTAAACAAGTATTGGACTTGTGATCTCTTCATTTCATTTTTAGCCGCTCAGTCAGCTCACATACAGTGGCTTGCGGTCCCCTTGAACTTTTCCACATTTTGTCACATCACAGCCATAAACATGAATCAATTTTATTGGAATTGCACGTGAAAGACCAATACAAACACGTGAGAAGTGGAACCAAAATCATACATGATTCCAAACATTTTTTACAAATAAATAACTGAAAAGTGGGGTGTGCGTAATTATTCAGCCGCCCGAGTCAATACTTTGTAGAACCACCTTTTGCTGCAATTACAGCTGCCAGTCTTTTAGGGTATGTCCCTGCCAGCTTTGCACATCTAGAGACTGAAATCCTTGCCCATTCTTCTTTGCAAAACAGCTCCAGCTCAGTCAGATTAGATGGACAGCGTTTGTGAACAGCAGTTTTCAGATCTTGCCACAGATTCTCGATTGGATTTAGATCTGGACTTTGACTGGGCCATTCTAACACATGGATATGTTTTGTTTTAAACCATTCCATTGTTGCCCTGGCTTTATGTTTAGGGTCGTTGTGCTGCTGGAAGGTGAACCTCCGCCCCAGTCTCAAGTCTTTTGCAGACTCCAAGAGGTTTTCTTCCAAGATTGCCCTGTATTTGGCTCCATCCACCTTCCATCAACTGTGACCAGCTTCCCTGTCCCTGCTGAAGAGAAGCACCCCCAGAGCATGATGCTGCCACCCCCATATTTGACAGTGGGGATGGTGTGTTCAGAGTGATGTGCAGTGTTAGTTTTCCGCCACACGTAGCGTTTTGCATTTTGGCCAAAAGTTCCATTTAGGTCTCATCTGACCTGAGCACCTTCTTCCACATGTTTGCTGTGTCCCCCACATGGCTTGTGGCAAACTGCAAATGGGACTTCTTATGGTTTTCTGTTAACAATGGCTTTCTTCTTGCCACTCTTCCATAAAGGCCAACTTTGTGCAGTGCATGACTAATAGTTGGACAGATTCCCCCACCTGAGCTGTAGATTTCTGCAGCTTGTCCAGAGTCACCATGGGCCTCTTGGCTGCATTTCTGATCAGCGCTCTCCTTGTTCAGCCTGTGAGTTTAGGTGGACGGCCTTGTCTTGGTAGGTTTACTGTTGTGCCATACTCCTTCCATTTCTGAATTTCTTGAACAGTTTTCCATGGGATGTTCAAGGCTTGGGAAATATTTTTGTAGCCTAAGCCTGCTTTAAATTTCTCAATGACTTTATCCCTGACCTGTCTGGTGTTTTCTTTGGACTTCATGGTGTTGTTGCTCCCAATATTCTGTTAGAGAACCTCTGAGGCCGTCACAGAGCAGCTGTATTTGTACTGACATTAGATTACACACAGGTGCACTCTATTTAGTCATTAGCACTCATCAGGCAATGTCTATGGGCAACTGACTGCACTCAGACCAAAGGGGGCTGAATAATTACGCACACCCCACTTTGCAGTTATTTATTTGTAACAAATGTTTGGAATCATGTATGATTTTGTTCCACTTCTCACATGTACACCACTTTGTGTTGGTCTTTCACGTGGAATTCCAATAAAATTGATTCATGTTTGTGGCTGTAATGTGACAAAATGTGGGAAAGTTCAAGGGGGCCGAATACTTTTGCAAGCCATGAATGAGTGGAGCTGGTTTAGTTTATCTAAGAAAGGTTTATTTCTGAATCAGTGCCGGTGTGTTAGCAGCAGAAAACACGAGGGACAGAACTGAACTTTAACAAAAAGTAAGTTGTTTATTCAGGCTGATGAGAAACGCAAAAAGCAAAAGTTAAAGGTAAAATTAAACTATAACCAGAACTGGGGAAAGGTAAAGCCAGACATGGACGAACTATAACTGTAACTGTAAACATGAACATGTCTTTAGTTTGATAAATCCTGAAGTTTCTGTCTTTATCGTAGTGCTCTGTACTCTCCTCGGCACTGGACACGCTCAAGGTGACTGAAAAGTTTTGACTTTACTTCTTTCTTTTCATTTATTTAGTAAGGTTTCATCTCAAAATACTGAATCTTAATTACAGTTCACCTATGTTTTATATGTAATTATTATTCAATATATGAACAGTGTATGAACATACTGTCACAGATTGTGTTGTGCATAAAAGTGTTTCAGGCTGTTAACTTTGTGGTTGTGTTGGATTCTAGCTGCTCTGCTAACTATTGAACCCAACTGGTCCAGTTTTTTCTTCGGTGAGTTTGTTACCTTCAAATGTGACATGAATGAAGGAGAAGACACTGACTGGGAATACAAAACCAACAAGGATGGTCGAGAAGTTGTCCCCTACAGCACATACAAAGAGTACACATTAGAAATTAAATATTCAAGTCACGGTGGAGAATATCAGTGCTGTGGTCGCAGGAGGGGATCATCTTATACAAAGATCAGTAATACTGTCTCTGTAACTATGTTAGGTAAGTCCTCAATGACTAATAATGTGATGATTCCTCTTGAAATACAGATGTAAATTCTCAATACATTAATGTCAGCACTACAATACTCACACTCTGTCATTTATTATTACTGTATGTGTGTATTTTATTGTATAAATAAAATAACTGTGGATGAAATAAATTTTAAATAAGGAGAAGAAGAAACGTCAAAAGCTTAAAAAAAATTAAGGTGATGTTTCTGTTATCTAAACCTGAAACTAGGCAGATCCCTCTGAACCCATCATTGTGTTTCCTTCAACAGTGAACTCCATTAGTTTACATCCAGTGACTTATTCAGGCCTGAGATTGGACAAACATTTATACTGTGTTTATTTAGAGATCTACAACCTGAATTACTGCAGCTCTGTCACCATGTTGAGACAGAAAAATGGCAAACATTTGAAATGTTTTAAACTACCTTTATAATGGATGAAGTGTACATTTTCTTCTCTTTTTTCATAACAGCATATAGACCCAGGGCCACACTGACAGCAGGAACAAAAATCATACCAGTAGGGGGCAGTGTGACACTGACCTGCTCTGTGCAGAGCTCTGATGGATGGATATTTGAGTGGTTCAGACAAACCCAAACAACCTCTGAAGGTAAAATCAGAGATCAACAAAACAGATATCAGAGTATCTGAAGGAGGAATCTACAGCTGCAGAGGAACAAGAGGAAACCCAGTTTACTACACTGATAGAAGTGATGATGTCACCATTGAGATAACCTGTGAGTTCAGTCATTTAGTTTGAAATATACATTCACTCATGATTATCAAACATACAGTGTTAAGTTTTCTGTGTTGATTTCATGTTTGTATCTCAACTGTTAATATGTGTAAACAGTTTCCAATAAAGTTGTTGTAAAACAACGACCCAACTGGCCTCAGATATTCAGAGGTGAGACGATCACTCTGACATGTGAGGTGGAGGAAGGAGGTGAAACCACTGAGTGGGAGTATGAATGGAGAGGACCCAGGACACCCACACAGTGGACACACAATAATGATGTGACATTCAGAGTTTCTGAGTCCAGCAGTGGAGACTACATGTGTAAGAGTCGACGCAGAGATGACTCATATTCTTCAACAGAGTGGAGTGAAGCCTTCACATTGTCAGCATCAAGTAAGTCATGTTTGTTGTGTGATCTCCATTTGACAAATGTCATCATGGTCAGCACAGGATGAATTCAATGGTCTACAAAGCATGTTACATTGTTGGTCAGACAAAGAGCTGCAGCTGATAGTAGCCTCATTGTAGACAGTTTGTCACCACTTTGTGTCATGAACCTTCAGCTGGTATAGAGATGCCAATGCTGACCTGCTGCTCCATCACCTGAGGACAATGATGACATAATAATAATTTCAAAGAAATAGCAGCAAATCTACAATTTCTATAAGAAAGAATAAGTCACTCTGGTCTGTCATGTCATAAAGCACTGCCATTTGTTAAAATATAACATACACATGACCTGGTTTAATACAAAAAGCAATGATGACCAATCACTTTAGTGAAAGTATTCAGTGTTGGGTGCTGAGAGAGGTCAGACCCGAATGCAGACACTGAAAACCGACTTGAACTGAGAGTGAACCTTTATTACGGCAGAGCAGAATACAAACAAAAGCAAAAGGTGAAAGAGACTAAACAAGCAAAAGCTAAACTGGGAAAACGTTAAAAAAACCAAAATAAGAAATTAAAGATCTGAGACGTGGGAACTGGAACATCAAAACCTGAGAAATGCAGTTTGTGATAAACAGGAGAAACGCAGCCGAATCGACAGGGAACAAAGGGAAACACACACAGTACATACAGTGGGTAACGAGGGAATACATAACAGGGAGGCACAGCTGAACCTAATCTGATGAGAGAAGACAGGGAGGAAAAATACAGAATAGACTGACGCAGCACATGGGACTGTCGAAGCAAAACAGGAATACATGAACATAGAAACCAGGAGTACTAGACGTAACACAAGGAACACAAGAGAGGCACAGTGACAAAACGAAAGGGCTAGAATAATAACTGAAGTACCAAAGAATAACAAAGGGAACTAGAAATACAAAAGGCAAAACCATGAAAAACCACTAAATAACGGAGTCACCATGTCAGGTTAAGGCTGTGTGCAGGTAGGAGTGGAAGTAGAAGGACCCAAAGTGCAGACACTCGGAGGCAGAAAGTGGCTCAAAACTCAGCTTTTATTGCTGGATGGCAAAAAGTAACAGAAATCTGAAATCCAAAAATCCAAATAAACTTACATGACCAGGCAAACGGACCACACAGCATAAATGAGAGTAGATCACAACACAGACACAAAGAAACACGGGGCTTAAATACACAGAGGGAGCAATCAGGGATTGGGTAACAGGAGGGAAACACAGCTGGGGCAAATCTAGCCTAACGAGACAAGGGGAAGCAAAACCAGACACATTAACATCAGACATGGACTTTCAAAGTAAAACAGGAAACATAACACAGACTCACAGGCAGGCACTATAACAAAGGGAACAAAGACGTGGGACCAGGGCAGACACAGACACTGACTGGATGTGGGGATACAGCAGACAGGGGAGACAGCAACTATGGAACACAGACAGAAAACCAGAACACTAAAACTCTAACCAAACCCCACCCAGAGAACCTAAACTAAGAATGATCCTAAACCCATAAAGCAAAGCTAGAATATAATGAAATAACAAAATCAAAGAACCAAAAAACACAAAACACTGGGTCAACGACCCAGGGACCCTAACAGTACTCCCCCCTTAAGGGCTGGCTTCCAGACAGCCCAAACCAGAACACCAAAAACAACCCAAACAGGGCGGGCGGTGGGGGAAAAACAGGACGGAGGGCACGAAACAAATGATACACACCGAGCCAGAAACCAAAACACAGGGAACAAAGTCCAAAACAACAGCACTAAAGCCCAGGAACAGTCCAAAAGCAAACAAACAAAAGAGCCCATGAAAGGCGCAGAGTCTCAAAAAAGTTCAGGGGGGCGGCCCGGAGGCTGATGGCACAACAGTCCAAACCCGGGCAGGTCAGGGGGGCGGCCCGGAGGCTGACGGTCCAAGAGCCCAGAAAACAGTTCAGGAGGCCGGGAGGCACCGGCGGCGGCGTAGTTCAGGGGGCCGGCCATGATGGCAACGACGTCCAGTCATCGGCCGGACGGGACGTGCAGGCCCAGACAGCATGGGGACCTCAGGAGCAGACGAAGCTGAACACTCGGAGGCTGGACCCGGTGGAGCTGCAGAGGCCGAGGCTGGACCCGGTGGTGGCTGAATGGCCTCGCCAGAACCATCAGCAGACACTGGGATGTGCTGGCTGGGTCCGCCAGAACCATCAGCAGACACTGGGATGTGCTGGCTGGGTCCGCCAGAACCATCAGCAGACACTGGGATGTGCTGGCTGGGTCCGCCAGAACCATCAGCAGACACTGGGATGTGCTGGCTGGGTCCTCCCGGACCCCCAGCGGACGAGACAGGTGGCTGAACGGGCCCCTCGGACTCTCCAGCGGACGAGACAGGTGGCTGAACGGGCCCCTTGGATCCTCCAGCGGGAACAGACGGCTGAAGCAATTCCTCGGCCCCTCCAACGGGAACAGACGGCTGAAGCGGCTCCTCGGACCCCCCAGCAGGAAGAGACGGCTGAAGCAGTTCTCCAGAACCCCCAGCAGGAACAACAGGTGGCAGAACAGAAGATTGAGGAGAGGAGCGACGGTGGCGTCGTTTCCTTCTGAATGAGGGAACTGAAACTGGCGGAGAAACGGAGACGACCTCCTCATCCTCCGACCACATGGCCGCCAGGAAAAAGGCAGGCGAATGGGCAGGCGAACAAGGTCCCGGCTGGTGTGAGGAAGGAGAGGCAGTCTGAGGTAGCGACGAGGCAGGTGGTGAGTGTGCGTTGTCCTGGGGCGGCGGTAAAGAAGTGGAGGTGGAGGTAGAGAGAACAAGCTCGCCAGCCCTGACTTGCTCCCTCCAGGCAGCTATGGAGCTGCCCAGCACAGTGTCCATAGAAAGCTGAGTAAGCCGAGGGTTGCTCCGAATGATGGCATCTACCGCGCTTAGCCCAACTGCCATGGTCCTCAAATCATTGGCCTGAGCAATGCGGTCAAGGAGCTTAATCATCCGCTCCATCTCAGCGTTGAATCCAAAAGCTGAAGAGTCTGCGGGGTCCGTGTTCTGGTCGTGATCTTCTGTCAGGTTAAGGCTGTGTGCAGGTAGGAGTGGAAGTAGAAGGACCCAAAGTGCAGACACTCGGAGGCAGAAAGTGGCTCAAAACTCAGCTTTTATTGCTGGATGGCAAAAAGTAACAGAAATCTGAAATCCAAAAATCCAAATAAACTTACATGACCAGGCAAACGGAACACACAGCATAAATGAGAGTAGATCACAACACAGACACAAAGAAACACGGGGCTTAAATACACAGAGGGAGCAATCAGGGATTGGGTAACAGGAGGGAAACACAGCTGGGGCAAATCTAGCCTAACGAGACAAGGGGAAGCAAAACCAGACACATTAACATCAGACATGGACTTTCAAAGTAAAACAGGAAACATAACACAGACTCACAGGCAGGCACTATAACAAAGGGAACAAAGACGTGGGACCAGGGCAGACACAGACACTGACTGGATGTGGGGATACAGCAGACAGGGGAGACAGCAACTATGGAACACAGACAGAAAACCAGAACACTAAAACTCTAACCAAACCCCACCAAGAGAACCTAAACGAAGAATGATCCTAAAACCCATAAAGCAAAGCTAGAATATAATGAAATAACAAAATCAAAGAACCAAAAACACAAAACACTGGGTCAATGACCCAGGGACCCTAACACACCAGACCATGACAAATTACTTTTTATATACAGCAAAGTAAATGTAAAATTTTACTGTGTTGATCAAAATGAGTTTACTGTTTATTTTATTCAAGATTTGTTCATGTTTCTCATTTCCATCTAGTTGATTAAATGACTTAGATTCAGTCATTTATTTGTTTGTTCTTTTTCTAAACTGAAGATAAACCAAAGGCGAAACTGAGAGCTGATAACACAACTGTTCCAGTAGGGGGCAGTGTGACCCTGACCTGCTCTGTGAACCCATCATCATCATCTGGATGGAAATACTACTGGTACAGAGATGAGAAATCCTCTGAAGCCCTGACCACACAAGATGCAGTTTTCCACTCAAATGGACAAATCAGTGTCTCACAGGAAGGACTCTACAGGTGCAGAGGAGGAAGAGGAAACCCAGTTTACTACACAGAGGACAGCAAAGAAGTTCACATTAACACAACTGGTGAGTTAGTATTCAGCAACAATATTGAATAGATTGTTGATTGAGGATTACTATGAAGGTCAAACAGCATTATATCTCATGGTAACCTCTTTGGCATTGTAAAAATGTTCTTATTGGAAATGGTTGAACATGAATAGTCATGTAAAATGTGGAGTCTAGAGAATCAGTGTCAGGAATGTGATCCAAGGAGGGGAGACTAGGTGGGATTGTGAATGTGAAACAATCATTTTCAGCAAATCTCCAAATCAACATAAATTCACAATTAGTTCTGTAACAATTCTACAAGTAAGACTGCAAGTAGTGTAGAACAGGAGTCACAACATGAAACCACAGAGCAGAGTCATGCTGACAGTTTCTGACAGGAAACAGAAAATCTCAATGTAAACATCAGTTTTTGTTTCTTTATATTAAGATTTGACTGTTTGACATGTTTATATAGTAAAAGTAAAAGACAATGTAGATAGACAGGAAAGCCGAGTGAGAGAATAGAAATGAAGAAAGGGGTGCGTGCTGGGACTCGAACCTGGCCAGACTGCTCACCTACTGAGCTGAACTGGTACCAATGTTTTTGAATTATTAATGATATACTGGTTCTGGAATAAAAATACAAACAGAGTTTTGTTATGTTTGTCACGGACTACGGCCCTTTGGTGTTAAATTCTGATTAACATACTAAATATGAACACGCACACACACACACACACAGGCACACACACACACACACACACATTAAAAAAAAAGTGTTCATAATTGACCCAAACATTCAATTTGTGACATCCTCAGTCCTCCAGACTCCTCTCTCCCAGCCGATCCACAAACCACACGCGCACACACAGCTCAACATTATTTTATATGTAGATGGAAATAACAGTGAATGATGTTTTTGATGATGCAGTGTTTGCTCACTTTTCCTTTTTACTGGAAACCACTCCATCCTTTTATATACACTCAACAAAAATATAAACACAACACCTTTGTTACTGCTCCCATTCCCCATGGGATGGACGTAGAGACCTAAAATTCATTCCAGATACACAATATAACCATCCCTCCCAAACAGTGGTCACAAATCAGTCCAAATGTGTGGTAGTGGGCACATCTGCCAGCTTGCAGCTGCTGTGAGTGCTGAGACTCTGACAACATCTGACAACATCTTGGAGAGGCTCACAGCTGTCGTGAACACTTATGCTCTATGAGCAAACTGGATAACATCTCGGTGTAGCTTGATAACATCGTGGAGAGGCTCACGGCTCTCCAACGAGAATGGTGAGGAACCAGTGATGGACATTAGATTGACTGTAAAATTGACATGCAGTGGTTCATACTAAAGCAAGAACACCACCATTATTTCATGCTTCTACCACATCGGTCCCAGCTGTGGTCTCAAGGCTGGAGCTGAACATAACAAACAATTTCTCCCCTGATGACAAACTGTGTTTAGACTCTTTGTTCCAAACGCCCTCATATGCTTATCTCCAAGGCCGAGTCAGATGACGGGTCTGGGCCCAGCGCTGGATGAATAGCTGCAGCCTGCAGGGCAGGATCGCTGCGTCTGCATCGGCTTACTTCTCACTCCTTACCCACCCCTGTTGCTTGTCGCGTGCTTCATGATGTCGTGCTGTGGACATTTATGTGCTCTTTGTGCAGAGGAGGTTTGTTTGTTTTCTGTTCTCATGCTGTCCCCCCATAGGAGCCCAGCATGAGTAGAGGTCTCTTTTTTTCCCCTCCTCGACTTGCCCATTGTGTTGTACATTTCAGTGTTTTTCCATAATGCTGTCCATTTCACTGCAGGGCAACTTGCATGTGACAAATAAAGGCTTTCTTGATTCTTGATTCTTGATTCTTGACATATGCGTGTAACTGACACAGACACACACAGACTGCTCTCCTAGTGGAACGCAGTCTGAGTCGAGTCCTTTTTTTCTCCTTCTGTCTCCAATATTGTGTATTTTCATTGCCTTTCTTAAATGCTACCTATTCTGACCTGTAATGTGATGTTTGTATAATATATGTAAGGTGGGAAGGGTCCATTTCCACTGCAGGCAACTGGAAGTGACAAATATGGGCTTCATTCATTTGTTCATTCATAAACACAGAGTCACCAGACCATGACAAATTACTTTTTAAATACTGCAAAGAAAATATAAAACTTTCACAGTGTTGATAAAAATGAGTTTAAAGTTTATTTTATCTTGTCATTAAGATTTGGTCATGTTACCATTTCCATCTAGTTTTTTAAATTATTTAGATTCAATAATTTATTTGTTTTTGTTCTTTTTCTAAACTGAACTGCAGATAAACCAAAGGCCAAACTGAGAGCTGATAACACAGCTGTTCCAGTAGGGGGCAGTGTGACCCTGACCTGCTCTGTGAACCCATCATCATCATCTGGATGGAAATACTACTGGTACAGAGATAATACCAGAGTGGATGTTGTCTCCCCATCAAACGGACAAATCAGTGTCTCACAGGAAGGACTCTACAGGTGCAGAGGAGGAAGAGGAAACCCAGTTTACTACACAGAGGACAGCCAAGAAGTTCAGATTAACACAGCTGGTTAGTTTAGATTCAGCAATGTTGAATAGATTGATGATTGAGGATTACTATGAAGGTCAAACAGCATTATATCTCATGGTAACCTCTTTGGCATTGTAATAATGATCTTATTGGAAATGGTTGAACATGAATAGTCATGTAAAATGTGGAGTCTAGAGAATCAGTGTCAGGAATGTGATCCAAGGAGGGGAGACTAGGTGGGATTATGAATGTGAAACAATCATTTTCAGCAAATCTCCAAATCAACATAAATTCACAATTAGTTCTGTAACAATTCTACAAGTAAGACTGCAAGTAGTGTAGAACAGGAGTCACAACATGAAACCACAGAGCAGAGTCATGCTGACAGTTTCTGACAGGAAACAGAAAATCTCAATGTAAACATCAGCTTTTGTTTCTTTATATTAAGATTTCAGATCCAAAATCTGACATTTTCTAGTTTCAGGTTTTGGACGTGAAAGAAGTTCATTTATCGTTCCGTTCATCATCGGACTTGTTAGTGGAATTATTGCCGTGCTGCTGCTGATGTGTTGCTATAAACAGATAAAGGGTGAGAGACTTTCTGTTTGAAAATTTACAAGAAAAATATTTATTTTAATGCTGTGACACTTTTAAACAAACTGATGTAATAATCTTTGTGCTTTTTACAGAACCCTGTTGTAACAGGTTGGTGCAGCAGTTTAGTTTCATTTATATAACTTCAAATGAAGCTAACTTTGAATTATTCCTCATTAAACTTACATTTTTTTGTTTCAGTCTCACTCAGTCTCAGAGCACCAATCAAAGCTCTGCTTCACAACAAACATCCAACCAGAATGAAACTCAGGTTTACTCCTCTCTTCTTCATGGTGAGACCAGAAATTATTACTTTTCTCTTTAATACAGTTTTCAACACTCAGTTTTCCAGCAAACAGTGACAAAAACAAAAAGAAATAATATTTTTCTTCCTTCTTTCTTATTTTCAATGACTTGTAGGTGATCTTTCAGTCTATGAATCAATCAGAGGCTCTGGAAACACTGGAAGTGGTACAAACAGTATAAACTTTGATAATAGCAGAGCTGTAAGAAATGTAAATATTTATTCTGACTGATCAAACTTCATTATTTCAGCAGATGAATACAACAACGTCACATCTGGATTTCAGCTTGACGGTCTTGATAAATGGAGTGAGTACAAGAAACATGAAATGTAATAATTGGTCGAATGTTTTTGTAACTTGTGTAATTTTAGAGGAAGACAGTCTCCATGTTATTAAACACAATAATCCATCATCACAACAGGCAGACATGATGGCACAGAGGAGAGCTCTGACTACAATAACGTGAATCCTGAATCAGCCTCAGGTACAAATGTGAACTCTACAGACACTGAATCATTAGTAATCAGATTACATGTGCAGTTAAATGTGTGACATCATTGCTAAAGTTTGTGGAGCTGATG
Organism: Aulonocara stuartgranti; assembly: GCF_965226115.1. NCBI lineage: Eukaryota > Metazoa > Chordata > Actinopteri > Cichliformes > Cichlidae > Aulonocara > Aulonocara stuartgranti. The sequence continues at coordinate 42,906,142 of NC_138941.1, forward strand.
AGCTGAATCACTTTTTATACGATTGGCTTTAGTTGTGTTCTGCTGCTGTTGTGATGTCTGAATAAAATAGATGAGATCAGTTCTGTGTGATTAAAGCATGAACGTGTCAGAAAGCATCATCACATCTTTGGCAACATTTTTTCTTTGTTTTTCACTTTTGAAGTCGTATTTGTTCTGATTTTGTTTCAGGTCCATAAAAAGATTATTTCAACAAAACTCAAGACTCACGAACAACATGAGCAACGTCAGTGTAAACAATGACATGCTCTTGGTTTAATATCAACACTGGAAGACTGATTATATGGTTCATCTCTGTATTAAAATCCTATTGTGTTTATTTCTGTTGTAATAAGTGGAGGGTGGATGGTGTGGGACATTGTTTCCATCAAGACACAATTTCATGATTTGGTTCTGTGAGTTTGTTTCAGTCTCTTTGTTTTATTTCTATAAGATGTTCACTCACTTCCTGCTGAATTTTACATGTTATCTTTAAAGTGTAAGAATAGATTATTTTAGTATTAGGGATTTAGTTGTATTAACGATAGTAAAGCATTATATCCGTTATTCATTTAAGTAGGCCATAGGTCAAGCTGCTAAACACTCACACATAGAGCAGACACACAGAATTGGGAGAATAAGTCAGAGGTGTATGTGAGAAGCAGAGGCGACAGAAAGGAGAACACAGTGTGCGAAGAAATGGGCAGCAAGGACACGAGAAAGGGAGACAGCAGATAGAGAGACATTAGCAGGCGCCTAGTTTTGAGAAGACAAAGGTTGTTGACCTCTGTGTGCTGTTGGGACTGCCCCAGCAGATTTTGATGATTGATGCTGAACTGTGAAAATCCCCATGTACATGTAATAAAATTAGTTGATTATTTGTTCTGAGAAAAAACAGGAATGAAATATTACACTGTCTTATGATGCATTATAGTGCTGATTTATAAGAACACGAAAACTTATTGTCAATGTTCAGATTTTACAATGTTATTCATGTCATCACTGAGGCCATGACAGAGAACATTTTGTGTGTGATCAAATTGTTTTCTGTAGGTGATGTTTGTGTCTTTTATGCTGTTTAAGTTTGATGTGTGTAAAATAATTGTGGTGCTTTAAAAATAATCAAATAATATCACGACAAAACGTCTTTGTTCTTCTGAGTGACCCGTGATGCTTATATGTGGATAAAAATGTCTTTTCTAACTGTCTGTTATATCCTATTTATTAATCTGTTGAAAATGACTCATGATTTCTGCCTGAGCCCCCAGAAAAGAGGAAAAGCAGCCTGTGGTTGAAGAGAAAAAGTAAATGACTTGTTTTAGCAAAGAGGCAACAAGAAATGCAGACAATAACAGCACAGTGATGTTCTCTTGACAGCTACATGCTGATATTGTCAGATATAAATATAAAGTATTTCCTTAGTTGAAGGGATACAAAAGTGTCAGGTGTGCCCCTGTAGCACTGCACTTGTTCTCTGTGTGGACTGCACATTTTATATGATCTACCTGTACTAGGAAAAATACCACACTGTGAGAACTGATGAAAACTCTTATTTAGAAAAATGTCAGACAAAAATACAGTGCCGAACGGTACAGACAAAAAATCAATCAATCAATCAATCAATCAATCAATCAATCAATCAATCACTCAATCAATCAATCAATCAATCAATCAATCAATCAATCAATCAATCAGTCTTTATTTATAAAGCACTTTTCATACAAAAAATGTAGCCTCCAGCCAGGCTGAGAGGACCCCCAGAGACCCAGCAGCGACGGTTGATCACAGCCCCGGTGCAGAGAGCCCCCTCCGAGGAAACACTGGAGATATGACACAATAGGATATATACAGGGTAAAATGATAAAATAAATAAGAACGGGATACAATATAAATATAAATGGAGTAAGAAGATTAAAAAATTAATAAGAATAAAATCAATAAATATTAGGTAAAGCCTAAATTAATAATAGAATAACAGGATAGAATAAATAAGCATAAAATAAATAAACGCTAAGTAAAAGCTAAATTAAAAAGGTGGGTCTTGAGCCTGTTCTTAAAACAGCAGATATCATTGTTCAAAGGTCCTTTAAAAGACCCTTTACCAGGTATCATAATCTTGGCTGTAAAAGTGTCAGAAATCATACTGTAAGTGACAGCTTTTGCCCTTTTTTCCCCCAGAAAATCCTCAGCTTTCAATACCTGGCAGTCGTTATACTTTATTGTATTCGTATGACAGTGGAACAACAGTGGGGAAAAAACAGACTCTGTTTTTTCAGATTTATAGTGAAGTGGAAACAGATTTAACATAAATGAAATGTAATACAACATCAACTTTAAATATGAACTATACTAGTACAAAAAAGTATTTGAGCCTAGCCCACTCAATTTTTTGTATATCCTTCTTTTTATATTGCAAATCTCTCTCTATTGTGGAGAGCCAAGTGCTCCATGTGCCATCATTACTTACCTGTGATTGGACCGTGCATTCTAATGATGCACCGTAAAGTTTCGTAATGTTTTTCTTCTCATCTTTCAGTAACCGTTTCTCTCTAGCCCAACTGGTCGAGAGATACAGTAGTGCGAGTCACCCTGGTAAAACCAGCCGGAGTTGACTTTTCTGTGTTAAGACAGCGATAGCGTGTGATCTAGGGTAACCAACCGTCCTCTTTTCCCTGGACATGTCCACTTTTCACGTTCTGTCCGAGGGGATTTTCGAGACTGATGAAAATGTCCGGGTTTTTCTTTTGGCCTACAGGTGTGACATCACACATATGGGTTATATGTGTGATGTCACATGCCGAGCTGCTGCTTTGTGAGTGGTTGTTCTGCCTCACAGATGGAACAGATGATCTTTAAAAGATGCCAAAGCGCAAGTGCAGCTTTTCAGACGAACTGCAAAAGAAATTTCCCTCGTACCATCGCGGTACAGGTAATTTTTCTTATACAGATAAGGCCTTCTTTCTGTACCATTTTTTAATTCCAGAGGTTTTTAAGTTATTTTTTGTTTTGCACTTCTTGCCTAAAAGCCTATATCACATTTTTTTATTTCACCAATCGCACAGAGAAGGCATCATTTAAATATGTTAAAATTTTCTTTAAACAAACAGTATTAAGAAAATTCTTCATGACTGGGCGAAGTGTTATCATTTTTGGAAATCAAACTATGCTTACACTATTGTGATTGTACCGTAATACACCAAATATCCCTGTAAATCTCAGCTTCTCTTCTTTTCTAAACCGCATTCTCCGCTGGTGGGCCCATGGTAAATAAGGGTAAGTGTCAGTGTGGACATACCGATATAGTTCCTCTCCCATATTTCTCATGTCAGACTCTGAACACAGCTTCCAAGTACAATCACTGGACTGTGTTTACAGCTGGTTGCCAATAGAGGGAGACATAATCCATTTATAATTTATTGTATCTGTCATAGTCTCCCAGTCCTCCTGGTCAACCAACACGTTCTTTTTCCTTACGAGTGTAATGAACTCGATACTTTACTTTCTGTTTCTTTCCTGTACGCACTGCTGCAGTTTCATCTAAGAAGCAACCTGGCTGTCTTAAAGGTCATGAAAATTCATTCAGAATTAGCAACACTGATGATGGTAATTATCAAAAAATATTGGTACTGGTATCAGTATCAGCGATATAGGCCTGGTATTTACTTGGTATTAGATTGATACCAAATCTTGCAGTATTGCACACGACTAATAAGTAGTGATATTAAATTCATTAAACTGATATTATTTCAGCACCATGGACAGCACACAAGGTTTTCACTGCATGAGCTGTGCTCTCTAACACGTGACTGTTTGTAGTGGTGGACAAATTTAGCTGCATGCACACATAGCGCTCTCTGTGATAGGTTAATAATTTTAATTAAAAATATATGTATATTGATTATTGGCTGAAAGTGATTAAAATTTTTAATATTGTGACACAGTGGGTCCGCACTCTGGAAGGGAGGGGAACATCCGAAGAGGCATACACCTGCTGAATGGCCTCCACAACCCTGTGGGACAATCGAGACTTAGACAAGGGTCTGACCAGAATTCCATAGTGGAAGCTCACAAACGGCTGGTCTGACTTCCTGAACGGCAAGCAAGAAGTTCTGTGCCAAAGCACAGAGATGGCACAGGGCAACCTGGCTCCCAGCTGCCTCCTTGTGCAGGTCCCCTGTGAGGAATATTCATAACTCCACTGACTTGGACAGGTGAAATTCAGATGGGGTCGTCAGCAGCAACCCAGGGTTAGGCCGGAGGATAACCCCTGTGTCACCTTCATCATTGCCTTTGGACCGACAGAGTGTGCAGCTCACAAAGAATCATGTTAACTGTGGTCTGGTGGGGGTCCAGCTGGTGGGCCGCACACCAGGAGGCAAACAGCCCCCGAAGGAAGCAGTAGGCAGTCCTGGTGGATGGCGCACAAAACTCCTGCAGCATTCTCACTTTTAGATCAGGCCAGGCATGGAGCCTCTCCCTCTCAGGGTACAGGCTGTCACCCTGAGCCCTACTGGGAAAAGATGGAACAGTGACCCCCTCACCTGGAACAGGAGGTCCCTCAGAACAGGGAGCTCCGGGGGTGTCCTGGTCATGAGTGGCAGGATAGCTGAAAACTAGCATGTAGGGCCAAAGAGGGGTCACCAGGATCAACTCCTCGGTCTGGACCTGGTGAAGGAATAACTGGAGGAGGGGTATGGAGGGAAGGCACAGAGAAGAGCCTGTGGTGAGGAGTGCACCAAGTTGTCTGCAGGGAGAAGAACAGATGGCAATGTGTCGATTCTCTGGGGGAAAAAAACTTCTGCCCCTCTGAAGCGACTCCAGATCTGGTGGACCACATCTGGATGGAGTCTCCACTCCTCTTGGATCGGGCTCCCCCTCAAAATATTGTAATGTCCACTGTCACGTTCAATGGTCCTGGCACATAAACTGCTTTCAGTGAGTAGAACGGGGTGATCCCACTGCCACAGTCTGGTAGCTATCATGCAGAGGAGGGGAGACCCTCGGCCCCCTTACCTGTTGATGTAGGCTACTGTGACCATGCTTTCTGTCTTGATGATAACATGGCACCCTAACAGTCACAACAGAAACTGCTTGAGTGCCAGGATGACAGCTTGCAGCTCCAGCATATTTATGTCAGAGACGCCCAATGACTGATATAACACCTATTGACCGTAGAGCCCTCAGCCTCAGGAGCTGACCCCACGAGTGAAGCCCAAATGGGTCTAGGCACACCCCGAAGGTCTGCTGTCAATTCAGGGTGAGGGACATGGAGGCTCTGATGGACTCCACAGTCATGCCCAGAAATTATGTGATGTGGGAAGGCTGCACATGACATGAGCAGAGCTACATGGCTGCAAAACTGTCCTTTAGTGCAGCAGAAGGATACGGCCCAATGCAGTGGGAGAAACTCTCACTCACTGGGTTAACAGCCAGTCAGCCACAGAGAGGACCCACTAGCCACGTGACTGCACTGACAGAGGTGTTCTGACTTTCATGCATGTTTCTCACACAGCATGCTGGTGCTCTTGGCTTCTTGGTCTTATGGGGTGCAGATGCTCTCTCAGCACAATTTACCACACTGCTGGGTGTTATATACACTAGTGTATTCAGCTTTGCTGTAATGTTTTGATTCTGGGTCTCATCATGATGCACTTTGCTGGTGTTTTTGATTATTGATTTTGATGTTATGAAGATTAAGGGCACAACTTCACAAATCTGAATACAAACACACACACAAAGAAGAAAAAAGGAGGGTGATGATGTTTCAGATTAATATTAATTGACAGATGCCTCAGCGTGTAGACAAGAGTACATATGACATGTGAGTCTAGTGGTTCAGGTCACCCTTTAATTCTTTTCTGACCCCCCTTTGTTTCTCTGAGCAGACTGTGATGACTGCATGTGGTTTATTTTTATCTGCTGAAAATCTGATACCACATTTCTGTCTGGGCCTCCAAGAAAAGAGGAAATGCAGCCTGTGGTTTCAGCCTGAATCTAACGTTTGTCTTCTTTAAAGTCAACACAGCACAGTGGAAATGTGCAGGTATGACAATGTGTGAAAACAGGTTAAAAGCAGCTTTATTGTGGTGATGACACATGCTGGACTAAAGAATAAATAAAGCATGTGGGCATCAAGAGAAACGGTGAAACGCTTGTTTCTCACGTTCATGTCTTTAAGAGTCTCTGCATGGACGTTATAATGTCCTCTGCCTCTAACGCCTTGCTAGAGTCGACATTCAGACTAAACTCCTCTTCAAAATGACCACGCAGACAAGAGGGTTTGACTTCACTCCCTTTACTTAGGCCAGTTGAAGTAGGGTAAAACTGAGAAACAACATGACATGAAATGCTCTTAGAAACCATAGATGAGGAGAAATACACAATAACAGTACAATGACTTGTTTAGCCGAAAGCGTTAGCTAATTCCCTCTTTACAAACGTTTCTATTAAGCAAACACTGCAATCACATTTCTTCAAGTAGATTGTTCATTAGTAAAGATGGAACAGAATTACATACCGACAATGCCCTTAAAGACCGTCTTAAGGGAGACAAATGCCACTACAGCAGCGGACGGGAGAACGGGAGAAGTCCTTTCCCCAAACAATAACATGCGCTTTCTGATGACATCATAGAACAGAGACGGATTTTAGCACGTTACACCAGGTCATGCCAAAAGGGGGCACTAAAGAGTAACTTTCTCAGGGAAAATCTATTTAAACAGAATACGGTTACATGGTGACAGAACACTCCCCGTCTGAAACTCAGCAGGTTTCACCTATTAATATGACAAGGTCAAACACATTTCAGTCATCTGGAGGAATGAGCAAGATCATCTCATTCACGGGTCGGACATAAAGCTTTGGTCCCTCTTTCTTAATGACCTTCACTTGCACTTTGCGCACCCTTCCGTCTTTACTGGGATACACATCGACGATGATACCTAAGGGCCAGTCGTTCCTGCTACACTGACTGTCCTTAAGAAGCACCACACTTCCTTGCTTAAGGTTTGGCCGGTCAGAAGTCCACTTTGTTCGACACTGTAGTGTTGACAGATACTGTTTCCGCCACCTGTCCCAAAATGTGTTAGACAAGCTTTGGACCCTGCGCCACTGTTGCTTCAATAGGTCTTTATGTCCAAAATCTCCTTCTGGTACTGGGCATGGACCTACTTTCTGAGTAAGCAATGAAGCCGGTGTAAGAATGAAAGGATCTGTAGGATCATTTGACACGGGCACCAATGGTCGACTGTTCACTATGGCCGAGACCTCAGCCATGAATGTTGTGAGTACCTCATGCGTGAGTTTGGAGGAGCCCATCTGAAGAAGCATCGAGTCCAGGATACGACGTGTGATGCCGATCATCCTTTCCCACGCTCCTCCCATATGAGAGGAATGTGGTGTGTTGAAGGTCCACGTACATCCGTGTTCTGACAGAAACCTCTCCATGTGTTTCCCATCAAGATTCGAGGGAATCCCCATATCCTTGCAAGCTCTGGTGAAATTAGTACCCTGGTCGGAGCGTATGCTTTTCAAAGGTCCTCGAATCGCCATAAACCTTCTGAATGAGTTTATGAAACTGGAGGCATCCAATGACTCAATTACCTCAATGTGTATAGCTCTGACACACAGACAGGTAAAGAGGACAGCCCACCTCTTACTTTCGGCGTGGCCTCCTCTCGTGCGACGGGCTGATACAGACCAGGGCCCGAACACATCAATGCCGACGTTGCTAAAGGGTGGTTCCATGCTGAGCCTGTCAGGTGGCAAGTCTGCCATCTTTTGGACTTCACACCTCCCTCTCAGCCTTCGACAAGTGACACACTCGAAAACGAGTCTATTAATGCATCTCCTGCCACCAACGATCCAGTAACCTGCAGCTCGGACAGCCCCTTCAGTGAAAAGACGTCCTTGGTGACGTACCTGCTCATGAAGGTGACGCACTATGAGAGTGGTTACGTGATGCCGTCCAGGCAGGACCAGTGGCCGTTTCTCGTGGAATCCTATTTTTGCCTCAATGAGGCGACCCCCGATCCTTAACAGCCCGTCTGAGTCAATGAAAGGATCCAGGGCAACGAGTGGGCTGCTCTTGGGAATGTTGGCGTTTGATGCAAGACACTCCAGTTCTTTCCTATAGACCTCTTGTTGAACTGCTTTGATAATGACTAGCTTACTCTGTTCAAGAATATCCCTGGTTGGGGGTGTGCTGCACTGGTGCCAACCCTCACATTTCTGAGCGACACACTCCGTTCCTTTTTTGAAGCTCTGAACAATGTGAATAAGGGTACCAAGAGCCCTTATGAGGGAACCCCAGCATGAGAAGCGATTGAACCGCCCAGAGCCGAGATGTTTGAGGACAGTGACCGACAGTGTTGTGACTTGAGGCCTGATTTCACTGTCTTGATCTGGTTCCAAAAGGTCAAACCTCTGTACCACCGGTGACGCCCCTTCAAGTCGAGACAAGAATGCCGGTCCAGAGAACCATATTGTGTTCTCAAGGTGGTCTGCTGTGATAGACCGTGAGGCGATGTCTGCGGGGTTGTCTTCTGAGCAGACATATCGCCACTGCTGTGGCGTAGTGCTTCGTCTGATCCTCTGGACTCGGTTGCTCACGTATACATAAAACCTTCTCTTCTCATTGTAGATATATCCGAGCACCACCTTACTGTCTGTGTAGTAGGTGACTGCGTCAAATACAATGTCTATTTCGGAGGTGATGACCTCAGACAGAGTTACTGCCATGACTGCTGCACAAAGCTCCAACCGAGGTATACTATGCTCTGGACGTGGGGCCAGTTTGGCTTTACTTGCAACCAATCTAGTGCAGCATCCCCCATCTGCATCCACAGTCTTCAAGTAGGCAACGGCAGCTACTGCTTTCTCTGAGGCATCTGAGAAGACACAGAGTTCTGTTAACTTGACAGTAGATGGTGACATGTTTGAGTATGGTCGGGGGATCCTCAGATGTCTTAACTCCTGCAGAGAATCTCTCCAACTTTCCCACACCTTTTCCTTTTCTGCTGGTAATGGGGTGTCCCAATCTGAAGATTGTGAGGCCAGTTCTCGAAGCAGCAGTTTCCCTTGAATTGTCACGGGGGAGACGAATCCTAGAGGATCGTACAGGCTGTTCACCGTTGAGAGAACTCCTCGTTGAGTGAATGCCTTTCTCTCGTCCTGGACGCGGTAAGTAAAACAGTCTGAATCCAAGTCCCAGTACAGCCCAAGGCTACGCTGCATTGGTAGAGTGTCAGCAGTAAGGTCCAAATCTTTCAGGTCTGTGGCATGATCTTCACTGGGAAAGGCCTTCATGACCTCCTTGCTGTTCGAAGCCAGCTTATGCAGCCTAAGGTTAGAGCGAGCCAGCATTTTTTGAGTTCTTTTGAGCAGGTCGATAGCTGCGTCTGTTGTGGGCAAGGACTTTAACCCGTCATCTACGTAAAAGTCACGAGTGACAAACTGTTCTACGTCCTCCCCATACTCCTTCCGGCCTTCCTGTGCTGCACGTCTAAGACAGTAGATAGCCACAGCCGGCGAAGGACTATTTCCAAAGACGTGCACGTTCATACGGAACTCCATAATCTCTTTCTCTGGGTTGTTCTCTTTAAACCAGAGGAACCTGAGGAAGTTCCGGTCTTCAGGACGCACCTTGAAACAATGAAACATCTGTTGCACATCCACAGTGAAGGCGATCTGTTCTTTCCGAAACCGAAGGAGGACTCCTACCAGGGTGTTGTTGAGGTCTGGTCCCGTTAGGAGTACTTGGTTCAGAGACAAACCTTTGTGCTGGGCACTGGAGTCGAAGACGACTCTTATTTGGGAGGGCTTCTTGGGATGGTAAACCCCAAAACAAGGTAGGTACCAATGCTCCTCATTAGGCTTCAGAGGTGGGGCTTCTTCAGCGTGCCCATTCTGAAAGATCTTTGCCATGAACGAGACAAACTCTTCCTTCATTTTAGGCTTCCTTCTGAAGGACCGCTGTAGAGATTTGAGACGTTCAAGTGCTTGCTCGTGGTTATGAGGGAGCTTTGGTCGTAGAGATCTGAAAGGCAGGGGAGCCACCCACCTGTTTTCTTGGTCCTTATAGACCTCTTGCTCCATGATGTGGATGAACTGTCCGTCCTCGATTGAAGGAGCTTCTTTGTCGTCGTCCTTTGTTGTCTGGAACACATTACAGTCTAAGGTGGCCCATTTCTCACTAGCAGGGAGATGTTTGCATGTTAGGGGAAATGAGGGGGAGCTATCACTACTATACTTCTCTTTTACATAGTAATCGTTTGGGCATGGCTGAAAGAGAGAAGGACGTCCATTTTTCAGTACGTTAGTGTAGCAAGAGCTGATAACCGTAGGTCTGTGGACATCTCCAATGCACACATCTCCTACAATAACCCAACCCAGATCCAACTTCTGGGCATAGGGTGCGTTTTGTGGGCCATTCACTTGTCTTCTGACCTTATGAACTCTGATGATATCTCTGCCTAGCAAGAGCAGGATGGAAGCTTGGGAGTCCAGCTTTGGAATGTGTTTTGCAAGGGCCTTCAAATGACTGTGGTTTAATGCTACCTCTGGTGTTGGTATTTCTGCGCGGTTATTTGGGATCTCGTTGCATTCAATCAGTGACGGCAAAGAGAGTGTGACACTCCCGTTAATGGGTTCGATCACAAAGCCACGTGCTTGTCTGCCTTCTGTCTCTTGTGTTCCGGCACATGTCTTCAAAGTGTATGGTGAAGGAGGCCCTGCAATGTTGAATAGGTCGAAAAACTCGGTACGTGCAAGTGATCTGTTGCTCTGATCATCTAATATTGTGTATACCGTAACTGCAGCTTCAGGGCAGTCGGTTGGGTACACCCTGGTCAGACATATTTTTGAGCAGGAACGCCCTGCGGGATAATTTCCGCAGACCTCAGTACATGCTGTGGAAACATCACCTTCATTCAGGTTGGAATTTCCCTCCCCGCCCTGATCTGGTGCGGAATGTGCTGTGTTGGTGGACCATGGGGCAGATCCAGGGTGGAGGGCTGCAATGTGGCTCTTGCTTCCACACTCTGAGCAGGAGATGTCGTCTTCACAATTCCTTGCCAAATGTGTGGCTCTGCAGCACCTGTAACATATTCCGTACCTTTTTAAGAGTGCTTTCCTTTCTTCCATTGGCTTCTCTCTAAACCCGCGACACCTGGGTAAGGGGTGGGGTTTGTTGTGTAGCGGGCAGCGCTCTGCTGGATCATCTCTAGTGGATGACTCGCTTCCAGATTGGGTGCGAAACGATGCAGTCCTTGTACCGTTGAAAAGGGGCCGAGGATCCGGCGAGACCCTCGTTTTAAAAACTGCCACAGCTTTGTGACCTTCGGCTTTAGACGATTGCTTACTGCCTAATAACTCACTACTGTATGCTGTCTGTGTGAGGCCAGGGTCGTTGCGCATCCGTGCTTCCCGACACACAAAGTCTACAAAGAAACCGAATGGGGGATAGGGAGCCCCGCGATCTTCTTTGTACTTAAAGCCTAAAGAAAGCCATTTTTCCTGGAGATAAAATGGCAGCTTCTGGACGACAGGGGTAACACCACGAGGGGTATCCAGATAACTAAGCCCAAGCAAGTCACCATCTTCTTTGGCAGCCTGTATCTCCGACAGCAAGTCTCCCAGCTCTCTTAGTTTACGACCATCTCTGTTTGGAATCTTGGGAAAGTTGTCTAATCTTTTCAAAAAGGCACCCTCGATGACCTCTGGTGCACCGTAGCACTCATTAAGCCTGTCCCACATAGCTCTGAGTCCGTTAGCTGGTTGGTTCGCATACACGGATCGTATTCGTCTGGCATGTTCAGCTGAGTCCTTACCTAGCCATTTCACGAGGAGGTCAAGCTGTTCACTTGGTGAGAGGTTGAGACCTCTGATGGCATTCATAAACGATGCTTTCCAGGCTCTGTAGCATTCGGGACGGTCGTTGAAGTGAAGGAGCCCTGTAGTCACCAGTTCACGTCGAGCCATAAATCTAACAAGGTCTGACATGTTCTGCTCCATTTCTAGTGGAGTGTACAGTGGGCCCCTTTCCCGGCATGTGGTCTCATGTGGGTGACCGGAGTTGTCTGGGGTTGTGATATACGCCGCGCCGGTGTAGCCGCTGTCCAGAGGCTGTCGTGCATAATTGACCGTTGGTTCTTGTTTAGGGGTGTAGGTCTCACTTTGATCAGCTTTGCCTGGGAAATGATCCTTTAGATTTGCTATTATGGGTGTGGTTTGGGTTTGGATGTGTGGTGTCGCAACTGGCTTGAGGCTTGGTCGAAAATGTACATCAGATCCTGGCGTAAAGATCTTGGAGTAGGAGTCTATGGTCGGTGAATGCTGAAGGAGTTTCGTCTCCGTGTTATCATTGGAGGTTTCTAGAATGGGCGTGGTTTGGCTGCCGTGTGAGGCACCCTTCACATATTCTCTTGTGCGCGTTACTGGGTCGTCAGCAGGAACATCTATCTCACTAAGACCCTCGCCATCATCTTGGATCGCTGCAGCCTCCAAAACTTCTGCTTTTGCTTCTGCAGCTGCAGCCCTTTTTTCCATGCGTACTTTATCTAATGACGCTTCAAGACGTATTTTTCGAAGCTGCATAGAAGCTTCCAGTTCCGCTTGCTGCAGCTTCAGATCGTTCTCTTTATCCACAAATGCTGCTTCAGCCTTAGCCGCCTCAGCTTCTGCACGTGCTTGTGCAGCGGCTGCCTTACTTGCAGCTGAGCTCCTGGTATGCCTGGAGGAGCCAGATATATTAGATCTGGTTTTCATTGATGCGCTGGTTCTCTGCGACATGTTGCTGTCGATTGGATTTCTTCCTACATCTGAGCTGTTTCCGGAGGATAGCTCTAATTGCTGTCCAGTTCCCCACGAGACTGGTCTTAGAGAGGCTGTCGTTTTACTATAATGTCCTCTGCCTCTAACGCCTTGCTAGAGTCGACATTCAGACTAAACTCCTCTTCAAAATGACCACGCAGACAAGAGGGTTTGACTTCACTCCCTTTACTTAGGCCAGTTGAAGTAGGGTAAAACTGAGAAACAACATGACATGAAATGCTCTTAGAAACCATAGATGAGGAGAAATACACAATAACAGTACAATGACTTGTTTAGCCGAAAGCGTTAGCTAATTCCCTCTTTACAAACGTTTCTATTAAGCAAACACTGCAATCACATTTCTTCAAGTAGATTGTTCATTAGTAAAGATGGAACAGAATTACATACCGACAATGCCCTTAAAGACCGTCTTAAGGGAGACAAATGCCACTACAGCAGCGGACGGGAGAACGGGAGAAGTCCTTTCCCCAAACAATAACATGCGCTTTCTGATGACATCATAGAACAGAGACGGATTTTAGCACGTTACACCAGGTCATGCCAAAAGGGGGCACTAAAGAGTAACTTTCTCAGGGAAAATCTATTTAAACAGAATACGGTTACATGGTGACAGAACAGACGTGCTGTAAATGTTCATTTATCTCTGAAATAAATAAAATCATCCATCACTCTCTCTGTCCACAACATCATATACAGATACAGTGATACAAATAAATTATTTAAAAATCATGCAATGTGATTTCCTGAATTGTTTTTAAAATCCTGTCTCTCACAGTGGGAATGCAGCTACATTGTGAATTTCAGATCCCTCCATGATTTCTAAGTTGGAGAACTTGCAAATTCGCAGGGTGTTCAAATACTTATAATAATAATGGATTGGATTTATATAGCGCTTTTCAAGGCACCCAAAGCGCTTTACAGTGCCACTATTCATTCACTCTCACATTCATACACTGGTGGAGGCAAGCTACAGTTGCAGCCACAGATGCCCTGGGGCAGACTGACAGAAGCGAGGCTGCCATATCGCGCCATCGGCCCCTCTGGCCAACACCAGTAGGCAAGTAGGGTAAAGTGTCTTGCCCAGGGACACAACGACCAGGACAGAGAGCCCAGGGATCGAAGCGGCGACCTTCCGGTTACAGATGCGATTCCCAACCCCCTGAGCCACGGTCGCTCGTCTTTGTATGTTTTTCTTCTTACTGCAACTTCCAAACAGGCCAGTTCCTCACAGTATAACACAAAACTCCAAAGTATAATCACTGCTTTGTAACCAGCAGAGGAGCCAGTAAATCATCTAAACCTACTGATACTAATGTGTCTGTTTGGCTGCTGTTACAGAAATGGTTCCTACACCTGTGATGATGACGTCAGTGTTTGACTCCAAACTGTCTGCTGGACTCTGCAGTATCACAGAGTCCACAAGTTTTTAGACTTCATGTCTGGAGGCATTACAACCTCATGATATATTGATATGTACTGAAATTTTTGCACTTACTTAACATAAACTGCAAAAACATGAAGTAACATCTTAATGTATTTTTCCTTTCCCACAGAAAAGTGGAGGGAAGGAAAAACACACCTGCTGTTCAACAATCTAAAACACTTCGATATCAACATGTTTGTGAGTGTGTGTAGATGATACTGCAACAAACCTTAACTGTAACCTTTGTAAGAAAGTGTTTGACAGAATAAGGATAGATGCTGTGTTTACATGCTTTAACTATTATTAATATTATAGACTGTATATTGAGAATGAGAAGTGAGAAACTGAGGTACACCGCATTCTCATATGGAGGGGATTAGCCAATCACAAAGTTACCACACAAAGCTTTCACTGCTCTGCTGTCCTTTTGGACTCTAATGTGGGCGGAGCCTATAGTAGCTTTCATTGTGTAAAAGATCACCTAGACAGGTTATGGAGAGACAGACAACCATTCATGTTCACATTCACACCTGCAGGCAATCATTGGAATCACCAGTTAACATAATAATATATGACTTTGGACTCTGGGGAGAAGTCAGATAGGTAGAGGGAGAACATGCAAACTTCACACAAACAGTCCAGCTGGTGGATTCAAACCAACAACTTTCTTCTTGTGAGGCAACAGTATGAACCACAGTCATTCAGCTCATGGTGGTCTAAGAAGTTTGGAAGGAAAGTGACTAAACTTCTTTAACTTTCTTGAAGACGTGTCACCTCTCATCTAAGAGGCTTTTTCATTTCTAAAAGCAAACAGTAAAGAGTCTCAGGTATTTGAACCTCAGTGAGGGTTTTACTTTAAGTGGGTCATAGACCCACAATTAATGACGTGAGTCATCACATGAGCCAAGCTGTGAAAAAAGGTGCGAGAGTCTGGGGAGGGTCTGTGCTGGCGGACGTTGGTTACTGGCCTGGTAGCCTGGCTACCCTTGGGTGGGTCTCGGACGGGCGTGGAGGCTTGGGGGTCTGGGGGTGCTCCGCCCTGGTCTGGGGTGCTGGCTGGGCCTTGGGGGCTTAGGTCCTGGTTGTTGTGTCGCCGGAGCTGTGGGTGCATGGGGGCTCAGCCCCGGTGCAGGGGACCTCTGGTGCATCGGCCCAACTGGAGGGCTCTCTAACTGGTGAGGAGGCTGTTATATCTTTGCAGGAGGTCTCCTCTCTACAGGAGCTCACTCTGCAGGTGGGGGAGAGATATAGGAGAGGTAGAGAATGAACTCAACCTGGGTGTCTATTGTCTTGTGTCGTTTGGGAGATGATTGGATGATGGGGTGGGTGCAGTTTTCTCTGCGGTGGGGTCGGGTGGGCTGCCCCCCTCTGTGGGGCTGGGCGGTGCTGCTGCTGTGGGCCCCAGTCCGGGTGGGCCTAGGTCCCCTTGCCCTGGTGGGTTCCAGAGTGTGGGGGTGGCTACTGGGGTTAGCGGGGGAGCTGACCCCAGGGAGGGGCCGCTTTCCCCTCCCTTTCCTCCCTTTCCTCCCTCCCCATCCTCAGCTGCCTCCCTCTCATCTCATGCCCTCCAAAGTATGGAGGCCTATCTCCCCTCACCACACTCCCTGCCGGTGGCTCAGACGTTGGTGTGTTGGTGGTTCTTGTCGATTGGGGCTGGGCGCTCATGTATGTACCGGCTCACTCCTGGTGGCCGATTGGCGGGGCCTGGCGCCTGTGGCCCGGCTGAGCCCCTTCCGGGGGGTGGGGTGCCCTCAGGCCTCTGGCCTCTGGGCCTGAGGCTCGGTCCTCTCTGGCACAGCTGGCTGCCGGCAGAGCCCACGGGCACGCCACTGCAACCCCCTCTGGCCTCTGCTCCGTAGCTGCTGGGTGACCTCTTGTTTGGGGCTCTACTCTACTCAGCTCTTCCCCGGAGGGTGGCACGGTTGCTCCCCTTTGGTGGTCCTCCTTGGGTCCTCGTACTCTGGGGCCTCTGGATGTCTGGGGCCTGGATCTCCTCCATACCTGCTTCATGCCCTGGGGGACGGGGCTATGGCTCCCCACACTCCCTAGCACAGTGGTCCCCAACCTTTTTTGCGCCACGGACCGGTTTATGCTCGACAATATTTTCACGGACCGGCCTTTAAGGTGTCGCGGATAAATACAACAAAATAAAACTAGTACCGGTACCGAAAAAAAGAAGATTGATTCATAACACACGTGAAAAGACCCAGGAAAACCGAGTTAACGATAAAAACGATAACAAAATAACGCTGAAAACCGATAAAGACCCTCAAAACCATGCATTTCACACCTGAGCCTCAACTCTCGCGGCCCGGTACCAAACGACTCACGGACCGGTACCGGTCCGAGGCCTGGGGGTTTGGGACCGCTGCCCTCGTTACATGGAGAAACCCTTTGAATACAAGTGTGCTGATCCACACAGGTGTACACACGGGTGTTCACAGACACAAACTACACCTTTCTTGGCTGCTGCCTCAAAGCACATTGTGCGCTGTCGATCTTGCGTGCTGCACAATAACATTTAATATTTAGTATCTACTGTTATCTACTGCTAGCTAGTTCATTGTGATGGTGTTGTATTTATTATGTTGCGCTTTTTTGTTTGTTTTTCTCCATATAGTTGATCCAGGTGTTTTGTTTGTTTTTCTTTCTTTCTCCCCCCTTTCTCACGTCTCTTCTCCCCTCTATTTTTCTTTCTCTCCCTCTTTCTTTCATTCTTTCTCCCTGTCCTATCCCCTAATCATGTCTGTCCCGTCTGTAACAACCGAAAATAAAATAAAATAAATACCTAATTAGAATAAAGGTCAATCAAATGGACCAATATGGCAAGGCCATGATGATCCACTTGGTAAAATAAACCTTTCTTGGCCTTAAGACAACAATTCTGATGGCTAAAGATCTAAATGGGACAGGCAAAAAAAAAAGAAAGTGAGCCGTTATGGAGCTTTTTGTACTTAAAAAACACATTCATGAATCAAAGCTAATCAGTGCTCTGTGTATGACTTATTTAGTGAGTCAAAAATACAAAAGAGTGGCCGTACAGATGAAAGTTTACAGTTTTACCATTGTTTTAAGTCACAGTATGTGTGTCTGCTCAGACTTTCCAAGCGGTAAATGTGAGTTTAGTTCCACAAAAAAAACCAAAAACTTTTCAACTGGTAACTCAGAATTTCCAACTTCTGGCTTATTCAGAAATTATCACCGGAGATTTTGTGTGAGAATGCTGTGAGAGGTTGCCTCACCCCATCATGTGATGTATTGAGGTCACCTGAAGAAAGATACTAGTGGGGGTTGATGTGCCTGGGAAGAGATCTCAAAACAGGATTGTAGTTGGCTGACAGCTGACGCCATAAGGCACCACCTCTGGTTAATGATGGTCATTCACAGTAGAGACGGCCTCTTTCACTCCTCTTTCAAACCATCATACTTGTCTGTTCAAAATGTGAACACTGGCACCTTTAAATGAGTGATATTTGATATGATATTGGAAGCAGATGAAACCAAATAAATATTTGGAGATCATTGTCTGTGCATAATCCTGGAGAGTGAGTGAGTGAGGTGGCCTGAAACTGAGAACAACACATTTTGGGAAGACAACATTCATGTATCGCAAAATAAATGTCTGTGGATCTACACAAACATTGACTGATAAGATGACTCAAGATAAAATATTCCAACATTATGATGATCCACAGCACACTGCACACATCACATAAAAGTCTCTGAGAATAAAACATAATTATGAGCTGGTAAATATGTCACCTGACCTGAAACAACAGGAGGTAAGAAGCAAACACAAGAAGCAAGCCTGCATGTTTGCAGTGGACAGGAAATGTGAACACGTCACACAACTGCTGTGGTCAAAGCTACAGGAGCTGTTTGAGGTTTGTATAAAAGGAAAGGAAGCACAGAGAGGCCACAGTCAGAAGAAACACTCTGCTCTTATCTGTATTAAATGCAGCTTCTCTTTTTATTATTGATGTAAAGTCAAAGTGTTTGAGATCAGCTGAGGATCAGAGTGCAGCAGGGCTGGATGTGAGGATGGGGCACTCTTTGCTCTGCATGACGGGGTTATTGTGTAAGTACATTTGTGACATTGTTTGAATGGCACTGATTAATGAAAGTGTTTCTCATGTGTGAGAATTAGAGTGTATCACTGGTTTGAAGTGTTTATGTGAGAGTTTGAACAAAGCATATTTGTGATGTTTATGAAAGTTACAGACAAATGTTGGCTGGTTCCTTGGTTCAGTTTAGTCTGGAGTATCGTGTTGGATACATCGCTGCTTGTTGCACTTGACTCATTGCTGTGTACAAGTTCATATATTAATAGTGTTTTATGCACAGAAATATTTTGATGAGCAGTAACTGCGTCATGTGAAAACTTATCTTTAAAAAACACTTTTGTTCATTTTGATTTTGATTTTCTGTCAGTTTGATCCTGATGATGTTTAATCTTTACTTTAGTGCTCGGTTCTCTCTTCTACGTTAATGCTGAAGGTGAGAAATGGTTCATTTTCTTTTCTTCACATTTATATAATATGTATAATTTTAATCTGATATTTTATATTTCATGCACCATTTTAAATCACATCCTGTTTCTCTGTTTGTGCATCGTTTTATTTAAGATACTAAATGGGTTTATAAACAGTGAGTGAGTTAAATCCTGCAGGTCTGTGCAGTCACTCTGTGGTTTTACTCAGAATATTAATTAACTGCTTTAATTTGTTTCATAAAAACACATCTTATTATTTTCAAGTCCAAATGTCACCAGGATGCAGTAAATCTTTTGACTCTTAACAGCAGCAATAAAAATCAGTTCAGCTTCAAAATGACTTTATTCTTCCATCAATCTCTAACTTGATGTGTTTATGTGAACAGTTCCCAATAAGCCCACCGTGATCCTCCAACCATCCTGGCCTCAGATATACAGCAGTGAGACAGTCACTGTCAGATGTGGAGGAACTCAGTCGGTGTTTGTATGGAGAGAAGACAAGTTAATCAGACCTCGAACATCTGAATACAGAATCAGCAGAGCTACTGAGTCTGACAGTGGAGGATACAGCTGCTGCACCATGAGTCTTTCAGTCTGCAGTGACACCATCACACTGACTGTATCATGTAAGTTGGACACATTTCATTGAGTCATATTGTTCTTTGTTTTAGTTTAGTAACAAAATCAGAGAAAATCGTAACAAACATTAAACACAGATGTGATGATCTCAGTTTCTTCAGTACCTGCACATGTGTAGTTTCCACCACTGCAGCTCAGAATTATACACAATTATTTTGTTTTTATAATTTATTTGAAGTTGTGGATCAAACATGATCAATAAATACAGAATGAGCAGAGCTGCTGTCTGACGATGGAAATACAGATGCTGAAAAAAGAAAAGGCTGATCATCAACAGAGAAGAGTTCTGTTACCACATCACAGCCCTGGTTGGGGTCGGGGATAGCATACAGTATGAAAAACATCTGTGTGAATTATGACTGATAAATGCTGCTGACTGTGCACTGGTTATGCATCTTTATGCATATATATTTATGTGATCATGATCCTTAAAACAAACATTTAAATAAAAAACAGATTAACAAAAAATCTGAAAATAAGAGCGACCACAATCAACTGGCCTCAGATCAGCTAACAGTGTATAGTTCGCCTGTTTCTGCATTTAGGAGTACAGTTTGGTGACAGAGCATAAAAACAGTCTCACCTGATTCTTGATTCACTCGGATAAAGTTTTCATCATGTTATATACATCCAGTGTTAGCTCCTGGCTCTCTGGCTGGCTAACAGTTAGCTGAGATACCTGTGCTGTCCTCATGTGTGCTGCTGCCAGTTGTTGATTCTCATCAAATTTGCTTTGAAGACACTTTTTTTTCTTGTGCTGTTGGTGCCTGTTTGCATCAAGTGTGATGATCACACTGAGAAACCTGAGATCTATTATTGAACTCCATCCATCTTCTTAACCCATCATCCAGGGTTGTGACATATTAAGCACTTACTGAAATAAAAAAAATAATTATTATGAATTAATAAAAATAAATTGGATTTTTTTAAATTACTATTGAGTTTTTATGTTGAAATCTTTATTTGTTATATAACAAAGTTTTTCCTGAAGCAACTGACAGTCTGATGTTTGTCTTTCCTGTAACATCAACAGCAAGTAAACCCAGAGCCACACTGACAGCACAAAGTTCAGTCATACCAGCAGGGGGCAGTGTGACACTGAGCTGCTCTGTGGAGGGCTCTGCTGGCTGGAAGTTTGACTGGTTCAGACGTGATTCAGAGTTTTCTGGATCTCAGAAAATAGGAGCTGGAACATCAGAGCACACGATCAGTATTTCAGAAGGAGGCATCTATTACTGCAGAGGAGGGAGAGGAGATCCAGTTTACTACACAGAGGACAGCAGTGACGTCACAGTTGTGGAGATTTGTGAGTTTTAAACTTTCTATTAAGTTTCTCATGTGTTTCATACAAATGTAGAAATAAACATTGTGGCATCAACTCCAAAAAAAACCTGCATATTTATCGCTCATTAGCTGCTGTTAGTCTTTAAATTGTGTTTAATATTTGTATTAAATATTTTTGGCCTCTCTTTCTAAATGCTTCTTCATCCTAAACTGACTTTAAGTGGACATGAAAGACTACATGTATTAAGCCACAGAGCCATAAAACAAACAAACAAACAAACAAAAATAAAGGTTAATCCTGAACATGTTGTTATCCGAGGTCATCAACAGCTCAGCTAACATCAGGTCAGATCAGGGTCGGTAACCTGCGGCTCTTCCGCCCCTCAGCTGTGGCTCCCGCAAGCTTTGTGTGAAAAAATTAAAAATAAAAGTCCCACACAACATCCCCAACATCTGCAGGAGGAAGTTTACAGAGTGAGAAAAAGAAAAGTGTGTTTATAGCAGCAGCTACTGCAGCCAGAGAGAGTCTGACAGGCCCAGCTGTGAGCCACATGTTAGTATCCAGCTGTTCACTGTGTTCACCACCTCCAGAGGAAGAAAGTGTGCTGCTGTAACCTTCCCACGCCTCTCTCCATCTCTGCACTTTGCCGTAAGTTGACCCAGCAACCCGTTCTCACTCCCAAAGCGTAACATTTTACGCTAGGTGACAAATCGTCACCATATTACGTTTTCGGCTACCCACCACTGGATTCCAGCAATAACCCGCCGCGTACCATAAGAACGCCGAAGGTCTCCTTTCGCGTTCCTCAGGAACGCCGCGGGACGTGACAAAACGTCGACATGTTACGCCTCGGGAGTGAGAACGCTCTGGACCCAGAGCAGAAAGCTAGTTAGCAGCTACGAGCCAAACTCAGAACACTGAGCATCAGCCAGAGGTCTCCGTGGGTCAGAGCCGTGGATCTGGAGATAAACCTGCCGTTCTGACACTCATGTCAACATGACAAAGTCTGTTTTCCATAAGGAGACAAATTTGTGTTGAAAGTGTTACAAATGTGCACGATATGATCAACAAGCAATGATTTGTGACTTGAAAGCAGCTCACATTTGTGGATCTGTGTGAAGCTGGCAGTTAAATTAGACTCAAAACCCCACGTGGGCACGAGACGTGATCTGTGCGTGTCAGGTGATTCGTCCACATGTATTTAAGCTGTTGTGAGCTGTGTATTATCACCAGATATGCTGTTATTGTGCAATAAATATCTTTATGTTTTCGACCCTGAGCTGATGTATTTTATACTCAGGGCTGCCCGTGGCTGCATGAAAACAACAGAAGATGATCGCTCATTGAAATGGACTGAAGACATAATTATATACAAAGAGTTTTCATGATTATTCTTCTTATTTTACAATTATTTGACCACAGCTACTTAGACCCCCGGAGAGCAGCCATTTTGGGTTTCTACCTTAGACCCCCGCGGAGTCATCATTTTGCGTTTCTACCTTTAAAAGCCGGAGAGCAGTCAAATGCTGGAAGTGGAAGCTAAATTGGCTAGTCATTCATATGTATATTAGGTTGTTACCTAGGAATTCTGGAGGGAGGGGAGTGGGGGTGTGTGATTGAGGGGGTGGGGGAGTGGAGTGTTTCAGTTTGCCATCTTAGGGAGAAATCAACACACATGGGTGTAGGTCCTTTGTTGCTGACATTTATTGATGAAAACAGTACAAAAAACCAACCATTTGTACACATATGTACAAATAATAATAAAAAGTGAGTGAGTACATTTCAACATTTTCAGCAATCACTCACAATCCTGGCACTGCCATGGTATCTGTCGTCTGCATTTACCACATGTGTATCTGTAGCAGTGAACACATCGCACAGTGGCCTGATTTTTCTTGCATTTGTGTTTGACCTGACCTTGGCCTTAGCCGTTGGCTCTCCATCTGCAGCGTACGCTTCTATTGGGGTGAAAGGGAGACAGGTCCCCACATGTTCTTCACGCCACACTGTGCCGTCTCAGTCCCCAAACAAGCTCTCTTTTTCGGTGGAGAAGCAGTCTCCTCATCTGCAGTGTGAACAAATTCAAATTGTGAGCAATGGGAAGGTCAAACAAAATCACAAATGCATGCATAGATACTAATTATAATTCCAGTATCTCCTCCTCTGTATCCTCTGCATTTTCTTTCCTTGGAGAGGAGGTCCGTACACCACAGAATTCTTCAGGGCAATGAAGGATTAGGCTAAGTGCAGTGAGATTGTATCATATATATACCCTTGATCACAATTGATCAGACATTATTCTGATACAGAGGAGGAGATACTGGAATTATAATTAGTATCTATGCATGCATTTGTGATTTTGTTTGACCTTCCCATTGCTCACAATTTGAATTTGTTGGAAATAACAATTTATCTTATTTCTTAGGTGTTATCAACCTCTGCTGCCACGCTGACGGCGTATGCAGCCATATGCTGAAAATGTTGAAATGTATTCACTCACTCACTCACTCAACGGCGCTGACCAGTTGCCGTGTTTTATAACATGATTGACATGGCAGCACTGAATGCACATGTGCTGTATCAAGCATGCACCGGGACGAAGGAAAGACGGGTGGACTTCCTGGTGGCGCTTGCAACAGATAAAATTTATATTGATAAAAACAGTACAAAAACAGTACAAAAAACCAACCATTTGTACTCTGATTGATGCCACAAATAACAAATAACACTGCAACCCGTCACACCCCGCTTAGCGACACTGCAAGCGATTATGCTTTTATTGTACCAGTGGTCTGATTGATGCCACAAATAACAAATAACACTGCAACCCGTCACACCCCGCTTAGCGCCACTGCAAGCCACATATGCTTTTATGACAAGTCCACCCGCAGTGATCGAGCAAAGACTGATAAGTTCGCTGCAATTTCCAGTGTGTGGGGATCATTTGTCACCAACTGCATCACGTGCTACAACCCTGGTCTACATATCACCGTTGATGAACAGCTTTTCCCATCAAAGACTCGGTGCTGTTTCCTGCAGTATATTGCAAGTAAACCGGACAAGTTTGGGATCAAGTTTTGGGTGGCTTGCGACCTAAAATCCAAGTACATTTGCAATGTCTTCCCATATCTTGGCAAGGACCCCAATCGTCCCACTGGGGAGAGACTTTCTGAAAATGTAGTAATGAGGCTGATGGAACCATTCCTAGACAAGGGCAGAAATGTTACCACGGACAATTTTTTGTGGTGTTTTACTGTCAGATGTGAGATTCAGGGAGGTGAAGGAGCTCAGTGGACGTATGAATGGAGAGCAGCCAAGTTAAACACACCTCCAACATCCAATGAATACAGAATCATCAGAGCTACTGAGTCTGACAGTGGAGGATACAGCTGCCGGGGCAGAAGGGACTATTTCTTCTCAGAGTGGAGTGATATCATCACACTGACTGTATCATGTAAGATCTTTCATCCAGATTATTTCAAATTACTTATTGTGTTAATCTAACCTTTAATTGAAAATGAGTCATCTGCCTATTAAATAAAATCACAAATCAGATGTTAATTTATTTATTTTTTATTCTAGTAACTTTCAAACATGATAACAGACAGTTTGTGTTTATATTACAAAACTGATCATTTAACCATTTGTGGACAGGCTGCAGTCTTCAGTGTCCATGAACAGCATCAACATGCTGGTTCAGACGTTTCTTCTCAGGGTAGAAATTCTTTCTTTTCTTCTTGTATAAAAATATTTTTAATGTTAGTTTTAATTCAAAATTAATGGTTAAAAACATGTAACACATGTGAACATCATAGAAAAAGCAAGTGAATGTTTCAGTTCAACAAGCGCTCCAGTCAGACATTAAACTTCAGTAACACTGTGCAGTTATGAAACTTTAATCTGAGTCAAACTGATTTAATCAGCATTAAATAAATCAATGAAATAAACATCACCCCACAGATACAACCCCAGTGAATTATGTCCAGTGTTCACTCAGTGTGGGTGTTAAACTGTGTGACTGGAGTCGTGCTTTGTGGCATCGAGAGCTCAAAACACTCCGTCAGCAACAAACTGAGTATGGATTAAAAAAGTACACTTAGTGACAGACAAACAGGGTATTTTAAAACTTTACTTATACTCGATACCACTATAATTACTGCTTGTGAATTGAAATGCATTCTGGGATACCTGGCTGCCTCACGTCCACAGTACCACCAGTTCATCGCAGTCGATTTTCTAGTATTGATCTGTGCTGACTTACTCTACATGGTAACCAATCAGATGTTAGACGAGCTGCAGTGGCAGCGTTAAACAAGACCCTCCACAGGTTGATCACATTTTGGCAAGTTTGGTCTCACGAGGAACACAAACTCCATCTTTAGCTGAATTAAACTCAAAGGACTCCTGTGTGGTTTTATTTTATTGGAGACTTCATTGGAGTCTGTCAGCCTCTCTGATTGTTCAGTTTTTCTCTGTAAATAAGGTGTTTACATTATTCAAAATTAAATTTAAGATCATAGAAAACTACCTGAACTTGATGTTGGAACCATGTCAGCGATGGTCACGGTGCTCGAACAATAACAGACACCATTCAGTGTAGTGTGACTTTAGACTATTATTAAAGGGAAA
The DNA here is from genome assembly GCF_965226115.1 of Aulonocara stuartgranti. Taxonomy (NCBI): domain Eukaryota; kingdom Metazoa; phylum Chordata; class Actinopteri; order Cichliformes; family Cichlidae; genus Aulonocara; species Aulonocara stuartgranti. The sequence goes on from NC_138941.1 coordinate 42,931,438, forward strand.
AGTAGAGAGGACACAAACAAACTGACCATGGATTAAACATGGATAAAGTACTTTGTATTTGTAACATTTGTCTTTGAATAGATGAAGAATAAATCAGAGGGAATCTGTTGTGTAGTTGTGCATGAAGACAGTCTAATGTGTCACATGCAGGTAAATGTTTTCTGTTTGGTGCTAGAAGCTAAATGACTGAGTGAATTGGGCTCGTTATTGGGCTCATCTCGGACGGGGATGAGTCTGCCTACAGGAGGGAGGTTGAATGTCTGGTGTCCTGGTGCAGCCACAACAACCTGGTGCTGAATGCCCAGAAGACAGTGGAGATTATTGTGGACTTCAGGAAGCACACAGCCCCACTCCCCCCCATCATCCTGACTGACACCCCCATCACCTCTGTGGACTCATTCCGCTTCCTGGGTACCACCATCACCCAGGACCTGAAGTGGGAGCCCACCATCACCTCCGTCATCAAGAAAGCCCAGAAGAGGATGTACTTCCTGAGGCAGCTGAAGAAATTCAACCTGCCAACACGGACGATGATGCAATTCTACACTGCAATCATCGAGTCCATCCTCACCTCCTCCATCACCGTGTGGTACGCTGGAGCCACTATCAGGGACAAACAGAGACTGCAGCGTGTTGTGCGCTCTGCTGAGAAGGTGATTGGCTGCAGACTCCCATCTCTGCAGGACCTGTACACCTCCAGGACATTGCGGCGTGCAGCTCGGATCTCAGCTGACCCTTCTCACCCTGGACACAGTCTGTTCGACCTGCTCCCCTCAGGCAGGAGGCTCCGGTCCATTCGCACCAGAACCTCTCGCCATAAGAACAGTTTCTTCCCCTCTGCTGTCGGACACATGAACAATAACCGTATGACTGTTCCCACCACTAACACATGACCCTACGCTGTGTTCACTGCATCATTCCATGTTTGGCACTGATCACCACCTGCACTCATGTATATATCTTTCTACGTAGCACTCATAATTCTTATTCTCATGTATATATCTCATGTATATCTCATGCACATATCTTTCTACGTAGCACTTTTAATTCTTATTCTTACTTTTATTTTTCCATGTCTATTTAAGTGCAATTTATGACAGTATGTTTGCACTGAAGCACCGCAGCAATTTCCTAATGTTGTAAACCTGCTCAACATTTGGCAATAAAACCCTTTCTGATTCTGATTCTGATTCTGATTCTGAATGTGTGAAGTTTGATCATTACTATTAAGCACTTACTGAAAAAAACAACAAATTGCATATTTCTAAAATGATTCTTGAATTTTTTTACTTTCTCTTTAAAATCTTTATTTATTGTAACAAAGTTTTTCCTGAAACAACTGACAGTCTGATGTTTGTCTTTCCTGTAACTACAACAGCAAGTAAACCCAGAGTCACACTGACAGCACAAAGTTCAGTCATACCAGCAGGGGGCAGTGTGACACTGAGCTGCTCTGTGGAGGGCTCTGCTGGCTGGAAGTTTGACTGGTTCAGACGTGATTCAGAGTTTTCTGGAGCTCAGAAAATAGGAGCTGGAACATCAGAGCACACGATCAGTATTTCAGAAGGAGGCATCTATTACTGCAGAGGAGGGAGAGGAGATCCAGTTTTCTCCACAGAGGACAGTGCTGCAGTTACAATTCAGAAACAAGGTGAGGGTGAAATTTTGTTGTGAAATAAAAAAAAAAAAACAATGACTACATTAAAGTAACCATTTATAAATATAATTTTTTCAGTTTAATATTTGTTTTTATTTGTTTGTTGAACAGTTATGGCTGCTGTGAATCTGCAGCACAGCTGGTCTCAGATATTCACTGGTGAGACAATCACTCTCAGATGTGAGATTCAGGGAGGTGAAGGAAAGGTGTGGAAATATGAATGGACAGCACCCAACACAAACAGCCCTCCAACATCCAGTGAATACAGGATCAGCAGAGTTTCAGTGTCCCACAGTGGAGTCTACAGATGTCGGGGTAGCAGTGACTATCTCTTAACAGGATGGAGTGATGCCTTCAGACTGACAGTTTCATGTGAGTTGGACCATGATTCATGCTGACATTTCATGTTTTCATGTTTACATCTGTCTTAACAGGAAAACTCCAACAATGATCCAGCTGTCTGCAGGCAGCTCAGGACAACAGTTTTTCTCACTGTGCAAACAGAAAGGAGAGACACCATGGAGGCTCTTAAAATATCAGCAATTTAAAGAGGAATGTACAGAGATGACAGTTTGATAAGAGAATGATAAATCAGTGAAATCTTTAGTTTGTTAAACAGTCTAATGTGTCACATGCAGGTAGGGATGGGAATGGATAAGAATTTATTGATTCTCATTGGCTCCACTTTGAGAGTCGCCACCATCTCTAAGCAGAATATCAAAGACATTCATGCAGATTAGAGGCTGTGAGGTCAAATGTTTGTGCATGTTGGAGGTATTTCCCCTCTTTGTTGGGATCATTACTGGAAAAAAGTAAAGCAAAAAAATTCTTACACAAAATCAGCACAAAGAGACCTTAAATCAGTTGTCATGGTGATTCTACAGTAGAAACATGAACAGGTAGAAATGGAGCTGCAGCCTGACTGCTCATCAGTTTGTTAGGATGAAGTTCATCACTCTTGGTTATTGGCTAGCTTAGCATTAGCATGCTATCCTTGCAGGTGCTTTAAAGAGCTCCAACAAAAACTACTTTGTTTCTGTTTGTAGATAAATTAATCAGTGAATGTTTAAAGTTTGGTCAGTGCTGTAACAAGTTTATTCTTGAGGGTGATTTAATGTTTTACTTATTTTGTTTCTTCAACAGCAAGTAAACCCAGAGCCACACTGACAGCACAAAGTTCAGTCATACCAGCAGGGGGCAGTGTGAGACTGAGCTGCTCTGTGGAGGGCTCTGCTGGCTGGAAGTTTGACTGGTTCAGACGTGATTCAGTCTCTTCTAAAGCTCAGCTCATGAGAGGAAATGAAGCAAACAGAGTTATTAGTGTCTCACAAGGAGGTCTGTACCACTGCAGAGGAGGGAGAGGAGATCCAGTTTACTACACAGAGGACAGCAGTGACGTCACTGTTACAGAAACTCGTGAGTTTAATTATTTTATTTCTACCACACTAAGAGGTCATTATGTAATGTGTGCTAACAACTTTATCTAATAGCTGTGAGTTTATTAACCCTCAGATAAGTTTTCTGCTCATTAAGATTACTTGGAGAGGTGGGAAAATAGAAACATTTATTCAACTTTGTTTTTGATTTAAGTCCACAATTGTGAGACTAAGGACTCACCCTTACAGAGAATGTGTTCTCCAAAAAACATCAACAAAACAATTCAGACCTTTAAAAAATGTGTTTTAGCTACAAAAGTTCAAATTCCAAAGAAAAATGAGACCTTGCAGTGAAAAGTTTCAGATTTTGTTTTAATAACAAACAACAAAACAATTGTTTCTTTGTTACAGTGTTGATGTAAATACCAGCCGTACCTGCAGGTGTAAACATGAGACTGGGCTGTAACAATGTAAACACTAGGGGTGCAACGATACACAAAATTCACGGTTCGGTTCGGTTCGATACTTTGGTGTCACGGTTCGATATTTTTTCGATACAAAAAAAAATGTTCATGCCTTTTTAATTTGTCATTTATTAAAATTATAAATATATATTTTAACTCAAAAGTACAGTTTTTAAATTTAACCCTAACCCTTGTGCGTGTTTTTTTATTTTGACAGCGAATGCGCACCTGCGGACCACTTATGTGCAGCCCTGGTTATTTAGCTCGTCATATTGCAGCCACAGAAATTCTTTTGTCCATGAAACCATAAAGCTGCACTTTCTTTTTGCCTTATAGTCTGATTTGTCATAACTTCTCCGTTTTGTGGTAAGCTTTTCTTTGGCTGTCACTTCTTCACCCTGACCTGTCTTATTTGGCTCAGCAGAACTGAAATATATATCCTGCTGCTTATACACACACACACACACCCACACCGGTCAGCGATTCTCTGCGCGATCAACCTCTCACATGTTTAAGCTTGCTGCGGGAGATTTCACTTGTCATGTTTGCATAGTAAGCTAACGATTGATAAGACGATGTCAGAGGAATTGGTGCACAAATTATCATCACTCACCAATCAGTGCTGTCGCTCTCTATACACAGTTCGCGCGATTGCAAAGTGAAAGCAAAAAACAAGCGCAAATTCAAACGCGATTTCAATATGTCACATATTGACAGTGGCTCACCGATGCCAATGACATAATTACCCAGCTACATTTCCGAAAGAATGCAAAAGCATTGACATATATTTTTCCTTCCTACAATAGCCCGAGCCCTGTATCTGATTGAGGAATCACTCATCTTTGGAAAAGAGAGTTTATTACAGAGAAATGGCTCTTTCCAAAATAAAAGCTATACTATACGCTTCTTCTGGGCTATATTCTCAGCAGCATATTAAACATATCAGGTCCCCATAAGGAGAATCATGTGCTAACGGCTGTCTAAATGACTCGGGTAAAGTTAGTAGCATGCTTGTTGTTTTTGTCTGCTTCCACTTGTCTTTGCACTAGGATGCTGTCGACGTAAATGTGCAGTCATATTCGTTGTGTTCCCACTAGTGCTTTCAGGTTAATCTCGTTGAAATGACCTTAACGCCACAACACGGCAAATCTCCGTTAACAAGCTACCCCTGATCGCCCGTGCATGGGGCTGGACAGCGTCAACATGTTAACGAGCTAACTAGTTCCCACCCATGTAATTAAGCATTGCGTGGCACATCCAACATACTGTTTTACTTTAGTCCATGATGCGCTTACCTTCAGGGTCATACGTCACATGAAAACCAAAATAATTCCAAACGCCAGATCTGAATGAGGTTCAATTTGCCATGTTGCAAGGAGAGCTTAACTTCTGTCTCGCTAGCTTGCCCTACGCTCTTCCTTCTGACGATGCTGTCTGTGTTGAGTGCTCAGTGGATCTGCGCTCGACAGTGCAGCCTAGGCGGAGTAGTCGAACGCAGATTCACTGAGCGCTCAACACAGACAGCATCGTCAGAAGGAAAGTTGATAAAATAAATTACAAATTTTGTATTGTTCGATACATATGCGTACTGAACCGAAAGCACTGTATCGAACGGTTCAATATCGATACGAATATCGTTGCACCCCTAGTAAACACTGTATATGAGAGTTGTGTTGGATCTGATTGTTCAGTGTTCAGCATGGTGATGGCTGAGGGATCAAAGCTGTTCCTTAGTTTGTTAGTTTTTGTCTTTATGGCTCTGAAATGTCTGCCTGAAGGTAGACGTTCACACAGTGCATGACCTGGGTGAGATGGATCCTGAAGGATTTTCTTCGTGTTCCTGAGGCTGCGGGAGCTGTGCAGTTCTTCAAGTGAGGGCAAAGGATGGCCGACTATCCTCTGGGTGACCTGTATAACCCTGTGGAGCTATTTCCTCTGTGCTACTGTGCAGCTGTGCTATACAGTTCTTCATGTAGCACAGTATGCTATCAAAAACCAGCTACAGGTCAGGGTGTTTGAGAATATCTCAGTGCATCCTGATGAAACAGTCCTGCCTCTGGACAGGTTTTGACTGTTTTTGTGCTGATTGTAGCAATTTTACAAAGTGGGATGTGGCCGTGATGAAAACAGTTATCAGTGGTCAGACTGGCCCGAGGTGTGGTTTAAACCTGTAGCCTGTTTGAGGTTGATTTTTTTTCACTCACGTTACTCTCATGTTTTAAACAGCAGAAGTTTTATGTTTCTATTTGTGTCTAACTGGATATTTTTCTGTGAACAGTTCCCAGTAAGCCCACTGTGACCCTGCAGCCATCCTGGACTCAGATATACAGCGGTGAGACAGTCACTGTCAGATGTGAGATTCAGGGAGGTGAAGGAGCTCAGTGGACGTATGAATGGAGAGCAGCCAAGTTAAACACACCTCCAACATCCAATGAATACAGAATCATCAGAGCTACTGAGTCTGACAGTGGAGGATACAGCTGCCGGGGCAGAAGGGACTATTTCTTCTCAGAGTGGAGTGATATCATCACACTGACTGTATCATGTAAGATCTTTCATCCAGAGTATCTAAATAAGGAAAAAGCACTTCTTCTTTCTTACAGCTTTATAACTGTCTTTCATGTTGGTCAGTAAAATGTTTAGTTTTTATTCCAACAACAAAAACCTGAACAGCAGCTTTTTATTCACAGTGAAGAGAACAAAACATATGAGAGTAACTTCTCTGCTGTGCAGCTCTAATACATGAAAGATGAAATGCAGAACAAATGCTGAATCTGTCTCAGCTGCTCCACCACATCCACTAAGAAACATTAAATCCACTGATTGTTCCTCATGTGTGTTTTTAACTTAGAAATGCAGCAAATTAAATATGAAAGATTAGTGTTGTGTTTGTGTGATAGTTGTACAGTTTGTTGTAGCTTCACCATTAAAGTTATGTGATATTTATTATTTCCATATTTCCACCAAGTTATTTCAACTGGTTTGATTCAGTCATTGACTTTTGTTCTTTTTCTAAACTGAACTGCAGATAAACCAAAGGCCAAACTGAGAGCTGATAACACAGCTGTTCCAGTAGGGGGCAGTGTGACCCTGACCTGCTCTGTGAGCCCATCATCATCATCTGGATGGAAATACTACTGGTACAGAGATGAGAAATCCTCTGAAGCCCTGACCACACAAGATGCAGTTTTCCACTCAAATGGACAAATCAGTGTCTCACAGGAAGGACTCTACAGGTGCAGAGGAGGAAGAGGAAACCCAGTTTACTACACAGAGGACAGCCAGTCAGTCAGGATTGGGAAAACTGGTCAGTTTAACATGAAGTCAGATAAATTCCTGATTAAGGAGGAAGATGAAGAACAAAAGGCATTAACATTTTTGACATTCATGTGTTTTTATTGTACTTTCTTGAACAGTAACAGCCTCAAACAGGCCTGTTGTGACTCTGTATCCAAACTGGTCTGAGATATACAGAGGAGAGACGATCACTGTCAGATGTGAGATCCATGGAGGAGACACTGAGTGGGATTATGAGTGGGAAACAAACAGCATGATAAAAGCTCCAAATCAAAATGAATACAGGATTAGATCTGCTTCATCATCCAACAGTGGAAACTATCGCTGTAAGGGCAGAATGAAAAGTTCACAGCATGAAACAACAGAGTGGAGTGATTCAGTCACACTGACAGTTTCTGACAGTAAGTAGAGTCATAGTTCATTTAACCTGGAAATAGAAACAGTTTGTAAAAATGTGTTTTTATTAGTACATGTTGAGATATTTGACATGTTTAGATAGTCTCACTCTTAAAGTTCATCATAAATATTTGTGAGTCAACATTTTAGTGACATTGAATTCAGAGTTAAGAGACGAAAGATTGAGAGCAAATCTTTGTTGAACAGATGAACCCCGTCCTGTCCTCACTGTGTCTCCATCATGGCTGAGTCCTGGAGCCTCAGTAACTCTGAACTGTGAGGTTGAACATCCGTCTGCAGGATGGAGCTTCTACTGGTATAAAGCTGTTCCTGATCTATCAGAGAAATCCTCCAGTTATGAGCTGCTACCTGATGGCAGTGGGACTGCACAGGACTCCTACATCATTCATGGACAGACACACACAGCAGGATATGTGTGCAGAGCTGGAAGAGGAGACCCAGAGTATCACACTGATCACAGTCAACCAAAGTTTGTCTGGTCTGCAGGTCAGTTTGTTTCTCTCTGTCCTTTCAATGAAGTGAGATTATGTTGTAACTTTTATTCAAGATGATCAGTTTGAGGAATTTTAATCTTGTTGATAATTTGAAAGTCTGTAAATCTGGCTGCATGACTATCAGGACTCCTGTGAACCACAGAGAAGTCAAACGTAGATGTTCACAGTGATATTTTGAATCCTAACATCTGTGAGCTTTGTCTCTTAACTGCATGTCGTTTCCAGATGTTCATTCAGCAGCGTCTCTCACAGTGAGTCCTGACAGAGTGCAACACTTCACCTCTGACTCTGTCTCACTGACCTGTGAGGGAAACTTCACTGAGTGGAGAGTGAGGAAGTTCTCTGAGGACGGCCGACTCTCTGACTGTAGGAGAATGACTGGATCCACATGTGACATCAACACATCAAAGTCAGATACTGCAGTGTACTGGTGTGAGTCTGGATCAGGAGAGTTCAGCAGTGCAGTCAACATCACTGTACAGAGTATGTTATTATACATTTACTTCTTGGATTTTAATGAGTTAGACATCAAATGTGTATTTCTCCCATTATTTTCTTTGTGGCATACAGTATTTTTACCGTAGTCTTTAAGTGTACAAGATCAGATCTTCATGATGAAAAGCATTTGTACAATCTGTTCTTATTATTGTTCGTCAGCTTTTTCTCAAAGTGTGCACCAGCTGATGTGACTGAAACAATTGTGTGTGATTGTGTCACAGATGATGGTGATGGTCCTATCCTGGTGAGTCCTGTTCATCCTGTGACTGAGGGAGCTTCTGTTAGTCTGAGCTGCAGTTTGAGAACACAAAAAATACTTTCCAATGTGTTTTTCTATCACAATGACAAACTTATTCAAAATGATCCCCGAGGGGAGCTGAAGATCTCTGCAGTGTCAAAGTCTGATGAAGGTTTCTACAAGTGTCAGTACTCAGGAAGAGAGTCAGCACAGAGCTGGATGTCAGTTAAAGGTGAGCAGGATCAAAACATCTGATGGAGTTTTATAAACCAATGACTGAGAAGGAACATTAGATTGTCTGATTTAAGTCTCAAAGTCACTTGGCTCTATTTTATAAATGCATTTGTTTATAAGATTATAATTTATTAATAATTAATTTCTGTTTTGTGTTACAGTAACTGTGTCAGGAGCTGACAGCTCTTCGTCTCCTGTGTGGTTGATGGTTGGACTGGTTTGTGGAGTCTCTCTCATTATTATTCTCCTGCTCTTGTTGTATCGCTGCAGACAGTCCAAGTGTAAGAGCCTCTTTTCTGTTTTTATTATTATTCATATTACATTAGGAATCTTTCAGGGTTACTAAACTAAATGACGACTTTATTGTAGAAATTAAACTCAGTACAAATCCAAATTTAAATAAAAGTTGGAAACCACATTTCTACAATTCTTAGGAAAACAAACTATGAGGAAAGATGTGACAAAGCAAAGGAAAACTGAGGCAGTTTATAAAACACATGATAATGAGATGATGAGTAACAGGTGTTAACTAACTAACTAAAGCCTCTTTGCCATTAGTAATTACTCAGATCGACTGGTTTTCCATCACGCTCAAGTACCACCTAATGTGTGTGGTCATCGTCATAGTGACGTGGTCGAGCACCCCATGACTTAATTAATATTTGTCACAAATGATTCAACAAAGGTGAACATCACGGCGATGATATACCTGCTGCTCGGTCTGTGGCTTTCTATAGACTCGGGGCCACGGTGTTGCTTGTGTAGCCATTTCTGGGTTGCCGGGTTTCAAAAATGGCTTTTTTTTTTTTATCAATAAGAAGCTCTCGTAACTCATCGAGTGGTGCCACTGACCAGTCAGTCGGTGGCATGTACTCTATTGACGTCACATTTTGGGATCACCTTGGATCACTTGGAACTCCGGTTGAGTAAATACTAAAATAGTACTACTGGATCTGATGGAAAACCCTGAAAACTGTGTTTTAGTTACTAATGGAAAACATGTTAACAGAATGACACAAGAAACAGGGGAGAATAAAACAGGAAATGACTGACACTGAGACCTCGAGTAAGTGGTCAGCACTTAAACCGATCTTTATTATCATTATTAATATTGACTCTTCATTCAGTCTCCATTAACAGGAACATTTCTTAGGTTCAGTTTCATCCAAATAACCAACTGACTACATGCACAAAAGATCAGAAACAAACAGGATTTTACAACCTGATTGTATCTTTAACTCGACTGAAAGAATCCACAAATGTTGTTGTTTCATATCAGAACAACACAAACAGTAACACCATGATGGGTTCATGCTCTGAAAATATCTGATAGTCCTGTTGTTGACTTAAACACAACTAATGAAACTCTGTAAAAGGTTTTTCTGTTTTTTCATTTATCTTTGAAAAATCTGTCATGTTGGTTTTCATGTGTGAGGCACTGAAACACTGGTGCAGTACATCATGTGAAAAGTACAGAGCAGCTAGAGATGAAACAGTCTTTTCATTTAAGGAAACTGGCACCATGTCATTGGTTTACAATTGTGTAACTAAAATATGAACATTTCAGCAGATAAACCCCCAGATGTCATTTACTCTAATATTGAACTGGAAAACTTTGGAAATAAGTGTGAGTACACAAAATATACAATGTAGAAAAAAAGCCTGGAAAGTTTTTGAAAAGTTAAAAAATGTATTAAATGTTTTTCTTTTGTGGATTCGATCATCTTAACAGGGAAGCATCATAAACCAGAGCAGAGTGCTGTTTATGCTAATGTGAAGACGGGAGATGCAGGTACAGTCACAACAGTCTCATTCAGTGTTTGTACTTGAATGTGTCATCACATCATTATATTGCAGGTAATTATAGGTCAACATGGAGTTTAGTTATTCACTTACTAATCAGTGTTTCAGCTTTACTGAATCACAGCATCCACAGATTCTGACCCAGACCTCAATCACAAAACACACACATGCAAAGCTGAAGTGTCACAGGCAACAAATGATTTTTACTTAGATTTCTTTCCCTGTAGTTGTAAAAAGTTTAAATTCCATGTGTATCCAACATGTTTGTATCATATCTGTGCTGAACAAATGTGTCCTGAGCTCTGACGTCTCTTTTAGAGGACAGTCTGATGTATGCTGAGGTCAAACAGCCCAAAAAAGAAAAAGCCAAGAAAAACAAAGGTGAGCAAAGTCTGCCATCATCTCCACTGAATATTGTTCAACATGTTTATCTGCTCTTAAAATGTAAATCTGTTTATATTAATATTTGTATTTAGGTTTTCATGCGTACTAATTACTTGGTTAATAAAATCTAGTTTTATCTTTGCATCAGTGGAGACATCCAGTTTCCTCCTGGTTAATGATATTATTGTTTTCAATGATCTTCTCTTCATTCACAGGAAAATCAAGTCCTGCAGCTGATGCAGCAGTTTATTCTGAAGTCACATCAGGAAGCTCTCTCAGTAATTCTGCTGCCATGCAGGCTGATTTATTCTTCACATTATTAAATGTCTTCAGCTCATAATATCTTTACATGTTGGAAATCACTTTGTCTTTTTGTGCTTGTCTTACAGGTCAGTGAGGAGAGCTGTAGCAGCAAAGCCAAGAAGAAGCTTTTTATGAAGCCACTCTTGCTCCTCTGCTGCCCAAATATCAGACATGCTCAGCTTTATGTACAGTTACAATATTAAGTAATAATATCCTATAGACTGAGTACTCTCTTATAGCATAAAGCATATTTCTATTTGAAATCTATGCTCTATACATTCAGCTGTTTTTATATTCATTCTTAAAGCTTTCTTTTTATAAAACCTTGAATGTTTCCTGTTTCAGCATCAGTGAGAACAAAGTGTGAAATATGTGATCTTAGAAGCTGATAGCTCGAGTTAAAGTCAGCAGTGTTACATTAGAAAGTACTGTTATGGGCACCTACAGATACTTTTACTGTATTTGTTTAAAGATCTAAATGATATAAAAATGATCTGATCAGTACTGTATGGATTTGAATGTAATGAATATTTTTCTTGTTTTCTTTTTTGTTTTGTCTTAAACATTTGTAACAATGTCATGTATTTATAGTTAGTTTGTTCCTGCCAAATGAACTAAATGAATAAATAACAACAGAAATGATCGTGTGTCATTTACCTGTATATTTTCCATGGTGTTCATCATAAAATAAAGGAAGAAAAACTTAATTCAGACAGAGTAGCGATCTACAGAATTCCGAACTGGAAGATCATGTTTATAAATCAAATTAATCCATAAAGAGACACGTTCCCTTTATTCACCTGGTTTTAGGTAATTCTAGTCATTAATAACTTGAGAACAAACGTGTCAGTACTTAAGATCAACATGTGAAGCAAACCCAACCTCCCAATGTCTTCTGCAGAGATGAGCAGCTGTGATAGCCAGTGTTACTGTGGGACAGTATGTTTGAGGTCAGTTAAATTACACACCTTCCTGCTATGTGATGTTACACCATCCTCACCACCTCACTGCGCCTCGTCCTCACATCCAGCTCTGTGATGCCAAAACAGCAGCAAATGATCAGAAACAGTCAGTCATCAGCAATGTCCTATATATGAAGCACAACATGGTTAATTAACAACTGCACGATAGTGAACAATGAACAAACACAAGGAAAAATGTCTACTGTGTCAAAGCTGACCCATCACTCAGTGGAGATTTGATTTAATAACAAACCAATCAGAGATGTTAGAGTTGTAAAAATGAGTGAAAGTCTCCTTCATGTGACTTACTTAACTGTGAAGCTGTGGTTTGTTTACTGCTGAGCTGCTCGTGTGCAGTTTCCAGCCTACTGCAATCGGTCTTTTTGATCAACAGCACCAGAGTGCCTTCTACTGACTCAATAAGACATTAGCTGAGTTCTGGTTATTTAATTTTAACCATGTCAAACTCATTTTACATCACAGGCCACATACAGCCCACTTTGAGTTTATGTGGATGGGACCAGTGAAAGTAATGTTTCAATTACACATGTAATCCTGAGATAGTTTATATTAAAAAAAATAAATGAAGTGCTAGTCTTTGTGTTTCAAATTTTAAAAAGAAATTTTGTAATATTACAGAAATCTATTATTTGATTACTCAGGTGTAGCTTGAAGGGCCAAGAAAATCTTCGTCAGTAGGAAAATCTTTAAAACTCATGAAAAAACAATTAAAAGTTCAACATTTCTGTTCTTCACATTTTCCTTCCAATAGTGCCATCTAGTAAGGTGGACTGGAGCCTGGCCCCCGGGCCTTATGTTTGACATCCCTGACTTAACCTGTCACATTGTCACATTTATATTATCACGTTGTATCATGTATGAGAGGTAGATTCATATAAACCACTGTGTCAGCCCAGATCCTTTCTATCTGGAATAGCTGGTTTGGGGTTTTTTTGCACTTCAAGTTTTGTTATAATCAGCTAGAACAAAATTATTCAAATTATTTTAATGAAAATATAGACCAGTGGTGGCCAAAACTTAGATAAAGTCAGTTATGGGTCAGACTTTAAACTGAATAGAGACATGGCCATTTTACTTATCAAAACCAACCTTTAACCACTATTCACCAGCCCTCCTTTATTGGGTATAACATTGCTTTCCTGAAGCTCAATCATGATGATCAGAATTTTTCAGTGTCAGTTAAATTATAATTTATGGCAAAGCCAATAACAGCAGAATGATGCACAACACTGTTTTAGTTTCAGAACCACATAAAGACTGTCCATTTGAAATTAAGCAATTAAAACAGCAAAATTCATTACAGATGTGAAAATAAGAAAATCACTGTCCCTCCATACACCTTGTTCTTGTGCAGAATCAACATATCAGGTACTTAAATCCAAGAGTGGAGAATAGTTTGTATTGTGTCACATAGTGGGATCCATGTGGGAAGCCATGTTTACACTGATATAGAACAGAAGTGTTCTATATATGAAGCACCACGTGGTTTATTAACAACTGCAGGATAGTGAACAATGAACAGACACAACGGAAAATTTACTGTGTCAGAGCTGACTCATCACTCAGTGGAGATTTGATTTAATAACACAAACCAATCAGAGATATTAAATTAGAGTTGCAACAAGAGTGAAAGTCATCTTCGTGTTACTTACTTTTCTTTCTTTCTTTTTTTTTTACTTAAATAAAGTCAGATTAAAAAAATGTTTTTACTTTTTTAAGTAGCAGACTTGGGGAAATGTTGATGGCAGCACACAGGATATGGAAAACTAAGCAGCTAAATCTGTGAAGTTGTGGTTTGTTAACTATTGTGCTGCAGGTGCACAGGCCGTCTGTTGGAGCCACAACAGCACTATGGTGCCCTCTACTGACTCGATAAGACATTACCTCAGTACTGACAATTTTTTAGCAAATGGATGTGAAACTCATTTTAAGTCTATAGTGTTCACATTTTTTCAGAAGGAAGTACAAGAAAAATATCTGTCATTTTAAAAAGTCTTGATTTGCTTTGGCACTTGAAATTACAAGTTACAGCCCTATAGGGGCACCTAGGTGCATCATAAAGGGCCAAGAAGATCTTTACTAATAGGAAAATTATAAAACTGACAAAAACAAACAAACAAACAAAAAAAAGCCAATTAAATATGCACTTAAACATGCTGAATATGTTTATGATTAATTTGCTGCTTTTCTATCAACCTGAGATTTGCTTTTTTTTTTTTTACTGGTGGACAATGCACCCACTCTTATTTTGAAAATTCAGTCACTACTTACCTTTCTCGGGTGGACGATCGTTTTTATGAAACTCAATCATGATGATCAGAATTTTTCAAAGTTGAATAATTATTTGTGGCAAAGCAGATAAGAAACATCCAAACACAGTGTATCACTTTATAAGTATCCCTGCATTTAGATACAGCACCCTGGGTTCCTTCCCCCTTAATCTGTGTTATTTTACAAAACACACAAAGCCCACTCAGTCAACTAAGGGTAATAATTCGGCCCAAAAGGTATTTCTAAAACATTATACACATTTACATTTGTGGGCTCACGTGAACAGAGAATAAAATAAAAGCCAGCAATAGCCAAGTAAACTAACCCTTTGGAGCCCTGAGCAGCAGATTGAGTATGATATGTTAACAAGCACCGCCCTTGCAAGTGAGCAGTACTAGAAGGAGTTACTCACCCCAACCATCACTTCTTTATTGTTGCTATCAAACAAACGGTTGCTGCAGAAGAGGGAAATAGTGATGGGAATTCCAGCTCTTTTTAGAGAACCGGCTCTTTCGGCTCCCAACCGGGTCTTCAGGTTGTTTTGTTGCTTTAATTAATTTATTATCAACAACAACATAAAATTATGATCAAAAGGAATTACTGTAATGTAATTAGTGTAAAAAAAAATCTTGGTTTTATTTATATATGTTTACACATATGTACAAACTCCAAAACACTTATAAATTCCAAACCACGTACAGAGCTACCTAGATCACTTAAATTACACAATTGAAAGCATATGTGTATTGTTTGTGTATTTATACACAAGCACTCATATATATTCAAATAATACAAAAAAAAATTTCATTTACCTGTTACTACCACACACCAAATCCAGTCGTTGGTACTTCCTGGCTTGTGTAGCCACTTGGTAACAAAAGCTCAACACTGCCCCTAGCATCCTGGAGCACTTGTTTTGGAGTTTGAACGTGCTTTTTCTCTACAGGCCACCGTAAATATACTTTTATTTATTCACTCCATATAAAATGTTATCAATAAATTATAAAATACAAAAAACAACTGTTTACATTTCAACTTTTAACCATTTAAATTTTCAGCTTTATCCTTTTAAACAAATTTAAAGTGAAACAACAAAAAAAACACTGCAAACCACAACACAATAAAAATATAAATAATATAATATAAAATATGCAAAACAAAAAGAAGATGCACATTCTCTGTCATATAGACCTGGGATGATTTTTTGGGAGTGTTTTCCTGCTTGGAATTGCATACATAGGATTCACTGCATGAATAAACTTTCTGAATCCTTTATCATCCGCAACTGAAAATAGTTGTGGATGATTACTATACCTTTCTAAAGCGATGGTGTTGTCCCTGGCTCTCTTTCTCTCTCTTTCCCTCCCACCCTGTTCCTGTGCTACTGGGGGTGTAACTACCGCTGGTGGAAAATATTGTGTGACTATTTCTGTGTGTTGGTGACAACATAGCTGCAGGATCATCTCTGCACTTAAAAATAATAAATGATCTGATTTTTTTCCATCAGGCTGCAGAACCAAGAAGAAGAAAAGTTGAAGGCAAATGGTTGCTGTGCTCCAGATGACAACATGTTTTGGCCCTGATAGCTGACAGCACAGAGAGATTATAATGACACTGTGGGATGAACAAACAGAATACAAAGCAACATTTTAGGAATATTTACTTTATTATTATCAGATATGCAGGTCTTTACCAATAAGTCCTGATATCTAGCTTCTGTTTTTGAGCTTCTAGAAAGATTATTTTATTAACACTACAAACTATAATAAAACTGTAAACAATGAACTTGTGCTGATAATCTTTTAGAGTTAATTCAGTCATATTGTAGGTAACACAGCAAAGTATCTTCTGGTTTAATTTTCTACAAAAATTAATGATTTAATCAGATGCTCCGATTCCCTTCAGATTAAATGTTTTTCTTAAATATGCTGTGAGGTAATAAATCTATCAATTTAAATGATATTAAATTTGTTGACTGAATGTTTTTTGTCATTAGTTACAGTTCAGCCACACAGTGAGTCATTTCCTGAGTTTGGGCTTACAGCAAAACTTAAAAACAGATTTCCAGCACAAGATGAGAACATTCACAGATCTATTCTGAGGTCAGAGGAGCCATTCAATTATAGACCTACATGAGGATATTTGAGCACACGGTAAAATATGTTTTTGTGTTTTTCTGCAGCCTAAAGGAAGAATTTCAACATAATTCCAATGATAAAAAAATCAAACAGAAAAGCAAATTTATTAAAAAGACTTTATTGAAAATACAAACTCCAAAGTAGAAACTCAGATAAACACTTGGGTGGCTGTAGCTCAGGTGGCAGAGCACGTCAGCCACTAATCAGAAGGTCGGTGGTTCGATCCCAAGCTGCCTCCTGACGGCATGCCAAATATCCTTGGGCAAGATACTAACCCCGTGTTTTCCTACTGGTGGTGGTCAGAGGGCCCGGTGGCGCCAGTGTCCGGCAGCCTCGCCTCTGTCAGTGCGCCCCAGGGCAGCTGTGGCTACAATGTAGCTTGCCATCGCCAATGGGTGAATGTAGTGTAAAGCACTTTGGGGTCCTTAGGGACTGAGTAAAGCGCTATACAAATGCAGGCCATTTACTTGTGATCACTAAGAATTTATAAAACCCGTGAACACTGAAAAACTGCTTCTATTTGTTACTATTATTTAAACTTTTCTTTATCAGCAGATTTCATCATCAATTTTCTTAAAATTCATAATGTTCATAAAATGAATTATAATTAATGAACTCAGTTTTGTATCTGCGGACTGTGTCAGTCTGCTTGTCTGCATCAAGACTCCACGTGGGAAACAAGAAGACATGTGACAGTCAGCTGAAGTACATCTGCAGGATGAACGAGGAAATCCAGAATAATTTATAATATCACTAACCAGAAGAAGAAAACTCCAGCAGGACCAACAGGACACAACAACACAGCCAAAACTATGATCTGCAAAGTGTGTCAGTAACTAAGCAACAAAGCAAACTCTCTCTCTCTCTCTGTGTGTGTGTGTGTGTGTGTGTGTGTGTGTGTGTGTGTATGAAAGAGTGTTTTTGGTCCTCGTCTATTCTGCCACAGGCTTATATTTATCTAGTTGAAGACCTTGTGGTGTGTGGCTGTATCACCGTGAAAGGAGGAAATGCAGCCTGTGGTTTCAGCCTGAAGTCTTCATTTTAGCAGTTGTGTAGTTTTATGTTATCAGCTCACAGCAGAGAGTTAACAAGCAATTCAGACAAAGAGCACAGTGGAAATTTTACTTTGACCTCTGTGTGGACGACACATGTTTATGTGACGTGCCTGTACTGAAATAATAGTAATAATTATCACTGCTTCATTAACTACGCATGGCAGTGTGTGAAAACAGACAAAAGTAGCATCATTGTGGTGATGAGACAGTAAAAGGAAAAACATTTTTATGGGAAAATGTGAAAAGTTTGTTTCTCACGCTGAAAAGCCGCTGTCTTTAAATCTCTGGACATGCTGTAAATTTATGGACATGCTATGTGTGAATTAAATAAAATAATCTCTCTTTCTACCCACAAAATCTTAACTTGTAACACATGATGGTTTGTAATCAAACCTTGACTTCACTCATATTTATCTGTCTGCTGGACGCTGCAGTTACATTAAACTGCTCCATCCAGGATGAGTTTGGTCTGTCTGTGATGCAGAAGCTGAGCCTTTCAGTAAAATCAACATCATCATTCTTCATCAAACAATGTAATAAATCTGTAAATCAAACCAAAGTTGAATTTAAGTACAAGAAAAGTACTTCAGCAGGTAAAACTGTAAAACTGTTAGTTTGGTTGTGTTAGGTTTGTGTTAAGATGACTTTGGCTTTAGTTTCACTGACTGTGGGTCAAACCAGGACAGTTTACTTCTCAATAAAGACACATGATTAGAAATAGTGCAAATATTTCTGTGTGGTATAAGTGTTGGTGACCACATCTGCACCATCTCTGCACTTAAATATAACAATGATGTACTTTTTTTCATCACCTTGAAGAACTAAGATTAAGAAGGACAGTTGAAGCTAAATGTGTGCTGCCCTGCAGATGACAGCGCAGACAGATTATAAGGACACAAATAAAACACACAGAATACAGAGCAACACTTTATTTATTATAATACTTTAAGATATACAAGTGTTTACCAACAAGTCCTGACATCTGGCTTCTGTTTTTGAGCTTCTGCAGCAACTTCTTATTTATTTATTTTTTAAAATTAAAAATCACTATAAATAGATATAAATATAATAAAACTACAAACAATGAACATGTGGTGGTAATCTTTCAGAGTTAATACATCATATTGTAGGTAACACAGCACAGTATCTTCTGATGTAGTTTTCTACACACAATTAGATGCTCAGATTGTCTTCAGATGAAATGCTTTCTTTAATTTGCTGCCAGGTAATAAATCTATAAATGTAAATGTTTTCTTTGTTAAATTTGTTGACTGAATGTTTTTGTTTTTGTGAAGAACACAAGTCTTTAGTTACAGTTCAGCCACACAGTGAGTCATTTCCTGAGTTTGGGCTCACAGCCAAACTTAAAAACAGATTTCCAGCACAAGATGAGAACATTCACAGATCTATTCTGAGGTCAGAGGAGCCTTTTAATTAAAGACCTGCATATTTGAGCCAACAGTGAAATGTGTTTTTATGTTTTTCTGCAGCCTGAAGGAAGATTTTCAACATAATTCCTCTGCTAAGACATCAAAAGGAAAAACACATTCATTAAAGAGACTCTACTGAAAATACAGACTCCAAAGTAGAAACTCAGAAAGAAATACACTTATCATCCCTGACAAGTTAGAAAACCTGTGAACACTTTCTCACACACTTTTTTATCATCACTATATTACATATTCATAAATTCATAATGTTCAAAAGATTTATTATAATTAATGAAGTTTTGTATCTGTGGACTGTATCAGTCTGCATGTCTGAATCAACATGGGAAATAATTTCCAGACTGAATAATCAGGTTGTTTAATTTCAGAAAGATGAAAAAGGACACAAGAAGACACGTGACAGTCAGCTGAAGTACATGCAGGATGAACAGGTACAGAATAATTTATAATATCACTAATCAGAAGAAGAAGAAAACTCCAGCAGGATCCACAGGACACGTCAACAAAGACAAAACTATGACCTGCAAAGTGTGTCAGTAACTAAGCAGCAGAGCACCTTTGTATATCACAGAGAAAGGTAGGAACACTAAACAGGAAAGAAGCTTAAATGTTTGCAGTGGACAGGAAATGTGAACACGTCACACGACTGCTGTGGTCAAAGCTACAGGAGCTGTTTGAGGTTGGTGTAAAAGGAAGGAAGCACAGAGAGGCGATAGAAGGAGGAGCTGAATATAAACTCTGGTCTTATCTACATTAAGTGCAGCTTCTCTTTGTTCTGCATTTATTATCAATGCAAAGTCGAACACTTTGAGATTAGATGCAGATCAGCGTGCAGGGCTGGACGTGAGGATGGGGCACTCTTTGCTCTGTTTGCTGGGGTTATTCTGTGAGTACAATACACACCTTTACTGTTTGAATGGCAGTGATGAAGGAAAATGTTTCTCACTGGTGACAATTACACTGTATCACTGCTTTGACCTGTTTACCTGACAGCTTGGTATGAGCAATAACTGTGCCATGTTAAAAATTACCTTTTGAAAGCCTCAGTTTATATATTTATTGTGATTTTGTCAGTTGTATAATGTCTGATGATGTTTCATTCATTATTTTAGTGCTCAGTACAGTCAGACATGGAAACACTGAAGGTGAGAAACTGTTTTTTGTTTTCCATTTATATCATATGTGTTGCTCTTAACTAGAGATGGCACGATACCACTTTTTTATGTCCGATGCGACACCGATATCATAAATTTGGATATCTACCGATACCGATATGATTCCGATATAGTGTGTTTTTTAATCAATAAAACTGTTTTTTTAAAATATATTGCTGCATTTTGTACAAGTTCATACTCAAGTTTAAATAAACAACAACACTAAAGCTATTCTGTTATACCTGTATGTAAAAAAATACACTGCACCCAAAATATTTCATAGTTCAGCAACACTGATCAATCTAATAGTTAAACCTGCTCCATCCTCCCTATTCTGGTATTTTAAAGAGTACTTAGCAGAAATATTAAGCAACCTAACTAATAGGATGCAAACTTCCATCAAAAAATAAATAAAAAATAGGGAACCACTCCCCACCCTCCACCTCATGATGCTTAATCAACGTTATCAACTTTAATTTGATGCAGTGTGAAAAAAATGCACAGAAATAAATTATTTTTCAAGAATAATTAAATAGATTCAACATCTTTCTTCTACAGAATTGCAGACTGCACAGATGGTACCTTCCCAAAGTAAAAAGTAGTATAGCTTACTAGGGTATATTAGACTTAACAGTTACTATATACAGTAATGGACTTCTATACATTTTACATCAGATTAAAACTTTGGGTGTCAGATAATTATTAATTAAAAGCTACACATTTTAAATGAGAATAAGAAAGAAAAGTCTTTGTGCCCCCTTTTCCCTGTTCATGCCCTATCGGCCCCCCTGGCTAAACTTTGCTAGATCCGCCCCTGCACAGTTACCAGCGTCAGCTACGCAGAAAATGATCCTGGTGTAGAAAGTAATATTAAATAAATTCTAACAACAGCTTATCAAGCTTAAATGTGCTGCTGTTGTTCAGCCGCTGGTTTCCTCTTTCTGGTGCGAAGTGGGCGATAAACAAACAAGAGAGACGGACTTGCGACACGTCCTCTGTGTTATATTTTGTAACATAAACCAAACATTTCAATGAGATTATTGATAAATGTTAATATAACCATGTTAAGTGAGTGAGCAGAGAGCAGAGCTTTGGCTTTATACATGTGGATTTTTTTTTCATGAATGATTATCTGATCTGAAAATATCAACATTGTGTGTAGTGTAGATTATCTATCTCACTGAGTTATGCTGGATTATATAGTGGGATTTTTTTTGATTGCCTTTTTGGAGTTATAAATATGCTAATTATCAAAAGCTCCACACAGATGACAAATTAAAGGAAAAACCAACATGAACACGGTAACCAAATGCTGCTCTGAGCTCAGCATAGAGTTTGTTACCTTCATCCCTCATTTGGTGTTTTGATTAGAAGCTGTTTAACACGTCACTCCAAAGTCTCTGTAGATGTTCAGTGTGTCGAATTGTGTGGCTGCAAAAGATGATTCACATTATTTAAGTTTGCTTCAAACATTCAGAGCAACAATTTTATTCTTTTGATCTTTTTCTAAATTACAGAACTTGGAGTGAAGGCCACTCTGACAGCACACAGATTAACTATACCAGCAGGGGGCAGTGTGACACTGACCTGTGATGTGAAGTACTCTACTGACTTAAAATATGAGTGGTTAAGAGAACCCTCTGAAAACTCTGAGAAGACCGCAGTAGCTGGTGAATCAAACAGAGTACTTGTGACCTCTGAAGTCGGCATCTACACCTGTAGAGGACGTATAAAAGGCACAAATTTACTCATTAAAGAAAGTGACTCAGTCATCATTAGTGAAACTGGTGAGTTAAAAAAAAATTAATCTGCAATAAAACAGCTTGAATTCTCCAAAGTTTGAGAAAATTCATTTTGAAACACTTGTAAACGTGAATGATGTGACCTCATCTTTGCTCCATGATAAAGAATCATTTATGTGAAACTTCTTAATGTATTTTTGTTTTTGACCTTGTGACCTGTGTGCTACATTTTATTAGTGGATAAATCATTGAACCTAAACAGCTGTTTAAAGTTACTGATACTGTGCACAAAAAAGTCATGTGTTGAAAGATGAGGAGCCAAATGCACTCTGAGACAGACTGAATAAGAAAAAGTGAAACTTATCTCACACACACACACACACACACACACACACACAGAGAGGGAGGGAGAGAGAGAGAGCGAGAGAGTTTGCTTTGTTGCTTAGTTACTGACACACTTTGCAGATCATAGTCACAGATCAAACTCAACATAAGACACAAGAAACAAATGAATACCAAAATAAAGCAGGAAGTGAGGACAATAACTAAACAGTAACATACACAAAAGAAAGTAAACAAAGGGGGACTGACCCCGGAGGATGAGACAGGGAACAATGAGGGAACAAATTAAACTTTCAGACTAAATTATTAGAAGAACTAAAGGCTCTAAAAATGCTCAAAAATAAATGAAGATCAATAAACTACAAACACGAACAAACAAACAATTCAACCTCAAAAAACTCAAAAAAACAAAACTAGATCTGGAATCACGACACACTTGAGATTTCTACGTCCTCTTTATTTTTATCAAATATTCCCACATTTGACTTTTTTGTGATGGTAAAAACTGAAATTGGAAGCTCTCTAATATGTAACTCCAAACTCCACTGACTTTCAGTTGTGTTGTGATATTTTTTCGCTCAATTTACATCAAATACTTTCATGGTGTTTTTTTTGTATTTCTTCATTACAGGACATGGAGTAAATATCACTTTAATAGCAGACAACACAACCATACCAGCAGGGGGCAGTGTGACACTGACCTGTGATGTGAAACACTCTGCTGACTTAAAATATGAGTGGGTCAGAGAAACCTCACCTGCAGTGAAGTCCACAGAAGCTGTTGGATCAGATAAAGTGATCAGGATCTCTAAAGGAGGAAAATACCAATGCAGAGGACGGAGAACAGACACAACTTTACTCATAGCACAAAGTGATCCAGTCATCATTCAGGAAACTGGTGAGTGTGCAATAATTGTTTAAACAAAATCAGGCAGGTGCATAAATTTGGGCACCACAAAAAGAAATGAAATCAATATTTAGTAGATCTGCCTTTTGCAGAAATTGCAGCCTCTAAACGCTTCCTGTAGGTTCCAATGAGAGTCTGGATTGTGGTTGAAGGTATTTTGGACCATTCCTCTTTACAAAACATCTCTAGTTCATTCAGGTTTGATGGTTTCCGAGCATGGACAGCTCTCTTTAACTCACACCACAGATTTTCAACAATATTCAGGTCTGGGCTGAGATGGCCGTTCCAGAACGTTGTACTTGCTCCTCTGCATGAATGCCTTAGTGGATTTTGAGCAGTGTTTCGGGTCATTGTCTTGTTGAAAGATCCAGCCCCGGCGCAGCTTCAGCTTTGTCACTGATTCCTGGACATTGGTCTCCAGAATCTGCTGATACTGAGTGGAATCCATGTGTCCCTCAACTTTGACGAGATTCCCAGTCCCTGCACTGGCCACACAGCCCCACAGCATGATGGAACCACCACCATATTTTACTGTAGGTAGCAGGTGTTTTTCTTGAAATGCTGTGTTCTTTTTCCTCCATGCATGACGCCCCTTGTTATGTCCAAATAACTCAATTTTAGTTTCATCAGTCCACAGCACCTTATTCCAGAATGAAGCTGGCTTGTCCAAATGTGCTTTAGCATACCTCAAGCAGCTCTGTTTGTGCTGTGGGCAGAGAAAAGGCTTCCTCTGCATCACTCTTGCATACAGCATCTCCTTGTGTAAAGTGCGCCGAATAGTTGAACGATGCACAGTGACTCCATCAGCTGCAAGATGATGTTGTAGGTCTTTGGTGCTGGTCTGTGAGTCGACTCTGACTGTTCTCACCATTCGTCGCTTCTGTCTATCCGAGATTTTTCTTGGTCTGCCACTTCGAGCCTTAACCTAACTGAGCCTGTGGTCTTCCATTTTCTCAACATGTTCCTAACTGTGGAAACAGGCAGCTTAAATCTCTGAGACAGCTTTCTGTATCCTTTCCCTAAACCATGATGGTGAACAAACTTTGTCTTCAGGTCATTTGAAAGTTGTTTTGAGATCCCCATGTTGCTACTTTTCAGAAAAAAATAAAAGAGGAGGGAAACTTACAATTGACCCCCTTAAATACTCTTTCTCATTATTGGATTCACCTGTGTATGTAGGTCAGGGGTCACTGAGCTTACCGAGCCAATTTGGGTTCCAATAATTAGTTCTAAAGGTTTTGGAATCAATAAAATGACAACAGTGCCCAAATTTATGCACCTGCCTGATTTTGTTTAAATAAGTATTGCACACTTTCTGTAAATCCAATAAACTTCATTTCACTTCTCAAATATCATTGTGTGTGTCTCCTATATGATATATTTAACTGACATTTTTTATTGTAACAACCAACGATTTATACAGGAAAATAATGACTATTAACAAGGTTGCCCAAACGTTTGCATCCCACTGTAGACAGACAGGACAGTGGCAAGAGAAGGAGAGGGGGAGACATGCAGCAAAGGGTCAGACTCGAACCCGGACCTTAAGGAATAAGGTCACCTGCTCACCCATTAAGCTAAACTGCCACCAATGCTTTTAATTAATAAACAGTTGTAGAATAAAAATACAAATAAGGTTTTGTCCTGTTTGTAATAGAGTACAGCCCCCCTGATGTTTCTGATTAACACACTAAGTATAAACTCACTCTCTCTCTCACACACACACACACACACACACACACACTATAGTCAAAGAAAAAAAAAGTTCATAATTGGCCCAAACATTCTATCTGTAACGTCTCCAGTCCTCTAACCCAGGACCACGGACACTGTGTTGTTTTATTTACAGTGGAGTTTCTTTATAGATCAGGGCCCTGTTTCAGGAAGCCGGTTTAGTGGAAAAACTGAGTAAGTATACCGTGAGTTAACGAAAACTCTGGGTTTTCGGTTTCACAAAGCGAGTTCAGCTGCAGCCTGAGTGAGTCACTATGACGACACACGCCGTGAAGCTAACCTGCCCCCTAGCAGGTTTACTACAACTAACCCTGACTGTCTCCGCCCCTTTGTCGGAAACCTGACAGTAGGAAGTGTCGGACATGGCGTGCCACTTCCTTGAAGAGCCAGTAGATCGTGAAGCCCAAATTCTCCGCAGAGCTCTCCGCCGGGAGAGAGTGATCAGAGCGCGTTTGGACATTTTATCATTTCCTGATGATTTTCTGTGCGAACGTTACCGTTTCTCAGCACAATCTATAATTTATTTGGATAACATCCTCAGGCCATATATTACGCATGTGACACATCGCGGACATGCTCTCAGTTCATTGCATATTATTTGTATTGCACTTCGGTTTCTTGCAAACGGGAGCTTTCTGTATAATATTGGTGACGCTGAGCACGTTTCCAAGGCTACCGTCTGTCGGGCAGTCAGGAATGTTACAGTTGCACTGAAACGTCTCCTGCACTCGTTTGTGGTGTTCCCCGGTCACAGACCCACAAGATTTATCAAAGAGGGATTCCACAAAATTGCAGGTATCAGGATGACCAAAACTTAATTTATGATGTGGTGATACTTGAACTACTACTTAAATTTTACATTTATTTTCAGGGTTCCCAGGCGTGATTGGCTGTATAGATGGCACTCACATTCCAATTATTGCTCCTTCAGTAAATGAAGGAGACTATGTGAACAGGAAGTCTTTCCACAGCATTAATGTACAGGTACATAGTTCCCTGTAGCATGTCAAACTAACAAATTATTTCATTATAGTAATGGATGCTAATTTGTGTTCTCTGCACTGTGAAGATCATATGTGATGCTGCCAACATTATCACAAATGTGGAAGCCAAGTGGCCAGGCTCTGTCCATGACTCACAAATATTCCGTGAATGTACACTGAGCACAAAATTTGGACATGGTGAGTTGAAAATACTTTAAAATATATAAAGACCAATTGCTTCAGGGACATTTGAACTGAAGTGTACCCTTCTGTCTTAGGAGAGTTCACTGGCTACTTGCTTGGTGATAGGGGGTATCCATGTTTACCCTATTTGCTTACCCCTTACTCTGACCCTGAACCGGGCCCACAGCAGCGATATAATCTGGCTCATTGCAGGACAAGAGCCAGAGTTGAAATGACTATCGGAATGCTTAAGGCCCGGTTCCAGTGCCTGCAAAGGCTCAGGGTCACCCCAGAAAGGGCATGTGACATTATTGTGGCATGTGTGATTCTTCACAACATTGCCACAATTAGAGGAGAACACTGTCCTTCTGAACCAAACAGCAGTGATCCAAACCATGAACATCCTGACCCTCCCACGGACATACAAGATGGAAGTGCAGTCAGAGACACCATATGTCACAATCATTTCTTTTGACCCATCACCTCAACATGTTGAAAGAAGAATAAACAGATTTTTTGTTCAACTGGCTTTATTGGTCACCTGTGTTTCCTGTACACAAAGTATTAAAAGATGTAAACCTCATAAAGTGTCTCTGTTGCTTCCTCCTCTGTAACAGCTGTCAATGTTTCTTCATTATTTTCCTGTAGTAAAGAAATAAACAACATTGCTGTTCTACTGTAAACTCATATAATCTGTGGAGTATTACTCACAACTGCATGTTGGTCTGGCTCAACAGGAGGCTGCACCAGATGCAGTACACCATCACCATCAACTGATAGAATATGAGGTTTATACAGGTCACTTATAACTTACAAGGGACCAAATGGCAATTAACAAACATACCAAGCACCTTACACTTCATTGTCATTATGCTCTCAAAGACAACCAAGACTGAGGGAAGGCAAAATCAGTAGGAAAATAACTTCACTACAAAATAATCCATTATGGTAAAGAGTTTATCAAATGAATGAGTAGCACTGCAAAGGTGACTGGGAAGAAAGGATGTATGCACATCATGTATTATTTTGAATTTACCCCCTATGTAGGCACTTGTGTCTTGCGGGCTTATTGCCTCAGAGGATGTCCCCGCAGAGATGCCTTCGGCCACAGGGCGCCCACTGTTTTGGCTGAGGGCCAACTGCTCAGCCTCTGTGAGTGGTGGTGGTGGTGGAGGACCCCCACCTGTTTTTCGGGCCTCCGCTTTTTTTCTGTTGGCTATAACGGGCCACATTTGAGCATACAGAGTAAGCAAATATGTACTTGTAATGTGCTCAGATAATTTCAATAAGTGCTTACAGACAGAAAATTAATGTAGCCTCTAACTGCAATTGATTTACATGGGACAAACAGACCAAGCACTATGGCTCATAATACAATTACACCTTACCTGTTTGGACTATATTTTTATATTTCATTTTTACTTGCTGCCAGGCACGTTTGGGGCCTGTTGGGTTGCACCTGCGCTCACATCACGTCACAAAATAAAATGTATAAAATAACAAATAAAATAACATATGATAAAATAACGTGTTAAATGGGTGGAAATCCCTAGATCAATGTTTAAATTAACACTCACGCATTGACTCTGTCGGCTATGTTTTGCCATGCATGCTCACTTTCTTTTGCAGCTGTCGCTGTGTTACTTTTTTCCGCGGAATTTGCATGTTATCGGCATATACTGCCATCAGAATTTCGGCCTCAAGCGCTGTGAAATACATTGACCGCGCCTTCTTTCCCTCCGTCTCCATGGTGACTCACTTAATCTGTGCTCCACTGATCAGGGCTTTATGTATCCTCGTCCGCGCGCTTCACTTGGGGTTAAAGCAACTCCGCGTTGATTGAACTACTTGTTATCAGCCTTTCTGAAACCGAATATTCCGAGTTGGACAGTTCGGGGTTACTCAACCCTGCGTATCGTTTTTCACTCTGAGTTTTCTAAACCGGCTTCCTGAAACAGGGCCCAGCTCTCCAGTCACTCCTTGTTGTCTCCGTGCCCGTGACTATGGCACAGATCCAGACTCTTCTCTCCCGTCCAGGCCCCGGCGTCCTACTGATATAAGGGGACGTGTGATCCGATGATTTCCCCCATCTCCACCCCTCCACTGCACTAGAGCCACAAATGCAGCAGATGAATCTCAAAATTACTTTATATATCTAGATGGAAATAATGGTGAATGATGCAGTGGTTGCTCACCATTCCTTGTTACTGGAAACCACTCCATCCTCCTTTATATATTTGAATCAGAGGTTAAATGCTTAAAATGAATTCAGCTGCTTTAAAGTTATTGATCTAAACAGAAAGGTGAACATAAAACATTCATTCTAGTTTTCTGCATCTGTTTTTATTATGTTAGGATTTCAAGCTGCAAACTTCTGAATCTTGTTAATTGGCCTTTTGTTAGAAACCACTTTTGTTTTATATCTTCAATCAGCCAGCAGGAGGAGATTCAGCCACAGGGATTATAAAAATGTTCATTTATTCCTTTTGTGTGCTAACTGAGGAATTTTACTGTGGAAAGTTTCCAACAGGACCGATGTGACGCTGCAGCACAGCTGGTCTCAGATATTCACTGGTGAGACAATCACTCTCAGATGTGAGATTCAGGGAGGTGAAGGAAAGGTGTGGAAATATGAATGGACAGCACCCAACACAAACAGCCCTCCAACATCCAGGGAATACAGGATCAGCAGAGTTTCAGTGTCCCACAGTGGAGACTACAGATGTCGGGGTAGCAGTGACTATCTCTTCACAGGATGGAGTGATGCCTTCACACTGACAGTTTCATGTGAGCTGGTCTACGATTCAAACTGAAGTTTCCTGTTTTCATTTCTACTTCAGTTTAAACTCAACATTAAGAAACAATCCAGACCCTCCAAAAATCAGACACATAGCTGAGTGCACTATGACTCTGCAATGATTCATTTAAAGAGGAATATAAAGAGATAACTGTCTTAATGAATAAATCAGGTGCATCGTTAGTCTAGTTTTGAAGTAAGACAGATCACCTGTGTCACATTATAAACTTGTGTTTGGTGCCAGTCAGAGTCAGAGCCACACTGAGAGCAGAAAGGACAATCACAGCAGTGATATCAGTCTGTTTGTCTTTCAGTGAGGTTACATTAAAACCACCAGGACACAGTTTATGAAACGGAAGGTCAAACGAAAGAACCAGTTTCTTGACTCTGGATGCAGATGACAAATGTTTTTACTAAAGAAAATCTTTTGTCAGTCTAGTTTAGATATTCAGTTTTTTCCTGCATTAAGGCTTTGTGTTTCAACCTACAGGAATTAAACATCTCTTTATAAAACTAGAGCGGGGTTACATTCTGGGAAATAGAGCATCAGATGCTGCACCTTAATTCAGTAATAAAAGCTGAACCAAAACCTCCAACATGGCCTCATTTCGTTTATCTGATTTTACTGTCACAGACACATGACAAAGATAAGGATAAACATTAATGAACACCGATGTAGGGGAATAGGCTCGGTGTAAATATGATGCAGGTTCCACAGAAATAACAGACACGATTCAGTGTAGTGTCACTGTAGAGTATTATTAAATGAATATCTTTATTTATTATTATTTTTTTCCCTGACGCAAGTCATAATCTTATGACGTTTTTTTCTGTAAACTCAACAGCAAGTAAACCCAGAGCCACACTGACAGCACAAAGTTCAGTCATACCAGCAGGGGGCAGTGTGACACTGAGCTGCTCTGTGGAGGGCTCTGCTGGCTGGAAGTTTGACTGGTTCAGACGTGATTCAGTCTCTTCTAAAGCTCAGCTCATGAGAGGAAATGAAGCAAACAGAGTTATTAATGTCTCACAAGGAGGTCTGTACCACTGCAGAGGAGGAAGAGGAGATCCAGTTTACTACACAGAGGACAGCAGTGGCGTCACAGTTGTGGAAACCTGTAAGCTTAATTATTTTATTTCTGTTAGACTAAGAGGTCATTGTGTGATCTGTACTAACAAATTTAGCAAGTTTGAGTTTGTTAACACAGAAATGAGAAAAACTTCTGTGTTCCAAACATGGAACTGCTCCATATTGTTTTAAAATCACACTTCTGTTCTGTTATTGGACAAAGTCCAGTATAGTCTCCAGCAAAGCATTTACGTCACCACATATTATGAGTTTTAAGCTTGGTAGGTTGTTTAGTGAATAGAAGATTTTATGAAGAAATGCTGCATTATTGTCAGAGCATAGAAATGAACCATTGTTAAAAATATTTTTCTGTGGATAAGATTTCCATGTAGTTTGCATGTGTGTCGCCATCATCTCTAAACAACTGTGTTCTCAGAAGAGATTGAAGTTATGAGTGTAGTAAACACCATGGATAGAGCA
Organism: Aulonocara stuartgranti; assembly: GCF_965226115.1. Classification (NCBI taxonomy): domain Eukaryota; kingdom Metazoa; phylum Chordata; class Actinopteri; order Cichliformes; family Cichlidae; genus Aulonocara; species Aulonocara stuartgranti. The sequence goes on from NC_138941.1 coordinate 42,961,889, forward strand.
AGAAGCAGCAATCTGCTAAAATGACTGTCACCCCGGCCAGAGAAGGAACCAGAAACATAGACATGGCTCACAGATCTCTTCAGAGGGCTCAGCAGATGAATAAAGTCATTTTTAAGTTTTTCAGACTGTTCTTTAGAGATTTGTTCCTAGTCGAAGAAAATAGATGAACTGGATCTTTTATAAAATTATTATATTATTATAAATATAATAATTATATAAAAATAATTATATAATTATTATAAATTATTATATCGAATATAATTAAGGTTTATTAATGAATTCTTGTTTGTGTTACAGTAACCATGTCAGGAGCTGACAGCTCTTCTTCTCCTGTGTGGTTGATGGTTGGACTGGTTTGTGGAGTCTCTCTCATTATTATTCTCCTGCTTTTGTTGTATCGCTGCAGAAGAACCAACAGTGAGACCTTTTCCTTTACTTTCTACAAATCTTTATCATTCAAAGACACAAATGTATCATGAGGACCATGTAAAAGTGAATGCCTTATTTTATATTTTTAATAAAGGTGCTGCTAACGAGCAGACGCTCAATCAGGATGAAGATCAGCAGCAAGACTACTCCTCTCTTTTTGATGGTTAGTTTTTCAACTACTTTTAAATATTCTGATGCTATTTGCAACAAGACTGTACTTATTACATCTGCTGCAGCTTTTAATATAAATGTTATTTGCAAGAATATTTGTGTTTAAATTAGTATCACAGACATGAGGTGACTGATTTTCTCTGACCTGCAGGTGATCGTTGTGTCTATGAGACAGTCAGAAGATGTGAAAACACTGAAAATGGTAAAGTTTACAGCTTCTTGTGAAAGCTGGATGATTATACAATAACTGTGTTTAACATTAAAGTCAATCAGATTATTATTTCAGGTCCAGCAGAAGGTGATTTCGCCAATGTCACATGTGTGATTCAGCTCAAAGTTATTAACAAGACAAGTGAGTGCACAAAATGTGAGATTTGAAATGCAAAATATACATTGGTAATTATTCTCACTGATAATAAATGCATTTGTGGACAAACCAGAGGGTGTTTGTTTTGAAATGCTTTCATTTGATCACATCAACAGGGCAACGTGGTGACCCAGAGGAGAGCTCTGACTACAATGATGTCAATCCAAATTCAGCCACAGCTCTAAAGTCTTAACAGCAGCTCTTTAGCTGTTTTTCTCTTTTTCTCTTTAAAGTCTCTTAAAAGTTGAAGTGACTTTGAGTGAAAAGGAGAAGATTTTGAATTCAAAGCAATGATCCTGATAGCCTGAGTTTATACTTCCTTCTGAAAGAATGACTCAGTGTGTTTCACTTGTTTCTCTCCCTTTAGATAATATTTTTATTGGACATTAATGTACTGTAGATCTGTTTTTATATTTTTAAATATTTCTTTGATTTTTAATATATTGTAAATGTCTTTCTGTGAAGAACTTTGCAACTTTGTAAATAAAAGTGTGACATAAATAAAGTGTGTTGTTGTTGTTGTGTGTCGGACTGAGAGTACATGTTACAGCTCTTCAGTGTTGTGCATGAATCCACTGAAAGAGAGCTTTCATTTAAAGGCACTCATTTTCATTTAAAAAAGATTATAGCCCTCCAAGATTCAATTCAATTCAATTCAATTTTATTTATATAGCGCCAAATCACAACATAAGTCGCCTCAAGGCGCTTCATAGATACAGAGAAAAACCCAACAATCATATGACCCCCTATGAGCAAGCACTTTGGCAACAGTGGGAAGGAAAAACTCTCTTTTAACAGGAAGAAACCTCCGGCAGAACCAGGCTCAGGGAGGGGCGGGGCCATCTGCTGCGACCGGTTGGGGTGAGAGAAGGAAGACAGGATAAAGACATGCTGTGGAAGAGAGACAGAGGTTAATAACAGATATGATTCAATGCAGAGAGGTCTATTAACACATAGTGAGTGAGAAAGGTGACTGGAAAGGAAAAAGGAAAAACTCAATGCATCATGGGAATCCCCCGGCAGCCTATGTCTATTGCAGCATAACTAAGGGAGGATTCAGGGTCACCTGGTCCAGCCCTAACTATATGCTTTAGCAAAAAGGAAAGTTTTAAGCCTAATCTTAAAAGTAGAGATAGTGTCTGTCTCCTGAATCCAAACTGGAAGCTGTTTCCACAGAAGAGGAGCCTGAAAACTGAAGGCTCTCCCTCCCATTCTACTTTTAAATACTCTAGGAACAACAAGTAGGCCTGCAGAGCGAGAGCGAAGTGCTCTAATAGGGTGATATGGTACTACAAGGTCATTAAGATAAGATGGGGCCTGATTATTTAAGACCTTGTATGTGAGGAGCAGGATTTTGAATTCAATTCTGGACTTAACAGGAAGCCAATGAAGGGAAGCCAAAACAGGAGAAATATGCTCTCTCTTTCTAGTCCCTGTCAGTACTCTTGCTGCAGCATTTTGGATTAGCTGAAGGCTTTTCAGTGAGTTTTTTGGACATCCTGATAATAATGAATTACAGTAGTCCAGCCTGGAAGTAATAAATGCATGAACTAGTTTTTCAGCGTCACTCTGAGACAGGATATTTCTAATTTTAGAGATGTTGCGCAAATGGAAGAACGCAGTCTTACATATTTGTTTAATATGTGCATTGAAGGACATGTCCTGGTCAAAAATGACTCCAAGGTTCCTCACAGCATTACTGGAGGCCAAGGTAATGCCATCCAGAGTAAGAATCTGGTTAGATACCATATTTTCAGGCTTTTCAGGGCCGAGTACAATAACCTCAGTTTTATCTGAATTAAGAAGCAGAAAGTTAGCAGCCATCCAGGTCTTTATGTCTTTAAGACATTCCTGCAGTTTAACTAATTGGTGTGTGTTATCTGGCTTCATGGACAGATAGAGCTGGGTGTCATCTGCATAGCAGTGAAAATGTATGCTATGTCTTCTAATGATACTGCCTAAGGGAAGCATGTATAATGTAAACAGAATTGGTCCTAGCACTGAACCCTGTGGAACTCCATAATTAACCTCACTGTGTGAAGAGGACTCTCCATTTACATTCTCAAATTGGAGTCTATTAGATAGATATGATACAAACCACTGCAGTGCAGTACCTGTAATACCTACAGCATGTTCTAATCGCTCTAATAGGATATTATGGTCGACAGTATCGAACGCTGCACTAAGGTCTAGCAGGACAAGCACAGAGATGAGTCCACTGTCAGAGGCCATAAGAAGATCATTTGTAACCTTCACTAAAGCTGTTTCTGTGCTGTGATGAGCTCTGAAACCTGACTGAAACTCTTCAAATAAACCATTCCTCTGCAGATGATCTGTTAGCTGTTTGACAACTACTCTTTCAAGGATTTTTGATATGAAAGGAAGGTTGGAGATTGGCCTATAATTAGCTAAGACTGCTGGGTCTAGAGATGGCTTTTTGAGTAAAGGTTTAACTACAGCCAGCTTGAAGGCCTGTGGTACATAGCCGATTATTAGAGATAGGTTGATCATATTTAAGATCGAAGAATCAATTAATGGCAGGACTTCTTTGAGCAGTTTTGTAGGAATGGGGTCTAAAAGACACGTTGATGGTTTGGAGGAAGTAATTATTGAAGTTAACTCAGAAAGATCAATTAGAGAAAAAGAGTCTAACTTAACATCAATGGTACTAAGAGTAGCTGTAGATAATATTACATCTGTGGGATGATTACTGGTAATTTTTTCTCTAATGATAAAAATTTTATTTGTGAAGAAGTTCATGAAGTCATTACTAGTTAACGTTAAAGGGATTGTTGGCTCAAAAGAGCTCTGACTTTGAGATGAACTAAAGCTGTCAACATAATGGGAAGTAACAACTGCTCTGACGTTATGCTCAGCAGCCTTTTTACTGTGTATCAGAGTTTTCCCAGTTTTCTTGAGATCTGCCCCATACTTTCATGTAATACCGATTTGTGCCACAAGGTGTCGTGGAGAGTCAATGGGACTTTTTCTCTTATTACATCCATACTAAAAGGTTTTCTACCGAATACTGAGGTACCACATTACTGCTAAACATCTAAAATATATTTTAAAACTGGTGCTCTGCTAGCTATATTGTTTCTGTTGTTTTCATTGTAAACGTTTAAATAAATAAACAGCATGGAAACATTTTCATTCAAACCTTAAAAGTTTATTTTTACACACATCAATCTGTATCTTCTGTTTATAGTATTTGTATTTTTTTTTATTACACTGCAGTGCCATTATTGTATGTTCAATAAAGTGAGCTGAAACAAGTCTGTCTGTCTCGCTGTCTGTCTATCATGTTCACTGTGTGCCTGCATGGGTTTCCTCCTGGAGGTCCAGCTTCCTCCCACAGATCAAAGGTGTTTGTTGTAAGTGTGGTTGGTTTTCTGTCTCTCTGTTTAGAGTGTACCCAGTCTCTAGCCCAGTATCAGCTGGGATAGGCTCCAGTCCCCTCTGTGAGCCTGACGTGGAAAAGTAGGTAGTGAATCTGTGACTCTTGCTCCTCTCTTGTGCTGCTTTTGCAGTCTTGATACTTCATGGCGGGTGGCTGTAGCTCAGGTGGCAGAGCAGGTCAGCCACTAATCAGAAGATCGGTGGTTCGATCCCAGGTTCCCTCCTGGCTGCATGCCAAATATCCTTGGGCAAGATACTAACCCCATGTTTGCCTACTGGTGGTGGTCAGAGGGCCCGGTGGCGCCTGTGTCCGGCAGCCTCGCCTCTGTCAGTGCGCCCCAGGGCAGCTGTGGCTACAACGTAGCTTGCTATTGCCAGTGTGTGAATGGGTGAATGACTGAATGTAGTGTAAAGCACTTTGGGATCCTTAGGGACTGAGTAAAGCACTATACAAATGCAGGCCATTTGCCATGCCATGGCAGCACTGCCATCATGTGTCACATTTCAATGTGTGGTCATGTCAGCAGCAGCAGCTTCAGATGAAGAGTTCAAAAGTTTTGTTTGAGCACTTTTATGTTCTGACATGTAGGTGATGTTTGTGTCTTTGAATCATTCTGAAGTCACTGCAAATGGAGAGTGCAGAACACTTTTTGATGAGTGAATGTCAAAACTGCTGAGTAAAACACCGATGGTACTATTTTTTAAAATGGAATATCACACAAAAATAGAGACATGAGCCTACAGAAAAAAAAACCTTGTCCTGTAATTCTTACATGTGCATAAAACTTTAGTTTCTAACTTTCTCTTCTGCTTCATGGCTTTTTTTGCACTGAAATTGAAGGAGCTCATGATTTCTCGCTGAGCCACATAGAAAAGAGGAAACACAGCCAGTGGTTTGAGCCACAAGTCTTCCTTTCAGCAGTTGCATGATTGATTCATGTTCTAATCAAACTTCACAAAGCACACACAGCCGCTTTTCCAGCTGGTTTGGAGGCAGCCCGCGTGGTCAACGGCTGCAGGGGCAGAACATGGCTGTGATGATGAATTGGTGCTGGTCGGGGGCTTGGTGCTTGTGGGGAGAGTTGGCAGACAGTACCAGGAATAAGATGCTTTAAGTGCATGTGATTATGCATAACATATGTTGACAGATGTTTGATATCTCTCCCTCTGCTGATCTGACTTTTGCACACATTACATATCAGTTTGGTTTCATCTGCAGTAGTGATGTGCGGATCGATCCTGAAATATCGATTCCTCCGATACCAATCATTTATGTTCTAGAATCGATTCTCACATTAAAATATCGATATTTTAGCAATTTAGGGTAAATTTGTAGTTTATCATTAACAGGAACACAGTGGAAAGAAACTATAACATTCGGATTGTCTACATTCAAAGGAACTACTTCCTCTTCCGCCTTTCATAGTCATGTGTGAAACACGGCTGTATAAATGTCTCGCAGCCTCTTGGCGTGCGCACTCACAACAATGGCTGAGCGTAATTGTGCAATATGGTTTTTCAATTTTGTTGTCCGGGTGGAAAATCTGGAAAAATTCGGGAGAATGGTGGCTCCGGGAGATTTTCGGGAGGGGCACTGAAATTCGGTATTCTCCCGGAAAAATCGGGAGGATTGGCATGTATGGTTGTGGCAACATCACTAACATGGTCAAACACCTCAGAGTAAATCATATCACAGAATATAACGAGCGTATGTTGATGTGAACTGAAGAGGAGGACAGGGACAGGTGCTGCTAGGGCGAGACAGACGTCTCTCACGGAGTCCTTTAGTGCTGCAGGCAGGCAAGGTGTTCAAATAGCGCACAACTTCAGTTTTTTTTATTTCTATATGATGAACTCTGCACTATTAAATAATTAGAACAAGTAATCTGATGTCCTGTAATCATTATGATGCTATAATTTGAGATACAATAAATAAAATAAGTTTTTGTACAAAGTATCGGTATCGGATAAGTATCGTCGATACCACCCTGAATATTACTTGGTATCAGATCGGAAAGGAAATCAGTGGTATCGCACATCACTAATCTGCAGCACTGAGTGTAAAATGCTTCCACACAGAACTTGATCAAGTTGTTTTGGCTGGTGGAGGACCAAGAGGTGGCTCAGCAGCAGCAACACTAGCATTGTTTTATCCTTTTAAACCGAACTTTAACGTTACTCTGTAAACAGCCTATTGTCTAAATCCATTCCCCAACCTTTTTTGCGCCATGGACTGGTTTATGTCTGACAATATTTTTACGGACCAGCCTTTAATGTCGGTCATAATGGTGGTACTTCAAGAGGCATATATTTTATGAGGTGGTACTCACTGTGGAATGTTTGAGAACCACTGTTCTAGACATTCCAGGATCCAGGAGTCATAGGCCTTCTGGTAATCAATCCAGGCAGTGCACAGGTAGGGAAACGTAGTCTCACAGTCTCGGCTGACTGCTACGTCTACCAGTAGCTGGTGTTTTGCGCCTCTGGAATTCTTGCCAATTCCTTTCTGTGCCTTGCTCATATATTGACCTATGTACCTTTTCATCTTAGCCGCTATGATGACTGACAGGAGCTTCCATCTAGTGCTGAGGCAGGTTATTGGTCGGTGGTTGGATGGGACTGGTCCCTTCTGGGGGTCCTTGAGAATCAGGACTGTCAGGCTTTCAGTTAACAATTCTGGGTGTTTCTCATCGACTAGCAGCTGGTTCATTTGTACTGCCAGACGCTCATGGAGTACAGTTAGCTTTTTCAGCCAGTGGGTGTGAACCATGTTGGGGCCTGGTGCTGTCCAACTCTTCATATTGGAGACACTGTCTTAGATGTCTGCCACTGTGATTGTTCAGGGAGGTTGCTGTGGTCTGTGTGGTTACTCTTATGGGTTGCGTCCTTCTCCCGTATGCTCTTCCAATATTCCTCAGTCTCCAGCTTTGGGGGTGCTGTTCTCATACTGTTCCCCTGCCACTAAGAGTACACCTTGGCTCCTGCCTTCTATCTCTCTGTTGTACCTCTTCAAGCGGTTGGCCAAGGCTGTAAGTCATTGCTTTATAGTTTCCAAGGCCAACATCTTCATCGCACCTTTCTGCAGCTCCGATAGTTGGCTAACCTCTCTCCATGCTACCTTTATCTTAGCCTCCAATCTCCTTCTCCATGGGGGGTATTGATTCTTGTAGCTGTTCAACTTGTAGCCAAGCCTCTCTAGATCAGCTGGTTAGCCTCGGTAATCAGGCCATAGGTATCGTCCATAGTGCTGCATTCACATCATCTGGTAGACCTTCTGAGGGTACTTCACGTAGTCTTGGTAATTGGCTACGGGGGATCCACGTTTCAATCTTCGCCATGATCCTATCTTTCAGGTCAGTTGCTCTCGCATTAAACGATCCTTCTCCTTTCGCACTTGGGGCTTGGTACCCAATCTTGGGTGGGGTTGATGTAGGGTTGCCAACCATCCCTTAAAAAACGGAATCGTCCCGTATTTAGAAACAAAAGTACAAGTCCCGTATTGAGCTAATAAGGGACGCACTTTGTCCCGTAATACAGTAAGAATCAAAAGTAGTCTATAAATGTTAATGGAATTAACGCTTTGTTTGAAAACATAATTCCCAGCCCCTCTCCTGCTTTGTGACCAATGAGCTGACAGCACACTTATGATAATTCGAGTATGACAATTCAGATTACCGCTCATCTCATTGGTCGAGGAAAGGTCACTTACGGAGAAAATACCGGAAGACAACAGATGACCACAACAAGAAGCATGACCAACAGGGAAACAAACGCAGACACTGCGGTGCAAGTCTCGGACGACAGTACACCTAAAGCTGGGCAGACACTGTGCGATTTTTTCAGTCACGTTATTCAGCTCCTGCTCAAACTGCACGATTGACTCGCAGGGGTTAGAAGTTGGTAGGTCACGATGCAGGGTCTCACACTATACCGCCCGATGCTCTGATGCGACCTGAGTGCTCACACTGTGCCTCCATAAAATGAAGGTTATAACAGAAAATCTGTCGCTCTCTCTCTTTCACTCACACAGACACACCACCACCATCAACTTTGCTAAATTGCAAATGAAAAACATTGATCAGGCAGCTGTGATTGAGCAGCAATGTAAATCCAACTATTTTCACGGTTGTTGTGGTCGTGATAATTTTGTGGCTGCACAGCCGTGCTGCTCCATCTTTTTCACCGACGTTTACTTGTTTGCGCGTGAGCAGTGTGAGCAGCTGTGGTGACACAGCCGCTTCTCGTTACCCCACGTATACTACACGATGCACGATGAAGGCCAAAATCGGGTCGATCACCAAATCGGTCGCACGACTCAAATATCGTCTCAAAATGGGCCCAATATCGCACAGTGTAAGCCCACCATTAGAGCAGCAATGTTTGTTCCCCCCAGAGAAAGAAAAAAAAGGCTGCAAAAGTACAGGGAGGAATGGGAAAAGGAAAACACCTGGCTGGGAAAATGCACGATAACACCTTTAAAGCGCACTGCACTGTGTGCCGGCGCACGTTTTCCATAGGCATGCTTCTAGTGGTGGGCACATGAAGAACATGAGGGGCGTGAAAGCTTGGGGAACATTTAACCAATTTTTTGTCCACCAGGCCACGGCAGAAGCAGATATGGTATGTAAACACTGGTTTGTTTTTTTTAAACCCTCTGGTTAAGGTTAATATGGGCATGTGCAGTGAGTATCAGCGCTATGTGGCCAGAAGTGTGATAATATAATTTATTTTGTGTAATAAACAACTGCAAGGATAGATGATTACAACAAATAGATCACTAATACATAAAAGTAATACATATTTTAATAATGATGATGAGTTATGATGCGTAATCATGGGAACAAGCGGGTTTACAAACAGGAGCAGCTGATTAGCATTAGAAAAGCTGAAATAATACCTCAACTGAAGCCAATTGTACTAAATGCACTAAATGTGCACTGTTACAAGAATATTTTTCGTTCTATTGTTTTCTATTAATTTATATAATTTTAAGTTAAGCAGGACAGAGTTCTTTTAAAGAAAGATTTACTTATATTCTCAAAATTTAAGCATGACAGGCTTCTGTTTAAGAAAGAGACCTGTTTTACTGTGTTAATGTTGTCATTTTGAGCTAAAAATAAATGGCTAAATGATCATTTGTTTCCCATATGGTCATATCACAAAGAATATGCATCTGCTTAAATCAAATTCAAGTCAAATGGTTAAAAAATAATTTCACACACAAAAAAAAGAGCTACAAAATTCATCACACTGGGAAGGGTGAACTGGGTTGCCCAGCCCTGGCCACGAGGTGTCCCTTATTTATTTTTCAGGGAGTTGGCAACCCTACTTTCTGTGTACTCACTACCTAATTTATAGCCAAAGTATTCACTCACTCCAAGAGCACCTGGCTGCAGCCACTGTGGAGCTCCACAGTAACCGGATACACGTGACCTCCACACTAACCGGAAACACGTGACCTCCACAGTAGCCGGAAACACGTGACCTCCACATTAACCGGAAACACGTAACTTCAGTTAAATCGACTTTGACAGCGAAAACTAAATTGCGTTTTTGTTACTATTGATGCTGCTGAGAAATAAAAATGGTTTTAAGTGTTTTTTTTTTTAACACTCTGGGTTTGTTCAAAAAAAATTCACCATCCCCTAAATTGTTTGTGGCCAAAAGTGTACAGTGGTCCCTCGCTATAACGCGGCGCACCTTCCGCGACACTCGCTGTTTCGCTGATTTTTTTTTTCCAGCACATCGTGTTGTGCTTTCTGATTGCTGTAGACCATCTAGTCCAGTGTCTCCTGTACATGAGCGGTCCCTAATAGGCCCACAGACCGGTACCTGTCCGTGAGTCCTTTGGTACCGTTCCGCGAGAGTTGAGGCTCCGGTGTGAAATGTATGGTTGTAGTTGTGTGTCTTATTTTGAAAGAACTATTTACGCGTTACCATAGCGACCAGAGAGCATTAAGAAGTAGAGAGGAGGATGTCACTGTCATTGTTGTTGGCGCACAGCTCAAGTCACGTTTATTATTATATTTACAAAATACCACAGTTTCTTTTTTATTATTTTGTTGTATTTATCCGCGACACCTTAAAGGTCGTTCCCTGAAAATATTGTCTGACATTAAAGCGGTCCGTGGTGCAAAAAAGGTTGGGGACTGCTGCTGTACAGTACAGAATGCGTTTAGCTTGTCGAATTTACATAAATCTTCGATCGCCAGCAGTGTAACTCTGAAGTGCTGTATTGTATGTTTGTAAGTTTTCTCTCAAACAAACACAACAATGCCGACGAAACGTTTTGCACCCTCAAATGCACCTTTTGGTTTCATTCCATAATACTGGACTTATGTTTCTACGAAGGTTTGAACTCTAAGAGTGTTTGAACAAAAGAGAAAAGTGTGAAAATGTTCATGCCTGTCTGAGAAAAGTGTATAAAGCATGTAGTGAGGGGTTTTACAGTCTTAACATCTATAATAATTGTAAAAAATAAAGTTGGCTACTTCATGGATTTCACCTACCGCGGGTTATTTTTAGAACGTAACACCAGCGATAAACAAGGGACTGCTGTATTATTAATAGTAGTCTGGGACATCTAATTGATTAACATCAACATTGATTATTATGCACTGTTATTTTTGTTCAAGGAGAGCAAAAAATATAAAACTCTCTCTCAGCTTGTTTGTTGCCAAAAATGGCCACTTTTTGTGTATGTTCACAAAATGCTATAAAATGTATATTTCTTAAAACATTTATCTACTTTTACTGAAGTGACTCTTTAAAATAGCACCAGTCCTTTTCATCAAAATCAAAATTGTATCTAAATTTTTTACTCTTTATAGCCAGTTAGGTTATATATTACCATTAACTTTTCAGATACAACGGTGATAAAGTCCTAATGTTTTCATGAAACTTCCTTTTTTTCCCAATCTGAGCATCGGGGAAAAGGTTGTCTTGCAATTGTTAAGGTCACTAGTGTGTGCCCCATTTCTTCCAGGATCACTCTCTTTATAGGTTTTAGTGGACTCCTAGTACTGTGAAGTGGTTTCATGGTACAAAGGCATTGTATTCCAAGATCTGGGAGATTGTAGAAATGAACAGTGATGCCCTTCCTATCCTACCATCTTTCCAGAAAAATAAGTGATCTGGAAGCTGTTAGGCTTACTTACAGCAGCAACACTTTCTGCACCTGCATAAACTCCAGGACACATTTAGTAACAGTGTTTGTTGCTGTATGTGCTGCAGCTTTGAATTTTTTAACAATATATATTTTGGGAAACTCAAAGCTCAATAGTCTGTATCAACAGAAATTCACTGCAGCCTATGTAATATTTGATGTGTCATAATTTATTCTACTCGATCTTGCAAATACATATTTGTGTGGCAATGTCATGCACAACACACACAACTATTAGATCCTTAAGATCAAACCCGTGTCATTCTTTTGGTCCACTGCAGTGCAGTAGTCAAAAAAAAAGAGAATAAGTGAAGTGGCCACAAATGGCCAGGATAGAGCCCAGAGTGTTAATGTTTAAAATGTATAAAAATATTATTGATTACAATTCTTTACTGTTAATATCAACAATAAGCTTTTTAGTTTGAAATTACAAGTATAAAAAAAATGCTGTTACATTTACATTTAATGCTGTTACACTGTAATCCTTTATTATACGTATGGACATAGAATCAACTGAAAAACATTTTGAAATAAGTTTAATTGGAATTTTGTACTATGCAAAAACAAAACAAAAAACAACAACAACGACATATTAAACAAACAAACAAACAAACACAGCCAGTGCCTTCATTTGTCCATTACATGTCAGACATAGCACTGACCCTTAGTCCCTGCTCATCAGCACATGCCTTATTTTGGACAACCCACTGCACAGCAGGACGCAGATCTTCAGCAACTGCTGGCTCCTGTGTCAGGCAAATGGGGATAAAAACATAGCTATTGTCATGTCGATGTGTAGGCAGGCAGGAAGAGAGGACCCAAAATGCAGGACTCACTGAGGCGGAAGTAACTCAAAACACACAGCTTTATTGCTGGTAAGAAGCAGAACAGAAAAACACTAACTAAACTGGAAGAACGGAATAACTAGGCAGGTAGGCTGGCTGGCAAACAGAGCACACAGAGGGTGAACAGACGTTAACAATGCGACACCGAGTAGGGGAAGACACAGACACTAAATACAAGAGGTGAACGGAGCGAAGAGGAAACAGCTGGGAGACACGGCTGACGCTGATTACACTGACGAGACAGGGAGAGCACAAAGCTGAACGCACTGACAAAGGACACAGACCTACAAAATAAAACAGGAAGCACACGCCAGACAGAGACACAGACTCGTAAACAGGCATAATGACGTCATGGACAGACAGAGGGACATACGGGCAGAGAAGACTAAGCACAGGCAACCTAAACCAAACATGAGGGCAAGATAACAAAACCTAAACCAGGATTAATCATCATCGTCATCATCATCAACATCATCATCAGATAACTAAAGAATCAGAATATAATTATAATCAAAACAGTATTACCAGAGAATAAGAACTAATCCATAATGCAAAAATAAACCAAAAAATAAGAAACTCAAAATGCTGGGTCGACCCGACCCAGGTCCGTGACAGCTATTTCTCTGTTGCAGAACAGTTTTTTAACAGTTATTCAAATGTCACTAACCATGTAATTACACTACTGTTTAAAGTGAATAGACCTGACTGACTTCCTGGAACTTGTGCTTTTTCAGTCTGAAAATGGGCACGTGTTGTCCTTCAAGCACAGCTTTGGCTCTCTCCCGTGTGCAAATAGCTTGCCAGAGCTTAACAGAAAATTTTGATATTGTTAAGGTGTGTAAACTTTGACACAACATAGAACAGAAGTCAAAATATAAGTACCTCCTGAGATCAAAGTTCTCCATCAACAGCAAGAACCACCAAGTAGGGCATGTCTGACTATAAAATATTACAATCAGCATGAAGATCCCACAGTCAACTCCATAGTCTTGGCTTAGAAAACCCTGTATTACATTGAAAATAAAGGCTCGTTAATAAAATCCCTTAAAAGAAGACTAGTGTAATTCATATTATTCACCATACACTTAAACTAGCACATACCTTCAAGTCAAAGCTCTTTTTTTCTGACCACTGCCTGGGAATGATCTTCACTGCAAGATTCCTTTTTTTTTCAAGACAGTTACATTCACAAGTTAACAGACATCATCATGATGGGTGTGAAATGTTTATTGCTAATAGCACCAACTGTAACTACAGGCCTTAGGAACACGACCTCAACAAAACAGCATAACAAAATGAAAAAGTGCAATCACATGCTCACAGTTGGTCAAAATAAAGCATTTTCAGCTTTAATTTAAGGTTGGCATATTTTATAAACTAATATTTAATGGTGTTTTATGTTAAACTAGAACATTTGAAGACCCTATTTATGTCTGAAACTCATCTAAAGACAGCATCACTGACTTGATCAGAATGTGAAGATGAGAAATAGAATAAAATGTTGAAGCATCATGCTGATATAGTTTATAAAAAAAGCATGTGAGTGTACTGTATGTGTGAACACTCAAGATCAGCAGAACATGATCTGGGATGCACTTAACCTGGAACACTGAACAGGTTCCTGAAAACTACCAGAACAAACCAAAAATGCTTAAAAAATGTGACCTCAAAAGTGTTGGCCACCAAATCCTGCCTTTGTGTATAATGGGTCAAGAAAGAGGATTTCTCTTTTAGGTGGCTTCAGTACCTAAAAGACAGTTAGCCATGACTTCAAATCTGAAAACAATGTCATTGCAAGCGATCACAATCAAAGACTTTTGAAACTGCGTCATAAAAGCTTGAATACATCTCAGACACATAGCGAAATTCTAGCAGTTTGTATGTGTCAAAAAACAAGACTTACACACAACATCTGTATATGAACTCTCACATTTAAAACAACTCTTTAAATTAAAAATAATCAAAAAATCGCCCCTGGATATAATGATTATAAACTGACTGATCAGACCTCATGTTATTATTTAAGGTGGACCAACAGATGAACACAGAAATGTCACATCTACTCTTGAGCTTAAAGGTATTGATAAGAAGACTGATTTCAGACAATGTAAGGATATCAAACTTTATAAATATATTATTGTCACTCCTAATCTGAACAGGGCGACCGTGGCTCAGGGGTTTGGGAAGTGTATCTCTAACCGGAAGGTCGCCGGTTCGATCCCTGGGCTCTCTGTTCTGGTCGTTGTGTCCTTGGGCAAGACACTTCACCTACCGCCTACTGGTGATGGCGTGATATGGCAGCCTCGCTTCTGTCAGTCTGCCCCAGGGCAGCTGTGGCTACAACCGTAGCTTGCCTCGACCAGTGTGTGAATGCGCGAATGAATGAATAGTGGCATTGTAAAGCGCTTTGGGTGCCTTGAAAAGCGCTTTATAAATCCAATCCATTATTATTATAAATGATGACAGAGACAGGAGCTCTGACTACAATTATGTGAATCATGAGTCAGTACAACTCTACAAATATGTCACAAATACTTTCAGAATGAAATAAATCATATTGTTTTTACAGTAAAACAACTTTGGAGTTTTGTTGGAATAATTTGAACTTAGTTTCTTTAGTTATACTCAATCTTTTGCTAGTTTAGCCAAACAAAAAACAGGACTTTCATATTATTTTAGGTGGATGAGTTTGTGAAATTTGAATGCAAAATAATTTAAAAGTTCACAAAGCAGACTCACAACTTCAGCATGGAAAAGAACATAAAATAAATAATCAAACTATAACTGTGTTTAATGATATTTCTGTAACTGTAAAATCATTTAGTTGACTTGGCTCTGATGGAAGACTGATAATCCAATCTACTTTTGTACTTATTTATGTTTATGTTGCAGTAACTTTCTCTCCCTATATATATATATATATATACACATATTAGGGGTGCAACGATACACAAAATTCACGGTTCGGTTCGGTTCGATACTTTGGTGTCACGGTTCGAATTTTTTCGATACAAAAAATGTTCATGCCTTTTTAATTTGTCATTTATTACATTTATAAATATATATTTTAACTCAAAAGTACAGTTTTTAAATTGAATGTTGCTGAAACAACAAAATAATAAAAAATATATCTGATTGAGGAATCACTCATCTTTGGAAAAGAGAGTTTATTACAGAGAAATGGCTCTTTCCAAAATAAAAGCTATACTATACGCTTCTTCTGGGCTATATTCTCAGCAGCATATTAAACATATCAGGTCCCCATAAGGTAGAATCATGTGCTAACGGCTGTCGAAATGACTCGGGTAAAGTTTGTAGCATGCCTGCTTACTTTACTTTCTGTCTCTCACAGATATTTTTTTTTAATCTAATGATAGACTGAGCCACTAAGAAAAGAGGAAATGCAGCCTGTGGTTTCCGCCTGAAGTTTCCCTTGTTATAAATGTCTTGTTTCATTTTATCAACACATAGCAGAGAGTTAACAAGGAATCCATAAAAAGAGCACATGTAAATGTTCACTTTAATTTCTGTCTGCATGGCAGACATAGCGCTGTTTTACAGACAACTGACATTGTCTGCCAAAAATGAGAATTTTGGTCATTGCTATCTTAGTTTTTGAAGCCAATTTTGGACCTCAGTGGCAAACTGAGCTACACTGCATGCTCACATGGAACATTTCAGTGAGGAGGTGTCCCCAGTCCCCACCCTGACAGGATTTATTGTGGGGACTAACTTCAGCACTTTATTGTCCTTAAACACGATGCTGCATTCGATAACACTTGAAATCAGGAATATATTTACTGGTGTCATAAATCAGTTGAAAATCTGGCTTTTTTTTCTTGTACCAATAAATAAAATCAATGTAGATTTAAATAAGACCATCATTATTATTCCATTAGAACTTTATGGTAAATGGTCTGTATTTGTTTTGTTTTTTTTGGGGGTTTTTTTGCCTGTCCCGTTTGGCTCTTTTGTCATCAGAATTATTGTCTAAAGGCAAAGAAAGATGCCCAACGGATTTACTTTACCAAATTGACCATCCCAGCCTTGCCATAATGGTCCATTTGATTCACCTTTTATTGTTTATTTTATTTTCACTTGCTGAATACGGGACAGACTTGACTGGAGGAAAGAAGGGGAGAAAGAAAGAGGGAAAGAGAAACAGCTGAGAAGAGGGACGGGGGAGAAGGGCAAAAAACAAAAACCAACAGAATGGGCAGGAAAAAAAAAAGAAAAAAAATGCATATATCAATCACCTGGATCACCTGCTGAGAAGGAAAAAAGAAAACAAGCAGAAGAAAACGAGAGCAATAGAATAAACAACATCACAATGATTTATGGGAATATGACAGTAAATACTAAATGTTAAACATTATTGTGCAGCACATAAGATCAACAGAACACAGTGTGCTTTGAGGTAGGAGCCAAAAAGGGTGTAGTTTGTGGGTGTGATCACCCGTGTGTACACCTGTGAGCATGGACGCGCTTGTTTTTTTAAAAGGTTCCTTCATGTAATGATCTGCTAGAGGGTGTGGGGGGGCCACAGCCCCGTCCTCCAGGGCATGAAGCAGGTATGGAGGAGATCAAAACTCCAGACATCCAGAGGCCCCCAGAACACAAGAGACCATGGAAGACCAACAGAGGGGCAGCCGCGCCACTGTCCCAGAAAGAGCTGAGGAAAGTCCCAGATGAGGGTTCACCCAGCAGCCGCGGAGCAGAAGCCAGGGGGAGTTGCAGTGACGCGCCCGTGAGCTCCGCCGGCAGCCAGCTGTGCCTGAGTGACCGAGCCCCAGGCCGAGAGGCCGGGGGCACCCCACCTCCGAAGTGGCCCGAACGAGCCCCAGGCTCCAGGCCCCAATAAGCGGCCGCCAAGGAGTGAGCCGGCGTGTACCTGGACGCCCATCCCCAGACACAAAGAACCACCAACGCACCGATGTCTGAGGGAGTCCGCCACTGGCAGGGGAAGTGGTGGTGGGGGGAGATAGGCCTCCAAACCTTGGAGGGCCTGAGATGTCCCCAGAGA
The DNA here is from genome assembly GCF_965226115.1 of Aulonocara stuartgranti. Taxonomy (NCBI): domain Eukaryota; kingdom Metazoa; phylum Chordata; class Actinopteri; order Cichliformes; family Cichlidae; genus Aulonocara; species Aulonocara stuartgranti. The sequence continues at coordinate 42,979,288 of NC_138941.1, forward strand.
GGTGGCGTCTGATACCCAACCTGACATATAGACACAGACATACAGGCACACACAGATACAAACATCCATTCCCACCCTCATGCTCTCATATTGTCTGTATTTGTATAGCGCTTTACTTGGTCCTAAGGACCCCAAAGCGCTTTACACTATACACAATCATCCACCCATTCACACACACATTCACACAGGACTGTTAACACAATGTAAAACTATTGCTTGGTTGTATCAAGTTTGTATTATTATTTTATATGAAGTTGAATGAAGTTCATGTTAACTGTGTGTAATGAGGACCTTGGTTATAGTTTCACAGAAAGTCTCACTTCTCAGTAAAGACACATGATTGGTGGAAAATACTGCGTGAATAATTCTAATATTTAGTTCTGGCGTGAATGCTGTGGTTACGGCAATGATTGATTGAAAGGCTTTTTAAATTTCCTCAGTATGGATTCAGTTTATAAAATTACTATGGCAACAGGTTTAAGGAATATGTGTTATAACACCATTAGAATTGTTTACTAATAAGTTACTATACCTGGCCTCTGTTTCAGGGCTTCTACAACAAGTTCACAAAATCTACAAACTATAATAAAGCTGCAAACAATGAACAAGTAATCCAAAGCAGACTGGTGTCAGACACTGTGACTGAGGACAAAGAGGAACTGAAGCTTGAAGCTCAGTTAGGTTTTGCTTGTAAAGACTGTCTCTAAATTCAGCCAAATGCTGAACAGTCTTAACAAAGATGAGCTGAAATTTCTCTTCAGCCTGATGACTTATTTCTCCAATCGAGAAAATCTCTCTCCACACATGGAATGTTACATATTCTATGTGGACGGAATCACCCGTACATGAGGCAGGGTTTTGAAATTCTTTAATACACTCTGGTTTACAAGGTCACACCTCACGGCTTAGTTTGATAGGAACATGTCTCCAAAAGCCCTTGGAGCTGGAGAGATAATCTCTCACTCAGAAAACCAAGGTTTTTGTGGGCCTTTTTTAGCTTTATTGTACAGAGCAGTGAAGAATGACAGGGGAGAGAAAAAGGCGAAGACATGTGGCAAAAGACCATGGGTTGGACTCAACCCAGGCCAGCCGCTCTACGCAATGCAGTAAATGGTTGCCATCCCAGTGAGCTAATCCGGCGCCCGAAAACCATGGTCACAAAGTATTTTTACGTTCTCTATCACATCGAGCCTATGTCTCCACTCTGGTATATGTGCATGGGGTAACTCTCCCCGTGAACAGATGGTGCAGTCCAATACTTAAGGACATTACATACACACTAGATCAGGGCCCTGCCAGATGCGAAGGCCAACCCCTGAGAGCAGAGGGGCTATCTGTCTGCAAGATACAAGACTGACACCTAAGAGTCCTTCAAGATGCAGGGACCAACTGTAATAGAGAAGACACTTTGTTCAGCCTGCAAAACGCCAGGCTGACTGTGGAGATGATGCCTTGTTTGCTGTTGCTGAGATCCACCCAGCACCCACTCTCAAAGGAGGGGCTGGCTGCTACATATTGGTGTCAAGACTGTAGAATCTGGAATCACACCACTGCACAAATGAGGCCCCTGCAAAATAAAAAAATTAAAAATGTATTAATCCAGAGAGAAATCGAGAATACTGTATGCTTTTTTCTTGATGAATTAAAAACATTTAAAACACTAAAATCCAATAAATTCAGACCTGCAATGATTGTGTTTAATTTAAGAAGAAGCAGCAAGTAATAAAAGATCAAAGTACAAACATGACAATATGTTGTTATATATGTTTTTCTTCTTCAGAACAGGCTTTAATGTCTAAATTTGTGTAGAAGACTGGTGGTGGTTACCACCTGCTCTACCACATCTATTGATAGTTCAGGTCACCTACAAAAGAGGAAATGCAGCCTGTGGTTTCAGTCTGAGATCTTCTGTTCAGCAGATGTCTTGTTTTATGTTATCAGCTCACAGCAGACAGTTAACGAGGAATTAAGACACATGTAACAGTGATAATTATTACTGCTATTCTAGCACAGACAAAAATGTGCCTTGCATACAAAGGCCGAAGTGCAATTCACACTGTGGTATCTAAGTATACTTGTCACGGTGTGAAAACAGGTAAAAGTGGAGTCATCGTGGTGATCACATACTAAAGAGAAAACAATGTATGTGTGCATCAAGAGAAACTGAGAAGCTTGTTTCTCATGCTGAAAAGCAGCTGCCTTTAAAAGTCTCTGTATGTACAAGCTGTAGCTGTTCATCCATCCACCCATCCATTCTCTTAGAATTATCCTTGTCAGGGTTGAGTGGGTTCTTTCCATGTAGATGTTCATAATTGTGTAAATTAAATTAAATAAGCTATATTTTCATCTTGCTGATATGATTTTCTTCTTATTGAAACTCCAAAACAAGCCAGTCCACCTTCCCATATTAACAACATATAAGACATAACTCTAAAGTATAATCAGGTTTGTAACCTGTCAGTAAAGTAAAAAGTTGTAGGCAGTCCTGTGAAAATGGTAAGATACAAGGAAGGTACTGAAAATGAGGGGAATTTTTTGTAATCCTTGAGGAAATTATGTGGTCACAGTTGCTCCACGACAGTGAGAACAGTAACTGACTAAATTAAATAATACAATATATTACAAAGTTACAAAATATAAGAAATAGCTTTAACATGTGCAAATAATTCAATTATAAATATCCCAGAATAAGGCAAATAAATAGAATAGAAAAGAATAGAATAGTATAAACCTTTATTAGCCCACAAATTAGAAAATTGGGTGTCACACAGCTCTTATAGCGAGAGGAATATAAACTATAGAAGGAAGACACAAAGTGGTCCTATGTATATAAGCAAATGAAATTCATATGTACAGAAATTGTACAGAGATTTGTACACAAGTGTGAATGTGTGAATGTTTCTGGTGAAATATACATTGAACAAATAAGCTGTAAGTGAGTACGTGCAATTAAAAACATGTGATATATCAGTTAAACAGGTGATGAGTAGGATAACCATGTTAAACTGTTATAGAGTCTGACAGCTGCTGGTAAGATTGTATTATTATCCAGTTTGTTATTGAGGTGAACACTAGGGATGTGTCGGTCGCGAATGAAATGGCTCTTAGAGCCCGATCTTTGACGTGAACGTCAAAGATTCTTTCTCTCACCCTCTCTCTCGCTCTTTTTTTCCCGCTTCACTCCGCGCGTGAGCCTTGTGCTTTACGCACAGGGGGGAGGGGCGGTAGTTACACTCAGTAGCACATATGTCTGTGAAGGTTCTCAGTCATCCAGGTCATCGTAGTCTAAGGAGCTTGGAAAGAAAAGCGTCTGGACTTCTTTAAGTTGCTTGAAGACGTTTCACCTCTCATCCGAGAAGCTTCTTCAGTTCTAAGGTCAAATGGTGGAGAGTCCCAGATATAAACCTAGTGGGAGTATCCCCCCACAGAGGGACAAAAGGACCCCCTGATGATCCTCTAATCGCCTGAGCCAAGGTGTGAAATTGGGTGTGGGTCCCAATCAGCCAGAGTTTTGGGTGAGTTCATTGTGAAACCTGGCCCCACCTTATCATGCGAATTCCTGAGCTCAGATGGCCCAGGATGTGAGTGGGCGTTAAGGCGTCTGGGGAGGGATCTCAAAACTGGATTATAGATGGCAGAGAGTTGGTGTCGTAAACCCCCGCCTCTGTTCAAAGATGGTCGCTCACAGTGGACATAGATGGCTTCTTTCACTCCTCTTTCAAACCATCTGTCCTCTCTGTCCAAAATGTGAACATTGGCATCCTCGAAAGAGTGTCCTTTATCCTTAAGATGCAGATGGACAGCTGAGTCTTGTCCTGTGGAGGTGGCTCTTCTGTGTTGTGCCATGCGCTTGTGAAGTGGCTGTTTGGTCTCTCCAATGTAGAGGTCTGGGCATTCCTCGCTGCACTGTACAGCATACACCACATTGTTAAGTCTGTGTTTTGGCGTTTTGTCTTTCGGGTGAACCAGTTTTTGTCTGAGCGTGTTGCTGGGTCTGAAATGCACCGGGATGTCATGCTTGGAGAAAACCCTCCTGAGTTTTTCTGATACACCGGCTACATAGGGGATGACAATGTTGTTGCGTCTGTCCTTCTTATCCTCCCTCGCTGGTGTCTGGTCTTCTTTTCTGTGCCTCTTTGCTGACTTTAAGAACGCCCATTTAGGATAGCCGCACGTTTTGAGTGCTTCCTATACATGTGTGTGTTCCTTCTTTTTTCCTTCAGGCTTAGAGGGAACATGTTCTGCCCGGTGGTGTAGGGTCCTAAGTAGCACAGGAACAGAGCAGGAGGGAAAGAGAGCGAAAGAGAGCCAGGGACAGCAACGTCGCATTAGTACGGAGCCCCGCAGGGGACATGGGAGAAAAAAAAATTAAGACGGACTTTTGCGAGATCTCGCAAAAGTTTTGCGAGATCTCGCAAAACAAACTCAGGATCTCGCAAAAGTTTTGCGAGATCTCGCAAAACTTTTAGCCGCATTCTTCGCATTCTTAGCCGCATTCTTCGAAGCCGACCGGGAGGTCGAGGCACGATGTGCCAGGAAAGCGGTGTTCCTCCCGGCTGTAGTAGGTCTCGACGGTCTGCGGCTAAAACTTTTGCGAAATCTCGCAAAAGTTTTGCGAGATCCCGAGTTTGTTTTGCGAGATCTTGCAAAACTTTTGCGAAATCCCGAGATAGTTTTGCGAAATCTCGCAAAAGTCCGTCTTAATTTTTTTTTCTCCCATGTCCCCTGCGGGGCTCCGTACATTAGAAAGGTTTAGTAATCATCCACAACTATTTTCAGTTGCAGATGATAAAGGATTCAGAAAGTTTATACATGCAGGTTCATATGACAGAGAATATGCATGTTCTTTTTGTTTTCATATTTTAATTTATATTTAATTATTTTGTGATTTGCAGTGTTTTGTGTTGTTAAATTTGTTTAAAAGGAAAAAGCTGAAAATGTAAATAGTTAAAAGTTGAAATGTAAATAGTTGGTTTTTGTATTATATGATTTATTTATTACATTTTATGTGGAGTGAAGAAATAAAAGTGTATTTACGGTGGCCCCTACAGACAAAGCAGCACGCACAAACTTCAAAACACATCAAGACTCAGAACCACGTAAAAACTCCAAAACACGTACAAAACACAACAGAAGTGCTCCAGGATGCTAGGCACAGTGTTGAGCTTTTTCTTTACCTAGAGGCTACACAAGCCAGCAAGTACCAACGACTGGATTTGGTGTGTGGTAGTAACAGGTAAATGAACATTTTTTTTTAAATTATTTGAATATATATGAGTGCTTGTGTATAAATACACAAACAATACACATATGCTTTCAATTGTGTAATTTAAGTGATCTAGGGTAGCTCTGTTTTGAAGTTCAGTTAACGCTAGAAATGTGTTTTGGAGTTTGTACGTGTTTTGTCTCTGGGAGCCACCGTATATATTTATATATAAACATATATAAATAAAACCACTTTTTTTTACATTAGTAATTCCTTTTGTGCATAATTTTATATTATTGTTAATAATACATTAATTAACGCAACAAAACAACCTGAAGAGCCGGTTCGGAGCCGAAAGACCGGTTCTCTAAAAAGAACCGGAAATCCCATCACTAGTGAACACCCAGGTATTTGTACCCTTCCAGCATTTCATGGCATGCTTGCTTACTTACATAAAAGATGGCGCCAGCAGTATGCACGGCAACATTTCTGTCGACATTGCATCCATCAACTCTGCCAGCTTTGCGTTGGCTTTCGCTAGCTTTATCTTTTTCTACATTATCCCAAAATGCCCTTGGTTTACGTGTGTACAATCGCCAGCTACCTTTTATAAGTTAAAGCATCGTATGATCTGGTTTTTAGTCAAACAATGACAGGAGATGATTATGGACCTCCACCACTTTTTGAGCCCCCTATTCTGGCCTATCTGTGCCAACACTCCTACACCACTTCCTGGAAGAATCGCCCAAGGAAACAAGGAAAGTGGGCTGGTACACTTATCCGAGTCAGGGCTCTTCTCCATGTTTCCTGTTGAACTACAGGACCAGCAGAGTGCATCTTTAGATGGATCCTGCCTGTTGTCCCTGTAGCTCCCACAAACAAGACGTTTGTATTAAACGACTTCCTAAAGTCACAACAACTGGACTTCCTGTTTCTGACAGAAACATGGCTTCAACCCTGTGAGTCTCTGTAGCTTTTTTAGAAATGGTTCCTCCTGATTGCTCATTCTTCAGCCTCCCTCGCTCCTCTGGAAGGGGGGAGGCTTAGCCACCGTGTTCAACACTCGATTTCATTGCCATCAAACATTACAGCACTATTCCTTTTCTAGTTTTGAACTCCAGCTGTTTGAGTTAGGATTTTATCAGTTTTAACAGTTATCAGTTAGGATTTAATCAGTTTTCAGATTTTATGGGTGGAATTGTTCTTAAATTTGACGTTTTTTTTTAATCCTTGACTCTAAACTTTTGGTCAAGGACTTTTTAAATATCATTGACTCTGTTAATGTGACCCACACTGGACTTGGTGCTTTGCGGAAATATCAAGGTTGCGCATCTCTGATAATTGTTCACTCTAATGTTGCGCTTCTCAGTAGATAAGCCGTACACCCTAGCACTCAAAAAACAAGCACTTAATGCTCTAACAGCACCAACTTTTTATGCTGCCTTTCTGGATTCTGGAATAATGAACTCCAGTTGTAAAGGTGTTGAGGACCTTTTGTACAGTCTTCATTCTTCCTGCACTGATATTTTCAAGTCTATTGCTCCGTTCAGGACTGTGTGTGCTAAGCCATTATCAGTGCCATGGTTGAATGAACACACGTGCTCCCTTAGACGTGACTATAAATGCGCCGAAAAGAGATGGAAAAAGGACAGACACATTTCTCTACAGATTTTAAGGACTCATCTTTCTGCTTACCAACAAGCTGTAAAACCTGCAAAGACACAGCTTGTCTCAAACTTAGTTTCAGTAAACAGTCACAGGCCTCAGGTACATTAAGGTCTTTAATCATTTTCTTAGTCCACGTGATAATGCCAGAGTCATTTTTTTAGCAAGCATTTTTTAACGACAAGGTTCTATTTATTAGGGCTCTTGTCTCGTCGACAGTCTTTCTCCTATGTGCTCAGCTGCCTTAGAGCAGTTTGATCCTGTCTCCCTTAACGACTTGACTGCGGTAGTTCGTCAACTAAGATCATCACACTGCCCCTCTGATTGTCTCCCCCAAGGTTGCTTAAAAACACTTTTAATACTGTTGGGCCTTTTATCCTGAGAATAATTAATACGTCCCTTGCTACAGGCTGCGTCGAATCATGCTGTAAACAAGCTATAGTTCAGCCTCTTCTTAAAAAACACAACCAACTGTTCTGTCCAGTTATTGGCCAATCTCAAAGCTCCCTGGTTTTAAATTACGACATAGGCAGAGATGGCAATTTTAAGGATTTTTAATGATATTCTCTGAACTCTGGCAGCCCTGCTGCCCTTTTATTGTTGGACCTGTCAGCAGCCTTTGACACGGTCGACCACGACATCCTGTTATCAGGGCTGGAATTTCAATCAAATCAAATCACTTTTATTGTCACATCACATGTGCAGGTACACTGGTACAGTACATGTGAGTGAAATTCTTGTGTGCGAGCTTCACAAGCAACAGAGTTGTGCAAAATACAATAACGTAAACGTACATGCTGGCCTAAAAGGATCTGCCCTCCAGTGGTTTTGGTCCTACTTGACAGGAAGGTCTTTTTAAGTTAATATGGGCGCCATAGCTTCAAAATAGCCCCTCTTAATTATGGTGTACCTCAAGGCTCTATTTTATTAGTTTATTAGTCTAATCTCAAATCTTGTGGCATTAGAGCCTTCTCTGTGGCAGGTAGTCTTCCCCTACATATTAGGTCTGCACAAACGCTACTAAAGACATATTTTTATCCCCTGGCTTTTAACACACTATGATCCTTTTGTTCTGATTTAATAGTCTTAGTTATTGTTTTAATTCTCTTATTGTCCTATCATTATTTTTTTATTGTTTTATATTGCTTCTTTTATGGACTTTTATATTGTTAATTATATTGTGATTTATGTGGTTATGTGATTCAATTTTGTGTAAGTCTTTCAAATGTAATTTTATTAAATCATGGCCTTAATTTTCAGATTTTTGTTTCACACCACAAGGGAGCACCGTCTTCCAATTAGGAATTAGTGTTGCGTCACCACCGGTGTTTAAATTTGGAAGAGGCCAAAGAGTAAAACACACTACCTGCCTTTATCTCATCATTTACCTGATTTTTTCCCTTTTTTTAGGTTAGGAAGTTTTAAAAATCGCACATGTGTTCCATACGAGTGATGTAAAGCTAAAGCCTGATTTTGTTTATTTTACACTTTGAAATGTAACATGTTGCTGCTGAGAGCTAACTTATCTCACCAAACAAGCCTGAGCTGCCTGTAACAGCTGTGTGTGTGTGTGTGTGTGTGTGTGTGTGTGTGTGTGTGTGTGTGTGTGTGTGTTTTCCAAACTTAAAGCTCCTTTTTGTAACAATTATACAACACATGTCCTGCACTTTTGATTATACAGAGAATGTTTTGTGTGCCTCTGCAGTGATCGTCTGTAGCTAGACATACTAATCTTTTAGCTCTACCATGCTTATGTGGAGTTTTCCTTAACAGAGGTAAGGCCTTAGTGTGTCAAACACACACACACACACACACACACACACACACACAGTATCTTGCATCTAATTTAGCTTAAATGTTTGCAGTGGACAGGAAATGTGAACATGTCAGACGACTGCTGCGGTCAAAGCTGCAGGAGCTGTTTCAGGTTGGTGTAATGAGGAAGAAGGCACAGAGAGATGATGGAGGGAGGAGCTGAATAAAAACTCTGGTCTTATCTACATTAAGTGCAGCTTCTCTTTGTTCTGCATTTATAATGGACGTGAGGATGGGGCACTCTTTGCTCTGTTTGCTGGGCTTATTCTGTGAGTACAATAGCATCTTTACTGTTTGAATGGCAGTGATGAAGGAAAATGTTTCTTACTGGTGACAATTACAGTGTATCACTTTAACCTGTTTAACCGGCAGCTTCAACACGGCATACAACCGTCTATGTTTAACCTGTTAGATACGCTGCTGCTGTTTGCAAACATTACATTTACTGTTCACAATTTATTAATATTGTTTTTGTGTTGATTGCACTGAAAAATGATATTCTTTCATATTTTACAAACTTAATTTTAACAGTGTGTTTTTCATGTTTCCAGACTGTTTGACAGCTAATAGAAACACAGAAATTTGGTGATGAGCAATAACTGTGCCATCTGAAAACTTACCTTTAAAAAGCCTCAGTTTATTTATTTATTACGATTTTGTCAGTTATATAATGTCTGGTGATGTTTCATTCATTACTTTAGTGCTCAGTACAGTCAACCATGGAAACACTGAAGGTGAGAAATTGTTTTCTCTTCCATTTATATCGTGTGTTGATCTTAACTTGTGATTAGCTTCTCCTGTGTTGCTCTAAATGACGTCCTCTGTGTTATATTTTGTATCATAAACCAAACATTTAATTGAGATTATTGGTTGAAATGTTAATATAACCATGTTAAGTGTGTGAGCACTCAAACACACACCCACGATACAAACTGTATATTTACTGAAGAGCTGTGGCTTCATACATGTGGATTTTCTTTTCATTTTTTTCTGATCTGAAAATATCAACAGTGTGTGTAGTTGTTAAGGGGGCCCAGAGGCCAGTATGTGGATCCAAACAGTTTCAGTCACAGGAAGCAATGCTAAGGTTTCTCTCACAACTTTTCTTGTGAAACAAGAACAAATAATGACACAGGGGAAAATGCTTAATAAAGGGATATGGAAACATGAGGGCTCTGTGAACAGAAGGAGAAAATGAGTAGAAAAGATGGAGGTTAGGGAGGGTGAGACTGAGCTGGCTTTTGTGGCTTACTTGGCAAGTGGAGTAGACGTTGCTCCAGGAGGAGTTATGTTGGCCGGGTGAGTGTTCTGCAAGTGGAGTAAGTTCAACCTGATTATTCCAGTGATTGGTTAAACAGTTGAAGGCAGGAGGCCAGGCAGCTAATGAAGAGTGAGTCTGTGAACATGAAACGGCGTGAGGTATTACAAGATAGTGACCAGCATCCAGGTAGGAATGCAAACTGCACGCAATGTGAATGGTGGAAACTACTGAGAGCACAAGGAGAACAAGGTAAGTTAATCATAGAAACAATGAACAAGAAGCAAAGCCTGCCTGTTATTAACATGTGGTTAGTTGACAAACTGGCAAAATAGAAACATTAACATTCGTCTTAAATATGGCTGATTGTCCTGGATCACGATCAGATGAGCAAAGCAGGAGCAAGGGCGAAGGCTCCTCCCAGAGGTGGAAGTGCAGAGGCATCATGGAAAAATACAGCCAACTCACCCCGACCATGACAGTGCATATTATTTCACTGAATCATGCTGTAGGCAGGTATCCTGGATTATATTGTAGGATTTTTTTGGATTACCTTTTGGAATTATAAAATTATCAAAAGCTACACACAGAGGACACCTCCAAGGAAAACCAACATGAAATAAGGTAACCAAAGGCTGCTCTCAGCTCAGCATAGAGTTTGTTACCTTCATACTCCCTCATTTAGTGTTTTAATTAAAAGCTGTCAAAGCAAAGCCTCTGTAGATGTTAAGTGTGTTGAATTATGTGGCTGCATTTTACAACAAATTTGCATCAAAACATTCAGCAATCTGCTTTTGAACTTTTTCTAAATTACAAGAGGGGAAGTGAAGGTCACTCTGACAGCACACAGATTAATCATACCAGCAGGGGGCAGTGTGACACTGACCTGTGATGTGAAGTACTCTGCTGACTTAAAATATGAGTGGTTCAGAGAATATGGAATGCCAGGACTGCCATAATGAATTAATTAAATACACCATTAAATAATTAATTAAATGTGGCAATAATTAGTTAAAATTGGAATTAATTAATTAAATAAATAGTTATGACACATGTAATTAATTAATTATTGACACATTTAATTAATTATTTATGTATTTCACATTTTAATTAATTATTGACACATTTAATTAATTATTGACACATTTAATTAATTATTTAATGATATATTTATTTATTTCATTTTGGCAGTCCTGGCGCCTGGCTCTCATCTTGAAATAATTTTATCTGTCAGCCTCACCCATCAAACTCAGGGGGCGGGGTTAACGCTGCCCATGCAGCTTCTCTAACATTTGATTGGTTGCCGTGCAAAGTAAGTCAAAACAGGTTGATCCTAGATAATCGATTGCTTGTGTAGACTTGGGGCAGCCAGGTATCCCAGAATGCAGATCAAATCACAGGCAGCAATGGTGGCGGTGTAGTTTTAAAATACCCCGTTTTTCTGTCACCAACTACACTTTTAACAGTGTTTTAGCCGCGAATGTCGCGCCGTATGACTGGTCAGGTTGTCAACATAGAACATGTTTGCAAAAGTGCTCAGATGTTTTCAGAGATTTCACTAGCTCTGCTAACAATTAGCATGCAGAGTGCACCCAGGGGGTTACGTTAACCGGTTTGTTTACATATTCCACTCTCCGTGTTCCACATGTTGCATTCGCAGATTCTCATTTTCACCGAACGATCGTCTCTTTCCGCCTGGTTTTGTGTCTCTGTGCTTCTGTAACAGAAAGAACGAGCTGACATTTTTCTCACGAAACCAGCGATCAGCTCAACAGACCCTCAGTTTACCTGCATGCATCCTCCTCCTCATCTGTCAGCTGTTTAACACCTGCTGCTAATTCAAGAAACACGCCTACGTTACCTGGTGATAGTCACAGTTTAACTGGGCAGCCGGTGCTCGATATAAAGCAATGTCAGTGCATTTTTCTGCACAAGATAAGTAAATATAGTGTTTTCCCCGAGCACAGAGCTGCTGGAGCTTGTTTCCTTACAGAGCACTTTATAGGCGAACCAGCTTCATCAGCGGCTGATGTCCAATCACCGGCACACAGCTTTGAAACCTCAGCTGAGTTTTAGCTCTCAGTGGTTAAACGCTGGACTTCATTCACTCAGGTTCTGTCTGTCGGGTCACGTTTACTTCGCTGTTTTATTTACAACTGAGCAAATCGGTTTGGCTGAGGTTAAAGTTACGTTTCATAACTGCATAGTTTCACAGACGTTTAATGGTTCACTGGCACATGTGTTAGACTGAACTATTCGCTTTTCTTTATCTGGTGTGTTTTGGATTTAACAGTGAATTTTGAGATTAAACTGACTTTTAAAATGTTTTTATACAAGGAGGAAAGAGAAGGCGCATTTCCATCAAGAGGAGCAGGGTTTGCAACAGCATGCTCATCATGAAGTCTGCAACCTGGACAGAAATATTATATCATCTGTTTTTTAATAGTTATTCAACTGTATTCTAAGCACCAGCTGTCTGTTAGAATGTGATTATTTTTTCTCTCTCTGTTGGCAGAGGTATAAAAATGCGCAGGAAAATCTGACGTGCATGGCAAACTTCACCGACGATATTTAGGGAGGAATAAACACACATCAAACATAAATGAACCATTTGCCTGTCTCCATAATTGAGAGCATTTTCTCTTCTTATGTCAACACTCTCTCTCTCTTTTTTTTTTTTTTGCTTTTTCGGTCATGTTAGGTTTACCTGTCAAAGGCTTGTTACAAACTATGAAACACATCGTGCAGACTTCTGGATGTTAGAAGAAAACTAATACTACTCATGAAGGAGACTAAAGGCAGGAAGGTGTCCTTTAAAACTAAACATGTTAATAGGACCTCCCTATTTATATCATAGTTTATGATATAGCACGTGTATTTCAGTAATAGCCTGCTGATTTCAGTGTAGTGGTGAACAGTCGCACAGCTCACGTAGGCGTTATCTGTGATACTCCTTAACTATAATTTATCCAAGTTAACTTCAGTTAACCATTCAGACAGTTCTTTTGCAATGAAAAACATAAACACCCATGCTGCCGGTAGGTTTCCTCAGTGCCAGCTGTTAACATTATAGCTGCTTATGCAGTAACCACGGTAACCACGGACTCTGAGCGGCTGGATCGACGGAGGTCAGACAACAATTTTACATGTATGATCTTAAAACAGGACACAGCCACTATACGTTCTGGCCTCATATCAAATGTGAAGGCAGACTGAGTCTATGTTTGACGTTTGTTTATATCTAATCTTCCTTTTCAAACATTTAAACAGCAGCGAGTCTGCAGCTGAGGGAATACAAACTCAAATTGTCGGAACAGGTTTGCTCGTTTCTTGGATTCATTTGGTGATTTATTAAATGTATAACTGTTATTCTAATCTGCTGCTGAGTCTCTTACACTTTTCTTTATGCTGTATATTTTCACGTCTCTGGAATAGTTGGAAGTTAGATAGTCAGCTGGGAAACTCTGTGTTAACTCATGGAGCTGAGGATATCGTGGATATGCTGACCTCGCTCCGTGGTGTACAGGGCCGTTTACCCTCATGATTAATATTCACAATAAAAATATTAGCCGAACATCATGAAGTCTGTATGTGTTTCATAGTGTCGAACAACCTTTGTACAGTTAAAGCCAGCAGTTACTACATGACGGAAACACCAACGTTATCTCTTTTATGCGTTTATACACAGGTCACGCTGATTACTGAACAAAAACCCAAAGATCAGATGTTAAACAGATTTATTTGCTCTCTCTCCTCCTTAAACATGTTTTTAATGTTAGTTATAATTCAGAATTGGCGACTGAAACACGTAGGACACATAAGAACATCAGGAAATAAAACACCGATAAATATAACCTCAGTAAAAGAAGTCAGCGGGGGTTACTACAGCTGTGTACCGGGGCCTCCGCTTTGTCGGTGGGATTGCTTGCGAGGCGAGCGGGTCTATCCCACGCTTTGCCGTGAGACTGGGCAGACATCTCCGAAATCATCGAAGCACTTTTGCAAAGAGGCTGTATCTTGACAAACCGACCAGACACATGAAGATTAAACCACTACATTCTCGGCTAAAAAAAATATTAAAACGGTATTTGGTGACACACAAACAGGGTTTTTCAAAGTTCAGTTCTGTTAGCTTCCACATGCCGGTTGTTGTGTGCTAGAAACAATGGCCACCAGGCCAAAGCAATGGTTTTGACTCAATCAGCGTTAACCCCGCCCCCTGAGTTTGATGGGTGAGGCTGACAGATAAAATTATTTCAAGATGAGAGCCTGGCGCCAGGACTGCCAAAATGAAATAAATAAATATATCATTAAATAATTAATTAAATGTGTCAATAATTAATTAAAATGTGAAATACATAAATAATTAATTAAATGTGTCAATAATTAATTAATTACATGTGTCATAACTATTTATTTAATTAATTAATTCCAATTTTAATTAATTATTGCCACATTTAATTAATTATTTAATGGTGTATTTAATTAATTCATTATGGCAGTCCTGGCGTTCCATACAGAGAAACCTCATCTGCAGTGAAGTCCACAGAAGCTGCTGGATCAGATAAAGTGATCAGGATCTCTAAAGAATGCAAATACCAATGCACTCATAGCACAAAGTGATCCAGTCATCATTCAGGAAACTGGTGACTTTAAAAATGTCATATGAAATAAAACAACATGGATTCTCCAAAGCTTGGAGATCAGAGAGGGATAATATTATGATATAAAAATATTTCACAAAGTGATTTAATAAAACTGTCATAAAGTTATAACAAACATTATTGAGGTTATCATATTTAATGATAATGTTATTATTTTGTTAATAATAATATAAGTCAGAAATTAAATGTATGGCTCAGTCATTCATAAATGTGTTTTGTGATTTGGCCCCTGATGCTCCAGTTATTGTTATCAGTTTTTGGACAGAGTGATAGGCTCATTTCACAAGCCATCTCGACCAATGGCTGTAGACTGTCATAGAAACCTTTCTTGAATTATTCTGAAGATACTCTGAAGAGTCAGCTCAGTGGGGCCCGTGATTTTCACGTAATTATTACTGAGGATCAGTGAAGAGGGCAAAACACAGCGAGGGGTTTGAAGAACTTCATGTTCTGGGACCTTCAAACAGCAGCCGACAAATAATGAGACAGTTATAACAATAATAATAGTTTAATAATTAATGACTGAAACAAAACTGTTTTTTATGTTACGTATGGACTTCAGATGCAAGCAGCACATTTTCTGTACATCTGCAGTCACTGACTGGGCGATCAAACCTCTGTACTGGTTGTTTGTGTCTCTGTAGACATGTGACCTAGAAGCGTGGCTACAATCATCGACATCATCATTCATAAAACTTATAGAACTTCTTTCTATGCTTATTTAACTTTCTCACACACTAATGGGATTAGAATCAAATAGTTATGTCTATGACTTCTGTTCCCTGAAGGAGAGGAATGAGGTACAACAAAAGTATGGGATATCACGCCCTTGCGTGTCCTGGCTGAAGAAACCTTTATTCACGCCTTTAAGGCAGATGACGTGTGATGACACGCGCACGGCCCTGCCTGCAAATATAGCTGCTGTCATCACAGTCATCCCTCAGTTCGATAACCGCTCTTCACCGAGCCAATCTGCTCAGTGGGGCTACCTTGTGTTGTACCTCGTTCCTCTCCTTCAGGGAACAGAAGTTATAGACATAACTATTCGTTCCCTTTCAGTCGAGTCATTCGGTACAACACATAAGTATGGGACATATATACACGCCCCGCAGAGCCACCGAACCGGAATTGGACCACCACATCCTTAGTGAGCTGTAGACCCAGCAGAAAGGACAGTATAAGCCATCGAAGGGGCTGTAACGTCCAACCGATAAAACCGCACAACAGTGTGCGGTTGACGCCCAACTAGCTGCCGCACAAATATCGGCTACAGGCACCCCTTTAAAAAGAGCCCATGAGGTTGCCATCCCCCTGGTGGAATGAGCTGTTACCCCCTGGGGCAAAGCAAGACCTTTGGTGTCGTATGCCAGTGAGATAGCTTCTATAATCCAGTGGGACAGCCTCTGTTTAGACAGAGTTCTACCTCTATTTGGATTAGCGAAGCAGACAAACAGCTGGTCAGATAAACACACATTCTGAGTGTGCTCAATGTAGGCGTGTAGCACATGCACTGGACAAAGAGAATGCATCCTCCTCTGCTCCTCAGATGCAAAAGGAGGGGAGCAAAAGCTCCGCAATTCAAACTTCATTGAGCTATAAGATGCAGGCATGATCTTGGGAAAATGCGCAGCATTTGGATGCAATACGACCTTGTGGCCATCAGGAGAGCAGAAGGGATGCACAGATAGCGCATGAAGATCACCCATACGCTTTGCTGAAGCCAAAGCAAGAAGTAATGCAGTTTTATATGAAAGAAATTTCATATCCACAGACTCAATGGGTTCAAACGGGGAGCTACAAAGGGCCTCCAGCGCCAAAGACAAGTCCCAAGCAGGGGCACTGGACTTAAGCATGGGTCTCAGCTGGCGAACCCCTTTCAGAAAACCTATGGCAAAGGGATGTGCACCTGGTGTCACTCCGTCAAAGCCAATATGAAAAGCACATATAGCTGCTAAATAAACCTTAATAGTTGAAAATGAAAGGCCCTTATCCAGCAGCTCCTGCAGGAATGTCAAAACATCCACAATAGAGCACTGAAATGGGAGAGTGTGGCAGTCCTGGCACCATTGCTCGAAGGCTCGCCATTTGTAAGCGTATAAGCCTCTAGTAGATGAGGCCCTAGCGCTCTGAATTGTCGCTATCACACTAGGTGGCAAACCCTTAGCAATCAAGTTTAACCTCTCAGCAGGTAAGCATGAAGGTGCCACAGATCTGGGTGCAGATGAACCACTTCTCCTCCTGCCTGAGAGAGGAGGTCCCTGCAGAGAGGAAGCTGCCAAGGACTCGCTGCTAGCAGGCTGATTATCTCTGCATACCACGACGTTGTGGGCCACCAAGGGGCCACTAGAATCAGAGAGAGGAAATGCCGACACACTCTAGAACTGGAGATATCATTTCCACTGGGGGAAATGCATACAGGAGCACGTCTGGCCATTGGTGCGCTAGCGCTTCCAAGCCCAAGGATGCATCGTGGTCGATTATGGAGAAGAACAGGGGGCAGTGAGTATTTACCCTGGAAGAAAAAAGATCTATTTGCGCCTTGCTAAATAGATCCCAAATCTCAGCCACTATTAAATGGTGTAGCTCAGGTGGCAGAGCAGGTCAGCCACTAATCAGAAGGTCGGTGGTTCGATCCCAGGCTGCCTCCTGGCTGCATGCCAAATATCCTTGGGCAAGATACTAACCCCATGTTTGCCTACTGGTGGTGGTCAGAGGGCCTGGTGGCGCCAGTGTCTGGCAGCCTCGCCTCTGTCAGTGCGCCCCAGGGCAGCTGTGGCTACAATGTAGCTTGCTATCGCCAGTGTGTGAATGTGTGTGTGAATGGGTGAATGACTGAATGTAGTGTAAAGCGCTTTGGGGTCCTTAAGGACTAGAAAAGCGCTATACAAATGCAGGTCATTTACCATTTAACCTCCATTCTCTCACCAGAGGACCCCCCCCTGGAGAGAAGGTCCGGCCCCAGGTTCAGGGGGCCCGGAACATGGGTGGGTCTTAGAGACAGAAAATGAACACTGAAACGCAGTCTGCGTCCCAGCTGAAACTGAGCGAGGCAGCGATGAAACACGGCCACTCTGTGCTCCGACAAACGTTTGCGGCTGGAAAGCGAGCATATTTCCAAACCGAGGAAAGAAATATGTTGACTCGAGATTAGCGAGCTCTTTTGAAAGTTCACAGAGAACCCCAGTGTCTGAATGTGTAACAGAACCAGTGACAGCTGTGTCTCCGCCTGCTCTCTGGAGCAAGCTACGAGAGCCCAGTTGTCTAGGTAGGCTAAGATGCGGATGCCTCTCTCACTGAGGGGCGCTAGCGCTGCTTCGGCACATTTCGCAAAGGTGCACGGAGTGAGTGACAGCCTGAATGGCAGCACTAGGTATTCGTAGGCTACGCCCTCTAATGCAAACCTCAGAAACGGCCTGTGTTTCGGGTGTATAGCCACATGAAAATAAGCATCTGTTAGATTGATTGTTGCAAACCAATCTCCCGGACCGACTGCATTCAAAAGTTGTCTGAGTGTTAGCATCTTGAACTTGTACGTTCGTAGATACGTGTTCAAGACTCGCAGGTCGAGGATGGGATGATGCCCTCCCACTTTTTTCTGAACAACAAAATAACGGCTGTACCAACCTTTGTCTGTCTCCGAAGCGGGGACCACTCGTATTACTCTTTTCTGCATAGTGCCTTTATTTTCTGTCTGAGTACCATGGCCGCCTCGATGCCGACAGTTGTGTTTACGATTCTCTGAAAACGAGGCGGCTTGACCCGGAACTGCAACCGGTACCCATGGCAACGTTTGGCAACACCCATGGAGAGGGAGCACAAGCACGCCACTGAGGGAAGTGAGCAGCCAGCCGGCTGACCTGCAGCACCGTCAGCGGGGCGTTGTCGCTTCCCAGTGTGTCTGCAGGGGAATGCATCACCTGCCTGACCTGGCTCATTCTGCCTGCAGGCTGAGCATTTGTGATTGTTTGAGAATACAACACTCTTTATTGATTGTAACATGGGAACATGTACATTCATACATGTTCTTGGAGGCACCTTTCCTGGGGCACAACAATGAAAAAACAGCAGGAACACTTGATGTGGTCAACTGAACATTTAACACACCTGAACAGGGAGTTACCTGAGGCATTTTGTGTGCAGGGGGTTTGTGCTTGGGAGACAGTGTTAGGAAAGTGCACTGACGGAGCTCATGGTGCGAGCAGTGCTGGCCTGAGCCCAATAAATCTTCTCTAGCTGCGAAGCAGATGTTGCCCCCCTGGTGTGACAGGTGCCTGGGAGGGGTGCGATCCTAGATCCCACAGCTGTGTATTGAAATAAAGAGGCACAGATCATGAACTTGTTTACAATTCAACTGCAGGATTTATTCTGCTCATCAACAGGGGAACAAATCATTAATCGCCTCTCATAAGAACCAGCAATTCTGTGTAACGTGTGGCATAACAGCTGTCAGCGCATTGTCAAAAGTACAGGAATAACCTTGGCAAGTATACATTAACCATCATAAATATAGATAACATTGGCTCGCAGTGACCAGGTTGCCTCAGCCTTGGTTCCGGTTACACATACATATCACTGCATCAAGAAATACAATGTACTGTAACTCACAGCCCGTGAATAGCAAATAACCATTCATATACAGCACATGAGCAGCTGTGCAAGCATTAATTACAGCCTTTGCATCCTGTCTTACTTGAACAAGATATATAGAGAACACACAACTGACAACGTGCCTTAGCATCGCTACGGTACTTCAAGCTCACTTCCCCCGCTAGCCAGTCCATTAGCCTAGCCGATCACGTTCACATCACGATCTCATTCAAAACACAATACTTCAACAGTACTTAACTTATAACGGTATACTTTCATTCACGAGTTCACAACAGTCGTATTGCTTCTACTGTGTTACCTATTAGCAGTGTTGGGACTAACGCGTTATTAAGTAACGCGTTACAGTAACTACGTTATTATTGTGGTAACGAGCACGGTAACTAGTTATTATGCCAAAATCAGGAACGCGTTACTCGTTACTGGGATTTAGATAGGGTCGTTACTCGTTACTTCGTGTGGTGGCTATCGCGGAGCTTCCACAGATTCAGTAACATTAGCAAGTGGTGGAGGCCAGCAGGTGAGGAGGGAAAGGGGACGCAGAAGGAAAAGAGACCCGAGGCGGCCGCTGGTCCGAGTGTGAACTGAACTTCAGGTAAAAAGTTATGACCTGCAGTCTCTCTGGGTCAGATATAAATCAAGTTTAGGTGGAGTTTATTTTCGTTATTCTGACTTTTTCCGTACTGCGTACTAGCTAGCATGACGGAGTTTCTATACAGCTGGGTGGGTGCTATGAAGTTAATGATGTTGAACTTTATTTTGTTCATAAGTTATTAGAGTTGCCAACCGTCCCGTCTGGTATTCAGAGAAAATATTACGCATTTCTTATTGAGGTGAAAAGGAACAGTTTGTCCCGTAATTCAGCTACAATGAAAAAGGCACAAAGCTGGAGTTATTCTGTGTCTTTGCTGCACAGCTGCCTCTTCTTCTCTCATTCTCCCCCCTCCCTCTCCCGTTTCTACTTCAATCATGAAAACTGATCAGTGATCAGCTGATCGGCTCTCTTGTTTGTTTATCGCTCACTTTGCGCCGAAAGAGGAAACCAGCGGATGTCGCGCTAAACAACAGCAGCACGTTTAAGCTTGATCAGCTGTTGTTAGAATTTATTTAATATTAATTTCTAGTATCAGCTGATGTTTGCTGGAGCCACAGCTGCAAAAAAGCTGCTGGTCATGATGTCGGTTTGGTTATCTGGTGAGAGGGAAACATGAAGATGAAACCAGGAGATGTCCTTACTGAATCATCAGAGCTGTGATGGAGAAACAGGTTTACCTTTTAGGTGACATGAATGAGTTGAAGGGAAGTTATGAACTGTTTCTGAGAGACAAATAACCCCAGGATCCTTTTTTAGCTAGCTGACAGCTGGTAACTGTGCAGGTGCGGATCTAGCAAAGTGTTGCCAGGGGGCCAGGTAGGGCATTAACAGGGAAAGGGGGGCACAAAGAAATACTTTTCTTTCTTATTCTCATTTAAAATATCTAGCTTTTAAAAAATAATTATCTGAATCTTACAACAAACGATTGATAGATTGATGCATATATACCATCAAAACAGTGTACATCACTGTCACAACAGTGTTTATTTTCATTCAAAGGCTTTATGATTTTTCCTATAATGGTGGGCCGGTCTCTAGTCAAAATGCCCGGGACGATTTATTTGTCCCAGTCCAGCCATGTATGCAGCTCATCTGCAGTCTGGTGTTACCTACATCTTCCTATTCAGAAGGCAGAATTTCCGAGTTCTGAGTACAATCGAAAGCACCACGACTGCACTTTTTGTGTTGGATGTAAAAGGCGCACATGACACTGTGACGTAGGCTAGAATCATGGCAGCAGTCAATGACGGTCCAGGCGTGGGATTTCTCTCGTGGAAATATGCACATTATCTTTTCCTTTCTATTGGTAGGTGGCACAGTGCACTTGTGGCAAGTAAGCAAGCTAGAAGACTGGCAAAGTTATGGAAGCAACACATTAACAAGAGAATTCTGAGTAAAACCAAAGTTACTTTCCCTAGTAACTAGTTACTTTGAAAGTAACGAGTAACTTGAAGTAACTGAGTTACTTTTGAGAGAAGTAACTAGTAATGTAACTAAGTTACTATTTTAAAGTAACTTACCCAACACTGCCTATTAGTCATTTTGAGGACTAGTAACCCACCTGTGTATTGAAATAAAGAGGCACAGATCATGAACTTGTTTACAATTCAACTGCAGGATTTATTCTGCAGATTTGCCTCCCAGGGGGGTTTACGCTCCTCTTGGCCGCTATGCGCCACCTAGTGGTATTTTTTAAGTAATGCCATGGAAGATGTAAAGTGTAATTAGAAAATACTGAATCAACACTGAACGATATAACAAAGGCCAAAATATAACTGGGGTGTTCCCTTTTTTCCTTGTGTGAAGACATAAACTGAACTAATATCCCCATAAGTCTTTTTATCTCTTAACTTTTTAACTATTAGTGTAATCCAGATTTACCAGCCACACATTTCAACTTAAACACATATGTTAACCTTTTACACAGAGAATCTGCAGTGCATTGACGGCAGAGTTGCAGGGCCACCGACACCATGGTTACGGGGCCAGATAAACAGCCAGAGACGGCTCCATAGGGGGTGGGTTAGTTAAGCCAGCCCCCTCAGCACCGTCCAGTTCCATGTACTGTCCATAGCCGGGCACAGTGACGTGGGTAGACAGAGGTTTGTCCCATGATGCTGTTAGCTCGCAGACAAAGTCTGGGAACATGGGAAGGCAGTTTTTGGCCGTTGCGGGCTCCGGTGGGAGGAAAAAAGCCGCAAACCGCGACGGCTTCTTAGCTGGCGGAGGAGAGGGCCAGTCCACCTGCAGCTTCTCAGCAGCACGGCGAAACAGGGAGAAAAGAGAGGTATCATCGTGGCCGACTGGCACAGCAGCGGCGACATATTGGGCCGACAATGAGCTCTCCTGCTCATCCTCCGGCAAACCATGGATGTCCAGGCCGATGTCCAGCACGTCATCATCTTCCTGGGGAGCTCTGGCGGGCTTCAACCCAAGCTGAAGCCCGTCAGCGCTCCTGCATGGTTCCGGCTCGTCATCAGCTAACCCGTCAACATATTCCCGGATAATCCTCGTCTTCAGACCTGGACAAAGCTGGGGCTCTGGACTCGGAAAGGTGAGGGTCATGCCATGCGACAGCCGAGCGTCCCAGCACTTTTTCCACAAATGTCACCTGTCTTTCCAGGGTCGAGTGCCGGAGCTGGCGACAAAACGCACAGTCTTTGGGCTCCGTCAGCGCTCTCCTAGCGTGGATGATCCCCAGGCATCGTGCTGGTCGCTGTCGTGCAAAGAAACCGCATCCCTGAGGACAGGGGCGAACAGAAGATTTCTGCTTTGATTGCTTCGGTTTGGAGTCCATTCCAAAACGCAAAGCAAAACGCTTTCGTGTGTTGGTGGGTTATTTGTTTCTTAATGTGTGTATGCAAATTCACCTGTGCAGGGGCTCGGCTGTGATTGGTGGACCTAAGGAACGGCCTGATGTAACTGGTTCCTGCGGTGGACGTGAACTATAAAAGGGCGACTGAAGAGCTGTGGTGTGGGGGGTGTGGCAGACTTCCCGTGCACTTGCCTCAGGTCCAGACGGAGCAGCCGTAGCAATAGCTATTTGGTTAAAAGGTCGGGCATGTGTGTGAAGTTACGACCCGGCTCGAAATGACTGTAACAAGAGCGGGGTGTCCCGTCTCACGGGACACCCAACACTGCACAGGAAAACTTGAAATTAGCGCTCCGCGGGCAGCCTACACACCAACTGCGCGGTGGAGGCTAACACCAACAGGGGCAGTTAAGCTAAGTTCAAGTCGGCAGACAATGGAGCTAACTAGCAGCAGCTAGCTAGCCTAACTCAGCAGAAGTGTTCTCAGCAAGGTGAAGAACGTAAGAACTGAGGGATGACTGTGATGACAGCGGTTATATGTGCAGGCGGGGCCATGCGCGTGTCATCACATCTTAAAGTCATCTGCCTTAAAGGCGTGAATAAAGGTTTCTTCAGCCAGGACACGCGAGGACATGATATCCCATACTTATGTGTTATACCGAGTGAATCGACCTAAAGGGAACAAGGATATTTGGCATGTGTTACCGGCACCAGACCTAGGGGAATCTGGACCGGCAGCAAGCGGCACACAGGCTAGAGAGCATTGCGTTGCCAAGTATGAACAAACTGTGGATTAGTAGAGAGGACACCGAAGTTAGCGTCTTGCTCAGGCCAGTGCTCATTTATTTCTGCAACATATACAAAATACAAATCACACCAGACCATGCATTCTTCCCATAAAACAGATTTCATAAACAAAAATAAAGTTACAAAAAGCATTCTCTCAAAATCAAAATAAATACAAACTAATTCAAAATAACTTTACATACACACAACTTAAACAAAACACTCACGGCTAAAGCATAACAACATACCAAAATAACCCATTTCACCTGCACACAACCTTTCCCCACATTCGCGCCATATACGCTATTACTTTTGAACATGGCGTCCCCCGAACGCAACACAATATGGCGGCACACGACTGCAAATGTTGTTTCACCAACGAAAAGCTTTCCCCTTAACACATGTACTCAGTACTGCTTGGCTAATACTAAAACAAACACTACAACACATTTTCTGAAGTCGCAGAATGCCACTGTCATAGCATGTACTTATAGTGATATGTAACGTAATAGCATTATGCTGATGCTACACTAATACTCATTACAACAAAATACCACAAAACAACATCATCACAATCATCCCAAAATATGGCCAAATAGTTGTTACTCAACTTACATGACATTTAGAACCAGTTCAGTAACATAAAAGTTTGTTTGTCAGTACCTGTGGATTAATAGCGAGCACGGAAGTTAGCGTCTTGGTCAGGCCGGAGCTCATTTATTTCTGAGCTGCACATGCGCAGAGCTTATAGCTAGAGTCTCTCTGGTAGTTCCACAGCAGTGCAAGAGCACCATCTAGAATAGAATAGAATAGAATTAGAATTCAACTTTATTGTCATTGCACATGCACAGGTACAGGGCAACGAAATGCAGTTTGCATCCATCCAGAAGTGCTTTAGTGATATAGATATATTACAATATATATTAGCAATAGTATAGATATCTACTGGCATAATGAAATATAACTTTGGCCTGGCAACACATAACAATGTCAAAATAAGTCACAATAATAAACAAAAAATAAGGGGGTATTTGGTTTTCTTACAAAAATAAACATGTAGCCTTTTCCAACCTGCTACACATGCATACTGAAGCAGCCAGGGATTGAACTACCAACCTTCCAGTTAGTAGGTAGAGCCACAGCCACCCAAACCTTACTAGGAGAGTATTAACTTGAATGGAGTGTACTAACCCTGTGAATGACAGCGTTAACCATGACACTATGAAGCCACTAATATGCAGATTATAGATCAAACATAATATCTAGGCAAAATAAATATTACAACACATTACTAAAAACAGACCCTTAAAGTTTAAACACAAGTTGTTTATGTGATATTGTGATGTCTATATATGTGTGTTGATCATATTCAATCTGACAAGCAGTTTATATCCTTGAATCAGCTGTTTTTTTCCTTCTTTTCAGTCTCTCTACTCTCATTTTATTAATAGCAGACATTGTAGGCTGTTATTTGTCTCTAACTGGATATTTTCCTGTGAACAGTTCCCAGTAAGCCCACTGTGGTCTTGCAGCCATCCTGGACTCAGATATACAGCGGTGAGACAGTCACTGTCAGATGTGAGATTCAGGGAGGTGAAGGAGCTCAGTGGACGTATGAATGGAGAGCAGCCAAGTTAAACACACCTCCAACATCCAATGAATACAGAATCATCAGAGCTACTGAGTCTGACAGTGGAGGATACAGCTGCCGGGGCAGAAGGGACTATTTCTTCTCAGAGTGGAGTGATATCATCACACTGACTGTATCATGTAAGTTGGAGAAACTTAATCTGAAGTCATTTGTTGAAAATTATTATAGTGTTATTAGTAAAAAATTTGTAGTATTATTTGTTACAAAATTGTGTATTATTTGTATTATGCCGTAGTTAATTCAATATTTAATATTTGTGTACAGTATTTAGTAATCAATCCATAAAGTTTTCAGGTTTTGGTTAAAAAGTGTGGATACATGAGCAACATGTGCTACACAGGTTTTTTGTGAAATAATGAAAAGATTGTTATCCATTTCTCATTATTCAGGTGTCACTGAAATCACACTTGTTTAGTTTAATGTGCATC
This sequence comes from Aulonocara stuartgranti, assembly GCF_965226115.1. Taxonomy (NCBI): domain Eukaryota; kingdom Metazoa; phylum Chordata; class Actinopteri; order Cichliformes; family Cichlidae; genus Aulonocara; species Aulonocara stuartgranti. Next base: position 43,004,773 of record NC_138941.1, read on the forward strand.
GACTCATATATCAACTAAAATAAATAAATCTTATTCATTTATGTGTATATTTACATTCATTAGCGCCAGCTTTTTACAGTTTTGTCAGTTCAGAAATGTTTCCACAGTCGTCCTGGCTCATTATATGGTTTAACAATTCACAAGAGAAAATATCAATTTATTTATATTAATCTCACTCAGTCTCATTTACTTTTATGTTCTTTTTCTAAACGGAACTGCAGCTAAACCAAAGCCCACACTGAGCGCTGACAACACAACTCTTCCAGTAGGGGGCAGTGTGACCCTAACCTGCTCTGTGAACCCATCATCATCATCATCTGGATGGATATACTTCTGGTACAGAGATAATATCCTACTGAATTTCTCCTCGTCTGATGGACAACTCAGTGTCTCACAGGAAGGACTCTACAGTTGCAAAGCAAAAAGAGGAAACCCAGCTTACTACACAGAGGGAAGCCAAGAAGTTCAAATTAACAAAACCAGTGAGTTTGGATTCAGCAATCATAAATAATTTCATGATCTGTATTCATATGATTGCAAAACTCAAAATAGTGATGGTTACTTTAAATAGTTTTTTATTTAAATGTTTGAATGAATAGGGCCAGCCAGTGCCGTTGTAACAGTGCAACCCGACTGGCCCACATTATACAGTGGAGAAATGATCACTCTCAGCTGTGAGATCCAAGGAGGAGACACTGAGTGGGAGTATGAATGGAGAACTACAAGCTCACATAAACCATCAAACCAAAGTGAACTCAGAGTAGATTCTGCTTCTCCATCTAACAATGGTCACTACAAGTGTAGAGGCAGAAGCAAAATTGCACAAGATCATTTAACAGAGTGGAGTGTTCCTTTAAATTTGATAGTATCACACAGTAAGTAAAATCATAATCCATTCACCCAGTCATTTTTGATTAATTATGTGATGAGATAATAGTTCAAATTTATGGCGCTAACATGCTAAAAATGTAGCGTACAGGCATTGTATTTATGGACTGGCATGTATTTGATCATCACTCCAAGAATTTCCTAACAGATAAACCCCGTCCTGTCCTCACTGTGTCTCCATCATGGCTGAGTCCTGGAGCCTCAGTAACTCTGAACTGTGAGGTTGAACATCCGTCTGCAGGATGGAGCTTCTACTGGTATAAAGCTGTTCCTGATCTAGCAGAGAAATCCTCCAGTTATGAGCTGCTACCTGATGGCAGTGGGACTGCACAGGACTCCTACATCATTCATGGACAGACACACACAGCAGGATATGTGTGCAGAGCTGGAAGAGGAGACCCAGAGTATCACACTGATCACAGTCAACCAAAGTTTGTCTGGTCTGCAGGTGAGGAATTTTTAAATTAACTGTCAATCTTGTAAACATTTGGCTCTAATTAACTGTTCTGCATGTGCTCTTTTCTTTCCTTAATTATCATGATTTGTAAAAGAGAAAACATGACGTATCCAACTGTTAGTCACATGAATTTTCTGTGTGCTATTCTATTTCTTTATTTCTCCCCAGGGAGTTTTTAAACTGGTACAGCATCTGTAAATTTAAGATCATAAAAGAAATTAAAAGAAAGACATAAAGTGTTATCGAGAGAAATATTAGAAAGAGCAAAGAGCACATGTAATTAATGCCATGTGTACATATGGAAAAAGTCCAATACAACAAGTCAGAATGACAAAATGAAATACAATGTTCATATATGTGAAGATCACACACAAAAGGAAGGAGACAAATATAATGTTACTATAGGACTATAAAACAAGGATATTTGTAACCCTTATTTGTCTCGTAAGGGTTACAAATGTGGAGGATGTCTGTAGCTCAGGTCATCTACTAATCTACTAATAAGAAGGTTGGTGGTTTAATGCCTGGCTCCCTGGATTTTCAGTCAGGTTTCAGAGTTTATCACAGCACAGAAACAGCTTTATTGAAGGTTACAAATGCTCTTCTTATGGCCTCTGACAGTGAACTCATCTCTGTGCTTGTCCTACAAGACCTCAGTGCAGTGTTCGATACTGTTGACCCAATATTCTATTAGAATGACTAGAACATGCTGTAGGTATTAATGGTACTGCGCTGCAGTGGCTTGTATCATATTTATCTAATAGATTCCAATTTGTTCGTGTAAATGGAGAGTTCTCTTCACACACTAAGTTAAATTAGTGTGTGAAGAGGATGCAGAGGGTTCAGTGCTAGTACCAATTCTATTTATATTATACATGCTTCCCTTAGGCAGTATCTTCAGAAGACAGCATACATTTTCAGGAGACAGACACTATCTCTACTTTTAAGATCAGACTTGAAACTTTCCTTTATGCTAAAGCATATAGTTAGGGCTGGACCAGGTGACCCTGAATCCTCCCTTAGGCTGCAAGTTAGGCTGCAATAACAGTAGGCTGCTGGGGGACTCCCATGATGACATCCACCCATGATGCATTGAGTATTTCCTTTTCAGTCATTTTTCTCACTCAACATGTGTTAATAGACCTCTCTGCATCGAATCATACATATCTGTCTCTCTTCAACAGTATGTCTTTCGTCCTGTCTTCCTTCTCTTACCCCAACTGGTCGCAGCAGATGGCCGCTCCTTCCTGAGCCTGGTTCTGCTGGAGGTTTCTTCCTGTTAAAAGGAAGTTTTTCCTTCCCACACTTGCCAAAGTGCTTGCTCATAGGTCATATGATTGTTGGGCTCTTCTCTGCATGCGTTATTGTAGGGACTACCTTACAATAGCACTGTATAAATAAAAGTGAATTGAACTGAACTGAATTAATTTATATATAATTAAAAAGTAATAATTTACACACAAAATGTTAAGTTCAACTTTACAAGTTTGATCAGTTTTGCTCTCAAAAAACTCCCTGTCTGTGCAAATGTGTAAAAGTGTTTCTCCCTTGCCGTTGCCTGATATGCTCAGAAAAGGTCACATGTGCAGGTAACTTTACAGATTCCCAAATGTAACCTGCATTCATGTGCTAGTGGAAAATTGGGACATTGGGGCTTCATCTGTGTTTTTGGGCTATTTCAAATAAAATGTTTTTTTTTTTTCCTACATAACCAGAATAGTTCATCGGCCCTCTACTAAAAACATTCACTTCCCAATTACAGATGCTATATAGTAACCTATAAAGGTTATTATGTGGTTCACATGGTGCTGCTAGGACATTCTTCTGCTGGGAAAACAGGGCCGCAGTCTGCAGAGGGAGAAGAAATGACGAGGCATTTTGAGATGCAAGAGAATGAACAAGAACGGAGGAGAAAAGACAAAGTTCTGAAAATTTCAGAAAATCTTCAGAACTCATTGGACTAAATGCGAACCATAATGAGAAGGCTTAACACAGTGATTGGAGATTGAGCCTGAATTATAACCCTGTTTTAACCCTTCTTACATCCTGTTTTTCAGATGTTCATTCAGCAGCGTCTCTCACAGTGAGTCCTGACAGAGTGCAACACTTCACCTCTGACTCTGTCTCACTGACCTGTGAGGGAAACTTCACTGAGTGGAGAGTGAGGAAGTTTAGTGAAAAAGGCTTTTTTTCACACTGCTGTGACTGCCAGAAACTGAGTGGATCCTCTTATGAGATCCACAGCTTACAGGAGGGTGTTACTGTGTACTGGTGTGAGTCTGGATCAGGAGAGTTCAGCAATGCAGTCAACATCACTGTACGAGGTGTGTTTAAATGACTTCACTTTATTTAATTATTTATTTTTTGGGACAAAAACTGGAGCTGAAGATTTAATTGTATTCACTAAACTAAACTTTTCAAACTTGTTGCTACTTAATTAAAACAGACAAAAAGACCACTGGAGATGAAGCTGCAAATTAGAAAAAAAATGTTTATTGAAATGCAGTTTTAATAAACTCAAAAACCAGTGTAGTAGTGACTTAACATAATCATAGACGGCTCTGCGACAGCAACTCTGCTAATATACATGGTGCTCTCGTATTTAATGAGGTTTATGAGATAACTTTGCTTTGGTAAAACTGAGTTTTATATGTGCTGTTTAATAACGACACAGAATAAATAAGGTTAAAATAATAAAGATGATTAGATTTTCCACATAAACATTTCAGATTAAACTAGGTCAGTTCATTGTGTGGCAGACAGGGTTGGACTCAAACACAGGATTCGGAAAGCCAGACATAAAACACAAAAGTAGCTTCATTGCTGAAATTATAACACAAGGCAGGAGCCTCTCCAACAAGAGAAACCTAACTTGGAGACACACAAGGATGAAACACAGCATGAGGAACAATGCAACAAAACAGGAAGTAAAATAAAATACTGAGTTCAGGACTAAGACATGTGAACTTGACCCAGTGAGAGAAGATAAACAAACATGGAGACATGACTGACTGTGGAGACAAAGGAAACACAAACGATCATAAGTGAAGATTGCATAACCTAATGAGGAATGCTGAGTATAAACAAAGCAAAAGTAACCATGAACAAGAAATATAAATAATATAACGAGGACTATAGAAAATAAACAGAAGACTATGGAGCTCAAACACAAAACTCATGATAACATAGAATAAACCTAAAGACCCAAAGAACAGGAGCACATAACTATAATACAAAGATATAAGAAAAGAAAAGAAAACCCCTCAAACATCTCAAACTCAAAACTATGATCGTAACTTTATATATAACAAGACTTCTAAACATAAAACTTCTTGCTGTTAAAATGGGTCTTTAATAATAAAAAAACCCCTTTTAAAGTTGTTTTTAGGTTCATATTGTTTTTCTTGATGTGGCCTAAACTTTTCGGATTTTATTAGATCTAGTTGGACTTCTTTCCGAGTTTGACTTTGTGTTTTGATTTTACCAGAAACTTTAGGCTTCGGATCTGAAATCGGTTCATTTATTGTTCCATTCATCATCGGACTTGTTAGTGGAATTATCCTTGTGATGCTGCTGCTGTGTTGCTGCAGAAAGATAAAGGGTGAGAGCTTTTCTCATCAATGATTTGATGTGACACATTTAAGTAAACTGATTACAAACCAGTACAACAATAATTTTTAATTTTCTTTTATAGATCTTTGTTGTAACAGGTTGGTGCAAAAGTTTTCTTTCATTTTAAAAATAACATGAAATTATAACTATTCCTGATTAAATTACACAGTGTTTATTGCATGTTTTAGTCTCACTCGGTCTCAGAGCACCAATCAAAACTCTGCTGCACAACAAAAAGCCAACAAGAATGAGAACAACGTTTACGCCTCTCTTCTTCCTGGTCAGTCCTAGAAACTATTACTTGCATCATTTTTAACACTAAGTTTGTTAACAAACAAATATCGTGAAAAAGTAATTTCTCTTCTGTTGTCTGCCCTGCAGGTGATTTTCCAGTTTATGAAATAATCAAATCCTCTGGAAACACTGGAAGTGGTACAGTATAATAATACTGAGCTATAACAGAGCTATAAGAGATATAATGATTATAAACTGACTGATCAGACATTATGTCATGTTATTATTTAAGGTGGACCAGCAGATGAACATAGAAATGTCACATCTACACTTGAACTTAAAGTTATTGATGAGAAGACTGAGTTCAGAAAATGTAAGGATGTCATGGTTTATTAATATGTTATTGTGACTCCTAATCTTGAAATACAGATAAAAGAGAGCTGTTCTTAATTAAATGCACTAATACTGTCTGAACAGGGAGAAATGATGACCCAGACGTGAGCTCTGACTACGAGGATGATGATCATGAGACAGGCTCAGGTACAAACGTACAAATACATCATTGGATCACTGACAATCAAATGAGTTTAAGAATGAAATAAATCATATTGTTCTTCCAGTAAAACAAGTTCAGAGTCCTGTTGGAATGACTTTCATTCATTTTCTTTAGTTACATTCAATCTGTTGCTTGTTTAGCCAAATAATAAAATAACAGGACTTTAAAATTTCGCAAACATGTACATCTAAAATCAGGAAAAAATGGATAATAAATATGTTTTTTTCATAATATGAATGTAGAAGTTCACAAAGCAGACTCACAACATCAGCACCATTATATATTTGTTTCTGTTTTTACACTGTATTTGTTCTGATTTAGTTTCAGGTTCATAAGAGGAAGTGGACGTTAACAGAGAAACTTGTGGACAAGAACATAAAGTAAATAGCTGAACTTTCACCATGTTTGATAACATTTCTGCAAATGCATAAATCACTGAGTTTCTGATCATATTGAAGAATTAAACTCAGCATTGATGGAAGACTGATAATACCATCTACTTTTGTATTAAATTCTTATTTATGTTGCAGTAACTGTATATTTTCCTCAGAGCGTTCTCACTCCCGAGGCGTAACATGTCGACGTTTTGTCACGTCCCGCGGCGTTCCTGAGGAACGCGAAAGGAGACCTTCGGCGTTCTTATGGTACGCGGTGGGTTATGGCTGGAATCCAGTGCAATGACGCTCCCGCGGTAATAGACGTTCCAGCCCTGTATTCCAGCCCTAAACCTAACCTTATCCCTAGCCCTAACCATAACCTTATTCCAGACCGTAACCAGGACTTTAATGATGTTAAGTAGCGTGTTTCTAAGCGATTTGAAGAAAAAGAGCGAACATGTGTAGGTTCAGTCCAGACGGTTCTCATATTTCCTCTTTTTCCGAGGTCGTCATTTAGGAACGTGGTGGGTAGCCGAAAACGTAATATGGTGACGATTTGTCAACTAGCGTAAAATGTTACGCTTTGGGAGTGAGAACGGGTTGATTTTCCTCCTAAGAACCGAACTCTTTCATGGCATGCATTTTTTAATATTGAGTCTTTTATTGAGAAAGCACGCAGTATGGCTTTGTACATTGCTTTTGTTTTCAAATTTTTAAACTTATAATTGGAAAATGACCAAAAAGAATAGGGAAAAAAAGTAAATAATAATAATTAAAAAAACTAAAATAGAACAAAGCAAAAAGAATAAAAGCATTAATTGAAAAGAAAAACAAATCAAATAAAGAAACAAAGAAAACCCCATAGAAACTTGGGGAGGGGTGTAGCAGGGCAGCCAAGTTAGCATCACATTATTGACATGGGTATTTAAATCAGTGCATCAAAATAATAATAATGATAATAATAAAGTGTCATGGTTCATAGAAAATCACACCTCACAGGCTTAACGTATTCCGTCCATTTAGACCATATTACAAAGAAGGTATCCCTCTGCACTTTAAGAAAGAATGACAATTTTTCCATTGTATAGGTTTCTTGTACATAATATATCCAGTCTTTTTATCGCTGGTGGTTAACAGACTTGAGCCATCTCCTCGTTTTTTTATGGTAAATGGCCTGTAATTGTACAGTGCTTTATAGTGATGTGCGGATCGATACTGAAATATCGATTCCTCCGATACCAGTCATTTATGTTCTAGAATCGATTCTCACATTAAAATATCGATATTTTAGTAATTTAGGATAAATTTGTAGTTTATCATTAACAGGAACATAGTGGAAAGAAACTATATCATTCAGATTGTCTATATTGGAAAGAATTTCTCTTTCCAGAACTTCCTCTTACGCCTTTCATAGTCATGTGCAAAATACGGCTGTATAAATGTGTCGCAGCCCCTGGCGTGCGCACTCACAACAATGGCTGAGCGTAAATGGAGTCATTTGTGGATGTATTTTACATCCAGAAACAGACGCGGTTTGCGATACATGTGGCAAGACAGTGAGGTGTTGTTGCAACATCACTAACCTCGTCAAACACCTCACAGTAAATCATATCACAGAATATGACGAGCGCATGTTGAGGCGAACTGAAGAGGAGGAGAGGGACAGGTGCTGCTAGGGGGAGACAGACGTCTTTCACGGCGACCTTTAGTGCTGCAGGCAGGCAAGGAGTTCAAATAGAGCACAACTTGAGTTTTCTTATTTCTATATGATGAACCCTGCATTACTAAGTGATAAGAACAAGTAACCTGAAGCCCTGTAATCATTATGACGCTATAATTTGAGATACAATAAATAAAATACGTTTTTGTGCAAAGTATCGGTATCGGATCAGTGTCGTCAATACCACCCTGAATTATACTTGGTATCAGATCGGCAAGGAAATCAGTGGTATCGCACATCACTAGTGCTTTACTCACGCCCTATGGACCCCACTGACTACTGACTCGTGGTCACTAGGATATACAAAAGTCTTCTATCAATGGAGTTCAGTTTATCCACTGGTATGTTACACAGAAATATGGTCTCAAAGGTTAAAGGAAAAGCAAATGAAAAAACATTTTGTAGATGTTCATGGATTAGAGACCAATACTGGTGAATGACTTGGCAGTCCCAAAAGATATGGAAATGGTTAGCACCATCTCCCCCACATCTCCAACAAGTGTCACCAGTTCCCCGATACCTTTTCTGAGCAGGGATGATGAAGAATCTCAGGATGCTTTTCCAGCAAAATTCACGCCAAACATTCGACCCGGTTGTGGTCCACTGTATCTTGCATATGTTGCCCCAAAACTTGTCTGTAATGATTAGACTACCTTCTTTTCCCCACTTCGCTTTAATATAGACAGTGCTGTCGTTTTTACACCACAGGATGTATAATCTGGAAGTAATTTTTGCGCTCCAGATTTAATTAATGATAAAAAATGTTTCTACAAATTGTAAATTGTTTAGATTCACTTTTAAGTTTTGAATAAAATAATTTCTGACCTGTAAATATTCTGAAAAACTTTTCTGAGCCTAAATCATATTTTCTCCTTAAGAATTCAAAGCTTTGAAATGCCCCCTTGTGGAAAAATGAATAGTAACTAGTTAGGCCTTTTGAAATCCAGTTCTTGAATCTATTATCACAATGATTTGGGGTAAAGTCTGAATCATATGCGGGCCATCTTAAGACTTAAGAGGCATTTTCCAAACCACAAATTTTTATTGCTTCATTCCAAGCAGATATCATTACTTGTAGTATGGGTTCATCTGGCAGGTGTATTTTGTTCTGTAGTTTTATGTCCGATATTAAGGCTTTAACTGGTACTCCTTTAACAATTGTTCCTTCAACATCTTTCCGTCCCGTGGCGTAATATACACAACAGAGACATATCAATAGTCTTATCTGAGCTGCACAGTTACACTCTCGTAGACAAGGACGTCCACAACCTCCATTATCTTTCTTTAGTTGGAGGGTTTTATATTTAACTTCTTTTTTCCCATTCCAAATGTATTTCAACAACTTTCTATACCACGCCACAAATTGTTTTTGTGGTATGAGAATCGGTAGGGACTGAAACAAATACAGCCATCGGGGAAGAATGTTTAACCTAATTGATTCAATCCTAGAGAGCAGGTCCAGAAAAGCTATGGTATTCCATCTTTGTATATCAGATTTTATGGATTCATTCAGCGGGCCATAGTTGGCATCAAACATTTTGGTGAAGTCAGGGTGTATTACCGCCCCTAGGTACCTAATGCTGTCTGCATCCCATTTCCATTTTTAGGATTGTTAATCGCAAGCATCGATTAAGAATCACTATAAATGGAATCAATTAAAAATCGGCATGCATTTTTAATTTCTCTTTGCTTTGTGGGCTGATTGGTACCTGATGAATGTAAAAACAAAGATTTTTTTTTTTTTTACCTGATGTAGTTTCTGAGAAGAGGATATCAGGCCCTTGTAGAGCAAAATTTAATATTGTAGTCTAGACAACCCAAAATGTGATGTCCACATATGTGGATGCCAGGTCTTGAAGGTTAAATATTTTTCCCCTCCTTCAAGCTCGGGTCCTCTACCAGAGGGCTGGGTACTTGAGGGTCCTGTGCAGTATCTTAGCTGTTCCCAGGACTGTGCTCTTCTAGACAGAGATCTCGGATGTTGTACCTTGGCTCTCCTGGAGCCACTCACCTAACTTGGAGGTCACTGCACCAAGTGTTGCGATTATCACTGGGACCACTGTTACCTTATTCCTCCAGATCTTCTTGAGCTCTTCTCTGAGCCCTTGGTACTTCTGCAGCCTCTCGTGTTCCTTCTTCCCGATGTTGCTGTCATTCGATATCGCTACATTTATCACTACAGCCGTCTTCCTCTGCTTGTCTATCACTAGTATGTCTGGTTGGTAAGACATCACTATTTTGTCCATCTGTATCTGTAAGTCCCACAGGATCTTAGCTCAGTGTTTCTCACGCTAGGGTGCATCTCAAATTTTGACCTCGGGACTTCCAGGCCATACTCAGCACAGATTTTTCTGTATACTATGCCAGCCACTTGGTTATAGCGTTCCATCTGTGCTGTCAATTTGTCCAGCTTTGTCCAGCCACTTGTAGCACTTCTGAATGTCAGCCAATTCCTCTATGTGCTGGTCCCCAGTCTCCTTCCTTCCGTACCTGATCATGGGCAGGGCGTAGGTGTTGATAGCCCGGATCTTGTTCTTACCGTTCAGCTGACTCCTCAGAATCTGCCTTACTCTCTGCATGTACTTGGTGGTTACAGCTTTCATAGCAGCCTCTTTGTGGTTCCCATTTGCATGTGGGATTCCCAGGTACTTGTAGCTGTCCTTGATGTCTGCAATGTTGCCTTCTGGTTGTTCTATCCCCTCACCTCTGACAACGTTCCCTCTCTTCGTTACCATTTGACTACACTTCCCAAATTCGCAAGACATCACAATGTCATGGCTGTAAATCCTGGGGGTGTGGATCAGTGAAGTGATGTCTAGTTCACTGCCCTTTACTAAATATGTATTACAGAAAATGCATTATATATATAAAAATGTTCTTAAGGAGTCTGTCACGGCGAGTGAGATGAGCCGTGTGGAAAATAAAGGAGGATCCAAACGCAGGCAGTCGTGAGGGTGTGAAGGTGGTTTATTAAACATGAAAGTAAATACAAACGGCAAATGGAGCTAGAACTAAACTATACTGGGATAAACTAAAACTACAAAACACGAACCTGGACATGAATGAGAGCGGGCGGAAACAGATGATGGTAGACTGCAGGGAAACACACAGATGAAGCAGGGTGGAAACACAGACGGACCAGCAACAACAATGACGGAAGACATGACTTAAATACACAGAGAACCACAGGGGAATTACACACAGGTGGTGGACACAGCTGGGAATAATCAACAAGACGAGACAAAGGTAAAACTGAAGACACTCACATGAGACCCAGACCTTCACAATAAAACAGGAAATGAGAACACCACACCAAGACACAGACCTGACACTGAGAGACAGACAGGAAATGACATATGAAACTAAACCCACATCGTAAACCCAGATAAACAGAAACATGGAACTCTAATAATAGAAATCATAATCATCACCATAACATGACAAGAGAACAAGAACACAATCCCTGATGCAAACTTAAATCAAAAACACAATAAACTCAAAATACTGGGTCCAACGGACCCAGAACCGTGACAGAGTCTGACTTACCATCAGCATAGTGGACTAATAAAAGAAACATTTAATAGGATTTGAAAGTTAAGGTTGTCAAAATGTGACTGAATTAATATTTAACTTTATTGTTTCCAGCGTGACAGCAGTAAAGGCTGTGGCGTTCTATGTATGCCCTGGCTGCTACAATCTTGCACCCTGCTGCATTTCTTTGTCTCTTTTATGCTAAATATTTATGAGCTAGAAATGAAAGATTTGAACAAATTAATTTTTGGTAGTGCTTGTTTGTGTTTTCTTCTCTCTGTAAACATGATAGCTGAAAAAATGGAGTTGTGATAAAACTTTGTAGGGATGTAGAGTGGTGGCATGTTAACAGCCCATTAAAAGTTGGCTTACATCCACCAAGGTCATGTTGACATGGGGCACTTTTTGAGTATCACTGATTCATTTTATTATGACTTTGTTATGTACATCACACTAACAGGTTATAACTGTTTCTGAATAACTATTATTTTTGGAAAACAACATAAACATATGATCAAAAGCTTTCACTTGAAATTCATCACTGAACAATGAAATGAATGCTACACATGTACTATATATATATAAAACAAACAAACATTTGCAGTCAAAATGATGTCAAACATGTCAAAATGGGTTTCAAGAGGACAAATGAAAAGAAAAGTCCAGCACTTTGTATTTGTTTTTACACTTGTTTCTACAAACGTATTAAAGTATGTTTAAAAAGAACAAAGAAAACAAAATTAATATATACAAGATACTGTTCCTTTTAAAGTAAATACTGACCAGAGTGAGATACCTTGGTGGAGGGTTGTTATTGTTTTTTAAGTGCTTTAGTCATTATTTGGAGTATCTGTCTGAAATAAAAAAATAAATTAAAAAAAAATTCAGTTTCTTTGTTTTGTTTCTGTTCTGTACCTTTTGTTTCCCCCTGTTCACAGATCCTGTTTGACCTCTTGGTGGTTCTGTGTATGTAGCAGATTTGTTGCTGTAAACTGAGTCAGTCTGTTTGGAGGGCCTCCTCCATGGTGGCCGTCACTTCTGGACATTTTTAGATGGTATCTGCTTTGTGGCTTTCCATGGAGATCATTTCCTCTCTTGGGCTGCTGGTCTGTATGGACTGAAAGATGTCCATGTTCTCATAAACAGGGCCAGGATCATCAGAATAAGATGCTCTAGACTGAGATAATGGCAGTGTTCTTATGGGCTGAACATAAGATGCTTGTGCATAAAAATAATGAAGTAAAATATGTATTCATTCATATTATCACATGTACCAGAATGAGCAGGTTATATGATAAATATCTGTTACCAAATACATCTTACCTGGTAGGATTTGTATTTTGTTTTAATGAAAAAGAAAGAGAAGACTCCAAGAATAATTAATACAGAAACAGGAATAAGTATTCCTTTTAGTATGAGTTGTTGTGATTTCTCTTCATCTTTATTAGATTTAAAACCTGCAGATTTGAAAACATAGTTTCAGTGGATATTTGTTTTTCTTTTCAGACGTAAAAATAAAATCACTTTTATGATAACAAACAATAGAGTAAAGATATGAGAACATTTCTTTTTAGACATTTAACTATTTAAATTACAGGGAACGATATAAAAAAATATTCAATGTATTTGTCTAAATAAAATTAACAGCCAGTTATTTTTAATTAATATTTAATACTTACACAGTGTTAAGCTTTCAGAAGCTTTATTTGTGGTTGTTGCCTCTACAGACCACAGCTCTGTTCTCAGTGAAGATGGTGATGTTGACCTCACTGAATGACTTCTGAGATGTTCTGCAGCCGTCTTCATCACAAACAGACCAAAGCCAATAATCCTGGATGGAGCAGTTTACTGTGATACTGCAGAGTCCAGCAGACTGGTTGGAGCTAAGCTTTGACATTATAATGACAGGTCTGGGAACCACATCTGTAATTTTGAGCCAAACAGATAAATTAATGATTTAATGCAAAAAGGAGAACAGACAATAACCTGGATGTTTCTTAAATTGTAGGATATATGATGTTGTGGTTAAAGACAATGACAGATTCTGTTTTTCTTTCAGTCACAATTGTGCACAGGCTAAAGACAAAGTTCTCATTGTGACTTACCTTGAACAATGACTTGATGTTTCTCTGACATTGTAATAAAGTTTTGGCGGTATGAGACTTCGTATATCCCAGCATCTGTATCAGCCAGGTTATTAATACACAGGGAGAGGTTCCCAGCAGTATAAACCACTCTCTCTTTGTATATTGGATTGATTTCTGTATCATCAGCAATAAATATTGTGTTAAATTTCCATTCACCACGTTTATATGGTGGCGGTTTCCATTTCCATGTAGTTATTTAAACTGGTTTGATTCAGTCATTTGCTTTTGTTCTTTTTCTAAACTGAACTGCAGATAAACCAAAGGCCAAACTGAGAGCTGATAACACAGCTGTTCCACTTCAGGTTTCTGAATATTAAACTTCTTGCTGCCTTTCATAGTGTTTAACTTGAAGGCCCTGAGCAATGTTCCCTCTAAGCTGCGCGCGTGCGCAATTGCGCACTGCTGGCACGGTCTCTGCGCACAGAAACTCTGCGTTGCGCACAAATAAAATCTAACCTGAATTGAAATTAAAATTAAAACTTTAACAATTCTGTTTTGCAGTGTTAGTCAGTGAGTGACTGGCTGCTCCAGTATGGGATTAGAATGATGCCACCTTATCCCATAGTCCAGTCAATCACGCGATTCACATTCGTATACACGCAGCTAATCAACGTCATTGAAAGGCTATGACAGCGTCCTTATGTGCCGACACCGGTGTTTTAGCTGGCAAAGCGACTGATGAGGAGTGAAGCCACGTTGTGTATAACAATGTGTACAACCATTGGAGATGTGAGCAGGACAGATGGAACAATTGATGGAAAAAGTGTGGATTTTATACCAGTTTTTAAATTGTGTTGATCGGCCACATAAAACCAGAGTTATGATAAAAATATGCAATGTTTGGTTTTCTTCCTGAATACAATCGTTGTTTATATTTACTGCAGGAAGAAATGGTAAAAACAGCGTTTTATAAGGAAAACGCTCGAAAACCCTCTCCACCTGTGAGGAAAACCAAAACACCCCCACCCTTTCCCATATGAAAAAATTGGTCGATATTGAAAAAAGTACCATATCGACCAAAAAAAAAAAAAAAAAAAATGATATGGCAACATGGTATTTAGTTGTTAAACAGCTGCAAAAAACTTTGTTTGCAAAGCTCAGTAACTTTTTTTTAAGAAGTAACTATATAATTAATTGCCCAAATTTTGTCATTATGTACTATATTTTGCAGACAGAGTTACAGGACTCTCTCCCAGACCACAGACTCATACTCATAATACAAGTCAGAGCTTTATAATAAATAAATAAATAAAAAGTTTTGTTTTCAAAATTGGAGTTGGAGAGGTCATGAACAAGATTTTTTTAATTTTCATTGTAAGTGGGCTAAAGCAGTTAATTAAAAGTTGTCTAACATAAATGTAAATGCTGTAATTTGGTTATTTTAATAAACCATGTAACTTGGATGGATTATTGTACTCGGCCCTGAAAAGCCTAGAAATATGGTATCTAACCAGATTCTTACTCTGGATGGCATTACCTTGGCCTCCAGTAACGCTGTGAGGAACCTTGGAGTCATTTTTGACCAGGACATGTCCTTCAATGCACATAATAAACAAATATGTAAGACTGCGTTCTTCCATTTGCGCAACATCTCTAAAATTAGAAATATCCTGTCTCAGAGTGACGCTGAAAAACTAGTTCATGCATTTATTACTTCCAGGCTGGACTACTGTAATTCATTATTATCAGGATGTCCAAAAAACTCACTGAAAAGCCTTCAGCTAATCCACAATGCTGCAGCAAGAGTGCTGACAGGGACTAGAAAGAGAGAGCAGATTTCTCCTGTTTTGGCTTCCCTTCATTGGCTTCCTGTTAAATCCAGAATTGAATTCAAAATCCTGCTCCTCACATACAAGGTCTTAAATAATCAGGCCCCATCTTATCTTAATGACCTTGTAGTACCATATCACCCTATTAGAGCACTTCGCTCTCGCTCTGCAGGCCTACTTGTTGTTCCTAGAGTATTTAAAAGTAGAATGGGAGGGAGAGCCTTCAGTTTTCAGGCCCCTCTTCTGTGGAACCAGCTTCCAGTTTGCATTCAGGAGACAGACACTATCTCTACTTTTAAGATTAGGCTTAAAACTTTCCTTTTTGCTAAAGCATATAGTTAGGGCTGGACCAGGTGACCCTGAATCCTCCCTTAGTTATGCTGCAATAGACGTAGGCTGCTGGGGGATTCCCATGATGCATTGAGTTTTTCCTTTCCAGTCACCTTTCTCACTCACTATGTATTAATAGACCTCTCTGCATTGAATCATATCTGTTATTAACCTCTGTCTCTCTTCCACAGCATGTCTTTTATCCTGCCTTCCTTCTCTCACCCCAACCGGTCGCAGCAGATGGCTCCGCCCCTCCCTGAGCCTGGTTCTGCCGGAGGTTTCTTCCTGTTAAAAGGGGGTTTTTCCTTCCCACTGTTGCCAAAGTGCTTGCTCATAGGGGGTCATATGATTGTTGGGTTTTTCTCTGTATCTATGAAGCGCCTTGAGGCGACTTATGTTGTGATTTGGCGCTATATAAATAAAATTGAATTGAATTGAATTCGATGCTGGCGTGACCACAGACCACACGTCTGTTGTTGCTCACAGTGGTCCTAGGGACTGCTCAGGGAGTTTGTGTGTTCGCTCAGATACATGAAAAATTAGAGAGAACATTGGCCCTGAGTACTTTCTCCCACACTGAAAACACTGGAATGATACAATTATTTGAACATTACCTAATAAGACTGATTCAGGACAGACAATTAGTTATGTTAAACTTTCCTAGCAGTCCTTCACAAACAGGGAACAGTCTGTCTATTCTCTCCATCTGTCAGCTGCTGCTGGCTCTTCCTCCTCCTTTTCCTCACACACTGCTGAGTTTGTCCTGGTGGATCATCAGGGGTGCAAAGCCTCACAGATGATGTGCAGCAGTGGGTCCCTCAGTCTGTCCTCACTCTGGACACTTGCAGTTGTCACACATGGAAATCAAATGTGTGATAAGCTGCAGGATTCAAACACAAGTGTAACTTATAAATACATGCTCATACTTTTATTCCACAATCAGAGAGAAAGAAACAGAGAGAGAGTGCAGGACAGACAGACAGGTGACAGTCTCAGGTGTATACACTGCTACAAAACGTTGGTTTGTCTGTGTTACTGCTGCGTGTCTTCCCCATGTTGCCTCAGTGGTACCTCTGTTACCTTTCTTTGTGTTTCCTGGTTCCTCATTCCTTGGTTCTGGTCCACCCTCAGGTTATAAGTTCATGCTTAGTTTTCCCCAGTATGGATTTACTTTATTTTCTTTCTTTTTTTGCCTGTCCCGTTTGGCTCTTTTGCCATCAGAATTATTGTCTAAAGGCAAAGAAAGATGCCCAACGGATTTACTTTACCAAATTGACCATCCCGGCCTTGCCATAATGGTCCATTTGATTCACCTTTTATTGTTTATTTTATTTTCACTTGCTGTATACGGGACAGACTTGACTGGAGAAAGAAGGAGAGAAAAAAAGAGGGAAAGAGAAACAGCTGAGAAGAGGGACGGGGGAGAAGGGCAAAAAACAAAAACCAACAGAATGGGCAGGAAAAAAAAATAAAAAAAAATAAAAAAAAAATACACAAAAAAAGGAAAAAAAATGCATCTATCGATCACCTGGATCACCTGTTGAGAAAGAAAAAGAAAACAAGCAGAAGAGAACAAGAGTAATAGAATAAACAACATTACAATGATATTTGGGAATATGACAGTAAATACTAAATATTAAACATTATTGTGCAGCACATAAGATCAACAGAACACAGTGTACTTTGAGGTAGGAGCAAAAAGGGTGTAGTTTGTGGGTGTGATCACCCGTGTGTACACCTGTGAGCATGGACGCGCTTGTTTTTTTAAAAGGTTACTTCATGTAATGATCTGCTAGAGGGTGTGGGGGGGCCACAGCCCCGTCCTCCAGGGCATGAAGCAGGTATGGAGGAGATCAAAACTCCAGACATCCAGAGGCCCCCAGAACACAAGAGACCAAGGAAGACCCACAGAGGGGCAGCCGCGCCACTGTCCCAGAAAGAGCTAAGGAGAGTCCCAGATGACGGTTCACCCAGCAGCCGCGGAGCAGAAGCCAGGGGGAGCTGCAGTGACGCGCCCGTGAGCTCCGCCGGCAGCCAGCTGTGCCTGAGTGACCGAGCCCCAGGCCGAGAGGCCGGGGGCACCCCACCTCCGAAGTGGCCCGAGCGAGCCCCAGGCTCCAGGCCCCGATAAGTGGCCGCCAAGGAGTGAGCCGGTGTGTACCTGGACGCCCATCCCCAGACACAAAGAACCACCAACGCACTGATGTCTGAGGGAGTCCGCCACTGGCAGGGGAAGTGGTGGTGGGGGGAGATAGGCCTCCAAACCTTGGAGGGCCCGAGATGTCCCCAGAGAGGTGGCGTCTGATACCCAACCTGACATATAGACACAGACATACAGGCACACACAGACACAAACATCCATTCCCACCCTCATGCTCTCATATGCACTTACACCACACTCAACCGACGTGGAGACAGACATAAAGAGACGCTGTACACACGATCACACTCCCCAAGCGTACTCTACGAACCGGGTCTAGGTACCCTTGCCCCTGGAGGGGGGAACTGCACCCAGACCCAGGTGGTGTTACCCTTTTCCCTGCGGTGGGGAGAGGCAGAAAAATTTAGAAAAAAAGATTTACTTTATTTTCACTGTTCCTCCCGTTTGCAGTATTGATCTGCCTTAAATAAGAGCTTCATGTCTGAATTTGAGTCCTCTTCTTCTATAATTCAACACGTCTGCCGCTGCATCTGTGACAGGGACAGACAGTCACAAAGGAAGAAAGACAAATGTCTGTGTCTATATGTCAGGTTGGGTATCAGACGCCACCTCTCTGGGGACATCTCAGGCCTCCAAACCTTGGAGGGCCTATCTCCACCCACCACCACTTTCCCTGCCGGTGGCAGACTCCCTCAGGTGTCGGTGCGTTGGTGGTTCTTTGTGTCTGGGGGTGGGCGTCCGGGTACACACCGGCTCACTCCTTGGCGGCCGCTTATTGGGGCTCGCTCGGGCCACTTCGGAGGTGGGGTGCCCCCGGCCTCTCGGCCTGGGGCTCGGTCACTCAGGCACAGCTGGCTGCCGGCGGAGCTCACGGGCAGGTCACTGCAGCTCCCCCTGGCTTCTGCTCCGCGGCTGCTGCATGAGCCCTCATCTGGGACTCTCCTCAGCTCTTACTTGAACAGTGGCGCGGCTGCCCCTCTGTGGGTCTTCCTTGGTCTCTTGTGCTCTGAGGGCCTCTGGATGTCTGGAGTTTTGATCTCCTCCATACCTGCTTCATAGCATAGAGGACGGGGCTGTGGCTCCCCACACTCCCTAGCAGATCATTACATGGAGAAACCTTTGGAATGCAAGCATGCTGATCCACACAGGTGTGCACACAGGTGTACACATGGGTATTCACAGACGTGGACTACAGCTTTCTTGGCTGCTGCCTCAAAGCACATTGTGCGCTGTCTATCTTGCGTGCTGCACAATATCGTTTATTATTTAGTAATTATTGATATCTATTGCTAGCTAGTTTATTGTGATGGTGCTTTTTTTTTTTTTTTTTTCTTATTATGTTGCTCTTTGTTGTTTGCTTTCTCTTCTGTTTTTTTTCTCTCCATACAGGTGATCCAGGTGTTTTGTTTTTTTTTGTTTGTTTGTTTGTTTGTTTTTCTCTCTTCCCCCCCTTCTCACTGTCTCTTCTCCCCTTTGGTTTTCTTTCTCTCCCTCTCTTTCATTCTTTCCCCCTGTCCTATCCCACAGTTATGTCTGTCCCGTTTGTAACAACTGAAAATAAAATAAACTCATAATTATAATAAAGGTCAATCAAATGGACCAATATGGCAAGGCCACGATGATCCACTTGATAAAATAAATCCGCTTGGCATCTTTCTTGGCCTTAAGACAACAATTCTGATGGCTATAGATCCAAACGGGACAAAAAAAAAAAAAAAAAAAAAGACAAAGACAGGAAATAAAGACACGACTCCAACACAAACATGTTCACAGACATTACTTATTATGCCATCAAGTCTGCAGAGAAACCACCAAAGCTCTCCTTTGCAGCACTTTGTGCGTCATACTTTACACTCCATTTAAACTAGAGGAGGAGAGGCTAGAAAACATAATTCTGAGAGGTGTCCATGAGGGAGCCTTGGGGCTATCGTGCCTCATACCTAGTCTGTGCTTCTGTTAGGTCTCCCATGTTTAGTCACTTTTGTCTTTGACAAAAACTTGCTGTTTAGTCTCAGTGTTAGTTTAAAGTTTTATCTCCCACGTCAGTCTGACATAGTTCAGCTGTGTCTTGTTTTCCCCAGCTGTGTTTTCCTAATTAGCTTGTGTGTATTTAAGTCCTCAGTTTCCCTTTGATCTTTGTCACAGGCTGTGTATCTGTGTGTTTCCCTGTCAGTTAATCATTTCCTGTTAGGTTTTTTGTTTATTCAGCTTGTTTCTTGCAATAAAGCTGCATTCTAAGATTAACTTCTACCTACTGAGTCCTGCATTTGGCTCCTCCCTCTGCCTGCTCCACAGCACCCCCAGGCCAAATTATCACTATTTTGTGCACTAAAAGGAGGAGGAGGAAGCACATGGTTATTATTTCCACCATCCATGTGTCTTATATGGTCACATGACCATTGAACGTTTACCCAAAATGCACTTTTTGAAATTTTCTCCAGTCATTTATCAGAAAACTGATCAAATATTTATGGAACCAAATTTTTTGTTTATATTTTTATTCATGCTGTTGTTTGAGGTGTTTATTGAAATCATAATGTAGCTAAGGGTGTGCTTTTCATGGCCCGGATCACGTCAGAGTTCATCCTCACAGAACTGTCAGCATTACTGTAAACAATGTTTTAAAAGCAGCTCTTTGTTCTAAACACCAGGTGTCACTTTACCTGTGATAGTAACTCCCAGCATGTGTAGGATCTCTGCTGTATGTATGAAACACATGTAAAGAAACCACAGTGTCAGTTCAATGATGCTTTTATTTTGAAAGTAAAGAATTGAAAGAAATGAACCCGAGTAAGTTTACAGTCAGTTATCTGTGTCTGGATTTGGATTCAGATGAAAAATAAAGAAACATTTCAGCTTCTAGAAATTCCTCCACAGCACTGACACACATTTTTATATCAAACTAAATCCGCTGTTTACATTTTTATCATGATAGTCAGATTAAGTTTAACATCTTTTAAGTGTTTAAGAAAAATACCTGCATGATTATCAAAGAAGAGAAAAAAGAGGAACTGTTGGATTTTGCTTAACTTAATAGAAAAGACTCAAGTTAAAAGCAAACATGTGGGCCAGCAGTCACCAAAATAACAGACTGACCAACACAGGACAGTGGAGCCAATAAAAAAATAATGCAGTTTACCAACGTATAGAAAATAGTCATTACCTAATCGAGGAGCAGCACTTTATGAAGAGCCGACTCAAAGAAAGGACAAAGAGAAGAGAATCACTGAGCATTTAACTGGATTTATTTAAATCAAAGATCACAAGAAGAAGTAAATTATCTGAGTCAGTAGAATCAGAGGAGAAGTAGAAACAAATAAACACAAAACTAGAAACCAACCAGGAAGAGAGAGAGAGCAAGAAACTGATTCCAGCAGGTGATTTACTTCCAGTCCAAACAGGAAGTGTTGGAGCTGTCACACCTCTCACATGGTGAAAATCAGATGACCACTGAAGGTGGTATGATGGTTCTGATTGTCATATATCCTTGTTTTAGCATGGAGAAGTACAAACACCTGATCTCCAACCTCTAGAAGCAGTGAGGCTCCATTAGAGCCACTCACACGACCAGATGTTGGAGCTTCATATCCAATACAAATGAGCTCTCCATTCTTGAACAACACACCACCTGTCTGAATGTCTCCATGTCCTAACATGTGCAACTCAAAGTGGTAGACTCCTCTCACTGGTGCAGTGAAAATACCTGTGTGACATTTGTTTTTGTTAAATGGAAAATCAAAACATCTGGAACATCAGCCTGACATCAACATAGCTGAGAAGTGACATTCAGTGTTATTACCTGTGTGTGGGTTGTATGCATTTCCAATGTTTGTGACAACACGTTTGAAGATCACAGTAGTATCTATGTTATAGGGTCCAGTGTCTCCATGGCCTTGACCCAGCAGAGAGGCTGAGAAAGCAACCTGTTTGACTGAGACAGAGAGAAATGTCATTATTTTCAACTTTCTCTTTTAGAGTTAGACTCTTCCCAAAAAAGTGACCATGACAAAAACTTTAATCTTCAATGAAATCTTTGACAATTGAAAGCATGTAGAAAGCAAACTCGTCCTTTAGATCAGACAGGAAGTTACTTTGTAGCTTCTGCCAAGACAACAAACTGTGTTACTCCGTGTTTTAGTTGCATTTTGGTTTGTGCTTCAGACAAACATAAACTCAGTTTAATGTCATTCAATAAATTAGATCCACTAATGAACTTAATGTGTGCTCTGAAGCTTAAAGAGTGATTTAGAGCTGATCGAAGAAGTTTTTAGTATCAGTGTCTTAAATACAGAATTAAATTGACCAAATTACTGTTTATGTTTGTATTTCTGAATTCATGGTCAAACATTAAGTGCTGTGGTGAATGCTCTACACTACTATGCAGGCCACATTTGGTGATAACCACACAGTGAGCATTGGTTAGAAAGTGCTCCCTTAATGCAGACAAAGAATCGTGACACAGTCGACAGTTTTACTGCTCTTTAATGCAGCACAGAGAATATGTGTGTGTGTGTGTAATTCTGAAAAATCTGAAAAAGTATAAGATTGTCATTAAAAACGCAGTTATAATAAATCAGGATGCAACAGCATGAGCTAGCTACTGTATGCCAACTTAGCAGCTATATCCAATGTACAGCTGATGTAGCAGGCTAGCATGACACAAAATCCTCCTCACCATATTATACGGCATGTTAAAATTCGCTAGAAACTGAAAACTCGTTCAGAGCCAGCACGACTTAATGAACAGTTGGACGCACACAGAGACACAAGCAGCAGTCAACTGTTAATGTGATGAAGCCCTGAAAGAAGAGACTACAGCATGGCTGAACCAGTTCTAAATGCTCCATATGCACTAAACACAGTCCGTGACTGCCCCCTTGTGGGCAGTTTGAAAAATAATCATGTCCATTGCATCTTCAGAACAATTACACAAATGTGAAAATGTGACAAATACAGAAAGAGTTCAGCATTTCTATTTTCAGATTCCCACACAGTACCTTGTAGCTCCCGTTTCAGCTCGTCGATCTCCGTTTTCTGACTCTGCAGTTCAGTTTTCTGATTCTCCAAATTTGCTGCTTGTTCTGAGAAAAACACAAACAGAAAACAAAATCTCACTGACAGCGCACAAGGATTCACATGTTTCTAAGTAACTGTGACCAGAGGTGGGACCAAGTCATTGTTTTGCAAGTCTCAAGTAAGTCTCAAGTCTTTATCCTCAAGTCTCAAGTCAAGTCTCAAGTAATGTCAGGCAAGTCAGAGTCGAGTCTCAAGTCACTGGTGTAAAAGTCCGAGTCAAGTCACAAGTCTGAAACTTTGAATTTCAAGTCCTTTCGAGTCTTTAAAAAAAAAAAAATGAAAAAATAATGCTGCAGTTATATGCTAAATGTAAATATTAGACCATGTAATTTTAAAATCTGTGTTTTTCTCAACACATACAAAATAGTGAACTTAGAAAATATACACAAATTGTGAAATTGCACCTCTTTAAAATGCAGCTCAATTAAACCTAGCTCCAATAATAATTTTCACCGACAGTTCTGAGATAAGCTGCATGTTATTCTTGGATGCGGTTGTAGGACCAGCTTTAAAATCGCATGACAAAAATATCATACACATTAAAAAAAACTGAATCACCAACGTAGCCTGGACAACATTTGCTAGTTAGATGAAGTCAGCTATCTCATCTTAGCATATTTATATGCATATTTATAATTATACGGTTCTTGGAGTGAGTGCATACACTCATGAAGTTTAGTAACTTCAGGTCACTGCAACAAGTCCAGGTACAGTTTACCGACGGATGGGTGCAGGACCTTGAAACGCACGTGTAGAACGAAAGACCATCGTACGTATCATAAGTTTACCAGTCTCACAAATTGTCGTCATAAATACACATTCCTTAACTGTTTATTAATAGGACCTTTGAGCTCAACGGTAATTAATTAGTAGTGGAAATAACTTCTGGTAGCATCACAGAAATGTAGCAGTGACAATAATACTGTATGCTGTAATCGTACTGGACAATTGGTGATACAAAAAACCTGTTTTATCCTGTGAATAAAAGTATATGTTTTTATCAGTGTACCATAATAACAGAAGCGAAACACAATATTGTGTCAGGATAATTCACTATTTATGCACAATAAACAAAGGAGCATAGCGCGACAATTTCTGTTCAGCGCCAGACTTGCTTGTAACCTATATCACCAATTATGTTAAGAAAAATGACGTATTAACTACTAAAAAACACTGACCTTCGTGTAAATGCTTGGAGCAGACTAACCTGTGAGCTGGAGTGTTCTGGGACGTTATATTTGGTCTTTGAATGGCTGCAATCCAGTCGTGTCTTTGTTACTTCGGAAACATGGCTCGAACAATTTCTCTTCAACGACGTAATCCGATAACAACCGATCTCTTTACCCGTCGGCTTCCCGTGGCTGTCATGCGACCGGCTATTGCAGTTAATAACACAACAGCTTCTTGACATTTTTGTGTTTCTTTTTATCGCTGTGTAACTGATTTTAATTGAAAGCCTGCGTGCGCTAGTACCGCTTGCCACGAGTTCCCAGAATCCTTTGCGGTTCTACCCGTGAATGACGTCACATTTTCAATCTCTATATAATATGTATGTTAAATTTTATATTTGGGGTAAAATATCAAGTCTTTTCAAGTAAACCGGTTCAAGTCCAATTCAAGTCCCAAGTCATTGGTGTAAAAGTCCAAGTCAAGTCACAAGTCTTAGAACATTTTTTCAAGTCAAGTCTAAAGTCATAAAATTAATGACTCGAGTCTGACTCGAGTCCAAGTCATGTGACTCGAGTCCACACCTCTGACTGTGACTCATTCTGTTCATGCTACACTGAGCGGTGGTCTCCTCCACGTCCTCTCATTCTCCACCTCACACACTGTAGAGACACAGGACCACAACTCCTACAGGTGCTGGGTGGAGAATGGTTGAAGAAGCAGACTTGTTTGACTGCATCACTGAACAAACTGATTCTCATTTGAAATTTGTGCAGTTAAACTCTGTCATCTTTATCCACAGTCTAGGAATTCGACACTCCGTGTTTCTTTATTCAGGCATGATTCATAGACTATATATAAGTTGGCCACTAAATGTCATTCATCAAGCAATCGATGTCGTTAAAGACTAGAAAAGTGATCTGGGTTTGACTCTGCCTATGTGTGTTTTCCTGTCTTCTACTGTCCCTCCTCCAATAAAGAAAAAATGCCTGAGAGAAAAATACAATCTGATTCTGATTGTGTTTTTCCTCTGCATTAAAGGCTTAAAAATTCATATACATTCAATTCCCTGTATGATGTGACATCATGTAGTCGACAGACTGAATAATGAGACAAGCTTCACGCCCTGGAGGACGGGGCTGTGCCCCCCCCACACCCTCTAGCAGATTATTACATGAAGGAACCTTTTAAAAAAACAAAAAACAAGCGCGTCCATGCTCACAGGTGTACACACGGGTGATCACACCCACAAACTACACCCTTTTTGGCTCCTACCTCAAAGCACACTGTGTTCTGTTGATCTTATGTGCTGCACAATAATGTTTAACATTTAGTATTTACTGTCATATTCCCATATATCATTGTGATGTTGTTTATTCTATTACTCTTGTTCTCTTCTGCTTGCTTTCTTTTTTCTTTCTCAGCAGGTGATCTAGGTGATTGATATATGCATTTTTTTCTCTGCCCGTTCTGTTGGTTTTTGTCTTTTGCCCTTCTCCCCCGTCCCTCTTCTCAGCTGTTTCTCTTTCCCTCTTTCTTTCTCCCCTTCTTTCCCCCAGTCAAGTCTGTCCCGTATTCAGTAAGTGAAAATAAAATAAACAATAAAAGGAAAAAAAAAAAAAAAAAAAAATGAGACAAGCATGTGTTCACTGTAAATTTGATCTCATCTTGAAGAAATGAAACATTGTTCAAAAAAGCTGCCTCCATAAATGAATTACTATGTATTCAACAACAGTAATGTGGTTGTTTTGTCATATGAATGCACGACTGTTTTACCCTCCACAACATGAGTCAGTGAAACAACTTCATCTTCTTGTGTCTGTGATACAGCACACATCCTCTTTACTGCACGATGGCATAATCATCGATATCATGTCATACACATATACAAATGTGACATTTATACAGTGCTGTGCAAACATTTTAGGCAGGTGAGAAAAATGCTGCAAACAAAAAATAAACTTTCAAAAATGGAAGTGTTAATTATTTATTTTCATCAATTAACAATATTTAGTGAATGAACAAATGAGAAATCTAAATCAAATCAATATTTGGTTTCGAAGTGTTTGCTATGAAGAGGAGCTGTGAGCTGTTTCATTATAAACACATTCCAGTCAGTTCCTGATCCTGAGATGAAAGGAAACGTTTTTTGTTCTGCTATAAAACATTAAGATGTTTCAAAGTTTTATACTTTACAATCAAATATGCAAAACAACATATTTTAATATCATACGTCATTAGGAGGATATATTTACAGCTCCATGATAGTTTCACTACAGCTTTTCTGAAGTCACATTGATGTATGAAACTGTACCTTGATTCTCTCTCTGTAGGACAGTGATCCTCTCATTCTGCACAGCCAATGAGGCGGTCAGCTCTCTCAGCACTGCATTGATGTCCTGTGTATTGGACTGTTGGACTTCAGTCACAGTCTGATCTGCTGAAACAGAGCAGACTAGAAGAAGAAGTGGGAAAAACATGATGATCTTCATTCTGTCGCCAGAAACCTGCTGTATAACTGTCATCTGTTAATCTGAGAGTTTTATAACAAGGGGAAAAGAGGCGTGAATGAGGAGGTTACTGCCCTACATGTCCCCTCCTCCTCCACCTCACACACGGCAGAGCCACAGGACCCCACCTCCTACAGGGGCTGTTGGTGAATGACTCAATAATCAGACGTTGACAGCAGGACTGAACAATCCGAGTAATGGAAACAGGGCAGGAATGAATTCTCCTGTGAATTCATATATTTGTATATACAGACATGGACACAATTATTGGTACCCTTTGGTCAATAAAAGAAAAACTCACAATGGTCAGGGAAATAACTTTAATCTGATAAAAGTAATAGTAAATACAAATTCTATAAATCTTAACCAATGAAAGTGAGACATTGCTTTTCAACCATGTATTAAACTGGTTCTTGTCATCCCCTTACTGAATAGAGAGAACATGGCTCTATAAACTCTATGACAAAATATTTATAATTATTTAATTCAATCATCTTCCGGAAGAGAGAGACATGCACAGCCCAAAGCCAGTTGCAGATCTACCATTAGAAGCCAAAATGTGTCTCATATAGGTGTTATTTTCACACATAGTTTTGATAAAAACAATCCTTCTGTGTTACTAGTTCCACTTTTTCAGTCTGGTTTCCTATATTTTATTAATATGCTTCTGCTGCTCTGCACTAAACTTCCTGTTTTTTAAACTTCCACTAACTTAAGCCTCTGTTGCTAAGGCGATCTGTCACCCCCTGACCTAGTTCTCTCTCACAGCTGGTTTTGCTTTGTACAGGCCTTTATTAAAATACATAAAACAATATAATCAGAAAATAAGCACTAAGAATATATATTTATTCCGTAACACATGCTTCAACAGAATTATTTAAAAAATAAATGCATGAAACAGGCCTGGACAAAAATGATGGTACCCACAACTTAATATTCTGTTGCACAACCTTTTGAGGCAATCACTGCAATCAAACGATTCCTGTGACTGTCAATAAGACTTCTGCACCTCTCAGCAGGTATTTTGCCCCACTCCTCATGAGCTAATTGCTCCAGCTTTTTCCAGTTTGAAGGGCGCCTTTTCCAGACTGCATGTTTCAGCTCCTTCCAAAGATGCTCAGTAGTCCAATGTTTTCCTCTTAGCCATTCTTGGGTGTTTTTAGCTATGTGTTTTGGGTCATTGTCCTGTTGTAAGACCCATAACCTGCGACTGAGACCAAGCTTTCTGACATTGACCAGCACATTTTTCTCTAGAATCCCTTGACAGCCTTGAGATTTCATTGTACCCTGCACACATTCAAGACAGCCTGTGCCAGATGCAGCAAAGCAGCCCCAGAACATAACCGAGCCTCCCCCCCATGTTCCACAGTTGAGACAGTGTTCTTTTCTTGATATGCTTCATTTTTCCTTCTGTGAACATAGAGCTAATGTGCCTTGGCAAAAAGTTCAATTTTTGTCTCTTAAAGATGTGAGTGAAGTTGCCCCCCCACCTTCTTCAAATCCAACAAAAGTGAAACAAACGTTTGTGCTGCAAAAATTTTCATTTGTGCTGCTATAATTTTAAAGATATTCAAGAAAATTTCTAAAGGTCATTAGAGGTCAACCAGCCCCCCCCCCCATATTAATGGAATCAAACAAAACTGGTGTCAATCAACTGTGCTATGTTTGTGCTGGTTTGTGCTACTAAAATTGTCGTTTGTGCTGCTTCTGTTTTAAAGATATTAACCCTCTCCAGGCAGACATTGCAGATTTGCAACAGTTAAGAGCCAACAACCTGATTACCCCACATACACTCAACAAAAATATAAACGCAACACCTTTGTTACTGCTCCCATTCCCCATGGGATGGACGTAGAGACCTAAAATTCATTCCAGATACACAATATAACCATCCCTCCCAAACAGTGGTCACAAATCAGTCCAAATGTGTGGTAGTGGGCACATCTGCTATATTGAGATAATCCATCCCACCTCACAGGTGTGCCACATCAGGATGCTGATCTGACATCATGAGTAGTGCACAGTTGTACCTCAGACTGCCCACAACAAAAGGCCACCCTGGAATGTGCAGTTTTTTGCGCTATTGGGGGTCTGGGGACCCAGAACCGGTCAGTATCTGGTGTGACCACCATTTGCCTCATGCAGTGCAACACATCGTCGCATGGAGTCTATCAGATTGTCAATTGTGGCCTGTGGAATGTTGGTCCACTCCACTTCAATGGCTGTGCGAGGTTGTTGGATATTCGTGGGAACTGGTACACGCTGTCGTATACGCCGGTCAAGCACATCCCGAACATGCTCAATGGGTGACATGTCCGGTGAGTATGCTGGCCATGCAAGAACTGGGACATTCTCAGCTGCCATCTGCCCTGAACAATGTGAACCATGATTCATCCGTGAAGCGCACACCTCTCCAACGTGCCAGACGCCATCGAATGTGAGCATTTGCCCACACAAGTCTGTTACGGCGACGAGCTGGAGTCAGGTCAAGACCCCGATGAGGATGACGGGCATGCAGTTGAGTGTCCCTGAGACGGTTTCTGACAGTTTGTGCAGAAATTGTTTGGTTGTGCAAACCAATTGTTCCAGCAGCTGTCTGGGTGGCTGGTCTCAGACGATCTTGGAGGTGAACCTGCTGGATGTGGAGGTCCTGGGCTGGTGTGGTTACACGAGGTCTGCGGTTGTGAGGCCGGTTGGATGTGCTGCCATATTCTCTGAAACGCCTGTGGAGACGGCTTATGGTTGAGAAATGAACATTCAATGCACGGGCGACAGATCTGGTTGACATTCCTGCTGTCAGCATGCCAATTGCACGCTCCCTCATTGCTTGTGGCATCTGTGGCATTTTGCTGTGAGACAAAACTGCACATTCCAGGGTGGCCTTTTGTTGTGGGCAGTCTGAGGTACACCTGTGCACTACTCATGATGTCAGATCAGCATCCTGATGTGGCACACCTGTGAGGTGGGATGGATTATCTCAATATAGCAGATGTGCCCACTACCACACATTTGGACTGATTTGTGACCACTGTTTGGGAGGGATGGTTATATTGTGTATCTGGAATGAATTTTAGGTCTCTACGTCCATCCCATGGGGAATGGGAGCAGTAACAAAGGTGTTGCGTTTATATTTTTGTTCAGTGTACATATTTTATGAGTTGTTTTTTTTTTACCCAGAAGTACCACTGCAGGACTTGGTTGTGCATTAGCAACATCCATCCATCCATCCATTCGCTTCCGCTTATCCTTTCCAGGGTCGCAGGGGGCGCTGGAGCCTATCCCAATTGTTAGAAACTCCATTCCGGGTTTCTCTGAGGCGTGGGCTTTCATCCTTTAACCTATAACAATTAAAATATTCTCAAGCATGATCAACGGTTAATTACGGCACCGGCCGGAGTACCGGGAGCAGTTTGGAAGAACAAAAACACGCGGAGACTGTTCTAGATTGTCATCCCAAACTAACTCAAAGTTTATTCTTTGTGCAGCAGTTTTTATAGGCAGACAACAAGTTTCAGTTCAGACCCTGCCCACTGGGTGGGGTGGTGTCCTTCGACAGTTGGAATCCTTTGTTCAGCAAGGGCAATAAAGATGCACTCACAAGGCCTATAAATCTTATACAGAGGTCTCCTACATCCTGAGTTCTGACACACCCAGATGGTCTTCACATAAACATCTTCTGCAAGGGAGTGAAAAGCAAAAGAGTGATTTGTTGGTGTTTTCCCTCCAACCTTAGTATCTACTTTCACACCATAAAATCTTCAGTTGACACAGCAAGAGGAGATGAGGTTCAAACAAAGGGCATTGCAGAAACAGGGGCTTTGTATAATATCATCAAAAACAATACTCAGCAAATGCTACCATGGTATCAAAATATCACAACACCAGCTGTCATGGGACGAGAGGCAGGGTACACCCTGGACAGGTCGCCAGTCTGTCGCAGGGCTAACACACAGGGACAGACAACCATTCGCACTCACATTCACTCGCACATTCACACCTAGTGGCAATTTGGATTTTCCAATTAACCTATCCCCACAAGCTGCATGTCTTTGGACAGTGGGAGGAAGCTGGAGTACCCGGAGGGAACCCACGCAAACACGGGGAGAACATGCAAACTCCACACAGAAAGACCCCGGCCTGATGGTGGAATTGAACTCAGGACCTTCTTGCTGTGCAGCAACAGTGCTAACCACCGTGCTGCCGCATTAGCAACAAAAAAAAAAAAACAAAAAACAAAACTTAATTTGAGCCTGAGAGGGTTAATGAAAATGTAAAGGTCAAAAGGTCAACCAGCCCCCCCACATTACCCAAATCAAACAAATTTGATGTCAAACGTTTGTGCTACGTTTGTGCTGCAAAGATTTTCGTTTGTGCTGCTATCATTTTAAAGATATTAATTAAAAAATTCTAGAGGTCATCAGAGGTCAACCAGCCCCCCCACATTAATGGAATCAAACTAAACTGGTATCATTCAACTGTGCTACGTTTGTGCTGGTTTGTGCTGCTAAAATTGTCATTTGTGCTACTTCTGTTTTAAAGATATTAAAGAAAATGTAAAGGTAAAAGGGTCAACCAGCCCCTTCTACAGAGGCACAGTTGAGAGTATCCTCACCAACTGCATCACTGTGTGGTATGACTCCTGCACTGGGTCCTGCAGGAAAAAAATGACAACGGGTAGTGAGAGCAGCGGAGAGGATTGTGGGGACCTCTCTTGCCTCCCTCCCCAGGAGATCTACTGCGCCTGCCTCATCCGGAAGGTCCTCTCCATTACAGGTGACTCCACTCATCCCTTCAACAGCTTCTTCAGTTTGCTGCCATCAGGAAGGATACTGAAGAGCCTCCGGGCCAGAACCCGCAGACTGAGAGACAGCTTCGTCCATCAGGCTGTCAGGATGCTGACCATCTCTGAATCGAGAAGGGGGTCCCAAGGGC
The DNA here is from genome assembly GCF_965226115.1 of Aulonocara stuartgranti. Classification (NCBI taxonomy): domain Eukaryota; kingdom Metazoa; phylum Chordata; class Actinopteri; order Cichliformes; family Cichlidae; genus Aulonocara; species Aulonocara stuartgranti. The sequence continues at coordinate 43,036,240 of NC_138941.1, forward strand.
ACATCTTTCACCATCTTACAATGCTGTGATTGCAGCCATTCCCCACTTTCTGTGAATGGTACTCATGGCCATTCGAGAATCTGTGTCTTTGATTAGTAGTCATTGATCAATGGTCATAAGAATTTGCATACTAACAATCATGGAACTAACCCCCCAGCACATTTTTCATTCAGTGGTGCTAGTTTCCTTCACTGTGCAAATGTACTGTTTATAAGGTTGGGGAAACCTGCAGTCAGCTGAGACTGAAGAAGTCACTTGGATGAGTGACAAAACGTTTCTCCCACTGAAAGTGTCCAGATGAACAGAATCAACCTTCATTAATATCTTTAAAACAGAAGCAGCACAAACCAGCACAAACGTATCACAGTTGATTGACACCAGTTTGTTTGATTCCATTAATGTGGTGGGGCTGGTTGACTTCTGATGACCTCTAGAAATTTTCTTGAATATCTTTAAAATGATAACAGCACAAATGAAAATTTTTGCAGCACAAATGTTTGATACCACTTTTGTTAGATTTGAAGAAGGTGGGGGGGGGGGGGGGGGGGCAACTTCACTCACATGTCCATAGGACATTCTCCCAGAAGCGTTGTGTCTTGTTAACATGTAGTTTGGCATATTCCAGCCTGGCTTTTTTATTATTTGTTTTCAACAATGGTGTCCTCCCATGTCGTCTCCCATGTAGTCCACTTTGGCTCAAACAACGACAGAAGGCGCGATCTGACACTGATGTTCCTTGAGCATGAAGTTCAGCTTGGATTTCTTTAGAAGTCTTTCTGTGTTCTTTTGTTACCGTTCGGATTATCTGTCTCTTTAATCTGTAATCAATTTTCCTCCTGCGGCCACGTCCAGGGAGGTTGGCTACAGTCCCATGGATCTTAAATTTCTGAATGACATGTGCAACTGTAGTCACAGGAACATCTAGCTGCTTGGAGATGGTCTTATAGCCTTTAACTATAACATGTGTGTCTATGATTTTCTTTCTAATCTCCTGCGACAACTCGGTCCTTTGCTTCCTCTGGTCCATGGTACACACCATGTCACCAAACAACACAGTGACTACCTGGAGTCCTATATATAGGCCCAGTGACTGATTACGAGATTGTAGACACCTGTGATGCTGATTAGTGGACACACCTTGGATTAACATGTCCCTTTGGTCACATTCTTTTTATTCTTTTCTGGGAGTACCATCATTTTTGTCCAGGCCTGTTTCATGCATTTATTTTTTAAATAATTTAGTTGAAGCATGTTTGAAAAGCAGTGTCTGACTTTCATTGGTTAAGATTCATAGAATTGTTATTTATTATTACTTTTGTCAGATTAAAGTTAATTCTGTGACCATTGTGAGTTTTTCTTTCATTGACCAAAGGGTACCAACAATTTTGTCCATGTATGTATGTAAGTATATGAGTTATCAGCTAACACTAGCATGGAGCAGCTAGCTTTGTCAGCGTCCATGACCCACTCTGATGTTTAACAGCATTCTGACTATCCAGGTGCAAAAACCAGGCTTAAAAATATTTACTGGAAGGCTGAAAAGTTGATGCCATATATCTCTGGTTCGATCTTGTCAGCTTCACAAATAGAGCAAACGTTTGTTTGTTGAGCTTGTTGAAAGAACTAAAGTACAATTTTACAACATACTGACCTCAGCTCCTCTATGATTACAGGAAATCAGCTGCATGTCTTCCCGACACACACACACACACACACACACACACACACACACACACACACACACCTGAAAACAGACTCACACACTTCATGAGATCCACTTCAATCTCCTAGATTTTGCAGCTTTGGCCTTCACTATGACTCAGATGTAAAACCCTGACTTTTGTTAGATATAAATGATATCACAGCTCTGCAGACTGCCAGATGTTTACTGTGTCATTTCTCGTAAGTAGAAATTGTGCACACACACGATTCCAATCACTGTTACACAAATACAGGTCTGTGTGTGCAGGACTGATGGGCACTGTTTACTCTCTGTCACAAATACAAATCACTCAATAAAAAAGTCTGAAAAACTGAAATGTATTAATTTTCTCTCTTTTTTTAAATGTTGGCTCGAACATTTCAGCCGTGTGTTCATAAAGAGAGCAAACATTTGATTGTCAAGCTCATTAATGTGATCAAAGTATAGTTTGAAAACACATCAAGAATAAAAGCCAGAGTACGAACTAACTTCCTCCCCTCACCCCCAACCAGTTAAAGCAGATAGCTGCTCGTCACTGAGCCACAGGTTTCTTATTATTAGAAGGGAGATTTTCCTTTGTCATATGACCTGGGATAGAAAGAGATTAAAGAAATAGAAGAGATTGAAATTCTGTTACAATGAATGTTCATGTGAAAATGTGCAAAACTGAGGTAGAATTATATGGGCTCAAAATGTGGTCATAAATATTTTGTACTTGTAAATCAGTTTCGTATGTGTAAAAAGAATTTGTGTGTGTGTAAAAAAAGATTTGTGTGTGGACTTAGCCAAAAAAAAACCTGCAAGTTACAAGTAAGTTACAAGTACAAATTTTGACCCTAGTTTTCTTCCTTTCATCTGATTGGTTAATGTCATGTCAATCACAAATGTAACAATCCACTGCAAACCACAACACAATTAAATATAAATTATAATATGAAAACAAAAAGAACATGCCTGTCATATGGGCCTGCATTTATTCCCTTCAAAGACCTGCAGTTCAAAAAAAGCGCCCCTCCGACAGCCAAACCCATCTATTCTGTGATTGGATTGTTATTGTTAACACATATGGGTCATATGTGTGATGTCACATGCCGAGCTGCTGCTTTGTGAGTGGTTGTTAGTGATGTGCGATACCACTGATTTTCTTTCCGATCCGATACCAAGTAATATTCAGGGTGGTATCGGCGATACTGATCTGATACCGATACTTTGTACAAAAACTTATTTTATTTATTGTATCTCAAATTATAGCATCATAATGATTACAGGACATCAGATTATTTGTTCTTATCACTTAATAATGTAGGGTTCATCATATAGAAATAAAAAAAATGAAGTTGTGCTATTTGAACACTTTGCCTGCCTGCAGCACTAAAGGACTCCATGAGAGACGTCTGTCTTGCCCTAGCAGCACCTGACTCTCTCCTCCTCTTCAGTTCACCTCAACATACGCTCGTCATATTCTGTGATATGATTTACTCTGAGGTGTTTGACAAGGTTAGTGATATTGCCACAACCATACATGCCAACCCTCCCGATTTTTCCGAGAGAATACCGAATTTCAGTGCCCCTCCCGAAAATCTCCCGGAGCCACCATTCTCCCGAATTTCGCCCGATTTTCTAGGACAAAATGGAAAAATCATATTGCAGAATTCATAGCGTGGCCCAGCCAATTCCAGTTTCCAACAATGGCAGCAGCAACTTAGTTTTAATATTGCTCTTGTTTCTCTTTTTGGGTCGCAAAAAAACTTTTAACATATTTTCAGGTGAGAATGTAGCTGTGTAAACTTCAAATATCTGAGCCGACTGACACATCGTCTTCAAACCCCCCCCGTCTTTCCCTATTCGGGTTAAACATGATATACAAGTCACTTTGATAACTTAAAAATGTTATTGTTTGGCTTTTTCGGTGTTTTATTTGTTCGTGAGTAAATTGGTTTGGCTGAGATTAAAGTTATTAGATTTGATTAAATTAAATTTGACTTTATTAATCCTTCGGAAGGGTTCCTCCGGGGTTTTCACACAGCTGAATAAACGTGGTTAAACAGAAGTGTGAGACGGTCGAGAGTTTACGTCAGCGCCCGGTTATATTTTAGATAGCAAGGAGCAGACGGCAGAGTTTCACTCCACCGAGGGAGCTCGTGACGTACTACCCGGCTTTCTTTAGACCACGAAGGCCGGGTCCTCAGGTGGAAGCAGCTTCTGAATTTGGACACCCCCGCTGTTTCCGGGCCAGCCAATAATAACGGTGACATTTAACGTATTTTATCCGATAAATAAACCCTGTAAAATTATTTACCCCCCCTCCAACAGCCCTTTTGAATGTCTCCCTAGTATGGCCACAACACCTCACTCTTGGAGCACTTTTTTGCCACATGTATCGCAAACCACGTCTCAGCTGTGTGTGGAGGTAAAATACGTCCGCACATGACTTCAATTACGCTCAGCCATTGTTGAGAGTGCGCACGCCAAGGGGCTGCGAGACATTTATACAGCCGTATTTCGCACATAACTATGAAAGGCGGAGGAGGAAGTAGTTCCTTTGAATGTAGACAGTCCGAATGTTATAGTTTCTTTCCACTGTGTTCCTGTTAATGATAAACTACAAATTTACTCTAAATTACTAAAATATCGATATTTTAATGTGAGAATCGATTCTAGAACATAAATGATTGGTATCGGAGGAATCGATATTTCAGGATCGATCCGCACATCACTAGTGGTTGTTCTGCCTCACACTTGGAACAGATGATCTTTAAAAGATGCCAAAGCACAAGTGCAGCTTTTCAGACGAACTGCAATTTCCCTCGTACCATCGCGGTACTGGTAATTTTTCTTATACAGATAAGGCCTTCTTTCTGTACCATTTTTTTAATTCCAGAGGTTTTTAAGTTATTTTTTGATTTGCACTTCTTGCCTAAAAGCCTATATCACATTTTTTATTTCACCAATCGCACAGAGAAGGCATCATTTAAATATGTTAAAATTTTCTTTAAACAAACAGTATTAAGAAAATTCTTAATGACTGGGCGAAGTGTTATCATTTTTGGAAATCAAACTATACTTACACTGTTGTGACTGTACCGTAATACACCAAATATCCCTGTAAATCTCAGCTTCTCTTCTTTTCTAAACCGCATTCTCCGCTGGTGGGCCCATGGTAAATACAGTTTTTCTCAAATGCTAAAACACATGTCACAAACGTTACCACCAGGTCCCCCAATGTCCAAACACAACACCCTTCTCTAAAGCTACATAAACACAACCACACCTTCCCACTGCAAAACTCAAACTCCCACACCAAGAGAGCAGCTCGAAGCTGTCAAAACTGTAAACACTATACACAGCATTACACACTACAGCAAAACAATTGAAAACACAATGCTCAATTTGTGAGAAGGTTCTTTGTTTCATAACTGCCAATGCATATTTTAGAAACTATACAGTAACGGATCGTCGTAGATCTCTGCAAAGGATTAGGCATTTAGATTTGTGAGTTTCATATGAGTAGTATAAATCTATAGAAAATCCTGCACGTACGTACACTACTGTAACACAACTCAATGCAAAAACAGAATCTATTGCACACAACAGTAATCTTGAAAACATGAACAGGGTGTGACGTTTTTTTATTTACGTTATTCACACCACACACACACCACAATCACTGTGCGGCATCATGTCGCTGAGCTGTTGCTCGCATCTCGTCCGTAATGATGGTGCGAGGTTGTCTCGCTCTCCCTCCTGGACCTTCTCCTCTCCCATGTTGGCCTTCTCCTCTTCCTCGTTGGTCGCTCCTCTTCCTCCTCTCATTTGAACTCCTCTTCCTCATTGGCCTGCTCCTCTTCTTCCAGGGCCAGCTCTTCTCCCTCCTCTGCATCAAATTCCTCTTCCCCTGACTCTGCCTTCATCCATTGTGCTTGTTTGGAATCTTCAGCATACTGTGCACTCTGAACTTGCTTTTACATGTGGGTACAGCATTAGCAACAAGTGTCTTCAATTTTGAGTCATTGTGTGTAGTGAATGACGCCAGGTGTGTTCCCTGTGTTCAAAGATTGGTGACTGTGGCAAGCATTTTGCATCACATGGGCTTTCATTTGAGAATATGAGCAGAGTTGTTTTGCAACATGTGTTTTAGCAAGGAAAAATGTGTTTAGATTTATGAGTACAGAGGGTTGTGTTTTGTGACTTGTGTCTTCATGTGACATGTGTTTATGGTACTGGAATATGGTGGCTACATTTGGTAAATGTGTTTAGACTACTGGTCATTTGGGTTACAGGATTGGCTTTTGTGTTTTAACATTTGAGAAAAACTGTAAGAGTAAGTGTCAGTGTGGACATACAGATATAGTTCCTCTCCCATATTTCTCATGTCAGACTCTGAACACAGCTTCCAAGTACAATCACTGGACTGTGTTTACAGCTGGTGGCCAATAGAGGGAGACATAATCCATTTATAATTTATTGTATCTGTCATAGTCTCCCAGTCCTCCTGGTCAACCAACACGTTCTTTTTCCTTACGAGTGTAATGAACTCGATACTTTACTTTCTGTTTCTTTCCTGTACGCACTGCTGCAGTTTCATCTAAGAAGCAACCTGGCTGTCTTAAAGGTCATGAAAATTCATTCAGAATTAGCAACACTGATGATGGTAATTATTAAAAAGTATTGGTACTGGTATCAGTAAAATATATGTTTATTGATTATTGGCTGAAAGTGATTAAAATTTTTAATATTGTGACACAGTGGGTCCGCACTCTGGAAGGGAGGGGAACATCCGAAGAGGCATACGCCTGCTGAATGGCCTCCACAACCCTGTGGGACAATCGAGACTTAGACAAGGGTCTGACCAGAATTCCATAGTGGAAGCTCACAAACGGCTGGTCTGACTTCCCGAACGGCCGGATAAGCAAGAAGTTCTGTGCCAAAGCACAGAGATGGCACAGGGCAACCTGGCTCCCAGCTGCCTCCTTGTGCAGGTCCCCTGTGAGGAATATTCATAACTCCACTGACTTGGACAGGTGAAATTCAGATGGGGTCGTCAGCAGCAACCCAGGGTTAGGCCGGAGGATAACCCCTGTGTCACCTTCATCATTGCCTTTGGACCGACAGAGTGTGCAGCTCACAAAGAATCATGTTAACTGTGGTCTGGTGGGGGTCCAGCTGGTGGACTGCACACCAGGAGGCAAACAGCCCCTGAAGGAAGCAGTAGGCAGTCCTGGTGGATAGCACACAAAACTCCTGCAGCATTCTCACTTTTAGATCAGGCCAGGCATGGAGCCTCTCCCTCTCAGGGTACAGGCTGTCACCCTGAGCCCTACTGGGAAAAGATGGAACAGTGACCCCCTCACCTGGAACAGGAGGTCCCTCAGAACAGGGAGCTCCGGGGGTGTCCTGGCCATGACTGGCAGGATAACTGAAAACTAGCATGTGTGGCCAAAGAGGGGTCACCAGGATCAACTCCTCGGTCTGGACCTGGTGAAGGAATAACTGGAGGAGGGGTATGGAGGGAAGGCACAGAGAAGAGCCTGTGGTGAGGAGTGCACCAAGTTGTCTGCAGGGAGAAGAACAGATGGCAATGTGTCGATTCTCTGGGGGATAAAAACTTCTGCCCCTCTGAAGCGACTCCAGATCTGGTGGACCACCTCTGGATGGAGTCTCCACTCCTCTTGGATCGGGCTCCCCCTCAACATATTGTAATGTCCACTGTCACGTTCAATGGTCCTGGCACATAAACTGCTTTCAGTGAGTAGAACGGGGTGATCCCACTGCCACAGTCTGGTAGCTATCGTGCAGAGGAGGGGAGACCCTCGGCCCCCTTAGCTGTTGATGTAGGCTACTGTGACCATGCTTTCTGTCTTGATGATAACATGGTACCCTAACAGTCACGACAGAAACTGCTTGAGTGCCAGGATGACAGCTTGCAGCTCCAGCATATTTATGTCAGAGACGCCCAATGACTGATATAACACCTATTGACCGTAGAGCCCTCAGCCTCAGGAGCTGACCCCACGAGTAAAGCCCAAATGAGTCTAGGCACACCCCGAAGGTCTGCTGTCAATTCAGGGTGAGGGACATGTCGGCTCTGATGGACTCCACAGTCATGCCCAGAAATTATGTGATGTGGGAAGGCTGCACATGACATGAGCAGAGCTACATGGCTGCAAAACTGTCCTTTAGTGCAGCAGAAGGATACGGCCCAATGCAGTGGGAGAAACTCTCACTCACTGGGTTAACAGCCAGTCAGCCACAGAGAGGACCCACTAGCCACGTGAATGCACTGACAGAGGTGTTCTGACTTTCATGCATGTTTCTCACCCAGCATGCTGGTGCTCTTGGCTTCTTGGTCTTATGGGGTGCAGATACTCTCTCAGCACAATTTACCACACTGCTGGGTGTTATATACACTAGTGTATTCAGCTTTGCTGTAATGTTTTGATTCTGGGTCTCATCATGATGCACTTTGCTGGTGTTTTTGATTATTGATTTTGATGTTATGAAGATTAAGGGCACAACTTCACAAATCTGAATACAAGCACACACACAAAGAAGAAAAAAAGGAGGGTGATGATGTTTCAGATTAATATTAATTGACAGATGCCTCAGCGTGTAGACAAGAGTACATATGACATGTGAGTCTAGTGGTTCCGGTCACCCTTTAATTCTTTTCTGACCCCCCTTTGTTTCTCTGAGCAGACTGTGATGACTGCATGTGTGTAAAAGACTGTTGTTGGTTTATTTTTATCTGCTGAAAATCAAACACCACAAAATTTCTGTCTGGGCCTCCAAGAAAAGAGGAAATGCAGCCTGTGGTTTCAGCCTGAAGTCTAACGTTTATTTTATTTAAAGTCAACACAGCACAGTGGAAATGTGCAGGTATGACAATGTGTGAAAACAGGTTAAAAGTAGCTTTATTGTGGTGATGACACATGCTGGACTAAAGAATAAATAAAGCATGTGGGCATCAAGAGAAACGGTGAAAAGCTTGTTTCTCACGCTCATGTCTTTAAGAGTCTCTGCATGGACGTGCTGTAAATGTTCATTTATCTCTGAAATAAATAAAATCATCCATCACTCTCTCTGTCCACAACATCATATACAGACATGTTTTTCTTCTTACTGCAACTTCCAAACAGGCCAGTTCCTCACAGTATAACACAAAACTCCAAAGTATAATCACTGCTTTGTAACCAGCAGAGGAGACAGTAAATCATCTAAACCTACTGATACTAATGTGTCTGTTTGGATGCTGTTACAGAAATGGTTCCTACACCTGTGATGATGACGTCAGTGTTTGACTCCAAACTGTCTGCTGGACTCTGCAGTATCACAGAGACTTCCTGTCTTCAAGCCTCATAACATATTGATATGTACTGAAACTTTTGCACTTATGTTAACATATAAACTGCAAATAACATAAAAACATGAAGTAACATTTTAATGTATTTTACCTTTCCCACAGAAAAGTGGAGGGAAGGAGAAACACACCTGCTGTTCAACAATCTAAAACACTTCGATATCAACATGTTTGTGAGTGTGTGTAGATGATACTGCAACAAACCTTAATCAAAGGTTATCTTTGTAAGAAAGTGTTTGACAGAATAAGGATAGATGCTGTGTTTGCAGGCTTTAACTATTATTAATATTATCACACCTTAAAGCATTCACTGCTGTGTTGTCCTTTTGGACTCTAATGTGGGCGGGGCCTATAGTAGCTTTCATAGTGTGACAGATGAGGTCCACCTAGACAGGTTATGGAAAGACAGACAACCATTCATGTTCACATTCACACCTGCAGGCAATCACCTGAATCACCAGTTAACATAATAATATATGACTTTGGAGAGAACCCAGACAGGTGGAGGGAGAAGATGCAAACTTCACACAAACAGTCCAGCTGGTGGATTCCAACAGGAAACTTTCTTGCTGTGAGGCAACAGTATGAACTACTGTATCTATGTGCCACCTTTCTATTTCTGGTTTAATGTCTGTGTAGGTTCTCAGTCATCCAGCTCATGGTGGTCTAAGAAGTTTGGAAGGAAAGTAACTAAACTTCTTTACATTTCTGGAAGATGTGTCACCTCTCATCTAAGAGGCTCTTTGACTTCTAAAAATAAAACAGTAAAGAGTCTCAGGTATTTTAACCTCAGTGAGGGTTTTACTTTAAGTGGATCAAAGACCCACAATTAATCACGACATCACATGAGCCAAGCTGTGAAAAAAGGTGTGGGTCATTATAGACCTATACGTTTTTGGAGTTAAAAAACACATTCATGAATCAAACCTAATCAGTGCTCTGTGTTTGGCTTATTTAGTGATTCAAAAATACAAAAGAGTGGCAGCACAAATAAAAGTTTACAGTTTGACTGTTGTTTTAGGTTCAGTGTTGCCATCTTGGATTGCTAACTCACAGTCTGTGTGTCTGCTCAGACTTTCCAAGTGGTAAATGTGAGTTTAGTTCCACAAAAAAACTTTTCGACTGGTAACTCAGAATTTCCAACTTCTGTCTTATTCAAAAATTATCACCAGAGATTTGGGGTAAGAACACTTTGAGACCTTTCCTCCCCCCATCATTTAACCTACTGAGGTCACCTGAGGAAAGTACCATGGAGGGGTTGTGGCACAAGGAAGGGATCTCAAAACTACATTGTAGGTGACTGACAGCTGATGCCATAAGGCACCACCTCTGGTCATTCACAGTGGACATAGATGTACTTTTTCACTCCTCTTTCAAACCGTCAGTATTTTCTGTTCAAAATGTGAACACTGTCACCTTCGTATGAGTGATATTTGATATGATATTGGAAGCAGATGAAACCAAATAAATATTTTGAGATCATTGTCTGTGCATAATCCTGGAGAGTGAGTGAGTGTGGTGGCCAGAAACTGAAAACAACACATTTTGGGAAGACAGCATTCATGTATCGCACAATAAATGTCTGTGGATGTTCAGAAACATTTGTGATAAGATGACTCGAGATAAAATATTTCAGCTTTATGATGACCACACAGGACACTGCACAAATCACATAAAAGAATAAAAATAAATAATAATAAAACATAATTATGAGCTGGTAAATATGTCACCTGACCTGAAACAACAGGAGGTAAGAAGAAAACACAAGAAGCAAGCCTGCATGTTTGCAGTGGACAGGAAATGTGAACACGTCACACAACTGCTGTGGTCAAAGCTACAGGAGCTGTTTGAGGTTTGTATAAAAGGAAAGGAAGCACAGAGAGGCCACAGTCAGAAGAAACACTCTGGTCTTATCTGTATTAAATGCAGCTTCTCTTTTTATTATTGATGTAAAGTCAAAGTGTTTGAGATCAGCTGAGGATCAGAGTGCAGCAGGGCTGGATGTGAGGATGGGGCACTCTTTGCTCTGCATGACGGGGTTATTGTGTAAGTACATTTGTGACATTGTTTGAATGGCACTGATTAATGAAAGTGTTTCTCATGTGTGAGAATTAGAGTGTATCACTGGTTTGAAGTGTTTATCTGAGAGTTTGAACAAAGCATATTTGTGATGTTTATGATAGTTACAGACAAATGTTGGCTGGTTCCTTGGTTCAGTTTAGTCTGGAGTATCGTGTTGGATACATCGCTGCTTGTTGCACTTGACTCATTGTTGTGTACAAGTTCATATATTAATAGTGTTTTATGCACAGAAATATTTTGATGAGCAGTAACTGTGTCATGTGAAAATTAATCTTTAAAAAACACTTTTGTTCATTTTGAGTTTGATTTTCTGTCAGTTTGATGCTGATGATGTTTAATCTTTACTTTAGTGCTCGGATCTCTCTTCTACGTTAATGCTGAAGGTGAGAAATGTTTCTTTTTCTTCACATTTATATAATATGTATAATATTAATCTGATATTTTATATTTCATGCACCATTTTAAATCACATCCTGTTTCTCTGTTTGTGCATCGTTTTATTTAAGATACTAAATGGGTTTACAGTGGGGCAAAAAAGTATTTAGTCAGCCACCGATTGTGCAAGTTCCCCCACCTAAAATGATGACAGAGGTCAGTAATTTGCTCCAGAGGTACACTTCAACTGTGAGAGACAGAATGTGAAAAAAAAAATCCATGAATTCACATGGTAGGATTTGTAAAGAATTTAGTCGTAAATCAGGGTGGAAAATAAGTATTTGGTCAATAACAAAAATACAACTCAATACTTTGTAACATAACCTTTGTTGGCAATAACAGAGGTCAAACGTTTACTATAGGTGTTTATCAGGTTTGCACACACAGTAGCTGGTATTTTGGGCCATTCCTCCATGCAGATCTTCTCGAGAGCAGTGATGTTTTGGGGCTGTCGCCGAGCAACACGGACTTTCAACTCCCGCCACAGATTTTCTATGGGGTTGAGGCCACTCCAGGACTTTCAAATGCTTCTTACGGAGCCACTCCTTTGTTGCCCGGGCGGTGTGTTTTGGATCATTGTCATGTTGGAAGACCCAGCCTCGTTTCATCTTCAAAGTTCTCACTGATGGAAGGAGGTTTTGGCTCAAAATCTCACGATACATGGCCCCATTCATTCTGTCCTTAACACGGATCAGTCGTCCTGTCCCCTTGGCAGAAAAACAGCCCCATAGCATGATGTTTCCACCCCCATGCTTCACAGTAGGTATGGTGTTCTTGGGATGCAACTCAGTATTCTTCTTCCTCCAAACACGACGAGTTGAGTTTATACCAAAAAGTTCTACTTTGGTTTCATCTGACCACATGACATTCTCCCAATCCTCTGCTGTATCATCCATGTGCTCTCTGGCAAACTTCAGACGGGCCTGGACATGCACTGGCTTCAGCAGCGGAACACGTCTGGCACTGCGGGATTTGATTCCCTGCCGTTGTAGTGTGTTACTGATGGTGACCTTTGTTACTGTGGTCCCAGCTCTCTGCAGGTCATTCACCAGGTCCCCCCGTGTGGTTCTGGGATCTTTGCTCACCGTTCTCATGATCATTTTGACCCCACGGGATGAGATCTTGCGTGGAGCTCCAGATCGAGGGAGATTATCAGTGGTCTTGTATGTCTTCCATTTTCTGATGATTGCTCCCACAGTTGATTTTTTCACACCAAGCTGCTTGCCTATTGTAGATTCACTCTTCCCAGTCTGGTGCAGGTCTACAATACTTTTCCTGGTGTCCTTCGAAAGCTCTTTGGTCTTGGCCATGGCGGAGTTTGGAGTCTGACTGTTTGAGGCTGTGGACAGGTGTCTTTTATACAGATGATGAGTTCAAACAGGTGCCATTCATACAGGTAACGAGTGGGGGACAGAAAAGCGTCTTACGGAAGACGTTACAGGTCTGTGAGAGCCAGAGATTTTCCATGTTTGAGGTGACCAAATACTTATTTTCCACCCTAATTTACGAATAAATTCTTTACAAATCCTACCATGTGAATTCATGGATTTTTTTTTCACATTCTGTCTCTCACAGTTGAAGTGTACCTCTGGTGCAAATTACTGACCTCTGTCATCATTTTAAGTGGGGGAACTTGCACAGTCGGTGGCTGACTAAATACTTTTTTGACCCACTGTATAAACAGTGAGTGAGTTAAATCCTGCAGGTCTGTGCAGTCACTCTGTGGTTTTACTCAGAATATTAATTAACTGCTTTAATTTGTTTCATAAAAACACATCTTATTATTTTCAAGTCCAAATGTCACCAGGATGCAGTAAATCTTTTGACTCTTAACAGCAGCAATAAAAATCAGTTCAGCTTCAAAATGACTTTATGCTTCCATCAATCTCTAACTTGATGTGTTTATGTGAACAGTTCCCAATAAGCCCACCGTGATCCTCGAACCATCCTGGCCTCAGATACACAGCAGTGAGACAGTCACTGTCAGATGTGAAGGAAGTCAGTCGCTGTTTGTATGGAGAGAAGACAAGTTAATCAGACCTCGAACATCTGAATACAGAATCAGCAGAGCTACTGAGTCTGACAGTGGAGGATACAGCTGCTGCACCGTGAGTCTTTCGGTCTGCAGTGACATCATCACACTGACTGTATCATGTAAGTTGGACACATTTCATTTTGTCATATTGTTCTTTGTTTTAGTTTAGTAACAAAATCAGAGAAAATCGTAACAAACATTAAACACAGATGTGATGATCTCAGTTTCTTCAGTACCTGCACATGTGTAGTTTCCACCACTGCAGCTCAGAATTATATACAATTATTTTGTTTTTATAATTTATTTGAAGTTGTGGATCAAACATGATCAATAAATACAGAATGAGCAGAGCTGCTGTCTGACGATGGAAAATACAGATGCTGAAAAAAGAAACGGCTGATCATCAACAGAGAAGAGTTCTGTTATCACATCACAGCCCTGGTTGGGGTCGGGGATAGCATACAGTATGAAAAACATCTGTGTGAATTACGGTGACTGATAAATGCTGCTGACTGTGCACTGGTTATACACTTTATACATACACTCAACAAAAATATAAACGCAACACTTTTATTTTTGCTCCCATTCCCCATGGGATGGACGTAGAGACCTAAAATTCATTCCAGATACACAATATAACCATCCCTCCCAAACAGTGGTCACAAATCAGTCCAAATGTGTGGTAGTGGGCACATCTGCTATATTGAGATAATCCATCCCACCTCACAGGTGTGCCACATCAGGATGCTGATCTGACATCATGAGTAGTGCACAGGTGTACCTCAGACTGCCCACAACAAAAGGCCACCCTGGAATGTGCAGTTTTGTCTCACAGCAAAATGCCACAGATGCCACAAGCAATGAGGGAGCGTGCAACTGGCATGCTGACAGCAGGAATGTCAACCAGATCTGTCGCCCGTGCATTGAATGTTCATTTCTCAACCATAAGCCGTCTCCACAGGCGTTTCAGAGAATATGGCAGCACATCCAACCGGCCTCACAACCGCAGACCTCGTGTAACCACACCGGCCCAGGACCTCCACATCCAGCAGGTTCACCTCCAAGATCGTCTGAGACCAGCCACCCAGACAGCTGCTGGAACAACTGGTTTGCACAACCAAACAATTTCTGCACAAACTGTCAGAAACCGTCTCAGGGACGCTCAACTGCATGCCCGTCGTCCTCATCGGGGTCTTGACCTGACTCCAGCTCGTCGCCGTAACAGACTTGTGTGGGCAAATGCTCACATTCGATGGCGTCTGGCACGTTGGAGAGGTGTGCGCTTCACGGATGAATCATGGTTCACATTGTTCAGGGCAGATGGCAGCTGAGAATGTCCCAGTTCTTGCATGGCCAGCATACTCACCGGACATGTCACCCATTGAGCATGTTCGGGATGTGCTTGACCGGCGTATACGACAGCGTGTACCAGTTCCCACGAATATCCAACAACCTCGCACAGCCATTGAAGTGGAGTAGACCAACATTCCACAGGCCACAATTGACAATCTGATAGACTCCATGCGATGATGTGTTGCACTGCATGAGGCAAATGGTGGTCACACCAGATACTGACCGGTTCTGGGTCCCCAGACCCCCAATAGCGCAAAAAACTGCACATTCCAGGGTGGCCTTTTGTTGTGGGCAGTCTGAGGTACACCTGTGCACTACTCATGATGTCAGATCAGCATCCTGATGTGGCACACCTGTGAGGTGGGATGGATTATCTCAATATAGCAGATGTGCCCACTACCACACATTTGGACTGATTTGTGACCACTGTTTGGGAGGGATGGTTATATTGTGTATCTGGAATGAATTTTAGGTCTCTACGTCCATCCCATGGGGAATGGGAGCAGTAACAAAGGTGTTGCGTTTATATTTTTGTTCAGTGTATATATTTATGTGATCATGATCCTTAAAACAAACATTTAAATAAAAAACAGATTAACAAAAAATCTGAAAATAAGAGCGACCACAATCAACTGGCCTCAGATCAGCTAACAGTGTATAGTTCACCTGTCTCTGCATTTAGGAGTACAGTTTGGTGGCTGAGCATAAAAACAGTCTCACCTGATTCTTGATTCACTCTGATAAAGTTTTCATCATGTTATATACATCCAGTGTTAGCTCCTGGCTCTCTGGCTGGCTAACAGTTAGCTGAGATACCTGTGCTGTCCTCATGTGTGCTGCTGCCAGTTGTTGATTCTCATCAAATTTGCTTTGAAGACACTTTTTTTCTTGTGCTGTTGGTGCCTGTTTGCATCAAGTGTGATGATCACACTGAGATCAGGGACCGACCTACCTGAGAAACCTGAGATCTATTATTGAACTCCATCAATCTTCTTAACCCATCATCCAGGGTCGTGACCTATTAAGCACTGACTGAATTAAAAAAATACATAAATTGTAAATTAATAAAAATAAATTGGATTTTTTTAAAATTACTATTGAGTTTTTATGTTGAAATCTTTATTTGTTATATAACAAAGTTTTTCCTGAAGCAACTGACAGTCTGATGTTTGTCTTTCCTGTAACTACAACAGCAAGTAAACCCAGAGTCACACTGACAGCACACAGTTCAGTCATACCAGCAGGGGGCAGTGTGACACTGAGCTGCTCTGTGGAGGGCTCTGTTGGCTGGAAGTTTGACTGGTTCAGACGTGATTCACAGTTTTCTGGAGCTCAGAAAATAGGAGCTGGAACATCAGAGCACACGATCAGTATTTCAGAAGGAGGCATCTATTACTGCAGAGGAGGGAGAGGAGATCCAGTTTTCTCCACAGAGGACAGTGCTGCAGTTACAATTCAGGAACAAGGTGAGGGTGAAATTTTGTTGTGAGATAAAACACAAAACCATGATGATATTAAAGAAGCACTTAATAACTTTAGTTTTTAAAATTTAGTTTTTGTTGTCTGTTTATTTGTTTGTTGAACAGTTTTGGCTGCTGTGAATCTGCAGCACAGCTGGTCTCAGATATTCACTGGTGAGACAATCACTCTCAGATGTGAGATTCAGGGAGGTGAAGGAAAGGTGTGGAAATATGAATGGACAGCACCCAACACAAACAGCCCTCCAACATCCAGTGAATACAGGATCAGCAGAGTTTCAGTGTCCCACAGTGGAGACTACAGATGTCGGGGTAGCAGTGACTATCTCTTAACAGGATGGAGTGATGCCTTCAGACTGACAGTTTCATGTGAGTTGGACCATGATTCATGCTGACATTTCATGTTTTCATGTTTACATCTGTCTTAACAGGAAAACTCCAACAATGATCCAGCTGTCTGCAGGCAGCTCAGGACAACAGTTTTTCTCACTGTGCAAACAGAAAGGAGAGACACCATGGAGGCTCTTAAAATATCAGCAGTTTAAAGAGGAATGTACAGAGATGACAGTTTGATAAGAGAATGATAAATCTGTGAAATTTTTAGTTTGTTAAACAGTCTAATGTGTCACATGCAGGTAGGGATGGGAATTGATAAGAATTTATTGATTCTCATTGGCTCCACTTTGAGAGTCGCCACCATCTCTAAGCAGAATATCAAAGACATTCATGCAGATTAGAGGCTGTGAGGTCAAATGTTTGTGCATGTTGGAGGTATTTCCCCTCTTTGTTGTGATCAGTGTTGGGATCATTACTGGAAAAAAGTAAGGCAAAAAAGTTCTTACACAAAATCAGCACAAAGAGACCTTAAATCAGTTGTCATGGTGATTCTACAGTAGAAACATGAACAGGTAGAAATGGAGCTGCAACCTGACTGCTCATCAGTTTGTTAGGATGAAGTTCATCACTCTTGGTTATTGGCTAGCTTAGCATTAGCATGCTATCCTTGCAGGTGCTTTAAAGAGCTCCAACAAAAACTACTTTGTTTCTGTTTGTAGATAAATTAATCAGTGAATGTTTAAAGTTTGATCAGTGCTGTAACAAGTTTATTCTTGAGGGTGTTTTAATGTTTTACTTATGTTGTTTCTTCAACAGCAAGTAAACCCAGAGCCACACTGACAGCACAAAGTTCAGTCATACCAGCAGGGGGCAGTGTGACACTGAGCTGCTCTGTGGAGGGCTCTGCTGGCTGGAAGTTTGACTGGTTCAGACGTGATTCAGTCTCTTCTAAAGCTCAGCTCATGAGAGGAAATGAAGCAAACAGAGTTATTAGTGTCTCACAAGGAGGTCTGTACCACTGCAGAGGAGGGAGAGGAGATCCAGTTTACTACACAGAGGCCAGCAGTGACGTCACAGTTAGAGAAACTCGTGAGTTTAATTATTTTATTTCTACAACACTAAGAGGTCATTATGTAATGTGTGCTAACAACTTTATCTAATAGCTGTGAGTTTATTAACCCTCAGATAAGTTTTCTGCTCATTAAGATTACTTGGAGAGGTGGGAAAATAGAAACATTTATTCAACTTTGTTTTTGATTTAAGTCCAAAATTGTGAGATTAAGGACTCACCCTCACAGAGAATGTGCTCTCCAAAAAACATCAACAAAACGATTCAGACCTTTAAAAAATGTGTTTTAGCTACACAAGTTCAAATTCCAAAGAAAAATGAGATCTTGCAGTGAAAAGTTTCAGATTTTGTTTTAATAACAAACAACAAAACAAATGTTTCTGTGTTACAGTGTTGATGTAAACACCAGCCGTACCTGCAGGTGTAAACATGAGACTGTGCTGTAACAATGTAAACACTGTATATGAGAGTTGTGTTGGATCTGATTGTTCAGTGTTCAGCATGGTGATGGCTGAGGGATCAAAGCTGTTCCTTAGTTTGTTAGTTCTTGTCTTTATGGCTCTGAAATGTCTGCCTGAAGGTAGACGTTCACACAGTGCATGACCTGGGTGAGATGGATCCTGAAGGATTTTCTTCGTGTTCCTGAGACTGTGGGAGCTGTGCAGGTCTTCAAGTGAGGGCAAAGGATGGCCGACTATCCTCTGGGTGACCTGTATAACCCTGTGGAGCTATTTCCTCTGTGCTACTGTGCAGCTGTGCTATACAGTTCTTCATGTAGCACAGTATGCTATCAAAAACCGGCTACAGGTCAGGGTGTTTGAAAATATCTCAGTACATCCTGATGAAGCAGTCCTGCCTGTGGCCTGGTTTTGACTGTCTTTGTGCTGATTGTAGCTATTTTACTAAGTGGGATGTGGCCGTGATCAAAACAGTTATCAGTGGTCAGACTGGCCCGAGGTGTGGTTTAACCCTGTAGCCTGTTTGAGGTTGATTTTTTTTTTCACTCACGTTACTCTCATGTTTTAAACAGCTGAATTTTTATGTTTCTATTTGTCTCTAACTGGATATTTGTCTGTGAACAGTTCCCAGTAAGCCCACTGTGACCCTGCAGCCATCCTGGACTCAGATATACAGCGGTGAGACAGTCACTGTCAGATGTGAGATTCAGGGAGGTGAAGGAGCTCAGTGGACGTATGAATGGAGAGCAGCCAAGTTAAACACACCTCCAACATCCAATGAATACAGAATCATCAGAGCTACTGAGTCTGACAGTGGAGGATACAGCTGCCGGGGCAGAAGGGACTATTTCTTCTCAGAGTGGAGTGATATCATCACACTGACTGTGTCATGTAAGATCTTTCATCCAGAGTATCTAAATAAGGAAAAAGCACTTCTTCTTTCTTACAGCTTTATAACTGTCTTTCATGTTGGTCAGTAAAATGTTTAGTTTTTATTCCAACAACAAAAACCTGAACAGCAGCTTTTTATTCACAGTGAAGAGAACAAAACATATGAGAGTAACATCTCTGCTGTGCAGCTCTAATACATGAAAGATGAAATGCAGAACAAATGCTGAATCTGTCTCAGCTGCTCCACCACATCCACTAAGAAACATTAAATCCACTGATTGTTCCTCGTGTGTGTTTTTAACTTAGAAGTGCAGCAAATTAAATATGAAAGATTAGTGTTGTGTTTGTGTGACAGTTGTACAGTTTGTTGCAGCTTCACCATTAAAGTTATGTGATATTTATTATTTCCATATTTCCACCAAGTTATTTCAACTGGTTTGATTCAGTCATTGACTTTTGTTCTTTTTCTAAACTGAACTGCAGATAAACCAAAGGCCAAACTGAGAGCTGATAACACAGCTGTTCCAGTAGGGGGCAGTGTGACCCTGACCTGCTCTGTGAACCCATCATCATCATCTGGATGGAAATACTACTGGTACAGAGATGAGAAATCCTCTGAAGCCCTGACCACACAAGATGCAGTTTTCCACTCAAATGGACAAATCAGTGTCTCACAGGAAGGACTCTACAGGTGCAGAGGAGGAAGAGGAAACCCAGTTTACTACACAGAGGACAGCCAGTCAGTCAGGATTAGGAAAACTGGTCAGTTTAACATGAAGTCAGATAAATTTCTGATTAAGGAGGAAGATGAAGAACAAAAGGCATTAACATTTTTGACATTCATGTGTTTTTATTGTACTTTCTTGAACATTAACAGTCTCAAACAGGCCTTTTGTGACTCTGTATCCAAACTGGTCTGAGATATACAGAGGAGAGACGATCACTGTCAGATGTGAGATCCATGGAGGAGACACTGAGTGGGATTATGAGTGGGAAACAAACAGCAGGATAAAAGCTCCAAATCAAAATGAATACAGGATTAGATCTGCTTCATCATCCAACAGTGGAAACTATCGCTGTAAGGGCAGAATGAAAAGTTCACAGCATGAAACAACAGAGTGGAGTGATTCAGTCACACTGACAGTTTCTGACAGTAAGTAGAGTCATAGTTCATTTAACCTGGAAATAGAAACAGTTTGTAAAAATGTGTTTTTATTAGTACATGTTGAGATATTTGACATGTTTAGATAGTCTCACTCTTAAAGTTCATCGTAAATATTTGTGAGTCAACATTTTAGTGACATTGAATTCAGAGTTAAGAGACGAAAGATTGAGAGAAAATCTTTGTTGAACAGATGAACCCCGTCCTGTCCTCACTGTGTCTCCATCATGGCTGAGTCCTGGAGCCTCAGTAACTCTGAACTGTGAGGTTGAACATCCGTCTGCAGGATGGAGCTTCTACTGGTATAAAGCTGTTCCTGATCTATCAGAGAAATCCTCCAGTTATGAGCTGCTACCTGATGGCAGTGGGACTGCACAGGACTCCTACATCATTCATGGACAGACACACACAGCAGGATATGTGTGCAGAGCTGGAAGAGGAGACCCAGAGTATCACACTGATCACAGTCAACCAAAGTTTGTCTGGTCTGCAGGTCAGTTTGATTCTGTTTATCTTTTTTCAAGTAATGCAACAGCAAAAAAATGTAAATTGATGGGGGTTTTTTTTGGGGGGGGGGGGGGGGGTAGCATTGAAGGTGAAAATTATACGAACACTGCGTCTTTTAGCACTGACCTTTAAACATTAAAGTAAAAGAATATTTCCACTGTGATATGTTGATCCTAACATCTGTGAGCTTTGTCTCTTCACTGCATGTTGTTTCCAGATGTTCATTCAGCAGCGTCTCTCACAGTGAGTCCTGACAGAGTGCAACACTTCACCTCTGACTCTGTCTCACTGACCTGTGAGGGAAACTTCACTGAGTGGAGAGTGAGGAAGTTCTCTGAGGACGGCCGACTCTCTGTCTGTAGGAGAATGACTGGATCCACATGTGACATCAACACATCAAAGTCAGATACTGCAGTGTACTGGTGTGAGTCTGGATCAGGAGAGTTCAGCAGTGCAGTCAACATCACTGTACAGAGTATGTTATTATACATTTACTACTTGGATTTGAATGATTTAGACGTGACATGAACATTTGTCCCAGCTTTGCTGTATGTGAAGTCATTTTATCTGGAGAAATAGCAGTTTTTAAATACACAAGATCAGATCTTCATGATGAACATTTGTACAATCTGTTCTTTTTATTGTTTGTCAGCTCTTTCTAAAAGTGTGCACCAGCTGATGTGACTGAAACAATTGTGTGTGATTGTGTCACAGATGATGGTAATGGTCCTATCCTGGTGAGTCCTGTTCATCCTGTGACTGAGGGAGCTTCTGTTAGTCTGAGCTGCAGTTTGAGAACACAAAAAATACTTTCCAATGTGTTTTTCTATCACAATGACAAACTTATTCAAAATGATCCCCGAGGGGAGCTGAAGATCTCTGCAGTGTCAAAGTCTGATGAAGGTTTCTACAAGTGTCAGTACTCAGGAAGAGAGTCAGCACAGAGCTGGATGTCAGTTAAAGGTGAGCAGGATCAAAACATCTGATGGAGTTTTATAAACCAATGACTGAGAAGGAACATTAGATTGTCTGATTTAAGTCTCAAAGTCACTTGGCTCTATTTTATAAATGCATTTGTTTATAAGATTATAATTTATTAATAATTAATTTCTGTTATCTGTTACAGTAACTGTGTCAGCAGCTGACAGCTCTTCATCTCCTGTGTGGTTGATGGTTGGACTGGTTTGTGGAGTCTCTCTCATTATTATTCTCCTGCTCTTGTTGTATCGCTGCAGACAGTCCAAGTGTAAGAGCCTCTTTTCTATTTTTATTATTATTCATATTACATTAGGAATCTTTCAGGGTTACTAAACTAAATGATGACTTTATTGTAGAAATTAAACTCAGTACAAATCCAAATTTAAATAAAAGTTGGAAACCACATTTCTACAATTCTTAGGAAAACAAACTATGAGGAAAGATGTGACAAAGAAAAGGAAAACTGAGGCAGTTTATAAAACACATGATAATGAGATGATGAGTAACAGGTGTGAACTAACTAACTAAAGCCTGTTTTCCATTAATAATTACTCAGATCGACTGGTTTTCCATCACGCTCAAGTACCACCTAATGTGTGTGGTCATCGTCATAGTGACGTGGTCGAGCACCCCATGACTTAATTAGTATTTGTCACAAATGATTCAACAAAGGTGAACATCACGGCGATGATATACCTGTTGCTCGGTCATCTTTCTATAGACTCGGGGGCCACGGTGTTGCTTGTGTAGCCATTTCTGGGTTGCCGGGTTTCAAAAATGGCTTCTTTGTTTTTTATCAACAAGACGCTCTCGTAACTCATCAAGTGATGCCACTGACCAGTCAATCGGCATGTACGCTATTGACGTCACATTTTGGGATCACCTCGGATCACTTGGAACTCCGGCTGAGTAAATACTAAAATGGTACTACTGGATCTGATGGAAAACCCTGAAAACTGTGTTTTAGTTACTAATGGAAAACATGTTAACAGAATGACACAAGATACAGGGGAAAATAAAACAGGAAATGACTGACACTGAGACCTCGAGTAAGTGGTCAGCACTTAAACCGATCTTTATTATCATTATTAATATTGACTCTTCATTCATCTCCATTGACAGGAACCTTTCTTAGGTTCAGTTTCATCCAAATAACCAACTGACTACATGCACAAAAGATCAGAAACAAACAGGATTTTACAACCTGATTGTATCTTTAACTCGACTGAAAGAATCCACAAATGTTGTTGTTTCATATCAGAACAACACAAACAGTAACACCATGGTGGGATCATGCTCTGAAAATATCTGATAGTCCTGTTGTTGATTTAAACACAACTAATGAAACTCTGTAAAAGGTTTTTCTGTTTTTTCATTTATCTTTGAAAAATCTGTCATGTTGTTTTTCATATGTGAGCCACTGAAACACTGGTGCAGGACATCATGTGAAAAGTACAGAGCAGCTAGAGATGAAACAGTCTTTTAATTTAAGGTAACTGGCACCATGTCATTGGTTTACAATTGTGTAACTAAAATATGAACATTTTAGGTGCAGATAAACCCCCAGATGTCATTTACTCTAATATTGAACTGGAAAACTTTGGAAATAAGTGTGAGTACACAAAACATATACAATGTAGAAGAAAAGCCTGGAAAGTTTTTGAAATGTTTAAAAATGTATTAATTAAATTTCTTTGTGGATTCGATCATCTTAACAGGGAAGCATCATAAACCAGAGCAGAGTGCTGTTTACACTAATGTGAAGACGGGAGATGCAGGTACAGTCACCTCAGTCTCATTCAGTGTTTGTACTTGAATGTGTCATCACATCATTATATTGCAGGTAATTATAGGTCAACATGGAGTTTAGTTATTCACTTACTAATCAGTGTTTCAGCTTTACTGAATCACAGCATCCACAGATTCTGACCCAGACCTCAATCACAAAACACACACCTGCAAAGCTGAAGTGTCACAGGCAACAAATGATTTTTACTTAGATTTCTTTCCCTGTAGTTGTAAAAAGTTTAAATTCCATATGTATCCAACATGTTTGTATCATATCTGTGCTGAACAAATGTGTCCTGAGCTCTGACGTCTCTTTTAGAGGACAGTCTGATGTATGCTGAGGTCAAACAGCCCAAAAAAGAAAAAGCCAAGAAAAACAAAGGTGAGCAAAGTCTGCCATCATCTCCACTGAATATTGTTCAACATGTTTATCTGCTCTTAAAATGTAAATCTGCTTATATTAATATTTATATTTAGGTTTTCATGCGTACTAATTACTTGGTTAATAAAATCTAGTTCTATCTTTGCATTATTGCAGACATCCAGTTTCCTCCTGGTTAATGATATTATTGTTTTCAATGATCTTCTCTTCATTCACAGGAACATCAAGTCCTGCAGCTGATGCAGCAGTTTATTCTGAAGTCACATCAGGAAGCTCTCTCAGTAATTCTGCTGCCATGCAGGCTGATTTATTCTTCACATTATTAAATGTCTTCAGCTCATAATATCTTTACATGTTGGAAATCACTTTGTCTCTTTGTGCTTGTCTTACAGGTCAGTGAGGAGAGCTGTAGCAGCAAAGCCAAGAAGAAGCTTTTTATGAAGCCACTCTTGCTCCTCTGCTGCCCAAATATCAGACATGCTCAGCTTTATGTGCAGTTACAATATTACATCATAATATCATATAATTCAGTATAAACCAAATGGAGGTGTATTCATATTCAATATTCATGCTCTTTATCTTCGGTTACTTTTATAAAAAAAATTGTAATAAACCTTGACTGTATCTAACATGTTCCAACAGCAGTGAGAAATATGTGATGTTTAGTATCTGACAGCACAATTTACAGTCAGTGTTTGCAGTGTAAATACTGATATGGGCACCAACAAATACTTTAACTGTGTTTGTTTACATTATATAAATAAGAATTATATCATAGGCAGTGAATACATTTGAATGTATTTCATGTATATTTTTGTGTTTCTGATCATTTTTTTGCATCTTTTAGTTAGAAGGTAGAAATAAAATCTTTTTACATTTGAACATTTTATATTTATTTTTGATTTTTGTTTCCTGTATGAAATTATCCACAAACTAATTTTTGTTTATTTGATCAGCAATAATTCAGTTTGTTATGTGTTTGAAATAAATTGAATGACTGAATCACAGCTGAAAGTGTTTTTTGTTCTTGTTGTTTTATGCATTTACTCTGAGTGTGTGATTATTGTGCTGCTGTTACAGTCTTTCTGTTTTACTTCTCAGCACTGCCATCATGTGTCTGAATACACAGCGTACAGTCAAACTCAACAACCTCAGTTAAAGATTTGCTAACATTTAAAGCTGTTGAGCACCAGTGCAGGTTATGTGACCTGTGTTTGTGTTTTTGAATAAATCTCTTGAAGTTTTTGCAAATGGAAAATGTTGTATATTTCTGATGGATGTAAAACTTTTAAAACACTGAAAGAAAATTCAAATAAATTCAGATCTGCAAAGAAATGCATTGATTATGTTTTATTCAAGAATCAATATCAAACAGTATCACAAGATCAAACTGCAAAGAATAACATCTTTACTCTTCTGAGCAGCTTACATGTGTGTGAAAGACTGTTGGTGGTCACCATCTTTTCTGCCACAGGCTTATTTTTATCCACTGACAGGCCTCATGGTTTCTGGTTGGGTCACCATGAACAGAGGAAATGCAGCCTGTGGTTTCAGCCTCAAGTCTTCGGTGTAGCTGATGTTTAGTTTTATGTTATCAGCTCACAGCAAAGAGTTAACAAGGAGCACAGACAAAGAGCACAGTATGATTTTCACTTTGACCTCTGTGTGCATGACACATGTTTACATGATGTGCCTGTACTGGAATAACAGTAGTGACAATCAAATATTCAGTTATCTTTATAAAATCATGTCGCGCTAAAGTAAGAGATTATTTTGTAAACTTCTTCATCATTTTTCAAATCAAACAATCATTTGCACCAAAGTTAATTTATTCAAAGCTAATAACTGAAAAGAAAATGAAATTTCTTCATATTTTTGTTCATTTTTTGCACTTTAAGAAAAGTTTTTTCTTTAACGTGTGAATATTTCTGTAACTGTTGGTGACCTCATAGCTGCAGGCTTATCTGCACCATCTCTGCACTTAAACGTTACAGTGACTTCATTATTTCCATCAGCCTGCAGAACTAAAATGAGGAAGAACAATTGAAGCTAAATATGAGCTGCCTTCCAGATCACATGCTTTAGCTCTGACAGCACAGACAGATGATGAGGAGACTGTGAGACGTTAAACAGGCAGAATACAGAGCTCAGAGTTTTACACGTTCTGGTTTGTTGTCTTTCACACTCCTTAAAACATGAGAGAATGTTTACTGATCTTCATTTTACTATAAATAACACCTCGGTGTATAAATTGCCTTGATTGCTAATTTACTGTTAATAGTTAATATTTATTATTATTATCTGAAAAAGAAAACCATAAGAATCTAAAATCTAAAACAAGATGCTAAAACAGGACCAACTTTCTCTAAATGTAATCACACAGAGCTCAGATGAGTAGAGAGTGAACAGGCAGGTGTGTTTTTCCACAGCAGGTGTGTGTTTGCACAACTGAAGGTTTGCAGGTTGAACACTGGAGAAGATCAGAGACAGAAGAAGACTGGATTAAGTGGATCAACTACAAGGATGATTCTCTGCAGTCAGGTTAGTTTCCTCAGTGTGCTGTAACTCAGTGAGTGGATGAACAGTCGACCCTTTTATGTGCAGCTATTTGAGGATGGAGAACAAATGTGCCAACCTGAGCTGACTGGAGCAGGTGAGGAAGATAACTAACACATCCCACTGAGAAGGAAGAGCTGTGGAGCTGTGACAGACTGTGGCAACATCAATGAAAAAGGCACCTTGAAGTGGGAGCCCACCATCACCTCCACCATTAAGAAAGCCCAGCAGAGGATGTACTTCCTGAGGCAGCTGAAGAAATTCAACCTGCCAACACGGACGATGATACAATTCTACACCGCAATCATCGAGTCCATCCTCACCTCCTCCATCACCGTGTGGTATGCTGGAGCCACTATCAGGGACAAACAGAGACTGCAGCGTGTTGTGCACTCGGCTGAGAAGGTGATTGGCTGCAGACTCCCATCTCTGCAGGACCTGTGCACCTCCAGGACACTGGGGCGTGCAGCTCGGATCACAGCTGACCCTTCTCACCCTGGACACAGTCTGTTTGACCTGCTCCCCTCAGGCAGGAGGCTCCGGTCCATTTGCACCAGAACCTCTCGCCATAAGAACAGTTTCTTCCCCTCTGCTGTTGGACACACGAACAATAAACGTACGACTGTTCCCACCACTAACACATGACCCTACGCTGTGTTCACTGCATCATTCCATGTTTGGCACTGATCACCACCTGCACTCATGTATATATCATGTATATATCTTTCTACGTAGCACTTTTAATTCTTATTCTTACTTTTTTTTTCATGTCTATTTAAGCGCAATTTATGACAGTATGTTTGCACTGAAGCACTGCAGCAATTTCCTAATGTTGTTAACCTGCTCAACATTTGGCAATAAAACCCCTTTCTGATTCTGATTCTGATTCTGAAAAATGTAATAATTATTTTATTACAGTCCTGATATCAGACCTCTGTTTATTTGTTTATTAGAAGCTCCGATATTAACCCTCTTAAGACTGAATCATAAATAAAATGAATTTTTTTATAAGCTGGTGTGTTTTTTTAACCTTATGAGAAATAAATATTTTTCACATGAGGTGGAAAAAATCTTTTTTAGCTGCATCTGGCATTTTTGTACAATTTGTTGCTCAGTTTATCTTCAAATAAAAACA
This sequence comes from Aulonocara stuartgranti, assembly GCF_965226115.1. Classification (NCBI taxonomy): domain Eukaryota; kingdom Metazoa; phylum Chordata; class Actinopteri; order Cichliformes; family Cichlidae; genus Aulonocara; species Aulonocara stuartgranti. Next base: position 43,063,944 of record NC_138941.1, read on the forward strand.
TAACGTTTTTTTTAACACATTAAACTTTGAGTTTCCTTTCAAAATGTTCAAAAATCTTTTAGAAAACTGGTGAAAATATCTTTGAGGAATCGTTGAAGGCTCGTTGACTGATGTCAGCCATGTTGGATGTCTCAGCTGAGGGCACTGCATGAATTGCTGATCCCTGCTGGTTAATCTGTGCACTGCATGTGTGTCTGTAGACATCAGGTTCATTAACGTGAGCAGAAAAGGCCAAGCAACAAACTTTGTTAAAGAGGATGAAAAGAAACTTGATGAATGTTGGTCGAATATTCTTCTGTCAGAGGAGACAAAGATAAATTTGTTCACATTCAGTCAGACAGATCAGTGAGTCTGTAGTTGTGATACTGACGCGTGGAGGCAGGACATGACAACAAAGATAAAACTATGACCTGCAAAGTGTGTCAGTAACTAAGCAACAGAGCACCTTTGTATATCACAGAGAAAGGTAGGAACACTAAACAGGAAAGAAACTTAAATGTTTGCAGTGGACAGGAAATGTGAACACGTCACACGACTGCTGTGGTCAAAGCTACAGGAGCTGTTTGAGGTTGGTGTAAAAGGAAGGAAGCACAGAGAGGTGATAGAAGGAAGAGCTGAATATAAACTCTGGTCTTATCTACATTAAGTGCAGCTTCTCTTTATCAATGCAAAGTCGAAACCTTTGAGATTAGATGCAGATCAGCGTGCAGGGCTGGACGTGAGGATGGGGCACTCTTTGCTCTGTTTGCTGGGGTTATTCTGTGAGTACAATACACACCTTTACTGTTTGGATGGCAGCGATGAAGGAAAATGTTTCTCACTGGTGACAATTACACTGTATCACTGCTTTAACCTGTTTATCTGACAGCTTCAACACAGCAGGCTAGTTTTTTTTTCATGTTTCCAGCCTGTTTCACAGCTAATAGAAACACATCAATTTGGTGATGAGCAATAACTGTGCCATGTGAAGATTTAAAAAGCCTCAGTTCATTTATTTATTGTGATTTTGTCAGCTGTATAATGTCTGATGATGTTTCATTCATTATTTTAGTGCTCAGTACAGTCAGACATGGAAACACTGAAGGTGAGAAACGGTTTTTTCTTCTTGTGTTGCTCTAAATGACGTCCTCTGTGTTATATTTTGTATCATAAACCAAACATTTCATTGATTTATTGGTTAAAATGTTAATATAACCATGTTAAGTGTGTGAGCACTGAAACACACACCCACGATATAAACTGTATATTTACTGAAGAGCTGTGGCTTCATACTGTCAGCCGGTGATCGGCTGTGATCAGCTGATCACGGGGCCGGGGTTAAAAGAGAGACGCCACCCACCTGTTCGCCGCTCAGACATCAGTCTCTTCGTGTCAGGAGCTCCGAAACTCTGCCGACGTCAGTCTCCGCCTGATTCAGCAACCGTGAGTGACAATCCCTTTCAATCCTTTTTCTCTTCCCGGCTCCGCTCGCTCTCTGTCTGTAACGACAGTTCCGAAGCCACGCTTCGTGCACTGGTCATTACTAGAATAACTGCGTGTCTGCTCCAAACCCACCGCTAGCCTTCGCCGCGCTTGGGTCTAGCCAGCACGCCACACGGGCACGCCGAATTACTGTGTGTGATCCGCCCGACCGTGACACATACATGTGGATTTTCTTTTTATGTTTATCTGATCTGAAAATATCAACAGTGTGTGTAGTGCAGATTATCTCACTCACGAGTTATGTTGTTGGTTTGTATGCTGGATGATATACTGGGATTTCTAACACGTCACTCCAAAGTCTCTGTAGATGTTCAGTGTGTTGAATTGTGTGGCTGCAAAAGATGATTCACATTATTTAAGTTTGCATCAAACATTCAGAGCAACAATTTTATTCTTTTGATCTTTTTCTAAATTACAGACCTTGGAGTGAAGGCCACTCTGACAGCAGACAGATTAACTATACCAGCAGGGGGCAGTGTGACACTGACCTGTGATGTGAAAAACACTGCTGACTTAAAATATGAGTGGTTCAGAGAAACCTCATCTGCAGTAAAGTCCACAGAAGCTGTTGGATCAGATAAAGTGATCAGGATCTCTAAAGGAGGAAAATACCAATGCAGAGGGCGGAGAACAGGCACAACTTTACTCATAGCACAAAGTGATCCAGTCATCATTCAGGAAACTGGTGAGTTTAAAAATGTCATATGAAATAAAACAACATGGATTCTCCAAAGTTTGGAGATCAGAGAGGGACAAAATTATGACAAAAACTTATGTTACAAAGTGATTTACGGCCCCAACCTGCCAAGTTATTTCTGAATATATAAAGTGTTATAAAGTTAAAAAATAATAAACAATAATTGGGTTATAATATTTGATAATATTGTTTTTTATTTTTAATGATAATATGTTAATCAGTCAGAAATTAAATGTGTGGCTCAGTCGTTCATAAACGTGTTTTGTGATTTGGCCCCTGATGCTCCAGTTGTCACGGTTCAGCATTTTGAGTCTCGTGTGTTTTGGTATTTTATAATATGTTTTATGTTCTGAGTCCTTTGCTGTTTTGATTATTTTAGTTATTATTATTATTATTATTACCCCAGGCTCAGTTATGGCTGTTACGGTTTTAGTTCTTAGGTTTTGTTTTATGTGTTCATGTTGTGTTTACTTTGTGCATTTCTGTCCCACGTTTCAGGTCTCTATGTTCTGTCTCACAGTCTGTTAAGTTTACGTGTCTACAGTTCAGTCGGTGTGTTTCCTGTTTTACTTTGAAGGTCTGCGTCTCATGTCAGTGTTTCTAGTTTTGTTTCCCTTGTCTCGTCCTGCCTAATTACTCCCAGCTGTGCTCTCCTACTGTGTCTCATTCCCTTCATTATCCCTCAGTGTATTTAAGCCCTGTGTTTCTCTTTTTCAGTGTTTGATCTCCCTCATCCATGTCTGTGTGTTCTGCCTACAAGCCTGTCAAGTTTATTTTTGTTTTCCAGTTTAGTTCTTTTTTTTTTTTGTGTGCAGCAATAAAGCTGCTATTTTGAGTTCAAGCTTTGCTTCTGTGTTGAGTCTGCATTTTGCACACAGACCATGACACCAGTTGCTGTTATCAGTTACAGTTTTAGGACAGAGTGACGTCTCTCTATGTGATTGGCTCATTTCAGAGGCCATCCTGACCAATGGGTGTGGAGCTGTCATAGAAACATTTTTGAATTATTCTGAAGACACTCTGAAGAGTCAGCTCAGAGATGAGAGATAGTTTAATAACGATTTCTCTGAGCCTGTGATTCTCACGTGATTATGAACAGGACTGACTGAGGATCAGTGAAGAGGGCGAAACACAGCGAGGGTGTAAAGAACTTCATGTTCTGGGACCATCAAACATCTTTTTCTGTGAGACAAACAATGAGACAAGTATAACAATAATAATAGTTTAATATTTAATGACTGAAACAAAATGGTTTGCTATGCTGAGGTATGAGCTGCAGATGTGAGCAGCACATTTTCTGTCCAGTCACTGACTGGGCGATCAGACCTCTGTACTGGTTGTTTGTGGCTCTGTAGACAGACATGTGACCTAGAAGCACGGCTACAGTCATCGACATCATCATGACCTGTGAAGCAATAATTACATGTGTGTGAGCCACGTCTCCTAATTTTTTAAAGATGATTTTTTTTTAGGCCTTTTATCTTTTATTGGATAGAGCCATTGTAGGGGTGCAGCTGGGACTTGAACCTGGCCGTACTGCTCACCCACTCAGCTGAATTTTTAATGATATAATGGTTCTGGAATAAAAATACAAACAGAGATTTGTCATGTTTGTCACAGACTACGGCCCTTTGGTGTTAAATTCTGATACTAAATACACACACAAATTAAAAAAGTGTTAATAATTGACCCAAACATTCAATTACATAGCTCGATGTTATTTTATATGTAGATGGAAATAACAGTGAATGATGTTTTTGATGATGCAGTGTTTGCTCACTTTTCCTTTTTACTGGAAACCACTCCATCCTTTTATATATATATATATATATATGAATCAGAGGATAAATGTTTGAAATGACTTCAGCTGTTTTAAAATTATTGATCTGAACAGAAACATGAACATAAAACATTCATTCCAGATTTCTGCATCTGATTTTATTCTGTTAGGATTTCAAACTGCAAACTTCTCACTCTGGTTAATCAGCCTTTTCTTAGATCAGCCAGCAGGAGGAGTTTCAGCCACAGGGATTATAAAAATGTTCATTTATTCCTTTTGTGTCCTGAGGAATTTTGCTGTGGAAAGTTTCCAACAGGACTGATGTGACGCTGCAGCACAGCTGGTCTCAGATATTCACTGGTGAGACAATCACTCTCAGATGTGAGATTCAGGGAGGTGAAGGAAAGGTGTGGAAATATGAATGGACAGCACCCAACACAAACAGCCCTCCAACATCCAGTGAATACAGGATCAGCAGAGTTTCAGTGTCCCACAGTGGAGACTACAGATGTCGGGGTAGCAGTGACTATCTCTTAACAGGATGGAGTGATGCCTTCAGATTGACAGTTTCATGTAAGCTGGTCTATGAATCAAACTGAAGTTTCCTGTTTTAAGACATCAAAAAACAATTCAGACCCTCCAAGAGACTCACTGTGCAAACAGACTCACAACTGAGTGCACTGTGACTCTACAATGATTTATTTAAAAGGGAATGTAAAGAGAGGAAACTTTTAAGAAAAAAAATAATAAATCAGGTGCGTCTGTTGTGTAGTTTTGAGCTAAGACAGATTGCCTGTGTGAGATTATAACCTTGTGTTTGGTGCCAGTCAGAGTCAGATTCACACTGAGAGCAGAAAGCACAATCACAGCAGTGATACCAGCAGTTCTTCAGTCTGTTTGTCTTTCAGTGCAATTACATTAAAACCACCAGGACACAGTTTATGAAATTTGGGGGATCAAAGCCAAAGAAAGAAGCCATTTGATTTCACTGTGTGTAGCTGGTCTGGCCTCACACTGTTGCTGCAAACTGTGTTGTGTCAACGAGGAGATGAGTCAGCTGTTGCTTTGCCTGCTGAGTTTATTCTCCAACACTGTTTAAATAAAAATCAATTCAGTTCAGCAACTTCATGTGATTGGGCTTCTACATGCACAGCTTTAAAAGAAACAGTGTCTTTGAATACATCAAGCAAGATTTGAACCATTTTAGCACTTTTACTGTGCTTAACCTCTGTAACAGGATCATTAGCATAATCTCATCTCTCCTCAGCAGGGCCTCCTTCAAAACTACAGGAAGTGTAGTCAAAGGTTATAAAAGGTTATAAAACTTTGACTACATTTCTCGCAAAAGTCCGTCTTAATTTTTTTTCCTCCCATGTCCCCTGCGGGGCTCCGTACAATACCGTTGTTGGAACTCTTTGTCCCTCCTTCAAGGCCACCTGGGTCCACTGGAGACTGCTGAGCTTAACCGGGCATAGTGACACTTTCTCTCAGCTGAACATGAGATGCACACACATGCACACACACACACATGCACACACACACATGCACCCACGCACACATATGCACACACACACACACACGCACACAGTTTTTTTTCTTGTTCTCTGGCTCTTTACGAAGGTGGTCGCACTCTCTCCCTCTCTCGACTTGCCCATTGTGTTGTACATTTCAGTGTTTTTCCATAATGCTGTCGATTTCACTGCAGGGCAACTTGCATGTGACAAATAAAGGCTTTCTTGATTCTTGATTGTTGACATATGCGTGTAACTGACACAGACACACACAAACTGCTCTCCTAGTGGAACGCAGTCTGAGTCGAGTCCTTTTTTTCTCCTCCTGTCCCCGATGTTGTGTATTTTCATTGCCTTTCTTAAATGCTACCTATTCTGACCTGTAATGTGATGTTTGTATAATATATGTAAGGTGGGAAGGGTCCATTTTCACTGCAGGCAACTGGAAGTGACAAATATGGGCTTCATTCATTTGTTCATAAACACGGAGTCACCAGACCATGACAAATTACTTTTTAAATACTGCAAAGAAAATATAAAAGTTTTACAGTGTTGATAAAAACGAGTTTAAAGTTTATTTTATCTTGTCATCAAGATTTGGTCATGTTCACCATTTCCATCTAGTTTTTTAAATTATTTAGATTCAGTCATTTATTTGTTTGTTCTTTTTCTAAACTGAACTGCAGATAAACCAAAGGCCAAACTGAGAGCTGATAACACAGCTGTTCCAGTAGGGGGCAGTGTGACCCTGACCTGCTCTGTGAGCCCATCATCATCATCTGGATGGAAATATTACTGGTACTGTACTGTTGCACCCAATGTGACCCAGTGTCCTATATTGAGATTCACAGCCAGCTAAACTCTCTCTTGCATCACTTCCTCCAAGGAACAGGCACGTGTTGTATTTGGACAGGATTTAATGCAAAAAAGTGTGAAACTGAAATGATACAGAATACAGAAATGTCACATAAACATTAGCTTGGGTTGAACTTAAGTGGACATATAAAACACATCAAAAGTTTCCAAATCACTTCAATAATGTCATATACCCTCTCTTAAAGGTAAACACAATTAAGAAACTTACTCATATTGCCACTCAAAGGGATTTAACGGAGTGGATGGCTTTGGATCGGAGGAAAACACACCATGTCTTGCTTCACTCATGAGCAAACACTTCCTATCACACTTCTTTTAGTGACTAATTGGCTCAACATAGCAAACTGTGCAAACCTGCACCCCCTATAGGCCTGGAGAAATAACATACAAACAGTTCCAGTACAGGTACAGAGATGATACCACAGTGGATGTTGTCTCCCCATCAAATGGACAAATCAATGTCTCACAGGAAGGACTCTACAGGTGCAGAGGAGGAAGAGGAAACCCAGTTTACTACACAGAGGACAGCCAAGAAGTTCAGATTAACACAACTGGTGAGTTTGGATTCAGCAACAATGTTGAATAGATTGATGATTGAGGGTTACTATGAAGGTCAAACAGCATTATATCTCATGGTAACCTCTTTGGCATTGTAATAATGTTCATATTGGAAATGGTTGAACATAAATAGTCATGTAAAATGTGGAGTCTAGAGAATCAGTGTCAGGAATGTGATCTAAGGAGGGGAGACTAGGTGGGATTATGAATGTGAAACAATCATTTTCAGCAAATCTCCAAATCAACATAAATTCACAATTAGTTCTGTAGCAACTCTACAAGTAAGACTGCAAGTAGTGTAGAACAGGAGTCACAACATGAAACCACAGAGCAGAGTCATGCTGACAGTTTCTGACAGGAAACAGAAAATCTCAATGTAAACATCAGTTTTTGTTTCTTTATATTAAGATTTCAGATCCAAAATCTGACATTTTCTAGTTTCAGGTTTTGGATGTGAAAGAAGTTCATTTATCGTTCCGTTCATCGTCGGACTTGTTAGTGGAATTATTGTCGTGCTGCTGCTGATCTGTCGCTATAAACAGATAAAGGGTGAGAGACTTTCTGTTTGACTTTTTAAAGGAAAAATAATTTATTTTGATGCTGTGACACTTTTAAACAAACTGATGTAATAATCTTTGTGCTTTTTACAGAACCCTGTTGTAACAGGTTGGTGCAGCAGTTTATTTTCATTTATATAACTTCAAATGAAGCTAACTTTGAATTATTCCTCATTAAATTTTCATTATTTGTTTCAGTCTCACTCAGTCTCAGAGCACCAATCAAAGCTCTGCTTCACAACAAACATCCAACCAGAATGAAGCTCAGGTTTACTCCTCTCTTCTTCATGGTGAGACCAGAAATTATTACTTTTTTCTTTCTCTTTAGAAAAAAAAAATCTTTTATTAAACAAAAACAAAAATAAATATTTTTTTTTCTTTCTTATTTTCAATGACTTGTAGGTGATCTTTCAGTCTATGAATCAATCAGAGGCTCTGGAAACACTGGAAGTGGTACAAACAGTATAAACTTTGATAATAGCAGAGCTGTAAGAAATGTAAATATTTATTCTGACTGATCAAACTTCATTATTTCAGCAGATGAATACAACAACATCACATCTGGATTTCAGCTTGAAGGTCTTGATAAGAGGAGTGAGTACAAGAAACATGAAATGTAATAATTGGTCGAATGTTTTTGTAACTTGTGTAATTTTAGAGGAAGACAGTCTCCATGTTATTAAACACAATAATCCATCATCACAACAGGCAGACATGATGGCACAGAGGAGAGCTCTGACTACAATAATGTGAATCCTGAATCAGCCTCATGTACAAATGTGAACTCTACACACACTGAATCATTAGTAATCAGATTACATGTGCAGTAAAATGTGTGACATCATTGTTAAAGTTTCAAAGTTTTGTGGAGCTGATGAGCAGAATCACGACTGGTTTTAGTTATGTTGTGTTTCTGTTGTGGTGTCTGAATAAAATAGCGAGCCTCTTAAATTTGCAGTTCTGTGTGATTAAAGAATGAAAGTGTAAATTAAAGGTCAGAAAGCATCATCACATCTCTGGCACCATTTTGCAACAAATGCATGTTCAAATACATTTTTACCTGTATTTAACTTTTAACCCAAATACCTATGTATTCTGATTGTTTTAACCACCATACCAGTGCTTGGTCTTAAACCAGTTTAGCTTAGTAGCTCACAAATACATGAAAGAGGCATGTGTATGCTGGCAGGGCAGGCTTAGCTTTAGCTTTAACATTCTCAAAATCACTTTTTAGAACCAGTAAACAGTCATTCTTCACTGCCAACAGCATATTAACATTCATATTCACAATATCAGGATACAACAGGGAGCTTATTCAGCTAAACGTCCTGAAACAAGTGCAAAATAAAACCAAAATGGCGCCCGCGGCTGGCTAGGCTTCGACATTTTTCCAGTCCTTCTACTTCATAAAACGTAACAAATAACAGGGTTTACCCACTGATTTATACCCCCACATTTAGCTGTGTTTCTTATCAATATTTTACAATGTTTTAATATAGTTTTACCGCAAAACAGGGAAATGATGAGACAGAGGCTGTATCCCAATTCAGGGTCTGCAGCCTCAAAAGCTGCATTTTAAGGCTAATTACGTCACAGCGACGCAACAAAGGCTGTCCCAATTCAAAAGCTGCTCGAAATGCGGCCCTCAAATGCGTCCTTCATTTCCCTGAATTTTAAGGATGTGGCTGTCACTACCCGATCCGTACCAGAAACCCGATTGGTACCCGGCATGCGCGAAAGGTGTCTACTTCCGGTCGAAGCGTTTTACGATAGTTACAGGTCAGAGTATCTGTTAAGATGTTAAGAATAATAAGTATCTCTTAAAATGTTTGCAATAATCAATCATTTCAATATAATGTAGACAAAAATGAAAAATAAAAAGATAGTTATGGATCAGGACTCACCGATCCTTACTGCGCATGTGCAAAGTACTCCCCAGTGTACGAGGATACTGCCACCTGCTGACCGAGTGAATGAACCCTATTGTAAACCGAATTAGCGTCATTACAAACGTGTGTTAAATTTGATTTAGTGATAGTCGAGTGTGTTTAATGCCTGTCTGTGTGGAGAGGATTGATTGGAATAGTGATGATGATGTCTGCTATCACTGTCAATTGTCAGTAAACACTTCATCTGGCTGATGAATCTTCACGTGACATGTTACAAAGTCTGTATTACTAACTCTGTAATTAGGCGCCATTCTTCTTATTTTACGGCGCTGTTGTTCAATCAGGGAACGCCCTCTGTTGAGGAGAAAAGCATAAATTTGTTTATATACGAATTATCCATTGTTTAACCCTTTAAAGCTGGTCGGAGCGGACACGCTCCATTTTGCATAACTATTTTTAAATCCCGGTAGCACTGCAACCACATAAGCTAGCGCAATAATTTTTTTTGCATATGAAACCGGAGGAGTTGTACTTACATCTGATGCCATCAGCTTCCTTCCACATAAAGCTTTGCAAAAACTGCATAAAAAGCACTTGCAGGAACAAAAACATAATATTCCAGAAACACGCTTTGCCGATCCAATCAGCTGTTCGTAACACTTCCTACGTCGATCAGCGTGAACTATCACATGACCGCATGACCTGCCCGAAACCGGAAGTGACGTCATTTTGCGGAAATGTAGTTTTTTACCATCGTGGCCTTATGAGCCTATACTTGTGTTTTTAAAAGTTATGTTTGACTTTATGACTTTCTGTGTCGTTTCTGGGATGCTTAGGACTCATATTGCACTGCTGGAAATATTTTATTTTGATGCATATGCTGTTATTTTGAAAATTTGCACTATAATATATTTTTTCGTTTTTCCTGCAGTATATGAAAATTCGTGTATCTCAAAAATAAAACTATGAAGACACTTAAAATAATTTTCCTTTGGTGGGAAACTAGTTTGTGCAACTTTTTTGTATTTACAGTTTTGAGGGATAAGCCTCTTAAATTTCGTTAAAAAATCAAAAACGATTTTCAATTATTTTGTAGTTTATTGCACTTTTTTGCAATTTATGTAATTACTATGCACTTAATGCAGACATATTATTAAAATTTGGGCTATAATGCTTGTATTGATGTATAGCAACTTGAAATGCTCCAAAAAATGGCTCTACAACATAAAAATATGCTATAAGCCCTGGCGGACGTGGTTCTATGGTAGGTCTTAAAGGGTTAAAAATTAAGTAAATTAAGTGTTTAAGTTCATCTCTGAATGTTTGTAAAGCATTCCTATGTTAAGCTTAACAACCGATATGTGGAGCGCCGACATCTGTTCGTTTTCATGGCCTGACTCTGCATTGTCAAGTCTGACTGTACAATGGATAGACTCAAGTTTTACTTTGCAAAACGCAGTGTTGCAGGCTAAACAATTTTTTTGTGGTTCAAAAACACTATGAAAATTACTTTTTTCATACTTACCACTGGATGTCTATTTATGTTGAGCTGTAAGTATAAAAGCGTCCATTCTACAAGTTCTTGTTTTTTGTTTGTTTGTTTTTAAGTTGTTGAATGCAAACATTATTTTGTGCTGATATTACACATTTTTCAGAACCAAAGAGTTTTTGGAATCTGCATAAAATTGCATTTTAAATTACTTTTTGAATATTACTTAAATACTTATATTTAAAGTTCTGCTAATAGTTTAAATAAAAAGATCCGTATTGCTGAACTGTGGAATATTTTTGGTGCAGAGTATGTTTTGCATACAGGTATAAAAGAATAGCTTTAGTGTTTTCTTTTTTAAAACTTGACTTTTATTGATTATAAAATACACTATATCGGATTCATATCAGTATCAGCAGATGTCCAATTTTATGATATCAGTTTTAGACATTTCTACTCAAAATCAACAACCTTCGTTTTTGACATGAAGAACTTTGGAGCTGTTGGACACCAGAGCAGACTGTTTTTGACCTCTGTTTGTGTCACTTGGAGAAATAAAGAATACAGTAGACTTTTTGATTAATGCAAAAAAAAAAAAATTAAACAATGAAACAAAAATACAGTAAATCCAGATCTACTAAAAATACAGTTTTGAGAAACAATATCAAGCATTAAAAGATCAAACTGGAAACATAGAGATGCAGCATAATGTTTTTTGTTCTTCTGAGCAGGCTCCAATGCCTGCATGTCTGTCAAACTGTAGATTATGATCTATTCTGCCTCAGGCTTATTGTGAATCTACTGAAAAACATCATGGTTTCGAGTCAGGCTACCTAGAAAACAGGAAATGCAGCTTGTGGTTTCAGCCAAAAGGGGTCTGTTAAAACGTGCATAGAGCAGCGTGCAGCAAGCAACAGCGAGTTGCAAAAAGCACAGTGGAAGTTTCACTTTGATCTCTGTGTGGATGGCACATGTTTATGTTTATGATTTATCTGTACTGAAATGATAGTAATAATTATCACTGCTACATGTAAGCATGCATAACATTCAGTGAAAACGGATCAAAAACTGTTGTCATGATGACACATGGTGGACTACTGATAAAAACTGTGTGGGCATCAAGAGAAACTGTGCAGAGTTTGTTTCCCACATTGATAAGCAACTGCCCTCAAAAGTCTCTGCATTGACATGATGTAAATGCTCATAGAAATCTCAGTTACATGTGTCTGTGTTCTTAGATCCCTTCTGTTGAACTCTGTAATAATGATTGATAAAGAGAGAAGCTCAGCTGTCAGCTGATCACCACCTGATGGTGAGTTGGATCAGATGGTGGGAAAGGATGCTAGACAGGCCTGATACACCATACTGTGAAGTGAGGGTGTGCTGGGGGCAAGGTCTTCAATTCTCCCCTCCAGCACAGTTTTGATAGCATAGGGTTTCGATAGGGAGACTGGGGACATGGGATTCAAATAACTTATGCTCTGCATCAGAACTACTGTATTAAATTGTGGCTGCAAAGTGGTTGTTGCCTCTCGTGATGATCCACGAACCAAAAGGTGGACACCTGAGGTGCATGGAGCCATCAAGTTAAAGTGGTGGGTGAAGTTGTGGGACGCAGGAAACAAGTGATAGGTACCAACGGGCCAAATGGTGTGTGGCTCTGGCAGTGGCTGAAGCAAAAACAATAAGGCTAGAGAACGAGACTTATTGTCATCGCCAAAGTGATTCTGGAAAACCCCTCAGTCAACTCAGGAGGGAATAGCGGTGCTCTACTTACACAATGTATAGTCCAGGTTCTGCTCACTTAAACTGAGGATACAGTTAACCAGTAAAAAGAATACTTCTACCTCTACAGTAGCTCTGTTTTGAGCTCCGACAACAAATTTGCTAAATTGTTATTTGTTTTAGGAAAAAAAAGAACAACAAAACAAACAAACTACACATTACAATAAAAATGTATCATGTGTTGGTAACCGTTCAGAGTTAATTCAGTCATATTGCTGGTAATACACCACAACATCTTCTGATGGGGTGTTATACATGCAATTAAATAGTTTGGAAAGAGGGCAGGACTTTGTAGAACTGGTTTTATGGAAGTATACAATATACATAAGTATACATAAGTTTACAGTTTATTTCTTTAGTTTTATGAAGGATGTAATTCAAAACATTTGTAAGTTAAATACTAGAAATGCATACTTTACATTTCCACATGGTAGAGTTACATAAACTTGATCCACAACATGCAGTTTTCAAAACAAACCTTTTTTTTTTATTGCAGCTTTAAAAAAAACAAAAATTTCACATCACATATTTGGATTCTCTTAACTATTTTTTGACCTTTAGTCAGATGTTCAGGTCTAGTCTGTACGTTTATGTCCAAGTAATACAAATAATCGTTTCAGATTAAATGTGTTAGTACTTAATGTTACTTTGCTATGCCGTCAGATAATAAATGTAACTGTGAATGTAAATGTTGTCTTTAGATTTCATCTTAAGCTTTAGCTTCAGTTCAGCCACACAGTGAGTCATTTCCTGTGTTTCGGGTCACAGCCAAATTTAAAACATATTTCCAGCACAAAGTGAGAACATTCACAGATCTATTCTGAGGTTAAGTGAGCTTTTTCACTTTAGTGCTGCATGATAATATTTAATCTAACAGTCAAATATATTTTATATCTTTTTATGAAGTATGGAGGAAGGATGTTAACATATTTCCTGTTGTAAACAATCAAAAGCAAATACTACAAAGATAAAAAACTCTAACAAAGGTGAGACTTTGATACTTCATAAGTTAGAAACCCTGTGACTATTTAAACAGCAATAAAAATACACCTGTGATTTCCATTATCCAACGGGCATTAAATACATAAATAAAACATGCTGTGAATCAGACCTTTCTCAGTTTCATACCTGCCACCTCAGTCTGATGGTCGGCATCACAACATAAAAACGTAAAGAATCTCCAGAATGACTCAAAAATCACATTTTTAGTTTTAAGAAAGATGAGAAGGGTATAGGAAGATCTGTGCATGAAGAACAAATTAGATTACAACTCACCAGAGCGGTCTTCTATATGCAAAATACAGTATAAATGTGAGGTCAAGCTAAAAAAAAAAGGAGAGAGAGAGAACGAGAGAGAGAGAGAGAGATACATCAGACTAACAGTTACTTAAAAAGATAAATAAATTAATTAATTAATTAATAAATAAATAAATAAATAAATAAATTAATTAATTAATTCTGTCTCAGACAGTGCAAAGGGCACTGCATAAGAACATATATATATATATATATATATATATATATATATATATATATATATATATCAAGCCAAATCAATGTATATATGTATATATATATATATATATTTTTTTTTTAGGGGGAGCAACAATACTCGTATCAATATTGAACCGTTCGATACAGTGTTTTTGGTTTGGTACGCATATGTATCGAACAATACGAAATTTTTATTTATTTTATCAACTTTTCTTCTGACAATGCTGTCTGTGTTGAGCTCTCAGTGGATCTGCGTTCGACTACTCCGCCTAGGCTGCACTATCGAGTGCAGATCCACTGAGCGCAGCGCAATCTAGCAAGACAGAAGATAAGCTCGTTGCAACATGGCAACTGCCTCAACGCTACCCGAAACTGAACCGAAACTGAACTCATTCAGATCTAGCGTTTGGAACTATCTTGGTTTTCATGTGAAGCATGACCCTGATGGTAAGCACGTCATGGACAAAAGTTAAACAGTATGTCTGATGTGCCACGCAATGCTCAATTGGTGGGAACTAGTGCGTTAGCGCAGTTAGCTTGTTAACGTGTTGACGCCGTTGTTTCAGCAACATTAAATTTAAAAACTGTACGTTTGAGTTAAAATATATATTTATTATTTTAATATATGACAAATTAAAAAAGCATGAACATTTTTTATATCGAAAAAATATCGAACCGTGACACACCCCTAATGTATATATACATTAGGGGTGCAACGATACACAAAATTCACGATTCGGTTCGGTTCGATACTTTTGTGTCATGGTTCGATATTTTTTCGATACAAAAAATGCTCATGCTTTTTTAATTTGTCATTTAATAAAATAATAAATATATATTTTAACTCAAACGTACAGTTTTTAAATTTAATGTTGCTGAAACAACAAAGGGATAAAATAATAAATCTATCTGATTGAGGAATCACTCATCTTTGGAAAAGAGAGTTTATTACAGAAAAATTTCTCTTTCCAAAATAAAAGCTATACTATACGCTTCTTCTGGGCTATATTCTCAGGAGCATATTAAACATATCAGGTCCCCATGAGGAGAATCATGTGCTAACGGCTGTCTAAATGACTCGGGTAAAGTTTGTAGCATGCGTGCTTGTTGTTTTTGTCTGCTTCCACTTGTCTTTGCACTAGGATGCTGTCGGAGTAAATGTGCAGTCATATTCGTTGTGTTCCCATTAGTGCTGTCAGCGTTAAGCTGAATTGACCTTAACGCCACAACACGGCAAATCTCCGTTAACGAGCTACCACGGATCGCCCCGTGCGTGGGGCTGGACGGCCAACACGTTAACGAGCTAACTGCGCTAACACACTAGTTCCCACCCATGTAATTGAGCATTGCGTGGCATATCCAACGTACTGTTTTACTTTTGTCCATGACACACTTACCTTCAGGGTCATGCTTCACATGAAGACCAAGATAATTCCAAAGGCCAGATCTGAATGAGGGTGGGGGAGGTTCAATTTGCCATGTTGCAATGAGCTTAGCTTCTGTCTTGCTAGCTTGCGCTGCGCTCAGTGAATCTGCGCTCGACAGTGCACCCTAGGCGGAGCAATCGAACGCAGATCCACTGAGCTCTCAACACAGACAGCATCCTCAGAAGAAAAGTTGATCAAATAAATTAAAAAATGTTGTATTGTTCGATACATATACGTACCGAACCGAAAGCACTGTATCGAATGGTTCAATATCGATACGAGTATCGTTGCACCCCTAATATATATATATGTATGTATATATATATATATATATATATATATATATATATATATATATATATATATATTAGATTTATAGATGGCACCATCTATGGATATACAAAACCTGACAGAAGAGGAACATTGCAGCTTAAAAGTGTTTCACTTCAAGAATGACTTGAGAGTTTTCAAAGAAAAAAAAGGCAAAAACTGACTTCCTGACTTGAAGGAAAACAACACATTTATATATCATAGAGAAAGACATGAAACACAACATGTGAAAGAAGCGGATATGTGTTTGCAATGGACAGGAAATGTACTCACGTCAAACAACTGCTGTAGTCAAAGCTACAGGTACTGTTTGAGGTTAGTGTAACAGCGAAAGAAGCACAGAGAGATGAAAATCTGATCTTATCTGGTTTAAGTGCAGCTTCTATTTCTGCATTTATTATTATTCATACAAAACACTTTGTGATCGTCTGCATCACATCAGAGTGAATCAGAGTCAGTGATGATGGCAGACTTTGCTCTGCATGACGGGGTTATTCTGTAAGTACATTTCTGTCGTTGTTTGAATGGCACCAATTTTGATAATTCATTCAGTCAAGTTTTAAGACATTCATTTGTTAATTTATTTTAATCTCCCAGTGTGTTCAAATTAATTTTCAGAGGCAAAAACACATTTAATTAGTTCCAGCAGTTTATGAGTGCAGGTGGAGAGGAGTTTGGTTTTACTGTTTAGATTATTTATGGATAATTATTATCTTTCATTCATATATATGTGCGCTTGGAGGTTTGTAAATATTTATTAAAATTATACATATGTGTAATAAAACGTACTGTCTGTCTGTTATTGGTCAGTTTAGTCTGCATATTACAGGCCTTTTCATAAAAATCTGACAGACATGGTCAGACCTTGTTAAGTTGTTATTTCTGTGTAAAAGGAAGGAAGCAGAGAGAAGTTTTAAAACCTCTTTGTTTCCTTCTCAGCTCTTTGGTATCTGCTGTGCTGCTGCTTCACTCTCTCTCTTTACAGAAAGTTGTAGAAGTTTTCAAACGTGTCACTGCTGGATGTGAGGATGGGAGCCACTTTGCTCTGTGAGCTGGGCCTATTCTGTGAGTACATCACTGACTCCTATTGTTTGATTCATACTGATCCATAAACATGTTTTAGTAAGAAGAACAGAGCATCAGTCATTTGTACCATTGCAGGTCATGTGATCAGAGGACTCATGTTTGTTACCAACATGGTTGTTTGTAGACTGGATTAGATTTTAGTGCACTGACTCAGATCAGAGTGAAGCTGGTTTAGTTTATCTAAGAAAGGTTTGTTTCTCCATCAGTGATAATTTGATGCATTTTGTATTGTAATATAAAATGTAACCAATCATACTAGACACTGATAAGACTCCAAGCAATTTAAGAAGCTTGGTTAGGAAAGCGACTTGAGTTTAAACCCTAATGGCATTTGTCCCTTAAGAAGATCATAAACTGACTATTTATTCTATTTATATGCCTCACACAATGAGGAACTGTGGAATGCCAGGACTGCCAAAATGAATTAATTAAATACAACGTTAAATAATTAAGTAAATGTGTCAGTAATTAATAACAATTTAAATTAATTAATTAAATACATATTTATGACATATTTAATTTGTTAATTATCAACACATTTAATTAAGTATGTATATATTTCACATTTTAATTAATTATTGACACATTTAATTAATTATTTCATGATGTATTTATTTCATTTTGGCAGTCCTGGCCCTAGGGGTCAGGACTGCCAAAATAAATTAAATGAATAAATTAACTACACGATTAAATAATTTTCAGCGCCCAGTCTCACCGCAAAGTGTGTGATAAAGTTAACATTGTTAAAGTTAACATCAGATCTTTGTGCTTTTTGTTCAGTAATCATCATGACCTGTGTATAAACGCATAAACTTCATTAACCCTTGTGTGGTGTTCGTATTTTTGTTACTCAGCCAGTGTTCATGGGTCTGGTGGACCCGCTAGAGTTTTGGCTTTCCAAATTAACACTATCAAACAATTTTATGTTAAATTACTCAACAGATGTTTACTTCATCCCAATTACAAGACATATGAACAGCAAACATGGTTAATTTTTTCCCTTTACCTTTGTTAGATCACATTTATGAATTAATGTGCTTCTCGTTTTTCTTTTATATAAAATGTTACAAATAAATCAGTTATAATCAAGTGGAGTGAGTGGAAAGACACAACACATTTACACGTGAAAAAATAATTAATTGTTTAATTTTTCTTTTGAAAAAAACTGAACACGGGTCTCACAGACCCGAACACCATACAAGGGTTAAAAGAGATAACGTTGGTGTTTCAGTCATGTAGTAACCATTAGCTTTAACTGTACAAAGCTTGTTAGACACTATGAAACACGTACAGACCTTATGCTTTTCGACAAATATTTTTATTGTGAATATTGATCATGAGGGTAAACTGAAAGCTCACTTTGCTGCCTTGCAGCCCTGTACACCTCAGAGCGAGGTCAGCATATCCAGGATATCTTCAGCGCTCTAGCACACATCCTGCTCACCTGTCAGCTGTTTAACACCTGCTGCTTATTCAGGAAACGCCCACGTTACCTGGTGATATTCACTGTTTAACGTGGGCAGCTAAAGTTCAATATAACGTAATGTCGTCACAATATTGTGCACAAGTAAATTAGTTGTTTTTTTTTTAGTTCAGAGCTGCTGGTGCTTGTGTTTCCCTCACAGTGACTGACCTGGGTTACAGACGACAAACACAATTTAAACCGAGAGTGATGGACACCTAGAAAACTACAGAGCACTTTATCAGCGGCTGATATCTGGTCACTGGCACACAGCTTTAAAACGAATGAACACTGGACTTAATTTACTCAGGTTCTGTCTGCTGGGTCATGTTTACTTCACTGTTTTATTTAACACTGAGCAAATCGGTTTGGCTCAGATTAAAGTTACGTTTCATAACTGCATAGTTTTACTGAAGTTTAATGTCACACTGGAGCACGTTATGTTAACCCAGGGTTAACAGTGTCGGTAGTATCAAACGAATAAAATGGTCATACGAATCTAATTCACGGGTCATATTGATATTCTAGGGCCATCCCTGTAGACTGTTTGATGGACTGCTTGTCTTCCTGTTTGTAACCGCCGCCTGTTTTTTAATAAAGATTTGGATTTCTGACTTCAAAAAAAAAAAAAAAAAAGATATTCTAGGGCCAGGACTGCCAAAATGAAATAAATAAATACACCATGAAATAATTAATTAAATGTGTCAATAATTAATTAAAATGTGAAATAAATAAATAAATAATTAAATGTGTCAAAAAACTATTAAATGTGTCAATAATTAATTAATTAAATACATATTTATAAATTCTAATTTTAATTAATTAATGACACATTAAATTAATTATTTAACGGTGTATTTAATTAATTCATTTTGGCAGTCCTGGCATTCCACGGTTATAAAAGGAGGATGATGTGCCAAGCGAAACAGGCACTTTGTGAGGTGCTGAGGCTGCCACCCCCCCCCTCCCCACACACACACCCCAGTTACCTCTAGAGACTCTGATTATGACCCTTCACTTGATATGTGACTAGGGTGTTAGCGCTGACACAGGCACTGGCCGCTTCCCTACATGTGAGGTCAAATACACGACCGCTGCCGGTTTTCTGTTGTGTGTGTGTTTTGTGTTTGCCTCTGTTAATAAAGCCCAAACCTTTGACACTGACTGGGGCTGTCTCTGATGTTACCTCCTTACATCCCTAGGCGATAACAGCCACATTTGAGTGTCTTTAGTTTGATAATGTCTGAAGTTTCTGTCTTTATTGTAGTGCTATGTACGCTCCTCTGCACTGGACACGCTCAAGGTGACTGAGAGGTTTTCACTTTTATTTAATTTATTTGTTAAATATTCATCTTAAAATACTACATAAATCTTAATTACAGTTCACATGTGTTTTATATTTTTTATTATTCAGTATATGAACAGTGTATGAACGTACTGTCACAGATTGTGTCGTGCATAAATGTTTTTCAGGTTGTTAACTTTGTGGTTGTGTTGGATTCTAGATGCTGTGCTAACTATTGAACCCAGCTGGTCCAATTTTTTCATTGGAGAGTTTGTTACCTTCAAATGTGACATGAATGAAGGAAAAGACACTGACTGGGAATACAAAACCAACAAGGATGGTCGAGAATTAATCCGCTACAGCACAATCAAAGAGTACACATTAGAAATTAAATATTCAAGTCACAGTGGTGAATATCAGTGCTCTGGTCGCATGAAGGGATCATATTATACAAAGATCAGTAACACTGTCTCTATAACTGTATTAGGTAAGTCCTCAATGACCAATAATGTGATGATTCATGTTGAAAATCATTTGAATCATAAAATTCTGACATTTAATGAATATTGTCACTGAAACTTGTTTTTTTCTGATACATTGAAACTAGAAACTTTAACAAGAACTTCTGTATTTTACTGGTTACTTTGCTCATAGTATACACAGTATTACAAAACTCACAGACTGTCATTTATTATTACTAAACGTGTGTATTTTAATGTATAACAAGAATAACTGTGGATTAAATTAATTTTAAATAAGGAGAAGAAGAAGCATCAAAAGCTTCATAAAATTTAGGGTGATGATGTTTCTGTTGTCTAAACCTGAAACTAGGCAGATCCCTCTGAACCCATCATTGTGTTTCCTTCAACAGTGAACTGCATTAGTTTACATCCAGTGTGACTTCTTCAGGCCTGAGATTAGACAAACATTTATACTGTGTTTATTTAGAGATCTACAACCTGAATTACTGCAGCTCTGTCACCATGTTGAGACAGAAAAATGGCAAACATTTGAAATGTCTTAAACTGCTAGGAAAGAAAAAAACAATATAATGAAAACATGTCTGTGAAGGTTCTCAGTCATCCAGGTCATCGTAGTCTAAGGAGCTTGCAAAGAAAAGCGTCTGGACTTTTTTAGGTTGCTTGAAGACGTTTCACCTCTCATCCGAGAAGCTTCTTCAGTTCTAGGGTAAAATGTTGGAGAGTCCCAGATTTAAACCCCGTGGGAGTTTCCCCCCAAATGGCTTCTTTCACTCCTCTTTCAAACCATGACAGATGGTTTGTGAGCAACCATCTTTGAACAGAGGCGGTGGTTTACGACACCAACTGTGTGCGATCTATAATCCAGTTTTGAGATCCCTTCCCAGACACCTTAACGCCCACTCACATCCTGGGCCATCTGATCTCAGGAAATCACATGATAGGGTGGGGCCAGGTTTCACAATGAGCTCACCCAAAACCTTGGCTGAATGTGACCCACACCCGCTTTCACACCTTGGCTCATGTGATTAGGTAGAGGATCATCAGGGGTTCTTTGTCCCTCTTTGGGGGGAAACTCCCCCGGGGTTAAAATCTGGGACTCTCCACCATTTGACCTTAGAACTGAAGAAGCTTCTCGGATGAGAGGTGAAACGTCTTCAAGCAACTCAAAGAAGTCCAGACGCTTTTCTTTGCAAGCTCCTTAGAATATAATGAAAACATTTGGAGATTTTGTTTTGTTGGAATTTGAGTCAAATGAAAAAAAAAATCTTTTAAAATTTAGGATTTTTTAAATCTTTATAATGGATCAGGTGTACATTGTCCTCTCTTCTTTTTCATAACAGCATATAGACCCAGGGCCACACTGACAGCAGGAACCACAATCATACCAGTAGGGGGCAGTGTGACACTTACCTGCTTTGTGCAGAGCTCTGATGGATGGAAATATGAGTGGTTCAGACGAACCCAAACAACCTTTGAAGTTCCAATAAGAGGTCAACAAAACAGAGATATCAGAGTATCTCAAGGAGGAATCTACTGCTGCAGAGGAACAAGAGGAAACCCAGTTTACTACAGTGATAGAAGTGATGATGTCACTGTTACGATAACCTGTGAGTTCAGTCATTTAGTTTGAAATATACATTCACTCATGATTATCAAACATACAATGTTAAGTTTTCTGTGTTGATTTCATGTTTCTATTTGTATCTCAACTGTTAATATGTGTAAACAGTTTCCAATAAAGTTGTTGTAAAACAACAACCCAACTGGCCTCAGATATTCAGAGGTGAGACGATCACTCTGACATGTGAGGTGCAGGAAGGAGGTGAAACCACACAGTGGACACACAATAATGATGTGACATTCAGAGTTTCGGAGTCCAGCCGTGGAACCTTTCACCTGGTATAGTGACGGCAATACTACCCCGATGCTACATCACCTGAGGACAATAATTACAGAAATAAACAGAAATACAAATACTACTACTACTATTACTAATAATAATAATGATAATTTCCAACAAATAGCAGCAAATCTACAATTTTTATAAGAAAGAATAAGTCATTCTGGCCTGTGATCTCATAAAGCACTGCCATTTGTTAAAATAAAACAGACACATGACTGGGTTTAATACAAAGCCAATCAGATTTGGAGCTTTAGTGAAAATATTCAGGGTTGGAGCCACACCAGCTTGAGGGCAAAGCAGCAGATGGAGGAGAATCGAGGGAAGGAAGTCAAAAGAAAAACATCAAAATAATATTACTGTTGATATGACTACTATCCTCACCGCCACCATTCACCTACAGTAGGAGGCTAGCATACTGAGGTTGCCTTTGATGGTACAAAACATTTCATGAACATTGTTGTGTTTGTTGGGGAGAAAACTTACAAATCTACAGTACAGCACTTCAGAGTCACTGCTAGCAATCAAAGATTTATGTAAATTTGACAAGCTGAATGCATTCTGTACAGGAGACATTGCACGAGATTGACTGACAATGGTCTACAGGCAATCAGGACGCAGAACACAATGCGCTGAAAATAAAAAATAAAAATAAAAAAGCATGAAAGCTGCACAAAAAATATCCGCGAAACAGAGGGGCGCGAAAGTTGACCCGCGTTATAGCGAGGGACCACTGTACCGTACACAATAGAATAGAATAAAATAAAATACTATAAACAATAGAATACAAATGCTATATACAACTGAGTAAAATACAATGTTGTCAGAGAAAGAGAATTGTACTTAGTGTTATTGCACATGTGTGGATGTGTGTGTTTGGTCAGCTGCAAAGTCTTTGTTGTGGAGTGTGACAGCAGCAGGAAGGAAACACCTACATCTGTCCCACATTGTGGGTGCCACAGCCTGCCACTGAAGGAGCTGCTCAGTGCTGTCAGAGTCTCCTGCATGTGGTGGTTATTAATGTTGGGAAGGTTACTTTTAAAATGTATTCCACTACAGATTACAGAATACATGCCCCAAAAATGTATTTCGTAACATATTCCGTTACGTTACTCAATGACAGTAACGTATTCTGAATACTTTGGATTACTTAATATATATTCATGCTGTTTACAACTACATGAATGTGATTTATTACTATTACTGAAGGTCTGCAGCTCCAAACCGTAGTAAAGGGACCTCTGGCTTATATGTCAGGTTCTGTGTCGGGCTCGTAGCCGAAAAATAGCTTTACTTTGTTGTCTGGGTCAAGTTTGCTAGCGAGAGACAGAGAGAGGCGTTGAAAGGCTGCTCCAACGGAACTTATTGTTTCGGAGGAAAACACGAACACAGTGTACAGTCGAGTCTTAATAGCTTACTTACAACCGGGCTCGTCAGGCACTCTTCTTGGCTGAAGTGGTTATTATTATATTTACATGCTTCCAGCTCCCATTTCTGCTCGATGACAACTCGTACTTTTCCACTCTCCTTTTTCTCCCTCCTCCCCCTCACAGACACATAACGGGTATGGCAGTCCACTCTCCTTGCTGCACGGACTACACTGTCCATGAGGCTACATTCTTTAGGGCTATGTCTGTAACACTCTGCCTATTAGCTTAGCACAACAACAACAAAAAAAAGGTGCTCTGTCACCCAGGAAAGATAGTGATGTGTCGGTCGCGAACGAAGCAGCTCTTAGAGCCGACTCTTTGAAGTGAACGACGCGAGTCGTCTCCTTATCGCGAGCCGTGTTTTTTTTTTCTTTCTCTCACCCTCTCTCTCGCACTTTTTTTCCGCTTCACTCCGCACGCGAGCCTTGTGCTTTGCTGGGAAGTAGGGGGAGGGGCAGTAGTTACACTCCCAGTAGCACAGGAACAGAGCGGGAGGGAAAGAGAGCCAGGGACAATAACATCAAATTAGAAAGGCATAGCAATCATCCACAACTATTTTCAGTTGCAGATGATAAAGAAATCAGAATGTTTATTCATGCAGGCCTATATGACAGAGAATATGCATCTTCTTTTTGTTTTCATATTTTTATTTATATTTAATTGTGTTGTGGTTTGCAGTGTTTTGGAAAGGAAAAAGCGAAAATTTTAATAGTTAAAAGTTGAAATGTAAATAGTTGGTTTTTGTATTATATGATTTATTTATTACATTTTATGTGGAGTGAATAAATAAAAGTATACTTACGGTGGCCGTTAGAGACAGAGCACGTACAAACCCCGAAGCATGTAAAAATTCCAAAACACGTAAAAACTCAGAAGCACGTACAAAACACAACAGAAGTGCTCCACGATGCTAAGGGCAGTGTTGAGCTTTTGTTACCTAATGGCCACACAAGCCAAGAAGTACCTACGACCAGATTTGGTGTGTAAAAGTAAAAGGTAAATGAACATTTTTTTTAAATAATTTGAATATATTTGAGTGCTTGTGTATAAATATACAAACAATACACTTATGCTTTCAATTGTGTAATTTAAGTGATCTAGGTAGCTCTGTTTTGGAAGTTCAGTTAACGCCGAAAGAGTCGGCTCTTTTTAGTGAGCCGAAAGAACCAGTTCTCTAAAAAGAGTCGGAAATCCCATCACTACAGCGAGAGCGCATCACCCTGTAACCAAGGCAACCATAACCTTGCCGCTTGTAACAACACAACATAGCAGTCAAACAAAACCCAAACAGTCCTGACCCGTGACAATATGAAACAGGAAAAGACCGCCATGTAATCCATTTATTTCAACAAAGTAACTGTATTCTAAATACCACCTTTTTAAACGGTAACTGTAACAGAATATAGTTACTTATATTTTGTATTTTAAATACCTAACGGTGGTACATGTATTCCGTTACTCCCCAACACTGGTGGTTATTAATGCATCCTTAATTATGTAATGTCTGAACACGAGAGGCACAGTCACAAACCTAAGGGCTAAGGAATAACAAAGGGAACTAGAAATAGAAAAGGCAAAACCATGAAAAACCACTAAATAAAAGAATCTTAAAGAATCAAAAACCTAAACACAGAGTCAACAGACCATGACAAATTACTTTTTAAATACATCAAAGAAAATAAAAAAGTTTCACAGTGTCAATCTAAATTAGTTTACAGTTTATTGTTTATGTTCACCATTTCCATCTAGTTGTTTAAATTGTTTAGATTGAGTCATTTATTTGTTTTTTCTTTGTCTAATCTGAACTGCAGATAAACCAAAGGCCAAACTGAGAGCTGATAACACAGCTGTTCCAGTAGGGGGCAGTGTGACCCTGACCTGCTCTGTGAACCCATCATCATCATCTGGATGGAAATACTACTGGTACAGAGATGGAAATTACTCTGAAGCCCTGACCACACAAGATGCAGTTTTCCACTCAAATGGACAAATCAGTGTCTCACAGGAAGGACTCTACAGGTGCAGAGGAGGAAGAGGAAACCCAGTTTACTACACAGAGTACAGCCAAGAAGTTCAGATTAACAAAACCTGTGAGTTTGTTAGGACATTTTAAGAGACTCGGCTCGTGTTGATGTGTTCACTGTGGAGGGTCAAGTCATTTAAACACAGCAGGGGTTGACTCAGAATCTAGTCAAGGAAAACAGATGAACTGGATCTTTTATAAAGTTATGTTATGAAATATTAAACATAAAAAAGTTGATTAATAATTAATTTTTGTTTGTTGTTACAGTAACTGTGTCAGGAGCTGACAGCTCTTCGTCTCCTGTGTGGTTGATTGTTGGACTGGTTTGTGGAGTCTCTCTCATTATTATTCTCCTGCTCTTGTTGTATCGCTGCAGACAGTCCAAGTGTAAGAGCCTCTTCTTTTCATGCTGTATTAGAGAGTTTATTTACTACACACACTTTAATTATTCACACATATACATGTATTCTGATCGAACAATTCACATCACAAACATGTGTCATAACATTTGTCTCTTTCACAGGTTCCTGCTTCACCAGGTTGGTAAAATACTTTTTATTATTATTTTAAACAAACATCAGTTACTTTTGAGTTTATTGTGTTTATTTCCTGTTTCAGGTCGATCCAGTCTGAGAGTCACAGTCCGGGCTCCTCCACAAATCATGGATTCAACCAGAATGAAACTCATGTGTACGACTCTGTTCATCCTGGTCAGCACTTAAACCGATCTTATACACATCGAGGGCCGTTCAGAGTTTAGGGTAAGTTTGTCTGCTTCATATACAGAATGATGTTGTTATTGTACAGTATGGTATTGTCCATCTATATGTCACCAAACTAAACAGTTTCTCTCATGTTTTTACTCTCTCTCAGTAATTCTGCTGCCATGCAGGCTGGTTTATTCTTCACATTATTAAATGTCTTCAGCTCATAATATCTTTACATGTTGGAAATCCCACCCAATCACTTTGTCTTTTTGTGCTTGTCTTACAGGTCAGTGAGGAGAGCTGTAGCAGCAAAGCCAAGAAGAAGCTTTTTATGAAGCCACTCTTGCTCCTCTGCTGCCCAAATATCAGACATGCTCAGCTTTATGTACATTTACAATATTAAATCATAATATCATATACTTACTTATAGCAAAAAGTAAATGGAGGTATATTCATATTTGAGTTTTGTACGTTATAGTCAGGTATTTCTTATATTCATTCTTAAAACTTTTGTTAAAGACTTTTTCAAGAGCAGTGAGAAGAAAGTTTGAAACGTGATCTTTAGTATCTGATAGGACGACTCACATTAGGACGTAATGGTATGGGCAACAACAAATATCTTTATTGGTCTAAATTGATACAAATGATATGATCGGTACTGTATGAATTTAAATGCAATAAATATGTTTCATGTATTTTTTTTCTGTTTTTTTTCCTAATTTATAATTTTCTACGTGTATAGTTAGAAGGTAGAGAGTAAAGTTTTTTTACATTTGAATGTTTTATGTTGATTTTGGTTCAGTGTGTAAGATTATTCCCAAACTAACAACAAGAGGTTAACAGCAGCTTCCACTACAGGAGACTGTAATGTTAAATTTAGTCTATAACATTTTCTGTTTTCCAAATGGTAATTCAAAATGACCCCATGAACCATAGTAATAGGTTTGTACTTCATGTAATACTTTATTTAAAAATCATTACATCATCATTTATAACATCAGACATTACTTAAGCATATTACATACATATTTTTAATAAAGAATAATATAGTTGCCCATGTTTATAAATTACACACTAAAGTGTAGTAATGGAGGAGAAAAGCTTTATGAGAGATTAAGTCAATATTTGCTTATACATCACTTATGCTCACTAGTATTTATGTTAAAGTGTTACTGAAG
Organism: Aulonocara stuartgranti; assembly: GCF_965226115.1. Taxonomy (NCBI): domain Eukaryota; kingdom Metazoa; phylum Chordata; class Actinopteri; order Cichliformes; family Cichlidae; genus Aulonocara; species Aulonocara stuartgranti. Next base: position 43,091,372 of record NC_138941.1, read on the forward strand.
TCACAGATGTAGCCAAATCTGGGAAGCTGTTTTATTTACTGCTGAGCTGCACATGCGCAGAGCCTGCTGCAGGCTGTCTGTTGAATTCACAACGGCACCAGAGCGCCCTCTACTGACTCAATAAGACCTCAGCATTGCCAATATATTTAACCTGCCACACAGAGCAGAGCTGCCAGCATTTCTTTCCTCAGAAGAACAGGGGGGTGGCTGTAGCTCAGGAGGAAGAGCAGGTCATCTACTGATCAGTTCGATCCTTGGCTCCTCCAGTGTGCATGCCAAGTATCCTTGGGTAAGATACTAACCTAAGTTGCTCTCTGGTGCATCTATGCATGCTATGAATGAGTGTGATGTTAGTAAGCACGGGGTCTTGCAAAAGATCTAGCAAAAGTTTTGCGAGTGCTCACAAAAGTTAATCTTAGGTCATCTTAATTTTCTTTTTCTCTTTTTGTCCCTTGCGGGGCTCCGTAAATTTGCAGCTTTCATCAACCACTGCTAATCAAGTGGATGGAAGAGGTTTGAAGAAAAAAAAAACTTTAACTTTATTTACCATGAGCCCACCCGCTGGTGGGCCCATGGTAAATAAAGTTAAGTGTCAGTGTGGATATACAGATATAGTTCCTTGTCCCATATTTCCCATGTCAGACTCTTAACACAGCTTCCAAGTAGAATCACAGGACTGTGTTTACAGCTGGTGGCCAATAGAGGCATTGATCCATTTAGAATTTATTGTATCTGTCATGGTCTCCCAGTCCACCTGGTCAATCAACACGTTGTTTCTCCTTACAAGTATAATGAACTCGATACTTTACTTTGTGTTTCTTTCCTGTACGCACTACTGCAATTTCACCAAAGAGGCAACCTGGCTGTCTTAAAGGTGATGAAAATTCATTCAGAACTAGTGACAATGATCATGTACCTTAATTATTAAAAAGTAATGGTACTAATATAAGTATCAGCGATACAGGCCCTGTATTTACTTGGTATCAGATTGATACCAAATCTTGTATTATTGAACACAACTAACAAATAGTGATGTTAAATTCATTATACTGTTATTATTTCAGCACCATGGACAGCACACAAGGTTTTCACTGCATGAGCTGTGCTCTCTAACACGTGACTGTTTGTAGTGGTGGACAAATTTAGCACACATATCAACAACAACCCCAATCACAGGGCCCAGTACAATACTTCAGTCAGCGGGGCGTGATTGTGGATGCCGTGTAGGTGCAACCGCCTTCCCTGCACGGCACTGCAAGCCACAACCCCCATAGTCCTGAGAAGGCCACATGTGAGATGAGCAGAGCTACATGGCTGCAGCACTGTCCTTCAGTACAGCAAAGCGATATGGTCGGAGCAGCAGGAGAATCTCACTCACTGGGTTAACTGCCAGTCAGCCACAGAGAGAACCCACTAGCCACATGAACCCACAAGACTGTGGGCAAGACACCAGAGGTGTTCTGACTTTCATCCATGTTTCTCACACAGCAGGCTGGTGTTCTTGGCTTCTTGGACTTATGAGATGCAGATACTCTCTAAGCACAATTTACCACACTGCTGGGTGTTATATACACTAGTGTATTCAGCTTTGCTGTAATGTTTCGATTCTGAGTCTCACCATGGTGCACTTTGCTGTTGTTTAAGGGGTTTTGATATTATGAAGATTAAAGGCACAACTTTACAAATCTTCATACACACACACACACAGAAGAAAGAGGGGAGTGATGATGTTTCAGAATAATAGTAATTGACAAATGGCTACATATGACATGTCTAGTGGTTCAGGTCACCCTTTAATATCCCCCACCCCCCTCCGGACAGACTGTGATGACTGCATGTGTGGAAAAGACTGTTTTTGGTTTATTTTTATCTGCTGAAAATCAGACACCACAAAATTTCTGTCTGGGCCTCCAAGAAAAGAGGAAATGCAGCCTGTGGTTTCAGCCTGAAGTCTAACGTTCATCTTTCAACACAGCACAGTGGAAATGTGCAGGTATGACAATGTGTGAAAACAGGTTAAAAGTAGCTTTATTGTGGTGATGACACATGCTGGACTAAAGAATAAATAAAGCATGTGGGCATCAAGAGAAACGGTGAAAAGCTTGTTTCTCACGCTCATGTCTTTAAGAGTCTCTGCATGGACGTGCTGTAAATGCTCATTTATCTCTGAAATAAATAAAATCATCCATCACTCGCTCTGTGAACAAAATCATATACAGACATGTTTTCTTCTTACTGCAACTTCCAAACATGTCAGTTCCTCACAGTATAACACAAAACTCCAAAGTATAATCACTGCTTTGTAACCAGCAGAGGAGCCAGTAAATCATCTATACTTACTGATACTAATGTGTCTGTTTGGCTGCTGTTACAGAAATGGTTCCTACACCTGTGATGATGACGTCAGTGTTTGACTCCAAACTGTCTGCTGTGGGGCTGTGCTATTTGACCAAAATCTCATATCCTGATATTAGACATTTATCATCCTGACGACGATATAAATCCCAAAAATCTAACATTTTCTGTAAATTCTATGAATCTCAGGCAACTCAACTTGCATGAAGTGTTTCCAGCTGGGCGTCCTTTACCTGGAATGAGTGTTTTAACCGATGCATGAAACTATACATTTTTAGACATAAATTGTAACGACCAATGTTTATTTTTTAGCACCTGACGGATCTTTTTTGCTTCTCATCCGTAAACTCTCTGCATACTTTTTCTACGTGAATCAATTTATTTTGAAAAGTCTTGAGCTTTATTGTGAAAGGTTCACGTGGAAAACAAACTGGCGGAGAGCGGAGCCACGCAATGGTTTTAACATCATTTTTGGTAACGACAACACTTAAAAACAGGCGCTTGTCTGTCCGTATATTAAATATAAGAGAAAGAGAGAACTTTAAGAAATGAATAAAGCCACTATAGTGGCCATTAAAACGATGAAAAAAATATTGCGTAATAGGAAACGATAGACGTTTTTATATCGTCATCCGATACATATCGTTATATTGAACAGCCCTATCCTGCTGGAATCTGCAGTATCACAGAGTCCCCAAGTTTTTAGGCTTTATTAGACGTCATATCTTGAAGCATTATAAACTCTTAAAATATTGATATGTACTGAAACACTCCACTTACTTCAAGGTATAAGCTACAAATAAGCGAAAAACAGGACGTTAAGTCTTAATGTATTTTTCCTTTCCCACAGAAAAGTGGAGGGATGGAGAAACACACATGCTGTTAAACAATATAAAACACTTGGATATCAACATGTTTGTGAGTGTGTGTAGATGATACTGCAACAAACCTTAATCATAACCTTTGTAAGAAAGTGTTTGACAGAATGAAGGATGGAGTTTGGCACTAGTCAGTGACAAAATACTTATGAGGCCCTGAAACGAGACCCAGGTTGTGGTTAAGCAAAGGGGCTGATCGATTGTCTGAAGCAGTTACAAGAGCACAAAGCTATTGACCTGACCTCATTCCACAGTCTATACCCAGGGGAAGCCACACCAAGTCTGTATGTTTTAATGAATGCTGAGCCTTTAAGACCAATTGTCTGTATGATCCAATTGGTCACCTATAACATCTCAAAGTTATAGCTGGCTTTAATCCTCAACCCGTTGATAGGCAGTCTAAACACCACATCCAGAACACCTTGGATTTTGTTGAGAGGGTACGAGGTGTTATTATGAAGGTAGATAACACAATGGACTTGTGTTCCAGTCACTGGAGCAGTGGAGGTAGTTTGTAAGAGATTACTGGATAACCCCAACCTCAGCAACAGGACCACTCTCAGCACCGACCAAGTGTGTTTGCTCTTGGTACCGTGTCTTCATTCCACCTACTTCACATACAAGGGTCAGTACTTTTATGTGAAGCATTATAAACAGCACTGTTTATAATGTTGGGAAACCTGCAGTCAGCTGAGACTGAAGGAGTCACTTGGATGAGTGAGAAAAGTTTTTCTCACTGAAAACTACATCCAGATGATCAGAATCAACTTTTTGAGAATGAAGGATGGAGGCTGTGTTTGTGTGCTCTACCTGTGATTGATACTACAGACTGTATATTGGCAATGGCCATTGCCATGTGTTTTGATCGAGTGAAAACTGAGGTACACTGTAGGCTCATATAGAGGAGACTAACAGAGTAGCCAGAGTAGCTGGAGAGAACCCAGACAGGTGGAGGGAGAACATGCAATCTCCACACAAAAAGCCCAGCTGGTGGATTCAAACCCACAAACTTCTTTCTGTGAGGTAACAGTACGAACCACTGTACCTCTGTGCCACCCATTTGTCTTATTGTTTAATATCTGTGTAGGTTCTCAGTCATCCAGGTCATGGTTGTCTAAGGAGTTTGGAAAGAAAGTCACTAAACTTCCTTAAGTTTCTTGAAGACGTCTCACCTCTCATCTAAGAGGCTTCTTCACTTCTAAAAGCAAAGGGTGGAGAGTCCCGAGTGTTTAACCTTAGTGGGAGATTGTCCCTTAAGAGGGTTATACACCCATTTTTAATCATGTGTGTCAGGTGTGAAAAAAGATGTGCGTCATTATGGACCTAAACGTTTTTGGACTAACTCACTGTATGTTTGTCTGCTCAGACGAGTGGAAAATCCGAGCTGAGGGGGCATTCAATGAAAAAACATCCGACATCTGGGAACTCAGAATTTACATTTTTTATTACTTATTCAGAGATTACCACTGGAGATTTTGGGTGAGATCAGGGTGAGAGCTTGCCTCACCCTATCATGTGACATATTATGGTCAACTGAGGAAAGAAGGTAGGTGACTGACAGCCTCTGAGAATAAAACATAATTATGAGCTGGTAAATATGTCACCTGACCTGAAACAACAGAAGGTAAGAAGCAAACACAAGAAGCAAGCCTGCATGTTTGCAGTGGACAGGAAATGTGAACACGTCACACAACTGCTGTGGTCAAAGCTACAGGAGCTGTTTGAGGTTTGTATAAAAGGAAAGGAAGCACAGAGAGGCCACAGTCAGAAGAAACACTCTGCTCTTATCTGTATTAAATGCAGCTTCTCTTTTTATTATTGATGTAAAGTCAAAGTGTTTGAGATCAGCTGAGGATCAGAGTGCAGCAGGGCTGGATGTGAGGATGGGGCACTCTTTGCTCTGCATGACGGGGTTATTGTGTAAGTACATTTGTGACATTGTTTGAATGGCACTGATTAATGAAAGTGTTTCTCATGTGTGAGAATTAGAGTGTATCACTGGTTTGAAGTGTTTATGTGAGAGTTTGAACAAAGCATATTTGTGATGTTTATGATAGTTACAGACAAATGTTGGCTGGTTCCTTGGTTCAGTTTAGTCTGGAGTATCATGTTGGATACATCGCTGCTTGTTGCACTTGACTCACTGTTGTGTACAAGTTCATATATTCATATTGTTTTACAAATATATACAATTTTATAGGGTACTAAAAATGTTATAATATTTTTTTATGTTTCAAACTTGTTACTAAATTAATACAAATACTAAATGTGCACAGAAATATTTTGATGAGCAGTAACTGCGTCATGTGAAAATGAATCTTTAAAAATACTTTTGTTCATTTTGACTTTGATTTTCTGTCAGTTTGATCCTGATGATGTTTAATCTTTACTTTAGTGCTCGATACTCTCTTCTACATTAATGCTGAAGGTGAGAAATGTTTCTTATTCTTTTCTTCACATTTATAAAATATGTATAATTTTGCTCCGATATTTCATATTTCATTCACCATTTGAAATCACATCCTGTCTCTCTGTTTGTGCATCGTTTTATTTAAGGCACAAAATCAGTATATTAACAATGAAGTAAGTCAGATACTGTAATCACAATTTTCCTGGTTGCGATTTTGAATCAATAACAACATCATCATCAACAACAACAACAACAACAACAACAACAACAACAATAACAATAACGATAACGATACTAAAAAGTTAGAGGTTTAGGATTTTGCTGAAGAGGTGAGTTTCGAGAAGTTTTTTAAGGATTCCAGTTACAGGGAATTACAGATCTCATATGGAAGAGAGTTCCCAAAGGTGGGGGGCGCTGCACTGAAGACTCTGTCCCAAAGGCATTGAGGTTTATGTGAAGGACAGAAAGCAGACTCTTGGCTTAGGACCATAGCATCAAGGGGTCCGTTCTTCGTACTTCGCTTACTACATCCAAGACCAAATCATCGCGCTAACTTTGAGCTCGCTAATCCGGTTCCCCGAACACACCTGCTGTTGACGATTAGTACAGCTGGATGAAGTAATGTGAGATCACTGGGTGGCTTAACAGGGGCTACGCATCGATAGTAGAAACATTGATCGGCAACCCTCTGATTGGTCGGCGAAAATGTCAAAAGGAGCGCGCTCGGTATTTTTCGGCAGCAGAGCAAGAACCCTTGAGTGAGGGATTTCAGGAGTTTCAGAGTTTAATCAGAACGCAAGGGAACACTGCAAAGGCTGCAAAAGCAAGGAGAGAGGGCTGGCAGAAAGTTGCTGACAAATTAAACTCGTAAGTAATTTAATAATAACAATAATAATGGAGTGGATTGATATAGCGCTTTTCAAGGCACCCAAAGCACTTTACAATGCCACTATTCATTCACTCTCACATTGACACACTGGTGGAAGCAGCTACGGTTGTAGCCACAGCTGCCCTGGGACAGACTGACAGAAGCCAGGCTGCCATATTGCGCCATCGGCCCCTCTGGCCAACACCAGTAGGCGGTAGGGTAAATTTATTATATTATATTACATTATATCATATTATATTATATTACATTATGTCCTCTTTCACATTAGAGCCACAACAGGACCCACTAGAACATGGGAACAAGTAAAAGTGAAATATAAGAATATTCTACAGATTGGTAATATTTATCACAAAAAAAGACAGGTGGTGGTCCTGCACCCCCTCGTCAACAAGTTGGTTAAGTAAATAATACCCTCACGGGAAAATCGATATCTCTCAATGAGCACACTGTCGGGCTGAGCTAAAGGATCCTGTCTATCCCGCAATATACGCTGAATTCTGAGGACTCTCCTTATCAATCTTGCACCTTCCGCAATGGGTTGTTCGCGTAAACGGACAGGACATGGCTGCGACAGACTTCCCAAATCCACCTTTGCTTTTATAGCCGTGGTCTCTCATCTTGATTACATGAAGTAATTTACAATTACTACTCTGAAATATGAATTACATCTGAAATAATCAAATACATGAAATAGATTGATTAATAGTAAATTTCCCTTTTTTTAGGAAATGACCTGTATGTATCTGTATGGAATCAATAAAAGGATCAAGTGCTGCATTATCTTTAGTTACATTGATGTTATTTATTTATGGTAAAACAGTGGTAAAATATCGCTGTTGCTTTCGTATAAATGAAGCGGACATACCTGAGTGGCCGCGATCTAATCTTGTTTACATAAAGTAAACCTGCTCCCGAGCAGGTTTACGCTCACGGATCTGTTGCTATGACAGCAAGTCCCGGATGAGCTTCGGAGAACCGAACGATCCAAGATCACGCGAAATCGTCAACAATCAAATCCAGCTAACTTACTTAGCGAGGTACGAAGAACGGACCCCAAGACTGTGTAGTTGCAGCAGGTCAGAGATACTAAGGTGCCAGGGCATTGAGGGATTTGTAAGTAAGCACAGAACCTTGGGGCACACAGTGGTTAACTGGAGCAGAGGTGGAGCTGAAGTCTCCCATGGTGACAAAGACAAACTGTGTTCTGTTGGAGAGGTTTGACTGAAAGCAAGAGAGCACGGTACCAGTGAGAAGACGATGATTGATTACGCAGGAAGGAAGGATGGTGTGAGGGCTGCAGAGAGGTCCAGGAGGATGAGGATAAGAACAGTCTCAGTGCTGTGTCGTGTTCTGAAGCCAGATTGGAAGAGTTCATAGAGCTCATGGTATGACATGTGTTGATGTGGTGGCCACTGCTCTTTCCAAGGATACACAGGCATGGGTACACCTGCACAGGAACACAACAGGGTCAGTCATAGAATAAAGTGATGTAATCATCATTCAAGAAACTGCTGAGTTTATAAATTCAGAAGAAAAAGATTCTCCAAACAGACGAGGAGATTGATTTAGAAACCAGCGTTTATAACAGCTGTAAATGTGCACAGTTCACTGAATGATGTAAGCTCAGTAAATCTTCTTGATTCTATCTTCAGTTCATGCGTAGACACATTTGTGTATTTGAGGATGACTTTACTTGTTTCAAGAATTTTACATTTGAATATCTGCAGCCACTTCTCGTGTTATTTGTGCTCCTTTCCCTGATACAGAAAATATTCAATCATGTGTTTCAGCTGTGAAGTGTTCAAGGATAAGACATAAAAGGCAACTACAGGGGATTATCATGTTTAAACTACAGGCAAGTGTCTCGATTAGCTGAGACACTGTTAAGTAACTGAATCGTCATAATATTAATAAATGAGTATGTTTAAAAAGTCCTCAAGAACTCATGAAAACTGTGGTCATAAATGTAAAGATGAAAATGCAAAAATAACAGCTCAACATTAATAAAATAAAACTTCCTGTTTCAATTTAAAAATGGACAGCTCACACGGACAAATAACAAACTCTGACTTTGTGTGTTTATGTGTTGATCTCAGCCTCACAGATCTGTGCAGTCACTCTGTTGTTTTATTCAGAATATTTATATGGTTTCATTTGTTTGATGAAAACACATCTTATTATTTTCAAGTCCAAATGTCACCAGGATGCAGTAAATCTTTTGACTCTTAACAGCAGCAATAAAAATCAGGACATCTTCAAAATGGCTTTATGCTTCCATCAATCTCTAACTTGATGTTTCTATGTGAACAGTTCCCATTAAGCCCACCGTGATCCTCGAGCCACCCTTGACTCAGATATACAGCAGTGAGACAGTCACTGTCAGATGTGAGATTCAGGAAAGTGATGGAAGCCATTCGATGTTTATAATGTCATCAGCCAAGTTAGAACCACCGTCAACATCTGAATACAGAATCAGCAGAGCTACAGAGTCTCACAGTGGAGAATACAGATGCTGCACTTTTACATTGTGCGGTGACATCATCACACTGACTGTATCATGTAAGTTGGACACATTTCATTTGGTAATATTGTTCTCTGTTTTATCTGTTTTATCTTAGTAGCAAAATCAGTGAGAAACAGTTTTAAATGTGGTGATAAAAAAAACACAATAATCGCCAGAGTGAAAAAAAACTTTGTAACATAAATATTAAACTCAGATGTGATGATCTCAGTTTCTTCCATATGTGCATGTGTGTGGTTTTCACCACTGCAGCTCTGAATTATGACACAATTACTTTATTTATTTGTTTTTAATTTTTATTTTAAGTTGATCAAACATGATCAATAAATACAGAATGAGCAGAGCTGCTGCCTGAAAATACAGATGCTGAAAAAAGAAAAGGCTGATCATCAACAGAGAAGAGTTCTGTTATCACATCACAGCCCTGGTTGGGGTCGGGGATAGCATACAGTATGAATAACATCTGTGTAAATTATGACTGATAAATGCTGCTGACTGTGCACTGGTTATGTATCTTTATGCATATATATTTATGTGATCATGATCCTTAAAACAAACATTTAAATAAAAAACAGATTAACAAAAAATCTGAAAATAAGAGCGACCACAATCAACTGGCCTCAGATCAGCTAACAGTGTATAGTTCGCCTGTTTCTGCATTTAGGAGTACAGTTTGATGGCAGAGCATAAAATCAGTCTCACCTGATTCTTGATTCACTCTGATAAAGTTTTCATCATGTTATATACATCCAGCGTTAGCTCCTGGCTCTCTAGCTGGCTAACAGTTAGCTGAGATACCTGTGCTGTCCTCATGTGTGCTGCTGCCAGTTGTTGATTCTCATCAAATTTGCTTTGAAGACACTTTTTTGTTCTTGTGCTGTTGGTGCCTGTTTGCATCAAGTGTGATGATCACACTGAGATCAGGGACCGACCTACCTGAGAAACCTGAGATCTATTATTGAATTCCATCCATCTTCTCAACCCATCATCCAGGGTCGTGACCTATTAAGCACTTACTGAATTAAAAAAATACATAAATTGTAAATTAATAAAAATAAATTGGATTTTTTTAAATTACTATTGAGTTTTTATGTTGATCTTTATTTGTTATATAACAAAGTTTTTCCTGAAGCAACTGACGGTCTGATGTTTGTCTTTCCTGTAACTTCAACAGCAAGTAAACCCAGAGCCACACTGACAGCACAAAGTTCAGTCATACCAGCAGGGGGCAGTGTGACACTGAGCTGCTCTGTGGAGGGCTCTGCTGGCTGGAAGTTTGACTGGTTCAGACGTGATTCACAGTTTTCTGGAGCTCAGAAAATAGGAGCTGGAACATCAGAGCACACGATCAGTATTTCAGAAGGAGGCATCTATTACTGCAGAGGAGGGAGAGGAGATCCAGTTTTCTCCACAGAGGACAGTGCTGCAGTTACAATTCAGAAACAATGTGAGGGAGAAATTTTGCTGTGAAATAAAACGAAACATCATGATTAAACTGAAGTAACAATTGATTTATGATTTTTTTCAGTTTAATATTTGTGTTTATTTGTTTGTTGAACAGTTTTGGCTGCTGTGAAACTGCAGCACAGCTGGTCTCAGATATTCACTGGTGAGACAATCACTCTCAGATGTGAGATTCAGGGAGGTGAAGGAAAGGTGTGGAAATATGAATGGACAGCACCCAACACAAACAGCCCTCCAACATCCAGTGAATACAGGATCAGCAGAGTTTCAGTGTCCCACAGTGGAGACTACAGATGTCGGGGTAGCAGTGACTATCTCTTAACAGGATGGAGTGATGCCTTCACACTGACAGTTTCATGTGAGACACCATGGAGGCTCTTAAAATATCAGCAGTTTAAAGAGGAATGTACAGAGATGACAGTTTGATAAGAGAATGATAAATCAGTGAAATCTTTAGTTTGTTAAACAGTCTAATGTGTCACATGCAGGGAAACTATTTTTTTAATTACTCTGTTAATGTTTAAAGTGTGATTAGTGCTGTAAGAAATGTATTCTTTATGATGATTTTTTTTTTTTAATGGTTTTGTTTCTTCAACAGCAAGTAAACCCAGAGCCACACTGACAGCACAAAGTTCAGTCATACCAGCAGGGGGCAGTGTGACACTGAGCTGCTCTGTGGAGGGCTCTGCTGGCTGGAAGTTTGACTGGTTCAGACGTGATTCAGTCTCTTCTAAAGCTCAGCTCATGAGAGGAAATGAAGCAAACAGAGTTATTAGTGTCTCACAAGGAGGTCTGTACCACTGCAGAGGAGGGAGAGGAGATCCAGTTTACTACACAGAGGACAGCAGTGACGTCACAGTTGTGGAGATTTGTGAGTTTTAAACTTTCTGTTATTTAAGTTTCTCATGTGTTTCATACAAATGTAGAAATAAACATTGTGGCATCAACTCCAAAAAAACCTGCATATTTATAGCTCATTAGCTGCTGTTAGTCTTTAAATTGTGTTTTATTAAATATTTTTGGCCTCTCTTTCTAAATGCTTCTTTATCCTAAACTGACTTTAAGTGGATCCGTTTAGGATCTGTGTATTAAGCCACAGAGCCATAAAAACAAACAAACAAACAAACAAACAAACAAACAAACAAACAAAAATAAAGGTTAATCCTGAACATGTTGTTATCTGAGGTCATCAACAGCTCAGCTAACATCAGGTCAGATCAGGGTCGGTAACCCGCGGCTCTTCCGCCCCTCAGCTGTGGCTCCCACAAGCTTTGGGTGAAAAAATGAAAAATAAAAGTCCCACACAACATCCCCAACATCTGCAGGAGGAAGTTTACAGAGTGAGAAAAAGAAAAGTGTGTTTATAGCAGCAGCTACTGCAGCCAGAGAGAGTCTGACAGGCCCAGCTGTGAGCCACATGTTAGTATCCAGCTGTTCACTGTGTTCACCGCCTCCAGAGGAAGAAAGTGTGCTGCTGTAACCTTCCCACGCCTCTCTCCATCTCTGCACTTTGCCATAAGTTGACCCAGAGCAGAAAGCTAGTTAGCAGCTACGAGCCAAACTCAGAACACTGAGCATCAGCCAGAGGTCTCCGTGGGTCAGAGCCGTGGATCTGGAGATAAACCTGCCGTTCTGACACTCATGTCAACATGACAAAGTCTGCTTTCCATAAGGAGACAAATTTGTGTTGAAAGTGTTACAAATGTGCACAATATGATCAACAAGCAATGATTTGTGGCTTGAAAGCAGCTCACATTTGTGGATCTGTGTGAAGCTGGCAGTTAAATTAGACTCAAAACCCCACGTGGGCACGAGACGTGATCTGTGCGTGTCAGGTGACTCGTCCACATGTATTTAAGCTGTTGTGAGCTGTGTATTATCACCAGATATGCTGTTATTGTGCAATAAATATCTTTATGTTTTCGACCCTGAGCTGATGTATTTTATACTCAGGGCTGCCTGTGGCTGCATGAAAACAACAGAAGATGATCGCTCATTGAAATGGACTGAAGACATAATTATATACAAATAGTTTTCATGATTATTCTTCTTATTTTACAATTATTGGACCACAGCTACATTTTATTTACTTATTCTGAACTCAAACAGACCTGCAGAATGATGCTTTATTTAAAGTAGGCCTGCACAGGCCTGTGCTGTTTTTCTCCTCTTTAAAGTTTTTGTTAAAAAGTTCTTAAAAGGTAAAAAAGCTCTTCTTCTTATTAAGACATCTTGTATTGTATTAAGTATATTTATTATCATCTCTGAATTATGGACGATGAATTTTAAAGAAAGAAATCTGAAAAACAATCTGGACGTTAAAATTTGTGCCTCAATGATCAGCAGTTACTCAGGTTTGTGTCGACACATTTGTACAATAGTTTGTGTGAACTGGAGACCTGAAAAGTTGCACACAAATCACTGCACACATCTGTAAATCTTACTTTCTGCTTGTGAATCATATTATACACAGTTGTACCACTTTCAAGGTAAATTTGTTGCCATAAAAACAAGGATATACTGTCCACCTTCACTCCCTGTCTCTGTAGCTGTAAGTGGTTCTTCAAAGGGAAAATGCAGCTGTTAGCTGTAATGTTAGGATTTGTAGATCACTTTATAAATGTGGAGTGTGTGGAGAACAGGCTGTGTGAGTCAGATACACCAGTGGGCCACCACACACGTGTACCACACGGTAAATAAATGTAAACACTGATTTTTAAATCCAACTTCATTTACAGTTAAAGTGTCACCAGGATGCAGTAAATCTTTCTCCTCTGAACAACAGCAAAAAGAAAACCAGGCTTCAAAATGACTTCATGTTTCTATTTGTCTCTAACTGGATATTTTTCTGTGAACAGTTCCCAGTAAGCCCACTGTGACCCTGCAGCCATCCTGGACTCAGATATACAGCGGTGAGACAGTCACTGTCAGATGTGAGATTCAGGGAGGTGAAGGAGCTCAGTGGACGTATGAATGGAGAGCAGCCAAGTTAAACACACCTCCAACATCCAATGAATACAGAATCATCAGAGCTACTGAGTCTGACAGTGGAGGATACAGCTGCCGGGGCAGAAGGGACTATTTCTTCACAGAGTGGAGTGATATCATCACACTGACTGTATCATGTAAGATCTTTCATCCAGATTATTTCAAATTACTTATTGTGTTAATCTAACCTTTAATTGAAAATGAGTCATCTGCCTATTAAATAAAATCACAAATCAGATGTTAATTTATTTTTTTTTATTCTAGTAAACTTTCAAACATGATAACAGACAGTTTGTGTTTATATTACAAAACTGATCATTTAACCATTTGTGGACAGGCTGCAGTCTTCAGTGTCCATGAACAGCATCAACATGCTGGTTCAGACGTTTCTTCTCAGGGTAGAAATTATTTCTTTTCTTCTTGTATAAAAATATTTTTAATGTTAGTTTTAATTCAAAATTAATGGTTAAAAACATGTAACACATGTGAACATCATAGAAAAAGCAAGTGAATGTTTCAGTTCAACAAGCGCTCCAGTCAGACATTAAACTTCAGTAACACTGTGCAGTTATGAAACTTTAATCTGAGTCAAACTGATTTAATCAGCATTAAATAAATCAATGAAATAAACATCACCCCACAGATACAACCTCAGTGAATTATGTCCAGTGTTCACTCAGTGTGGGTGTTAAACTGTGTGACTGGAGTCGTGCTTTGTGGCATCGAGAGCTCAAAACACTCCGTCAGCAACAAACTGAGTATGGATTAAAAAAGTACACTTGGTGAGAGACAAACAGGGTATTTTAAAACTTTACTTATACTCGATAGCACTATAATTACTGCTTGTCAATTGAAATGCATTCTGGGATACCTGGCTGCCCCACGTCCACAGTACCACCAGTTCATCGCAGTCGATTTTCTAGTATTGATCTGTGCTGACTTACTCTACATGGTAACCAATCAGATGTTAGACAAGCTGCAGTGGCAGCGTTAAACAAGACCCTCCACAGGTTGATCACTGTTAAGTCTAATTGTTGAATGTTGCCATTGTGTTTCTTAAATTTGTATAGTCTTAGTTTAAGCAGTAGGATCAAAGCCATTCCTTTGATCCTGACCACCTCTCCAGCCACTCTGTGCTGGGGGAGGTTTTATTGTAGATACATCCTAACTTGAAGAGCTGTTTGATGTTTGGTAGAGCTTCCTACCCTTTGTATGGTTTCACTGTGTTATCTTTGGTAAACCATACATTGGGTGTGGGGGAAGACTACCCTCTTTATGACCAAGGATGTTGTTCCTGCTTTTAGGTTTTATGACCCTTTGACCACATAACACACACACACACACACACACATTCTCACATAACACACACACACACACACACACACACACACATTCTCACACACACACACACATTCTCACACACACACACACACACACACACTCAGTGTATACATTTACATACAGTGCCTTGTCTTTGTAACCAAAGGGGGGTTGCAAGGGGAGGTGTTTTGTAAACTATTGTTTGAAGTTTGTCAATAAAAGGCGGCGAGAGGAGGCCACCAGTGTGGTCATTTCAACGTGCTGGTCACAGACGAGAGGCCTCCCTTGCGCAAGAAATCGAACGTTGTTGCCTTGCTTTTCTTTCATGGGAATAAGTCTTAGATACAGCGGGGTCTGAGTTTAGACCCAACAATCACATTTTGGAAAGTTTGGTCTCATGAGGAACACAAACTGTTGGGTCTGTGTTTCCACAAACCCCGCTAATTCTAGAGACTTATTCATCATGAAGAAAACAAGACAGTCGATCGATCGATTATTTGCGCAAGGGAGGCCTCGTCTGTGTCCACCACGAAAATGACCCCCAGATCTGACCTCCTCCTGCTACCTTTTATTGGGAGACAGTTCACACAAAACACGTCAGAACAAAACCACGCCCCCTTGGTTCTAAGACAAAGCATTTTATGTATATGTGTGAACTTCTGTAAGTGTGTGTGTGTGTGTGTGTTATGTGAGAATGTGTGTGTGTGTGTTATGTGAGAATGCGTGTGTGTGTGTGTGTGTGTGTGTGTCCTCCTGCTGACCAAAGGGTCGTAAACCCAGGAAGCTTACATCAAAAGAAACAGATCTTTCAGATAGGATGTATCTACAATAAAACCTCCCCCAGCACAGAGTGGTTGGAGAAGTGGTCAGGATCAAAGGAATGGCTTCGATCCTACTGCTTGAACTAAGACTGTACAAATTTAAGAAACACAATGGCAACATTCAACAATTAGACTTAACACAAACTCCATCTTTAGCAGAATTAAACTCAAAGGACTCCTGTGTGGTTTTATTTTATTGGAGACTTCATTGGAGTCTGTCAGCCTCTCTGATTGTTGAGTTTTCCTCTGTAATTAAATTTAAGATCATAGAAAACTACATAAACATGATGTTGGAACCATGTCAGCGATGGTCGCGGTGCTCGAACAATAACAGACACCATTCAGTGTAGTGTGATTTTAGACTATTATTAAAGGGAAAAGTAGAGGGGACACAAACAAACTGACCATGGATTAAACATGGATAAAGTACTTTGTATTTGTAACATTTGTCTTTGAATAGATGAAGAATAAATCAGAGGGAATCTGTAGTGTAGTTGTGCATGAAGACAGTCTAATGTGTCACATGCAGGTAAATGTTTTCTGTTTGGTGCTAGAAGCTAAATGACTGAGTGAATGTGTAAAGTTTGATCATTACTATTAAGCACTTACTGAAAAAAAAAACAAATTGCATATTTCTAAAATGATTCTTGAAGTTTTTTACTTTGTCTTTAAAATCTTTATTTATTGTAACACAGTTTTTCCTGAAACAACTGACAGTCTGATGTTTGTCTTTCCTGTAACATCAACAGCAAGTAAACCCAGAGCCACACTGACAGCACACAGTTCAGTCATACCAGCAGGGGGCAGTGTGACACTGAGCTGCTCTGTGGAGGGCTCTGCTGGCTGGAAGTTTGACTGGTTCAGACGTGATTCACAGTTTTCTGGAGCTCAGAAAATAGGAGCTGGAACATCAGAGCACACGATCAGTATTTCAGAAGGAGGCATCTATTACTGCAGAGGAGGGAGAGGAGATCCAGTTTTCTCCACAGAGGACAGTGCTGCAGTTACAATTCAGAAACAAGGTGAGGCTGAAATTTTGTTGTGAGATAACACAAATTAATGATTAAATGAAAGTAACACATAAATATGATTTTTTTTTTTTTATTCCTTGTTGATTTTTTTTTTCAATTTAATATTTGTGTTTATTTGTTTGTTAGGGAAAGTTATGGCTGCTGTGAATCTGCAGCACAGCTGGTCTCAGATATTCACTGGTGACACAATCACTCTCAGATGTGAGATTCAGGGAGGTGAAGGAAAGGTGTGGAAATATGAATGGACAGCACCCAACACAAACAGCCCTCCAACATCCAGTGAATACAGGATCAGCAGAGTTTCAGTGTCCCACAGTGGAGACTACAGATGTCGGGGTAGCAGTGACTATCTCTTAACAGGATGGAGTGATGCCTTCAGACTGACAGTTTCATGTGAGTTGGACCATGATTCATGCTGACATTTCATGTTTTCATGTTTACATCTGTCTTAACAGGAAAACTCCAACAATGATCCAGCTGTCTGCAGGCAGCTCAGGACAACAGTTTTTCTCACTGTGCAAACAGAAAGGAGAGACACCATGGAGGCTCTTAAAATATCAGCAGTTCAAAGAGGAATGTACAGAGATGACAGTTTGATAAGAGAATGATAAATCAGTGAAATCTTTAGTTTGTTAAACAGTCTAATGTGTCACATGCAGGTAGGGATGGGAATTGATAAGAATTTATTGATTCTCATTGGCTCCACTTTGAGAGTCGCCACCATCTCTAAGCAGAATATCAAAGACATTCATGCAGATTAGAGGCTGTGAGGTCAAATGTTTGTGCATGTTGGAGGTATTTCCCCTCTTTGTTGGGATCAGTGTTGGGATCATTTCTCAAAAAAAGTAAAGCAAAAAAGTTCTTACACAAAACCAGCACAAAGAAACTTTAAAGCGGTCGTCATGGTGATTTTACTGTAGAAACATGAACAACTTTTTTTTTTTTTTTTTTTTTTTTAAACTTGAATGAGGAAAATAAAAGAGAGAAAGAAAGAGGGGGAAAAAACAGCGGGGAAGAGGGACGGGGATAAAGGGCAAAAAACAAAAACCAACAAAATAAGCAGACAAAAAAATACATATATCAATCACCTGGATCACCTGTTGAGAAAGAAAAAAGAAAACAAGCAGAAGAAAACGAGAGTAATAGAATAAACAACATCACGATGATCTATGGGAATATAACAGTAAATACTAAATATTAAACATTATTGTGCAGCACGTAAGATCGACAGCGCACAGTGTGCTTTGAGGTAGGAGCCAAAAAGGGTGTAGTTTGTGTGTTTGTGAGCACCCGTGTGTACACCTGTGAGCATGGACGCGCTTGTATTTAAAAGGTTCCTTCATGTAATGATCTGCTAGAGGGTGTGGGGGGGCCACAGCCCCGTCCTCCAGGGCATGAAGCAGGTATGGAGGAGATCAAAACTCCAGACATCCAGAGGCCCCCAGAACACAAGAGACCAAGGAAGACCAACAGAGGGGCAGCCGCGCCACTGTCCCAGAAAGAGCTGAGGAGAGTCCCAGATGAGGGCTCACTCAGCAGCCGCGGAGCAGAAGCCAGGGGGAGTTGCAGTGACGCGCCCGTGAGCTCCGCCGGCAGCCAGCTGTGCCTGAGTGACCGAGCCCCAGGCCGAGAGGCCGGGGGCACCCCACCTCCGAAGTGGCCCGAGCGAGCCCCAGGCTCCAGGCCCTGATAAGCAGCCACCAAGGAGTGAGCCGGTGTGTACCTTGGCGCCCATCCCCAGACACAAAGAACCACCAACGCACTGATGTCTGAGGGCGTCTGCCACTGGCCTGAGATGTCCCCAGAGAGATGGCGTCTGATACCCAACCTGACATATAGACACAGACAAACAGGCACACACAGATACAAACATCCATTCCCACCCTCATGCTCTCATATGCAATTACTCAACACTCACCCAACGTGGAGACAGACATAGAGAGACACTGTACACACGATCACACTCCCCAAGCGCACTCTATACCCCGGGTAGGTACCCTAGCCCCTGGAGGGGGAAACTGCACCCAGACCCAGGTGGTGTTACCCTTTTCTCTGCGGTGGGGAGAGGCAGACCGCCCCGACTCCGCAGCAGCAGGGAGGCCCCACACTCCAGACCGCAGTCGGATGGCCAACTCCTCCTCCTAGCCCCCCCGCTCCAGCAGGTCGCAGAGAATGGGGGTGAGAGAAAACTCCAAACCTCCCTCCACCCGCTCATTGTAGTGTTGATGCATGTGTGTTCTAAGGTGCCTTTAAAACCCAGGAGGGCATGGAGCTACCTGCCAGAGAGCAGCAGGTAAGCGCATAGTCCCTCCTGTTAGCCCTCAATGTCTACGTGTATTTAAAATTGAGAGGTGGGCAACAACGCCAGGGGTGAGGTGTACAACCGATTGTAATTTGGAGTCCGTCTAGCGTGCCCACCCCCAAGATCCTATATGTATGTGTTATAAGAGTGTGAGTAATATGAATGTCTAAGTTGTGAGATAAAATTGAGGCACAGACAGCCAGAAGGGGACCCGGAGGGGTGGGGGGGTGCCTCCCCTGCACCCTGGTGACACAAGGCCCTGCATGTGTGGGTGATTGTCTCCACATCCACGCTGGAGACTGCGCCACCATTTTCCTCTGAAAGCGAGAGTTCATAAATTGGATCGATAAGCAGGCAGACTAACAATTCCCAGGACTTGGACAACTGTAATCCAGTTCTCTACTCCCATCCCATTACTAATTACTGTTTGTGTTTGTAGATAAATTAATCAGTGAATGTTTAAAGTGTGATCAGTACTGTAGCAAGTTTATCCTTGATTATGTTTTAATGTTTTACTTATTTTGTTTCTTCAGCAGCAAGTAAACCCAGAGCCACACTGACAGCACAAAGTTCAATCCTACCAGCAGGGGGCAGTGTGACACTGAGCTGCTCTGTGGAGGGCTCTGCTGGCTGGAAGTTTGACTGGTTCAGACGTGATTCAGTCTCTTCTAAAGCTCAGCTCATGAGAGGAAATGAAGCAAACAGAGTTATTAGTGTCTCACAAGGAGGTCTGTACCACTGCAAAGGAGGGAGAGGAGATCCAGTTTACTACACAGAGGACAGCAGTGACGTCACTGTTACAGAAACTCGTGAGTTTAATTGTTTTATTTCTACCACACTAAGAGGTCATTATGTAATGTGTGCTAACAACTTTATCTAATAGCTGTGAGTTTATTAACCCTCAGATAAGTTTTCTGCTCATTAAGATTACTTGGAGAGGTGGGAAAATAGAAACATTTATTGAACTTTGTTTTTGATTTAAGTCCACAATTGTGAGATTAAGGACTCACCCTCACAGAGAATGTGCTCTCCAAAAAACATCAACAAAACAATTCAGACCTTTAAAAAATGTATTTTAGCTACAAAAGTTCAGATTCCAAAGAAAAATGAGATCTTGCAGTGAAAAGTTTCAGATTTTGTTTTAATAACAAACAACAAAACAATTGTTTCTTTGTTACAGTGTTGATGTAAATACCAGCCGTACCTGCAGGTGTAAACATGAGACTGTGCTATAACAATGTAAACACTGTATACAGTGGGGCAAAAAAGTATTTAGTCAGCCACCGATTGTGCAAGTTCCCCCACTTAAAATGATGACAGAGGTCAGTAATTTGCACCAGAGGTACACTTCAACTGTGAGAGACAGAATGTGAAAAAAAAATCCATGAATTCACATGGTAGGATTTGTAAAGAATTTATTCGTAAATCAGGGTGGAAAATAAGTATTTGGTCACCTCAAACAAGGAAAATCTCTGGCTCTCACAGACCTGTAACGTCTTCTGTAAGACGCTTTTCTGTCCCCCACTCGTTACCTGTATGAATGGCACCTGTTTGAACTCATCATCTGTATAAAAGACACCTGTCCACAGCCTCAAACAGTCAGACTCCAAACTCCGCCATGGCCAAGACCAAAGAGCTTTCGAAGGACACCAGGAAAAGTATTGTAGACCTGCACCAGACTGGGAAGAGTGAATCTACAATAGGCAAGCAGCTTGGTGTGAAAAAAATCAACTGTGGGAGCAATCATCAGAAAATGGAAGACATACAAGACCACTGATAATCTCCCTCGATCTGGGGCTCCACGCAAGATCTCATCCCGTGGGGTCAAAATGATCATGAGAACGGTGAGCAAAGATCCCAGAACCACACGGGGGGACCTGGTGAATGACCTGCAGAGAGCTGGGACCAAAGTAACAAAGGTCACCATCAGTAACACACTACAACGGCAGGGAATCAAATCCCGCAGTGTCAGACGTGTTCCGCTGCTGAAGCCAGTGCATGTCCAGGCCCGTCTGAAGTTTGCCAGAGAGCACATGGATGATACAGCAGAGGATTGGGAGAATGTCATGTGGTCAGATGAAACCAAAGTAGAACTTTTTGGTATAAACTCAACTCGTCGTGTTTGGAGGAAAAAGAATACTGAGTTGCATCCCAAGAACACCATACCTACTGTGAAGCATGGGGGTGGAAACATCATGCTATGGGGCTGTTTTTCTGCCAAGGGGACAGGACGACTGATCCGTGTTAAGGACAGAATGAATGGGGCCATGTATCGTGAGATTTTGAGCCAAAACCTCCTTCCATCAGTGAGAACTTTGAAGATGAAACGAGGCTGGGTCTTCCAACATGACAATGATCCAAAACACACCGCCCGGGCAACAAAGGAGTGGCTCCGTAAGAAGCATTTGAAAGTCCTGGAGTGGCCTAGCCAGTCTCCAGACCTCAACCCCATAGAAAATCTGTGGCGGGAGTTGGAAGTCCGTGTTGCTCGGCGACAGCCCCAAAACATCACTGCTCTCGAGAAGATCTGCATGGAGGAATGGGCCAAAATACCAGCTACTGTGTGTGCAAACCTGGTAAAGACCTATAGTAAACGTTTGACCTCTGTTATTGCCAACAAAGGTTATGTTACAAAGTATTGAGTTGTATTTTTGTTATTGACCAAATACTTATTTTCCACCCTGATTTACGAATAAATTCTTTACAAATCCTACCATGTGGATTCATGGATTTTTTTTCCACATTCTGTCTCTCACAGTTGAAGTGTACCTCTGGTGCAAATTACTGACCTCTGTCATCATTTTAAGTGGGGGAACTTGCACAATCGGTGGCTGACTAAATACTTTTTTGCCCCACTGTATGAGAGTTGTGTTGGATCTGATTGTTCAGTGTTCAGCATGGTGATGGCTGAGGGATCAAAGCTGTTCCTTAGTTTGTTAGTTTTTGTCTTTATGGCTCTGAAATGTCTGCCTGAAGGTAGACATTCACACAGTGCATGACCTGGGTGAGATGGATCCTGAAGGATTTTCTTCGTGTTCCTGAGACTGCGGGAGCTGTGCAGGTCTTCAAGTGAGGGCAAAGGATGGCCGACTATCCTCTGGGTGACCTGTATAACCCTGTGGAGCTATTTCCTCTGTGTTACTGTGCAGCTGTGCTATACAGTTCTTCATGTAGCACAGTATGCTATCAAAAACCGGCTACAGGTCAGGGTGTTTGAAAATATCTCAGTGCATCCTGATGAAACAATCCTGCCTCTGGCCTGGTTTTGACTGTCTTTGTGCTGATTGTAGCTATTTTACTAAGTGGGATGTGGCCGTGATCAAAAACAGTTATCAGTGGTCAGACTGGCCCGAGGTGTGGTTTAACCCTGTAGCCTGTTTGAGGTTGATTTTTTTTCACTCACGTTACTCTCATGTTTTAAACAGCAGAATTTTTATGTTTCTATTTGTCTCTAACTGGATATTTTTCTGGGAACAGTTCCCAGTAAGCCCACTGTGACCCTGCAGCCATCCTGGACTCAGATATACAGCGGTGAGACAGTCACTGTCAGATGTGAGATTCAGGGAGGTGAAGGAGCTCAGTGGACGTATGAATGGAGAGCAGCCAAGTTAAACACACCTCCAACATCCAATGAATACAGAATCATCAGAGCTACTGAGTCTGACAGTGGAGGATACAGCTGCCGGGGCAGAAGGGACTATTTCTTCTCAGAGTGGAGTGATATCATCACACTGACTGTATCATGTAAGATCTTTCATCCAGAGTATCTAAATAAGGAAAAAGCACTTCTTCTTTCTTACAGCTTTATAACTGTCTTTCATGTTGGTCAGTAAAATGTTTAGTTTTTATTCCAACAACAAAAACCTGAACAGCAGCTTTTTATTCACAGTGAAGAGAACAAAACATATGAGAGTAACTTCTCTGCTGTGCAGCTCTAATACATGAAAGATGAAATGCAGAACAAATGCTGAATCTGTCTCAGCTGCTCCACCACATCCACTAAGAAACATTAAATCCACTGATTGTTCCTCATGTGTGTTTTTAACTTAGAAATGCAGCAAATTAAATATGAAAGATTAGTGTTGTGTTTGTGTGATAGTTGTACAGTTTGTTGTAGCTTCACCATTAAAGTTATGTGATATTTATTATTGACATATTTCCACCAAGTTATTTCAACTGGTTTGATTCAGTCATTGACTTTTGTTCTTTTTCTAAACTGAACTGCAGATAAACCAAAGGCCAAACTGAGAGCTGATAACACAGCTGTTCCAGTAGGGGGCAGTGTGACCCTGACCTGCTCTGTGAACCCATCATCATCATCTGGATGGAAATACTACTGGTACAGAGATGAGAAATCCTCTGAAGCCCTGACCACACAAGATGCAGTTTTCCACTCAAATGGACAAATCAGTGTCTCACAGGAAGGACTCTACAGGTGCAGAGGAGGAAGAGGAAACCCAGTTTACTACACAGAGGACAGCCAGTCAGTCAGGATTGGGAAAACTGGTGAGTTTAACATGAAGTCAGATAAATTCCTGATTAAGGAGGAAGATGAAGAACAAAAGGCATTAACATTTTTGACATTCATGTGTTTTTATTGTACTTTCTTGAACAGTAACAGCCTCAAACAGGCCTGTTGTGACTCTGTATCCAAACTGGTCTGAGATATACAGAGGAGAGACGATCACTGTCAGATGTGAGATCCATGGAGGAGACACTGAGTGGGATTATGAGTGGGAAACAAACAGCAGGATAAAAGCTCCAAATCAAAATGAATACAGGATTAGATCTGCTTCATCATCCAACAGTGGAAACTATCGCTGTAAGGGCAGAATGAAAAGTTCACAGCATGAAACAACAGAGTGGAGTGATTCAGTCACACTGACAGTTTCTGACAGTAAGTAGAGACATAGTTCATTTAACCTGGAAATAGAAACAGTTTGTAAAAATGTGTTTTTATTAGTACATGTTGAGATATTTGACATGTTTAGATAGTCTCACTCTTAAAGTTCATCATAAATATTTGTGAGTCAACATTTTAGCGACATTGAATTCAGAGTTAAGAGACGAAAGATTGAGAGAAAATCTTTGTTGATCAGATGAACCCCGTCCTGTCCTCACTGTGTCTCCATCATGGCTGAGTCCTGGAGCCTCAGTAACTCTGAACTGTGAGGTTGAACATCCGTCTGCAGGATGGAGCTTCTACTGGTATAAAGCTGTTGCTGATCTATCAGAGAAATCCTCCAGTTATGAGCTGCTACCTGATGGCAGTGGGACTGCACAGGACTCCTACATCATTCATGGACAGACACACACAGCAGGATATGTGTGCAGAGCTGGAAGAGGAGACCCAGAGTATCACACTGATCACAGTCAACCAAAGTTTGTCTGGTCTGCAGGTCAGTTTGATTCTCTCTGTCCTTTCAATGAAGATATTTTTTGTTGTAACCTTTATTCAAGAAGTGTTCAATAAGATTGACCTCATTAAAATCATTTTGATATTTTGAATTGTAACATCTGTGAGCTTTGTGTCTTCACTGCATGTTGTTCCCAGATGTTCATTCAGCAGCGTCTCTCACAGTGAGTCCTGACAGAGTGCAACACTTCACCTCTGACTCTGTCTCACTGACCTGTGAGGGAAACTTCACTGAGTGGAGAGTGAGGAAGTTCTCTGAGGACGGCCGACTGTACTCTGACTGTAGGAGAATGACTGGATCCACATGTGACATCAACACATCAAAGTCAGATACTGCAGTGTACTGGTGTGAGTCTGGATCAGGAGAGTTCAGCAGTGCAGTCAACATCACTGTACAGAGTATGTTATTATACATTTACTTCTTGGATCTGAATGATTCAGACATCAAATGAACATTTGTCCCAGCTTTGCTGTATGTGAAGTCATTTCATGTGGGAAAAATAAAACACATACAGCAGTTTTTAAATATCCAAGATCAGATCTTCATGATGAACATTTGTACAATCTGTTCTTATTATTGTTTGTCAGCTTTTTCTCAAAGTGTGCAGCAGCTGATGTGACTGAAACAATTGTGTGTGGTTGTGTCACAGATGATGGTAATGGTCCTATCCTGGTGAGTCCTGTTCATCCTGTGACTGAGGGAGCTTCTGTTAGTCTGAGCTGCAGTTTGAGAACACAAAAAATACTTTCCAATGTGTTTTTCTATCACAATGACAAACTTATTCAAAATGATCCCCGAGGGGAGCTGAAGATCTCTGCAGTGTCAAAGTCTGATGAAGGTTTCTACAAGTGTCAGTACTCAGGAAGAGAGTCAGCACAGAGCTGGATGTCAGTTAAAGGTGAGCAGGATCAAAACATACATTTTTGTAAATGAGTTTAATGACTGAGAAGGAACATTAGATTGTCTGATTTAATTCTCAAAGTCACCTGGCTCCATTTTATGAATGTATTTATTTATAAGATTATAATTTATTAATAATTAATTTCTGTTTGTGTTACAGTAACCATGTCAGGAGCTGACAGCTCTTCATCTCCTGTGTGGTTGATTGTTGGACTGGTTTGTGGAGTCTCTCTCATTATTATTCTCCTGCTCTTGTTGTATCGCTGCAGACAGTCCAAGTGTAAGAGCCTCTTTTCTATTTTTATTATTATTCATATTACATTAGGAATCTTTCAGGGTTACTAAACTAAATGACAACTTTGTTGTAGAAATTAAACTCAGTACAAATCCAAATTTAAATAAAAGTTGGAAACCACATTTCTACAATTCTTAGAAAAACAAACTATGAGGAAAGATGTGACAAAACAAAGGAAAACTGAGGCAGTTTATAAAACACATGATAATGAGATGATGAGTAACAGGTGTGAACTCAGCTGGTGATAACTAACGCCTCTTTTCCATTAATAATTACTCAGATCGACTGGTTTTCCATCACGCTCAAGTACCACCTAATGTGTGTGGTCATCGTCATAGTGACGTGGTCGAGCACCCCATGACTTAATTAGTATTTGTCATAAATGATTCAACAAAGGTGAACATCACGGCGATGATTTACCTGCAGTGTTGGGGAGTAACGGAATACATGTACCTCCGTTACGTATTTAAAATACAAAATATGAGTAACTGTATTCTGTTACAGTTACCGTTTTAAAAGGTGGTATTCAGAATACAGTTACTTTGTTGAAATAAATGGATTACACTGCGGTACTTTCCTGTTTCATATTGTCGCGGGTCAGGACTGTTTGGGTTTTGTTTGACAGCTACGTTCTGTTGTTCCAGGTGCCATGGTTACAGGGTGACGCTCTCTCTCTCTGCGTGTTTCTTGGGTGAGAGAGCGCCTTTTTGTTGTTGCTGTTGTTGTTGTTGTGCTAAGCTAATAGGCAGAATGCTACAGGTATAGCTCTAAAGAATGTAGCCTCATGGGCAGTGTAGTCCGTGCTGCAGGGAGAATGGACGGCCACACCCGTTATGTGTGAGCGAGGGAGGGAGAAAAAGGAAAGGTACGAGTTGTCATCGAGCAAAAACGGGAGCTGGAAGCATGTAAATATAATAATAACCACTGCAGCCAAGAAGAGTGCCTGACAAGCCCAGGTACGCTATTAAGACTCGACTGTACACCGTGTTCGTGTTTTCCTCCGAAACAATAAGTTCCATTGAAGCAGCCTTTCAACGCCTCTCTCTGTCTCTTGCAAGAAAAGTTAACCCAGACAACAAAGTAAAGCTATTTTTCGGCTACGAGTCGACACGGACCCCGCCGTATTAGTCAGAGGTCCCTTTACTACAGTTCGGAGCCGCGGACCTTCAGTAATAGTAATAAATCACACAGCAATAGTACATTCACGTAGTCAAGTCAAGTTTATTTATAAAGCACATTTAAAAACAACCAAGGCTGACCAAAGTACTGTACAATAAAATACAAATATAAAATACAATAAAACGCAAGTACATAAAACACCTCACTGATAAAACAATAAATTAAAACAATAAGTTAAACCTTGCTAAAGGCCAATGAGAAGAGGTGAGTTTTAAGAGCAGTTTTAAAAGTTCCTAGGCTTGTGGAGAATCTGATGTGAGGAGGTAAACTGTTCCACAGTCTGGGTGCAGCCACAGCAAAAGCCCTCTCTCCCTTAGTCTTTAATCTGTATGTTGCACACTTGAATTAAAATGAATTGAAACCAGTGTGGCTTTGTGAGTTCGCCTTTACTGCATCTGCAAATATATACATGGACATAGCACAGCGTTACACACTTTTGCAGTCTCACATAACGCTTATAGGCGCACTGCCTTATGGGTAGTGTTTAAACTCAAATCACTAATATTTCTTACAGTGGAACAATGAAATAAACATAAACACAAGGTAGTGTGATCCACCAGTCTACATCTGCTGTGATTACAGCCCGGTACAGGTATAAATCCACAAAAGTGCCACGAGGTTTCCACACAAACTAATGAATCAGATCTAGCTGCTAATCGTTAGCATCACAGCTAATTCACATCGCTACCAATAACTTATACACTAATGACACATAGTGGGGATTAACGGCCAACTTTCCCACATTCTCTGCAACCCCGTGGACTCATCTGTAGACACATTTTAAGTTATTTACCATCTTGTATCTGCTTACCTGCAAATATATACATGGACATAGCACAGCGTTACACACTTTTGCAGTCTCACATAACGCTTATAGGCGCACTGCCTTATGGGTAGTGGCTGGCTTCTTTACTCCCGCTAGAGCTGCTCATTTTAGGGGATACTCCCTCTTGTGGTGTAACGGAGGAATAACTACGCTTCCTGCACTATGTCATTTTTGGAGACTGGGGCACACATTATTTTACCACAATCAAAGAAAATACAGATGTGAACAATCAGACCATTTAACTAACTACAATATTGTCACTAAAGATTATGGGGGGTGTCTTGTTTTGTCCACAATGTCTTTCTTGTCCTTACACTCTCCCCTCAAAAAGTTAATGGCGTCCCGACATTCTACCAATATCAGTCCTTATGTGGCAACTATACATTGCTCGTAGGAGGCTACATCCCTTTAGGAGTCAGAGTTCAGCATCACTGCTAGCCACAGTGAAACACATGACATGTATCTCCCCTTCATGTCATATGTCGCAGCAGGTGTTATTGTGCACGATAACAGTCCACTGCTTTTCCATCCATATCACGGGTATCTGCATCTTTACTGAGTAAGGTGCTCTCACCTGGACATAACCTCGCTACATGACATGGGTGCCATTCTCATTACAGGTCATTCCACTGTCTTCTTTATAGCTAACAAAACAGAATTAATATTTCTATCCTTCTAATAAGCATTAATAAAAACCCAAAAATGTAACTGTTATAACTGCTTTACTGCAATATGTAACATATGACTGTGTCTGAGGTATTTATTCAAGTGCTAACGTTGGCTGTCCTAACTTGTGGTAAGTAAACATTAGCTTTTGTTTTCTCATTCTGAAAGGATACTTTTTCACACTGGCAGGTGACTGGTCAGTGTCCTCTTGGTCACTGCACTCCATCTCGAGCTGGTGCGTCTGCTCTGTGTCTTTAATGTCCTCTTGTGCCTCTGTATCCTCGTCATGCTGGTCGCGTTGGTGTTCTATATCATTCGCGCCCAGATTCTCTTCTTCGCAATCCTCCTGGTGTTCCCTGTCATTGTCATCACAGAGATCCTCCCTACTGCCTGCTCCACTTTCTGCATTGAACTCTGATGCTTCTGTCCACCAGGACTGTCTACCACGTTCCCCTTGTTCTGTTGCCAGTCCTGTGATTGCCCTCCAGTCATCTTCATCCTCCGAACTGTGCTCTTGCTCATGCCGCTCATGTCTGTCCTTGTTGTTTTTCTGTTTTTGCTTTCCCAGTTCTGCATGTGAGTTGACTTTTCCGGCTGGTAAGAAGTCACACGGCAGCAGGAGGTTCCTGTGGACGACTCTGACACGTCCCTTGCCATTTTCTGGCTTAATCTCATATACTGGGCTCTCCTTATGTTTCCTTTGTGTCACCTGAAACACCTGGTCCTCCCAGAAGGATCTCAGTTTCCCTGGTCCTCCCTTCTCACCAAAATTCCGGACCATTACTCTGCACCCTGGGTACAGCTCTGCACCATGTGTTTTTCTGTCATAGAGCACTTTTCCCCGTCGACTCTCCTTACAGGCTGTCGCTGAGGCCAGTTTGTAAGCGTCCTGCATGCGAATCTTCCACTTCTCAGCATAGTCTTGATGAGAAGGGCTTTGGTCATTAGCTGTGAGACCAAAAATCATATCAATGGGGAGTCTGGGGTTTCTCCCAAACAAGAGGAAATAAGGTGCATATCCAGTAGCCTCGCTGCGCGTACAGTTGTACGCATGGACCACCTTTGCCAGGGATGCCTTCCAGTCTGCTTTTGCCCCCTCTGGGAGGTTCCGAAGCATGGCCAGCAGTGTCCTATTGAACCTTTCTACCTGACCATTTCCCTGGGGGTGGTATGGTGTGGTTCTGGACCCCTTGACTCCACTGTATCCCTCCAGCTTGGCAAAGAGTTTGTTTTCGAACTCTCTTCCCTGGTCATGATGGAGCCGTGTGGGAAAACCAAACTTCAACACAAAGTCTCCAAATATTTTCTCTGCCGCTGTTTTGGCACTTTTATCTCTGCAGGGATAAGCCTGAGCAAATCGTGTAAAGTGGTCCATGGCCACGAGGATATACTCATACCCTCCCTTACATTTCTCCAAATGTAGAAAATCAATGGAGACCAGCTCAAACGGGTACGTTGTAGTGATATTGATCAGTGGGGCTCTGGTGGGCTTGTGGGGACGCTTGTTTTTTAGACAACTACACACCTGTGTTATGTAGTGCTCCACGTCCTTCTGCATGTGAGGCCAGTAAAAGCGATCCCGAATGAGGGCCAAAACTCTCTCCACCCCCAAGTGACCCATGTCTTCATGTAGTTCTTTATAAATGAGCGAATGGAACTTCTTAGGCAGAAGTAGCTGTGTTCGGCTGAGTGTTTTCCTGTACAGTAAACCATCATTATCAAGGTGCAGTTTCTGTTTTTCCCTTGCCAGAGCAGCGATCTCCTTGTTGCCTGCCTGTTTTCTGCCTTTTGGCCACCAATTAGAGATGACATACTTCAGGACTTCCCCGATCACAGAATCCTCTTTTTGTGCATCTCTTAAGTTTGCCTTAGGGATTTCCAGACCTGACATCCCTACCTCCTCACTTTGCTCTTCTACCACAGTTGAGATGTTTAACGGGCAGAGCCAGGGTTCACTTCCCTGCAGCTGAACAGCCAGAGCCTGAGTCACGCTGTTTAGGACCTCAGGTGTCACTGCTTCTGTACACGTTTGTATGTAGTGTTCCATATCCAAGGGCATTCGTGAGAGACCATCTGCATCCCTGTTAGCTCTACCAGGTCGATACTTGATGGAGAACTGGAAGTCAGCGAGTTCAGCCACCCATCTGTGTGTGGTTGCATTCAGTTTTGCCGTTGTCAGCACATATGTGAGGGGGTTATTGTCAGTGTAGACAATGAAGGGTGGTGAATAGTAGAGATAATCTCTAAACCTCTCACATATGGCCCACTTCATGGCAAGAAATTCCAGCTTCCCTGAATGGAGGTGGTAGTTCTTCTCTGGGGCAGTAAGGGTCCTAGACCCATATGCTATAACCACTAGCTTCCCATTTTGTCTTTGGTAAAGCACAGCTCCAAGTCCCTCCTGTGATGCATCACAGTGTAAGATGAATGGTTGCTCAAAGTCAGGATAACCTAAAACGGGGGGCTGAATGAGGAAGTTGACGAGCTGACAGACCACCTGATGATGCTCAGCTGACCATACCACTGGGTGAGAGGATGGTAGCTGACCCCCTTGATTCTTTGTCTTTTTGTTGTCTTTTGACGCCCTGACTCTCCCTTCCCCTGGCTTTTCTGAGGAGAGCAGGTCATAGAGTGGCTTTGCAATGCGCGAAAAGTTAGGAATATAGTTGCGATAGTATGAGATGAATCCCAACAGCTTCCTCACTTCCCCAATGGTGGTGGGGTTCCTTTGTTTTAAGGCTTGGACAGGCGCAATGTCAGCGGGGTCCATGGTGTGACCATCTTGAGTTACCAACCTCCCCAGGAATCTCACCTGATTTTTGAACAGTTCACATTTCCTGGGTGTTAATTTCACTCCATGGCTCTGATAACGCTGCAGGACCTGCTTTAGATCATTTAAGTGGTCCTCAAATGCTTTTGAATGAACAAGGTTGTCATCCAAGTAAGGCAGACATGTGTCGTCCCGCAGCCCTGCAAGGCATTCTTCCATCGACCTCTGAAACTCTGCCGGTGCAGACGACAGCCCAAAAGGAATTCTTACCCATTCATACAATCCCCAGGGTGTGATGAATGCTGTGAGAGGGCGACTTGACTCTTCCAGGAAGCCCTGGTGATAAGCCTTCCCTTGGTCTAAGACCGAGAACCAGGAGCTTCCTTTCAATGTGTTGAGCATATCCTGTATGCGTGGTATGGGATGGCGGTCCGGGATTGACTTCGTATTTAGCTCCCTATAGTCGCAGCACAAGCGGAGGCCGCCATCCTTTTTTCGCACACATACGATGGGGCTGGAGTAGGGGGATATTGATTTCTTTATCCACCCTCTATTCAGCAAGTCTTCCAAATATTCTTTTACTTCTTTATGAAGTGGCTTAGGCACTGATGTATATGTTCGGCGAACAGGTGTGGGGTCGCTGAGGCGGATCTTAAGCTGCAGTGAGGGGATATTGCCAACATCGTGTTCATCACGAGCAAAGGCATTACTCTCCTCCCTTAATAGCTGCCTGATCTTCAGCTGCTGTGCCGGAGAGAGATGGTCGAGGGGAACTGGGGGGTCTCAAACACCTTCACTGTTGCTTCTTGTTCTGTTTTCCTGTTCCCCAATTTGGCTAGCTGGAGGTGTAGCTGTTGCTTCTACAGTAGATCTTGTTGTTCCCATTTGTTCTATTTCCACTGTCACTGTGTTTGCTGGGTAAATAGTTCGAACCCTCTGAGTTTGTCCCAAAACAGTTCTCGGAGGCAGTATGATCTCATAAGCTTTGGTATTAGTGACTGGGAGGCTCATACGGGACCAGCTGCCTTGCTGTAAATGGACAACGCCCTCTTGCACCTCCAATCCCTCTGGCGTCTGAGGGTAGGGGCTGGGCTCGAACAGTACATCCTGACCTGCTGGGAGTGGGCCTGCTCTCACACTACACTTGACCACTCTTGTCTGACCAGGTGGGATACTCATTAATTCTCTCCCAGTTTTCACTCTGCCCTCACCTAGCCCGTCGTCTCCACTCTTCATCACCTTTATAAAGACCTCAGCTTTCTTACAGTCAATGGAGAATGCTGTGCTAACAGCTTCTGTTACAGCATGAGGTGGCTCTATTCCCCTCTCTAGCATGTATTCAATCACGTTGAAGCCAATTATTGGCTCCTCCGCCACCCCGTCTTCCTGAGCTACTAATACTGGCACGAGAAGTTCTAACTGTGCAGCCTCTTCTGTGGGCAACCTGAATTTGATTTCAACCCACCCGGAAAATGGGATTGGTGTCTGGTTTACTGCCCTCCCATCTAATATACCAGGCCCAATGATTTCAGTTAAACTCCTAACTTTGAGGTGTGGGATGTTCTGTTGTCTCCATTTTTCATTTATGAGACAAACCTGTGATCCCGTGTCCCACAACGCTGCGGTTTTTACTCCCTCAAGCAGGCAGGTGATCAGGTGCTTCCTCCCTATAAGATTGAGGAGCTGGGCTCTTCGTTTTGGGGAGAGGAGGCTGACGGAGACCGCTTCATTCCTCTTATCTGGTGTGGCGGCTGCTGCTTTTGTCTCCAAATGTTTTATACTGTCCGTCAAGAGTTTGTGAACATCTTGTTGTTGCTCACCTTGGTTTAGTAGCTGAAAAGAGGGTGACGGGCGTGGGTTCACTGTGCTAGCTGACATACCAATCTGCTCTGCCCTGTCTGGAAGTTTTCTCCGGGTGCGGCATCCCCTAGACAAATGCCCACTTTGTCCACATTTGAAGCAGTGGTCGCAGTTTTCTCCTCTATTGCTGTCCTGACAATCCCTGCAGCCACGTTTGAGGCTTGGGCGGTGTAAGGGAGAAGGTCGGTGCGACTCACGAATCACTCCTTTTATTTCAGCTATTTCCCCTTTTAGTTGATTGATGATATCAAACAGCTCAGTTTCCTTGCGTGTCACTGTTGCTGGTGCTTTAGCAGCTTTACCTTTTGTCGAGGTGGAGAATTGCTGGTCTTGCCCACCCACTGCACCAACTGCTGCCTCTTGCACTGACTGTGCCTCTGCTTTTATCTCTCTTACTTTCATTTCTCGGGTGGTCTTTCTGAATTTTTGTTGCCTCTCCCACTCAAGGCTGGCCGCTTCATTTGTCTTTGCAATCAGCACATCGTCAGTGACTGCTGGATCATCCAGGTAGGGTTTGATCTGGTATTTCACATTGTCGCTAATCAGACCTGTGCCAACGGCTCGCAGAAACTTTTTCTGAATCAGTTCGACACTGTATTGTTCATCTGTCCCTGGCTCCCTTGATGATGCTAGGAGTCTTTCTTTCAGCTCGATTGCCCTAAATAGAAAGTTCTGTGGGGACTCATTACTTCCTTGAGTGATATTTATCAGCCGATGATAGAGGTCAGTAGAGCTATCCTCCTTGTAGTGTCCCCTCAGTATGGTACGAAGCTGCATGAGGGTGAGGTCTGTTTTAATCTCCAACATATCACGGAGACTTAGGCCTGGGCTTATGGCCCTAACAACAGCTTCAATAATTTCAGCTTCGCTGTGATTCTTTTTAAGTCCCATTTCGATTTGATGAATCAGGTTGGAGTATGACAGTTTGTCTTTCTGACCCCGTTCCCCAATTTGGCCACTGATTCTAAATTCCCTGCGTATAGTCACTTCAGGGGGCTGTGTTGCTGGTGAAGCAGGTAACGGTGATGGACGAGTAGGTAACTGTGCAGCCAGACCCTGACTAGTTTCTTGGGAGGCCATTCTGTCTGTCAATCTTGCCATTTCTTCCTCTAACCTTTTTGTTGAGGTTTGAAAACTTAGTTGCAATGCTGCATATTGTTCTTGTAGACTGGCCAATGCAACCGCATCCCTACTGACACTCTCTTCACGTTCCTGTGTAGGGTCATCTCTTTCCTTTAATTCTTTAACAGTTTTAATTAATCTGTCCAGGAATGTGTGTGCTACTTCCTCTTCCTCCACTACAATAATTGTTTCAACTGCTTCACTTATTGTTCTGATCAGCGTGTGCTTCTTTGTCTGTTTTCCGATTGAGATTTTAGCTTGTAAACACACTTCTTGTAGTTGATCTGACCTTAACTGTAGCAAGCTCTCACTTAGCTGGTCTTGCAGTTGCTCCAACTCCATACTGTGGGTGACGATTCTGTAATCTCACACTGCTTCTCAGTAGCACCGCTGATCCCACCGCTGCCACCAAATTTTGTTGCACACTTGAATTAAAATGAATTGAAACCAGTGTGGCTTTGTGAGTTCGCCTTTACTGCATCTGCAAATATATACATGGACATAGCACAGCGTTACACACTTTTGCAGTCTCACATAACGCTTATAGGCGCACTGCCTTATGGGTAGTGTTTAAACTCAAATCACTAATATTTCTTACAGTGGAACAATGAAATAAACATAAACACAAGGTAGTGTGATCCACCAGTCTACATCTGCTGTGATTACAGCCCGGTACAGGTATAAATCCACAAAAGTGCCACGAGGTTTCCACACAAACTAATGAATCAGATCTAGCTGCTAATCGTTAGCATCACAGCTAATTCACATCGCTACCAATAACTTATACACTAATGACACATAGTGGGGATTAACGGCCAACTTTCCCACATTCTCTGCAACCCCGTGGACTCATCTGTAGACACATTTTAAGTTATTTACCATCTTGTATCTGCTTACCTGCAAATATATACATGGACATAGCACAGCGTTACACACTTTTGCAGTCTCACATAACGCTTATAGGCGCACTGCCTTATGGGTAGTGGCTGGCTTCTTTACTCCCGCTAGAGCTGCTCATTTTAGGGGATACTCCCTCTTGTGGTGTAACGGAGGAATAACTACGCTTCCTGCACTATGTCATTTTTGGAGACTGGGGCACACATTATTTTACCACAATCAAAGAAAATACAGATGTGAACAATCAGACCATTTAACTAACTACAATATTGTCACTAAAGATTATGGGGGGTGTCTTGTTTTGTCCACAATGTCTTTCTTGTCCTTACATGTACCTGGGAACATCTAAAAGCATCAGGTCTGCTGACCTCAAAGATCTCCTGGGGCGGTAAATGCTAAGAAGCTCTGCCAGGTAAGGAGGTGCAGTACCGTTAAGAACCTTAAAAACCAGCAGTAAAATTTTAAAATCAATCCTAAAAGCAACTGGGAGCCAGGTAGTTGTAAACAGCATGATAATATATTAAGTAATCCAAAGTATTCAGAATACGTTACTGTCATCGAGTAACGTAACGGAATACGTTACAGAATACATTTTGGGGCATGTAATCTGTAATCTGTAATGGAATACAT
The DNA here is from genome assembly GCF_965226115.1 of Aulonocara stuartgranti. Lineage (NCBI taxonomy): Eukaryota > Metazoa > Chordata > Actinopteri > Cichliformes > Cichlidae > Aulonocara > Aulonocara stuartgranti. The sequence continues at coordinate 43,126,913 of NC_138941.1, forward strand.
TTTAAAATTAACCTTCCCAACACTGTATACCTGCTGCTCGGTCTGTGGCTTTCTATAGACTCGGGGGCCACGGTGTTGCTTGTGTAGCCATTTCCGGGTTGCCGGGTTTCAAAAATGTCCTTTTTGTTTTTTATCAACAAGACGCTCTCATAACTCATCGAGTGATGCCACTGACCAGTCAATCGGTGGCATGTACTCTATTGACGTCACATTTTGGGATCACCTCGGATCACTTGGAACTCCGGCTGAGTAAATACTAAAATAGTACTACTGGATCTGATGGAAAACCCTGAAAACTGTGTTTTAGTTACTAATGGAAAAGAGGTAACAGAATGACACAAGATACAGGGGAGAATAAAACAGGAAATGACTGACACTGAGACCTGGACTAAGACACATGAGACCGTAGACAAATCATGGAAAGAGATAAAGAACAGAGTGAGAATACACAAGGAGATAAACAACCTCTCATTAACTAAAAAATAAAAAGATAACTACAATGTAAACATAACATTATAAGAGAAAGCCCTAATGTCAACAATAAAAAAAATATTAAACCAGAGAAACCAAAACACCAAAACCCGGGTCAACCATTCAAGGACCTTAAAGGAAGCACAGGCAGGAAGACACCTGCTAGACACTGTTGCCTGTCTCCCTACTGTCCCTGCAGCTGACCCTAGGACGCTTGTCTCCCCCACATGTGGTCTTTCCAGATCTCCATTAACTTTTACATGTCTTAGATTCAGTTTGTCCTCAGTTTTTTATTAAAATTCAGTTGGACAAACATCCAAATAACCAACTGACTACATGCACAAAAGATCAGAAACAAACAGGATTTTACAACCTGATTGTATCTTTAACTCGACTGAAAGAATCCACAAATGTTGTTGTTTCATATCAGAACAACACAAAAAGTAACACCATGATGGGTTCATGCTCTGAAAATATCTGACAGTCCTGTTGTTGATTTAAACACAACTAATGAAACTCTGTAAAAGGTTTTTCTGTTTTTTCATTTATCTTTGAAAGATCTGTCATGTTGGTTTTCATGTGTGAGCCACTGAAACACTGGTGCAGTACATCATGTGAAAAGCACAGAGCAGCTAGAGATGAAACAGCCTTTTAATTTAAGGAAACTGGCACCATGTCATTGGTTTACAATTGTGTAACTAAAATATGAACATTTCAGGTGCAGATAAACCTCCAGATGTCATTTACTCTAATATTGAACTGGAAAACTTTGGAAATAAGTGTGAGTACACAAAACATACAATGTAGAAAAAAAGCCTGGAAAGTTTTTGAAATATTTAAAAATGTGGCTCAAGAGTTGGGAGTTTGCCTTGTAATTGGAAGGTTGCCAGTTCGAGCCCCGGCTTGGACAGTCTCAGTCGTTGTGTCCTTGCGCAAGACACTTCACCCGTTGCCTACTGGTGGTGGTCAGAGGGCCCGGTGGTGCCAGTGTTCGGCAGCCTCGCCTCTGTCAGTGCGCCCCAGGGTGGCTGTGGCTACAACGTAGCTGCCATCACCAGTGTGTGAATGTGTGTGTGAATGGGTGGAAGACTGAATGTGTAAAGCGCTTCGGGGTCCTTAGGGACTAGTAAAGTGCTATACAGATACAGGCCATTTACCAAAAATGTATTAAATGTTTTTCTTTTGTGGATTCGATCATCTTAACAGGGAAGCATCATAAACCAGAGCAGAGTGCTGTTTACTCTGAGGTGAAGACGGGAGCTGCAGGTACAGTCACAACAGTCTCATTCAGTGTTTGTACTTGAATGTGTCATCACATCATTATATTGCAGGTAATTATAGGTCAACATGGAGTTTAGTTATTCACTTACTAATCAGTGTTTCAGCTTTACTGAATCACAGCATCCACAGATTCTGACCCAGACCTCAATCACAAAACACACACATGCAAAGCTGAAGTGTCACAGGCAACAAATGATTTTTACTTAGATTTCTTTCACTTTAGTTGTAAAAAGTTTAAAGTTCATATGTATCCAACATCTTTGTATCATATCTGTGCTGAACAAATGTGTGCTGAGCTCTGACGTCTCTTTTAGAGGACAGTCTGATGTATGCTGAGGTCAAACAGCCCAAAAAAGAAAAAGCCAAGAAAAACAAAGGTGAGCAAAGTCTGCCATCATCTCCACTGAATGTTGTTCAACATGTTTATCTGCTCCTAAAATGTAAATCTGTTTATATTAATATTTGTATTTAGGTTTTCATGCGTACTAATTACTTGGTTAATAAAATCTAGTTCTATCTTTGCATCAGTGGAGACATCCAGTTTCCTCCTGGTTAATGATATTATTGTTTTCAATGATCTTCTCTTCATTCACAGGAACATCAAGTCCTGCAGCTGATGCAGCAGTTTATTCTGAAGTCACATCAGGAAGCTCTCTCAGTAATTCTGCTGCCATGCAGGCTGATTTATTCTTCACATTATTAAATGTCTTCAGCTCATAATATCTTTACATGTTGGAAATCACTTTGTCTTTTTGTCCTTGTCTTACAGGTCAGTGAGGAGAGCTGTAGCAGCAAAGCCAAGAAGAAGCTTTTTATGAAGCCACTCTTGCTCCTCTGCTGCCCAAATATCAGACATGCTCAGCTTTATGTACAGTTACAATATTACATCATAATATCAGACATATTGCTCTCTTATAGCATAAAACAAATGCAGGTGTATTCGTGCTCTTTATATTCAGTTATTTGTATAAAGATTTTGTAATAAACCTTGAATGTATCTAACATGTTCCAACAGCAGTGAGAACAAAGTGTGAAATATGTGATCTTTAGTATCTGACAGCACAACTTAAAGTCAGTGTTTGCAGTGTTTCACAAGTAAATACTGATATGGGCACCAACAAATACTTTAACTGTGTTTGTCCAAAGATCTCGTACATTATATAAATAAGAATTATTTCTTAAACGTGCATATATGTATATTTTTGTTTCTGATCATTCTGTGCTTTTGTAGTTTGAAGGAGAAATAAAATCTTTTCACATTTGAACATTTTATCTTAGATTTTTGTTTCCTGTATGAGATTATTCACAAAGTAACAAAACAACCACTTAAACAGTTTGTAATGGTGTTGTCATGGAAACCTGAAATAAACAGATGCATTATCTGCAAAGCGGTCACTAAGAGTTCAGAGCATGACAGCAGTCTGCATGTATCTGACACAGAGGACTGAAGTAGAACATTTACAGAGAGAAGCTCTCTGTGTGCTGCTGTCACAGGATGCAGTTAAAGGAAAAGATAACTTGTACATGTGATGAATCTCATATGAAAGATGGAGACAGAACATCACAGAGAACTAAAGCTCTGCATCAATCGTGGTCAGCATGACTGAAAGATGTAGAAGGATTAAACCTTTCCATTACGCTCCCTTTTGATCATTAACTGATCGCACAAGAATTTAAAAATATGACACAAACACAAACATTTAGTCACAGTAAGGTGGAGGTACAGGTCAGGCTCCTGCTCAGTCAGGTAAACTAAACCAGCTGGGTTGAGCTAGCTCAGTGTTTTCCCCTGAAGTCAGCATGATGGTGATAAACACTGCTGGTCATATGCTCTAACACCTCAGTATGTGCTGTAGATGGTTTTCTCTCTTCACTAGCAATCATGACCTTGTCCTAGAAAGTAGGTGAACAACTATAACTACACTGGTGACTGTTTTTATTTCTTCTATTTTCTTTTTGTCTGAAAGAGAAAACAAAGAGGTCATCAGTGCAACTCTGAGTATCTGTATTTCTATCCTGTAACTGTCAAGATGCAAGTTATTATACATGTGTATGTAAATGCATCAATAACAGTTACCAGGGTGCCGCCTGGTGGCATTACCTGAATATGCTCTGCATTGTCTATTCTATTCTCCACATCAGAAAGCCTAGTTATTCTATTTTCAATTCATTGCTACCCAACACCCCATGCAGGAGACTCTGACAGCACTGAGCAGCTCCTTCAGTGGCAGGCTGCAGCACCCACTGAGTGGGACGGAGAGATTTCGCAGGTCTTTCCTCCCCACTGCTGTCAGACTCCACAACAAAGACTTTTGCAGCTGATCAAACACACACATGTGCAATAAGACTAAGTGCAATACTGTTTTCTGACAAAGTTATATTTTTACTCAGTTGTATATAGCATTTGTATTCTATTTTTATCCTATTGTATATTTTATTTTATTCTATTCTATTCTATTCTGTACAGTTGTGTACAGTATATTATTCTTATTGTTTTCCAGTGTTCTCTAATTTTTGCTAATTAAATATATAACTGCTGAAATGTGTTTTCCCTTAGTGTGTTATTTATTGTGCTGCTTAACCTCAGTTAAAGACGTGAAAACATTTTGAGCTGTTGAGCACCAATGCAAGTTGTTTTTGATCCATGTTTGTGTCTCTGAATTCATCTTTTGAAAGGTTTTCCACATTGGGAATGTTTTATGTTTTTAATTTATGTAAAACTTTTAAAACATTGAAATAAAACTCCAATAAATGCACACATGAAGTCATTTTTTTATTCAAGCAGCAACATCAAACAATAATAAAACATCAAACTGCAAAAGTGACAATACAGAAGAACATTTTAGTCCTTCCGAGCAGCTACAATGCATCTGTGTGTGAAAGACAGTTTTTGGTCCTTGTCTATTCTGCTACATGCTTATATTTATCTACTGGCAGACCTTGTGGTTTGTTTCACCATGAAAGGAGGAAATGCAGCCTGTGGTTTCAGCCTAAAGTCTTCAGCTTAGCAGATGTCTTGTTTTATGTTATCAGCTCACAGCAGAAAGTTAACAAGGAATTCAGACAAAGAGCACAGTGGAAATTTCACTTTTACCTTTGTGTGCATGACACATGTTTATATGACCTGCCTGTACTGAAATAATAGCAATAATTTCCACTGCTACATTAAAGTATGCATGGCAGTGTGTGAAAACAGACAAAAATAGCATCATTGTGGTGATAAGACAGTAAAGGAAAAAGAAATCTTTGTGGGCATCATGAGAAAATGTGAACAGCTTGTTTCTCACGCTGAAAAGCAGCTGCCTTTAAGTCTCTGTATGGACGTGCTGTAAAAGTTCATCTATCTGTGAATTAAATAAAATAATTTCTATTTCTACCCACAAAATCTTAACTTGTAACATATGATGGGTTTGTAAACAAACATTAATACTTCACTCATATTTATCTGTCTGCTGGACTCTGCAGTTACATTAAGCTGCTCCATCCAGGAGGAGTTTGGTCTGTGATGGAGAAGCTGAGCCTTTCAGTAAAATCAATATTATCGTTCTTCATTAAACAATGTAATAGATCTGTAAATCAAACCAAAGTTAAATTATTCAAAACTAATAACTGAAAACAAAAAATTAAGAAGTTTTAACAACAAGCTTACATTTCTGTATGTTTTTCTGTAAGTACAAGTCAGGTACTTCAGTACTTGTTTTTTCATTGGAAAAAAAAAGAAAAAAGAATTTCTTGGATACGAAAAGGAAAATATATAAAATGAATTTATACAGAAGCTAGCTAAGAAAAAAACGACAAAATTAAAACTTTGTTTCAGAGGATTGAAAGACACTTGTGTATCACAAAACAAGAAAAAGTTTGAACGTGAACACGTCACACAACTGCTGCAGTCAAAGCTACAGGAGCTGTTTGAGGTTTGTGTAAAAGGAAGGAAGCACAGAGAGGTGATAGAAGGAGGCACTGAATATAAACTCTGGTCTTATCTACATTAAGTGCAGCTTCTCTTTGTTCTGCATTTATTATCAATGCAAAGTCGAACACGTTGAGATTAGATGCAGATCAGCGCGCAGGGCTGGACGTGAGGATGGGGCACTCTTTGCTCTGTTTGCTGGGGTTATTCTGTGAGTACAATACACACCTTTACTGTTTGAATGGCAGCGATGAAGGAAAATGTTTCTCACTGGTGACAATTACAGTGTATCACTGCTTTAACCTGTTTACCTGACAGCTTCAACCAGAGGCGGAGGCAGACATTTGATACACCCGGGGCTTAGCCCTAAAGGGTAGTATGATGCATGTGGGATTGGGGGGGGGGGGGGGGGGGGGTGGTTAGAAATGACTGAAAGATTAATAGGCTCTGTTTTGAGTTTTGTTAAAAAAAGAATGACTTCATATAGGGAAAAATATATATCACATGTGCAGGACACCTTAAACTAGTTTTTTAATTAAGCAGCAAGGCAGAACAGAGTCGGGCCTGTATCAAGACACAGGGACTAAACCCCAATTCAACCAGACCCAGAACTGATCCAGAATTAAAACAGGACTACAACAGTTCAAAATCAGGACTACTTAGGATTTAACCAAAACAGAACCAGAACTAGATGATAGTAGCACTAAAAATCTTCATAGACCTGCACTACACTTATTTTTTAATTCTACCAAAGAACACTATTTAGATTGAGAAAAGTTTATATAATTATTTAGCCTTGTTGTGCAAACAAGCCTGCATAACTTAATAAATATAGAATTTGAAAAATAACAAACCTAAAAAGAAACACTAGGTACGAGATACATGAGGACCTATGATACGGTGATACTTTTGGTAAACAACCATTTGACTAACATGTGTCTCACCTGCTCTTGTTCATCTCTGTTCTGTCCTCATTCTCCTCTCTCTCCCTCTCTGTTCCTCTCTCTCCCTCTCTGCTCCTCTCTCTCCCTCTCTGTGCTGACAATCAAACCAAACACCAACATCATCAAATATACAGTTGTAACCAGATATTTACCAACTCTTCAGATAAAAACACTTTTTAAATTGTAACATCAAATCAGACTAAATGTTTATTTTTTTTAGATTGATAAATATAAAAACATATTTGTTAACTTTAAGAGTAAAGAGAGAAACTATCTGTATTTCTTAATTGTAAATGGCACCAAATTGTATTCAAACTTGAGCCACACTTATGGAGCTCCACAATTCTTTTCCTGGTGTTTTGGTTTACATCTCTTGATTTTCCCATGTTGAAGAAACAGGCTCTGTGTTTTGCCTTATATGCATCCACAGGTGTGCCACCAGTTTACTCACATGGACTCTACGAACCTATCAGAAGCTTCTTCAGCTCAGAATGGAATCGTCTGGAGTTTTCTTATTAATGAACAATAAACTTAGTGTATATGTACTCCTAAATTTGATGAAAGTGATAAAAATAGAAGCTCTGTCTCTTTATTCTGGCATTTAACTAATTCAAAAGATATTTCAATATTTATTCATCCAAAACAAAACAAGTTTACTCTAAATTGATGTTCTACAGTAAAAAAAATGTTCTTGTGTTTTCCATAAAGTGTATGTAAATATCTGGTTTCAACTGTGAATATACTGCTGTGTGTTGAAATTCTTCTTGTTTTGCATAGAAATATACTGAACAACACACAAAGCATAATATACAAAATAACATCTACCAGAGTTTTTTCTTTGAAAGAAGCCCCTTATGTCCATTCTTGTATATCAGTGCATTACTGAAACCGATTTATTTAGCCGTGGAGGGAAACAACTGAAAATATGAAATAAACACACATGTAAGCTAAGACTCTCTAAAGAAACAGCATTGTTGTTGTTCGGCTTTTCATTTCGCCATTTGTTGATTCGCTTGAAGAGCAAGTAACGTAATATGGGTCAAGTGATCCGTTTGACATCAATCTATCGTGATGCACCGTCATATTTACATTATTTGCACAGTATGAATGATTTGCTTTGGTACCTGGTCAAACTTCAGTTCTCCTCTGTCTGCCTGGCTGCGCTTCTCCAACAGCACACTCGCAGGCAGCAGCTCCCCCCGCCCCCTCGCTCAGTCACTTTGTGTCTGAGCTCGGATCATACCAATATTAGGTGGGATTTACGCACAGTTGTAAATTCCCACAGTGTGCGCTATGTGCTTCGAATATTGTGTGTAGTTTTTGTTTTATACAGTTGTATAAAACAAAAACTTCTGGGGCTTCTGAAAAAACAACCCGGGCTTAAGCCCAGTAAGCCACCCCCCCGCTCCGCCACTGGCTTCAACACAGCAGACTAGATTTTTTTTTCATGTTTTCAGCCTGTTTGACAGCTAATAGAAACACATAAATTAGGTGATGAGCAATAACTGTGCCATCTGAAAACTTACCTTTAAAAAGCCTCAGTTTATATATTTATTGTGATTTTGTCAGTTGCATAATGTCTGATGATGTTTCATTCATTATTTTAGTGCTCAGTACAGTCAACCATGGAAACACTGAAGGTGAGAAATAGTTTTTTTCTTCCTCTGTTGCTCTAAATGACGTCCTCTGTGTTATATTTTGTATCATAAACCAAACATTTCATTGAGATTATTGGTTAAAATGCTAATATAACCATGTTAAGTGTGTGAGCACTCAAGCACACACCCACGATACAAACTGTATATTTACTGAACAGCTGTGGTTTCATACATGTGGATTTTCTTTTCATGCATGTTTATCTGATCTGAAAACATCAACAGTGTGTGTAGTGAAGATTATGTCACTGAGTTATGCTGTTGGCATGTATGCTGGATTATATAGTGGGATATTTTGGATTACCTCTTGGAGTTGTAACAATGCTAATAATGAAAATCTACACATAGGTGGCATATTAAAGTAAAACCAAGATGAAATATGGTAACCAAATGCTGCTCTGAGCTCAGCATAGAGTTTGTTACCTTCATACTCCCTCATTTGGTGTTTTGATTGGAAGCTGTCTAACACGTCACTCCAAAGTCTCTGTAGATGTTCAGTGTGTTGAATTGTGTATCTGCAAAAACTCAAACTAATGATTCACTTTATTTAAGCATTCAGAGCAACAATTTTATAGTTTTGATCTTTTTCTAAATTACAGAACTTGGAGTGAAGGCCACTCTGACAGCAGACAGATTAACCATACCAGCAGGGGGCAGTGTGACACTGACCTGTGATGTGAAGTAGGGGTGGGCAGTGGTGTCGTTAGGCCTATTTTAGGGGTGCTTAAGCCTCCCTAAAATATTCTTAAGCCCCCCTAAATAATTTGGTGTTTAGTTTTTTGTTGTTTTTTTTATTCGATTTTTTTTACAGAACTTGCAGACAAATTCAATATAAAGATGCAGGAATATGAGTTTAAAGAAATAATAATATAAACCTGTCGCTATTCACATAAATATGATCATAACTCGGTTGGTTCCTTTCACTTTACACTGTTAAGGTAGCGTCAGTGCTTCGTTATCCAATCCGTTCCAGTTGTTCACAGGGGACATCCACATTACTGAAAATCCAGTCCTCGTTTTCACTGCTACTTTACACTCCGCTCGTATATACCTGCGGACACACTAGCATACATGCGGCAAACAGCAAGAAATCATGGATATACGCAAGTTTTTCAAGAAAGTAAGTCTTCATCACTGGCTGATAGTAACAATTAGTTAGCTCCAGCTAACAACAGAGAGTCCCATGTAATTAATGAACCAGGTGCTCCCCATTTTGATAAATAAAAACCTGGCTAGCGCACTAAGTTAAATTGTTAGCATAATGTTAATTTCTGTCACTCGTTTTAGCTCTGAAAAATCGAGCTGAGCTCATTCAGGTATGGTTAGCATCAGTGAAAACAATAATAATCACTCCTCCATCCCCATTAACCCGTAGGAGTCTGGACAGAGGATCACAGAGAGGGAGAGGGGAGAGACCTCTGCTGGAGAGGTGAGTCAAAGATTTCACAGGATGGAGTCATTTGTGATGCAGACAGTCTGATTAGAATGTTATGGAACTCAATATGGATATGAAATATGAAACATTTCAGTCACGGTACAACATATAAGACCTGTTTAACTTGAGCTTTTATTTAGGAGAGTCAAGGTTAGAAAGTAGAGAGCAAAGATATATATATATATATATATATATATATATATATATATATATATATATATATATATATATATATATATGTATTTAGAACAAGGTTGCTTGAAAGCCAATCAGAAACCTGGGTTAAGCACTGGACTAGGGTGGACAGCCTATCCAGCTGATGAGGCTTAAAGGACATATGGAGCTGAATGTCATCAGCATAAAAATGATAAGACAGGTTGCTAAAAGATTGAATGATACTAGCTAAAGGAAGGAAGGAAGGAAGCATATAAAAAGAAAATAGTAATGGACCTAAAACTGAGCCCTGTGGGACACCACAAGTCAGGGCAGCAGTGTTAGAGGAGAACCTATCAGTCAGCTTAAAATGTGAAACAAAAATAGATTTAATTTCTCTGACAAAAACATCGGAGTGGCAGGTGGATACATACTTGTGAAGTATACTTGTTTGGAGGTATGGAGGAGATCAAAACTCCAGACATCCAGAGGCCCCCAGAACACAAGAGACCAAGGAAGACCAACAGAGGGGCAGCCGCGCCACTGTCCCAGAAAGAGCTGAGGAGAGTCCCAGATGAGGGGTCACTCAGCAGCCGCGGAGCAGAAGCCAGGGGGAGTTGCAGTGACGCGCCCGTGAGCTCCGCCGGCAGCCAGCCATGCCTGAGTGACCGAGCCCCAGGCCGAGAGGCCGGGGGCACCCCACCTCCGAAGTGGCCCGAGCGAGCCCCAGGCTCCAGGCCCTGATAAGCGGCCGCCAAGGAGTGAGCCGGTGTGTACCTGGACGCCCATCCCCGGACACAAAGAACCACCAATGCACCGACACCTGAGGGAGTCCGCCACCGGCAGGGGAAGTGGTGGTAGGGGGAGATAGGCCTCCAAACCTTGGAGGGCCTAAGATGTCCCCAGAGAAGTGGCGCCTGACACCCAACCTGACATATAGACACAGAAATACAGGCACACACAGATACAAACATCCATTACCACCCTCATGCTCTCATATGCACTTACTCCACACTCAACCAACGTGGAGACAGACATAAAGAGACGCTGTTCACACAATCACACTCCCCAAGCGTACTCTAAGAACCGGGTCTAGGTACCCTTGTCCCTGGAGGGGGGAACTGCACCCAGACCCAGGTGGTGTTACCCTTTTCCCTGCAGTGGGGAGAAGCAGACCGCCCCGACTCCGCAGCAGCAGGGAGGGCCCGCATTCCAGACCCCAGTCGGACGTCCAACTCCTCCTCCTAGCCCCCCACTCCAGCAGGCCGCAGAGAACGGGGGTGAGAGAAGACTCCAAACCTCCCTCCACCCGCTCATTGTAGTGTTGATGCATGTGTGTTCTAAGGTGCATTTAAAACCCAGCAGGTCATGGAGCTACCTGCCAGAGAGCAGCAGGTAAGCACATAGCCCCTCCTGCTAGCCCTCAATGTCTACGTGTATTTAAAATTGAGAGGTGGGCAACAACGCCAGGGGTGAGGTGTACACCCTGATGGTAATTTGGATTCCGTGTAGCGTGCCCACCCCCAAGATCCTATATGTATGTGTAATGAGAGTGTGAGTAATGTGAATGTCTAAGTTGTGGGATAAAATTGAGGCAGGGGCAGCCAGAAGGGGACGGGGGGGGGGGGGGGGGTAGCCTCCTCTGCACCCTGGTGACACACCCCTACTCCAAGGCCCTGCATGTGTGGGTGGTTGTGGTGGAGCGGGAAGAGGGAGGCAGCTGGAGATGGGGAGGGAAGGAAGGGAGGGGCAAGTGACCCCTCCCTGGGGCCAGCTCCCCCGCTGACCCCAGTAGGCACCCCCGTACTCCGCGACCCGCCAGGGAAACGGGGCCCAGGCCCATCCGGACCGGGGCCCAGTGCAGCAGCGCCGCCTGGCCCCACAGAGCTGAATAAAATTATTGATCTGAACTGTGCAGAAACATCAAACTTCTTCATCCTGTCATGTGATGATAGATGAAGACCTAAATGCACTTTGAGACAGACTGAATAAGAAAAAGTGAAACTTGAAGTGAACAACACACACACACACACACACACACACACACACACACACACACACACACACACACACACACACAAACAAACACACTGAGAGGGAAGTAAAACTCAACATAAGACACAAGAAACAGGGTAACAGTTAACACAGGGGAACTGACACAGGAGGATGAGACAGGAAAACACCGAGGAAACAAATTAAACTCTAAGACTAAATTACAAGAAGAACTAAAGCTCCATAAATGCTCAAAAATAAATGAAGCTCAATAAACAACTAGAGATGGCACGATACCACTTTTTTATGTCCGATACGATATCATAAATTTGGATATCTGCCGATACCGATATGAATCCGATATAGTGTGTTTTTTAATCAATAAAACTGTTTTTTAATATATTGCTGCATTTTGTATAAGCTCATACTCAAGTTTAAATAAACAACAACACTAAAGCTATTCTGTTATCCCTGTATGTAAAAAATACACTGCACCCAAAATAATTCATAGTTCAGCAAAACTGATCAATCTAATAAACTTAAACCTACTCAAACCTCCCTATTCTGGTATTTTAAAGAGTACTTAGCAGAAATATTAAGCAACCTAACTAATAGGGTTGCAAACTCCCAGCAAAAAATAAATAAAAAAATAGGGAACCACCCACCCTCCACCTCATGGTGCTAAATCGACGTAATCAACTTTAATTTGATGCAGTGTGGAAAAAAAATGCACAGAAATAAATTATTTTTCAAGAATAATTAAATAGATTCAACATCTTTCTTCAACAGAATTGCAGACTGCACAGATGGTATCTTCCCAAAGGAAAAAGTAGTATAGCTAACTAGGGTATATTAGACTTAATAGTTACTATATACAGTAATGGACTTCTATATATTTTACATCAGATTAAAACTTTGGGTGTAAGATTCAGATAATTATTTATTAAAATCTAGACATTTTAAATGAGAATAAGAAAGAAAAGTATGTCTTTGTCCCCCTTTTCCCTGTTAATGCCCTATCGGCCCCCCTGGCTAAACTTTGCTAGATCCGCCCCTGCACAGTTACCAGCCACCAGCTACTTAGAAAAGGATCCTGCACTGTAAAAAAATTCTGTAAAAATACAGTACAATCTACTGTATAAACGTGAAGGAATTTCCCGTATTAGTTTACAAGTATTTTTCTGTATTTCTCAACTACTGCAATGCATTGTGGGAAAAAAAACCTGAAAAGGAGGGAAAAGTAAGCGCAAGAGCAACCATTAGGCTTCTTTCAGGCTTCATCTGGATTTTGGACTCTGAAGTTGGAGAAACTGCCTTCAAATTTCTGTGGTAAGTATTAAAACTCATGTTTCCTTTTATTAGAATAATGTTTTTCAAAAGACTCCGCATTTTTATTTAGAAAGAATTGTTAATGTATTTGTTAACTGGTTTCGGCTGTCTCCAGACAAGTCAGGAATATTTTGCTGACTCATTTTTTTAAATAATTGTTATTTAGGTTTAACATGACTTAAGCTTTATTTTAGTTAATGTTAAAATAACTTTTACTGTGATACCACCAGTTTTGCCCTTCAGTGGCTGAACCAGTTTTCCTAAATATTATAGTTAGCTCTCTGTGTCTCTCTGGATATTACACAGCTGTGACTGCTAACTAGCTAATTAGCAAAAGTCAGCGATGTGGATAACTGGGAAAAGTGAGAACTTCATGGTCCTAGAAATTATTCTAGGACTCTAATAAGTACTGTATCAATACCTGTGTTTTACAGTTGGCTCTACTGTACACTTAAAAGGGTTTCAGGAAAAGTTACACTAACCCTAGTTTAAGCCTCAGACCTTCCTGGCTGTCGCTAGCAAATGCTAATGTTAGCCTCTGATTTGGGCTGCTAAAGTAAATACTTTTAGCTAGCTGACCAGCATAGATTATTTCGGTGGTTAACAGACTGCAGTGGTAATATTATGGAAAGTATAGTTTCACCTCAGCACATTTACAATTATGTCTATTTTGTAGCACATAGAAATGTTTAGTTAATATTTACAGACACACATTTTCCCTGTAACTGTGTTGTTACTCCAACATTTATTGAAAATGTATTTTATGAAATGCTGAGCAGCATTTCTAGTATGTGGAATATTTTTGTCACCCCACTGTGCTAATGTGATTAAATACTAATAATGATTACTAAAAAAAATCAATAATAAATCAATAATAACTATTTCTTGATTGAACTATAATGTAAGCGCAGTTCTGGTGTGCAGGGGCTTTATATGCCTTATCTATATCAAGCTTTTAGCCAAATATAAGCAGAGATATTTGTATCTTTCTTAAAAATCCAGATCCTTACAGATTATTTGAGAAATGGATCAACAGCTATCACTACTTGAAGCACTCTGCAAGTCCTGCAATGGAAAAATATCCCTTATTTCACCTTTGATCACACACTTTGGTTTTCCAGTGCAGAGCAATGGCCAAGAAAAGGACAGACTTCCCCGAGTGGAAAAAAAAGATGAAGATACAAGCTGGTGATGATCCAGAGCAGCTGGTCTCAGGAAATGAAGAAAAACCCTGATCACCTTCTCTACAGAAACAAGGTGAGTTTAATGTTGTGGTTGATTTAGTTTTTCAAGGTATGTATGTTACTTTAATTATAAACTGCTTTTGTTGCAACAGAATGGTGTTATGTGTATGCAACTCTACGTGAATTATAATCCTTTGTAGGGCTGTGTGATATGACCAAAATCTCACATCCCAATGTAAGACATATCTCTCCTGATAACGATATATATCACAAAATAGTGCATTTTCTGTTAATTCTGTGATTCTCGGGCAACTCAACTTATGTGAAATGTTTTCAGTTGGGCGTTGTGTACTTGGAGTCGAGTGTTTTGACCGATGCGTGAAACTATACATTTTTAGACATGAGTTTAAACGGCCGCCATTTTCTTTCTGAGTATTTATTACATGGCGTGCTGCGAGGAAAACCCTTTTCTAACGTTTGAGTCTACGGATTATTTTGAGCACCTGACAGCTCTTTTTTGCTTTTCATTCGTAAACTCTCTCCATACTCTTTCATGTGATTCTTGTGTAGGTGGTTAAAGAGGTTTGTCGTGTTTGAGTGGTGGTGGGGACCAATTTGTGGCATAATTTGCATAGTACAGTTTTCTGGGGCGTGTCAGATTTTTCATAACCAAACCATGTCCATGCTACAGAGGTAGCCCCTCGTTTAACAATAAGGTCCTCGATTTCTTTTGACTGGTCCTTCTGTTTGGAGCTAGCTGGTTCTGCCTCATCCTTGCTGGCCATGCTGGTATTCTCTGTGCCTTCATCTGCGTGGTGACTGTAAGTGCCATTTATAGTTACTTGATGTTTTTATTTGAGGTAATTTGTTTGATGCATATTCTGAAATTTTATGTTTGAGAATAATGTATATCATTTCAGTTTATTTTGAAAAGTCTCAACAGACACTTGAGCTTTATTGTGAAAGGTTTATGTGGAAAATAAACAAGCGGACAGCAGAGCCACGCACTGGTTTTACCGTCATTGTTGGTAACGAAAGTACGCGTAAAAACAGTCACTTGTCCATCCATAGTGTGGTTATTGTAAGTATAAGAGAAAGAGAGAACTTTAAGAAATAATATAGCCACTACAGTGACCATCAAAATCATGAAAAAAATATTGCCGTAAACAGTTTATTTTGCAACACCACAAAACAAACAATAGTGTATAATATGAAACAATAGACATTTTTATATCGTCATCTGATATATATCGTCATATCGCACAGCCCTAATCCTTTTTTTTGCTTATGTTGTTTATGTTCTAGGTAAAAAAAATTATAAAAATACAAACTTTTTAAAAATGTCTTGTTGTTTCTCTTTTTTTCCTTAGAATAAATTGCGACTAGTCTCAATGGCTGAGATGGAGGAGCAACCAGTGTTGGGACTAACGCGTTATTAAGTAACGCGTTACAGTAACTACGTTATTATTGTGGTAACGAGCACGGTAACTAGTTATTATGCCAAAATCAGGAACGCGTTACTCGTTACTGGGATTTAGATAGGGTCGTTACTCGTTACTTCGTGTGGTGGCATCGCGGAGTTTCCACAGATTCAGTAACATTAGCAAGTGGTGGAGGCAGCAGGTGGATGAAGGAAAAGGGACGCAGAAGGAAAAGAGACCCGAGGCGGCCGTGTGAACTGAACTTCAGGTAAGAAGTTATGACCTGCAGTCTCTCTGGGTCAGATATGAACCAAGTTTAGGTGGAGTTTATTTTCGTTATTCTGACTTTTTCCGTACTGCGTGCTAGCTAGCATGACGGAGTTTCTACACAGCTGGGTGGTGCTATGAAGTTAATGATGTTGAACCTTATTTTGTTCATAAGTTATTAGAGTTGCCAGCCGTCCCGTCTGGTATTCAGAGAAAATATTACTTATTTCTTATTGAGGTGAAAAGGAACAGTTTGTCCCGTAATTCAGCTACAATGAAAAAGGCACAAAGCTGGAGTTATTCTGTGTTTACGCTGCACAGCTGCCTCTTCTTCTCTCATTCTCCCCCCTCCCTCTCCCGTTTCTACTTCAATCATGAAACTGATCAATGATCAGCTGATCGGCTCTCTTGTTTGTTTATCGCCCACTTTGCGCCGAAAGAGGAAACCAGCGGATGTCGCGCTAAACAACAGCAGCACGTTTAAGCTTGATCAGCTGTTGTTAGAATTTATTTAATATTAATTTTAAGTATCAGCTGATGTTTGCTGGAGCCACAGCTGTAAAAAAAAGCTGCTGGTCATGATATGGTTTGGTTATCTGGTGAGAGGGAAACATGAAGATGAAACCAGGAGATGTCCTTACTGGATCATCAGAGCTGAGCAGGTGATGGAGAAACAGGTTTACCTTTTAGGTGACATGAATGAGTTGAAGGGAAGTTATGAACTGTTTCTGAGAGACAAATAACCCCAGGATCCTTTTTTAGGTAGCTGACAGCTGGTAACTGTGCAGGTGCGGATCTAGCAAAGTGTGGCCAAGGGGGCATGTAGGGCATTAACAGGGAATGGGGGGCACAAAGAAATACTTTTCTTTCTTATTCTCATTTAAAATGTCTCGCTTTTAAAAAATAATTATCTGAATCTTACAACAAACGATTGATAGATTGATGCATATATACCATCAAAACAGTGAACATCACTGTCACAACAGTGTTTGTTTTCATTCAAAGGCTTTATGATTTTTCCTATAATGGTGGGCCAGTTTCTAGTCAAAATGCCCGGGCCAATTTTCTGTCCCAGTCCAGCCCTGTATGCAGCTCATCTGCAGTCTGGTGTTACCTACATCTTCCTATTCAGAAGGCAGAATTTCTGAGTTCTGAGTACAATCGAAAGCACCACGACTGCAGTTTTTGTGTTGGATGTAAAAGGCGCACATGACTCTGTGACGTAGGCTAGAATCATGGCAGCAGTCAATGACGGTCCAGGCGTGGGATTTCTCTCGTGGAAATATGCAAGTTATCATATCCTTTCTATTGGTAGGTGGCACAGTGCACTTGTGGCAAGTAAGCAAGCTAGAAGACTGGCAAAGTTATGGAAGAAACACATTAACAAGAGAATTCTGAGTAAAACCAAAGTTACTTTCCCTAGTAACTAGTTACTTTGAAAGTAACGAGTAACTTGAAGTAACTGAGTTACTTTTGAGAGAAGTAACTAGTAATGTAACTAAGTTACTATTTTAAAGTAACTTACCCAACACTGGGAGCAACACAGCGACACGTTAACCCCGACTGCTGCAGTTCCTGTATGAACTGAGCAACTCTGGAAATCCAAGGAAAAGCTGAGTGTATTTTACTTAAAGCTCAGATGGACCTTGATGTACTAACATGCAGGCTGCATTCAGGACTTTGTCACACTGGTATATGAAGAGTGGTAACAAGACTTTGTAGTAATTTGTCTTACTATTGTCTTATTTGTTGTGATTTAGGGTCTGTGCGCACAAGCAGAGGTTTTTGTGTGTAACCTCGTTTTCAGAGCCTTGTCTAACATTTAATGGTCATGAAATATGTCAGACTTTTTCCTCTACTTAAACAGCTAAGAGCACTTGAACACCGTGGAGAGAAAGGTGTGCATTAAGGATTTTGAACTATGATGTTTAAGTGTTGTCACTGATGAGGATTCGTGGACACAGATCCTTATTCACTACGCTGCTGTTTACAGTTTAACTTTTCATCAGAACAAGCACTTCTAATTGTACTTTGCTCCTCACTGACAAAACAAGTCCAGTAAATACACTTTTATCTTTAGGTTTGGGATCTGTCTTAATTTATTTTGTGTTGTAGTTATCATATGGGGAAAAGTCCTGTGGTTATCCACCTGTCCTGTTCGAATAAACCCAAAGTTCAGGAACATCTTCTTTAGATCTGTTCAGTTTTATTCATGTGGTACCACTTAAACAGTCAACAAATTTTGACTCAAGTATGTTATATTGTAAGGTAAAGAGCCCAAAGAGTTAATCTCAGACAAATGTGAATTACATTCACTTCATTAATGAAGTGAATGTAATTGTAATGCGATTCAGTAATCAAAGGTGTTTGGCTATAACTGACTACATGTGTATACTGTATCATAAGTGGACAGACATGGATGTAAACCACACCTTAACCATTTGGCTGAGGCAAAACTACCACAAGGCAGTGATTCTAACTAAAAGCTACTCTGGATATTATTAAATGTGAACATATCGTTAAATATGACATTTTTTGTTTGTCAGGTGTCCTGTTTGAAGAAAACACTTGGTAGCCACTTGAATGAATGTAAATAAACACATTTACATGAGGGCAACCTGATTTCAAGGAAATAAAAATGCTCAAATTTGAAAGCTTGTGAGTTATTTTGTTCATGTATCAGCTGCTTAGTAGTTTTATGACAAGATGGATGCTGTCATTATATTTTAGTATAGTTTTAGAGTTGAGGAGAATAAAAGAATATTTAACATTAATTGTACCAATGTTGTTGTGTATAAAGCACAAATTAATTTAAGTTTTAATTTATGAATTTTTGAGCACGTGGTGTACTAGGTTGTAATTGCATAGAAATGTACGTTTAAGGATATAAAGAACTATATTTAATGAGTTACAGTGAAAAGAAGTGCTTGGAAATAGTAATATAAACAGAAATTTCAATTTTTCTATTAATGGAAAATATCAGTTAATGATACAGAAAATATACTGTGAATAAACAGAATTTTCCGTTTTATAGCTGAAGGAAATGTCCTTAAATAGTATAGAGAGTATACTGTAAATCTACAGAATTTTCCATTTTATCATTTACAGAAAAGTCCGTCAAACTTCCGTAAAAAAACAGAAAATATACTGGCAGAAAATTACCAGGACATTTTCCGTTTTTTTACGGAATATTTTTTTACAGTGTGGTGTACAAAGTAATATTAAATAAATTCTAACAACAGCTTATCAAGCTTAAACGTGCTGCTGTTGTTTAGAATCAGAATCAGAATCGGAAAGGGGTTTATTGCCAAATGTTGAGCAGGTTTACAACATTAGGAAATTGCTGCGGTGCTTCAGTGCAAACATAGTGTCATAGATAGCACTTAAATAGACATGAAAAAATAAAAGTAGGAATAAGAATTAAAAGTGCTACGTAGAAAGATATGTGCATGAGATATACATGAGATATATACATGAGAATAAGAATTAAGAGTGCTACGTAGATAGATATATACATGAGTGCAGGTGGTGATCAGTGCCAAACATGGAATGATGCAGTGACACAGCGTAGGGTCATGTGTTAGTGGCGGGGACAGTCATACGGTTATTGTTCATGTGTCCAACAGCAGAGGGGAAGAAACTGTTCTTATGGCGAGAGGTTCTGGTGCGAATGGACCGGAGCCTCCTGCCTGAGGGTAGCAGGTCAAACAGACTGTGTCCAGGGTGAGAAGGGTCAGCTGAGATCCGAGCTGCACGCCGCAATGTCCTGGAGGTGTACAGGTCCTGCAAAGATGGGAGTCTGCAGCCAATCACCTTCTCAGCAGAGCGCACAACATGCTGCAGTCTCTGTTTGTCCCTGATAGTGGCTCCAGCGTACCACACGGTGATGGAGGAGGTGAGGATGGACTCGATGATTGCAGTGTAGAACTGCATCATCGTCCGTGTTGGCAGGTTGAATTTCTTCAGCTGCCTCAGGAAGTACATCCTCTGCTGGGCTTTCTTGATGACGGAGGTGATGGTGGGCTCCCACTTCAGGTCCTGGGTGATGGTGGTACCCAGGAAGCGGAATGAGTCCACAGATGTGATGGGGGTGTCAGTCAGGATACAGTAGATGAAAATATAATAAAATATAATAAAATAAAATAAAATAGGAAAATAGTAAAGAGCAAAATATTAGAGAGACGTGGTAAAAGAGAAAAGATAAGATTAGCCGCTGGTTTTCTCTTTCTGGTGCAAAGTGGGCCAAAAACAAAGAAGAGAGACAGACTCGTGACAGAAAAGCCGATCAGCTGATCATTAATCAGGTTCACGATTGAAGTAGCAGCAAGAAGAGGCACTCGCTCCATATATCGGTTGTTAAGCTTAACGCGGGAATGCTTTACAAACATTCAGAGATGAACTTCCACACTTGCTTTACTTCTCTCTGGGATAACTTCCTCGGAGATGAAATGCTGGTTTGGTAGTGAGGCTACAAATACACACAGCCGCTCTATCATGTGAGCACACTGCTCCGACTGCTACGGTTATGAGCCGAGTTACGCCATGTCGCAAGTTTTGTGAGGTGCTTTTTTGATATTTAATGGATCGGATTGCATTTTTAATTTCTCTCCAATATCCGATCCAGTAATTTACGTCAGTATCGGACCGATACCGATATGTAATATCGGATCGGTCCATCTCTATAAACAACACTACAAACATGAACAAACAACAAATTCAACCTAAAAAAAAAAAACCCAGAAAACAAAATCAGACCTTGAATCTGACACACTCCAGATTTCTGCATCCTCTTTATTTTCATCAAATATTCATTTGATGTTTTGATGGTAAAAATTGAAATTAGAAGCTCTCTAATATGTAACTTCACTAACTTTCAGTTGTGTTTGGCTATTTTTTAATTACAGTTCACTTACCTTTTTATATTTATTTATTATTCAATATATGAACAGTGTATGAGCATACTGTTATAGAGTTTGTTACCTTTAAATGTGACATGAATGAAGGAAAAGACACTGACTGGAAGTACAAAATCAACAAGGATGGTCGAGAATTTCTTGCCTACAACTTCTACATGGACTACAGATTAGAAATTAATTCTACAAGTCAGGGTGGTGAATATCAGTGCTTTGGTCGCAGGAAGAGCTCACGTTATACAAAGATCAGTAATACTGTCTCTATAACTGTATTAGGTAAGTCCTCAGTGACCAATAATATGATTATTTGTGTTGAAAATCATCTGAATTATAAAATTCTGAATACATTTAATTAATGTTGTCATTGAAACTATTTTTTTCTGGTGCATTAAAACTTGAAACTTTAAGAAGAACTACTGTATTTTACTGGTTACTTTGCTCACAGTATACACAGTACAGCAATACCCACAGACTGTCATTTATTATTACTGCATTTGTGTATTTTAATGTATAACAAGAATAACTGTGGATTAAATTAATTTTAAATAAGGAGAAGAAGAAACATCAAAAGCTTCATAAAATCTAAGGTGATGATGTTTCTGTTATCTAAACCTGAAACTAGGCAGATCCCTCTGAACCCATCATTGTGTTTCCTTCAAGAGTGAACTGCAGTAGTTTATATTCAGTGTGACTTCTTCAGGCCTGAGATTGGACAAACATGTATACTGTGTTTATTTAGAGATCTACAACCTGAATTACTGCAGCTCTGTCACCATGTTGAGACAGAAAAATGGCAAAAAATTTGAAGCATCTTAAACTGCAGAAAAAAGAAAAAACTATAGTGATGAAATTTGTAGATTTTATTTTGTGGGACTTTAAATCACATGAAAAAATCTTTTAAAATGTAGGATTTGTTTTTATTTATTTTACCTTCATAATGGATCAGGTGTACATTTCCTTCCATTTTTTTTATAGCTCCAGTCATAATAGAAGATAAACCAATTAAACCCAGGGCCACACTCACAGCAAGAACTACAATCATACCAGTAGGGGGCAGTGTGACACTGACCTGCTCTGTGCAGAGCTCTGATGGATGGAAATATGAGTGGTTCAGACGAACCCAAACAACCTCTGAAGTTCAAATCAGAGATCAACAAAACAGAGATATCAGAGTATCTGAAGGAGGAATCTACAGCTGCAGAGGAACAAGAGGAAACCCAGTTTACTACACTGATAGAAGTGATGATGTCAACATTGAGAAAACCTGTGAGTTCAGTAATTTAGTTTGAAATATACATTCACTCATGATTATCAAACGTACAATGTTGAGTTTTCTGTGTTGATTTCATGTTTCTATTTGTATCTCAACTGTTAATATGTGTAAACAGTTTCCAATAAAGTTGTTGTAAAACAACAACCCAACTGGCCTCAGATATTCAGAGGTGAGACGATCACTCTGACATGTGAGGTGGAGGAAGGAGGTGAAACCACTGAGTGGGAGTATGAATGGAGAGGACCCAGGACACCCACACAGTGGACACACAATAATGATGTGACATTCAGAGTTTCTGAGTCCAGCAGTGGAGACTACATGTGTAAGAGTCGACGCAGAGATGACTCATATTCTTCAACAGAGTGGAGTGAAGCCTTCACATTGTCAGCATCAAGTAAGTCATGTTTGTTGTGTGATCTCCATTTGACAAATGTCATACTGGTCAGAACAGGATGAATTCAATGGTCTACAAAGCATGTTACATTGTTAGTCAGACAAAGAGCTGCAGCTGATAGTAGCCTCATTGTAGACAGTTTGTCACCACTTTGTGTCATGAACTTTCAGCTGGTATAGAGACGCCAATGCTGACCTGCTGCTCCATCACCTGAGGACAATAATGACAGAAATAAACAGTATAAAAATATTGTGTTCTTCAAACGTCCTCAAGAAACAACAACAAATCTACAATTTTTATAAAAATCATTTTGGCTTATGATCTCATCAAATACTGCTGTTTGTTACAATTGATTTAAAACACACACATGACTGGGTTTAATACAAAAAAGAAAAAAAGTTTTTACAATCTAAAGTTTTTGATATTATTTCTATTAAATTCATTGATTTGCTTGTTCGCCTCAAGTTCAGTTTATGAAAGCAAATCATACTCATTCCGCTTTATTTCAAATAACTAAACAACAGAAATGCTAGAACATTTTACTTAAAGCTGATATTTTAAGGTCTTATACTGTATTATGACTTTGTATGTAATTTTCATTCCTTTAAACTAAATTTCTTTCTGTGAATCAGCTGTTTTTCAAGGCAAGGCAAGGCAAGTTTATTTGTATAGCACAATTCAACAACAAGGTGATTCAAAGTGCTTTACAGAGACATTAGAAACAAAAACAAATAAAAAGCATGATTTAAAATTGATTAAAACAATCAAACAAACAAACAAACTAATTAACAAACAAACAAACAAACAAAACAGTATATAAATTCAAAACAGATCAAATCAGAACAGTAGATAAAATCAGTAGTTAAAATGTTAGTTTTGAAATTTAAGCATAAAAGTGTGGATTTGGTGCTTTATTCAAATGCAGCTGAGAACAGGTGAGTCTTCAACCTGGATTTAAATAAACTGAGTGTTTCAGCTGATCTGAGGCTTTCTGGGAGTTTGTTCCAGATATATGGAGCATAAAAGCTGAATGCAGCTTCTCCGTGTCTGGTTCTGACTCTGGGAACTGATAAAAGACCGGATCCAGATGACCTGAGGGATCTGGATGGTTCATACTGGGTCAGGAGGTCATTGATGTATTTTGGTCCTAAACCATTCAGAGCTTTATAAACCAGCATCAGAACTTTAAAGTCTATCCTCTGACGGACAGGCAGCCAGTGTAAAGACCTCAGAGCTGGACTGATGTGGTCCACTTTTTTGGTCTTAGTGAGGACTCGAGCAGCAGAGTTCTGAATGAGCTGTAGTTGTCTGATTTTTTTTTTTACTCAGTTTAACTAAAAAAAAAAACTCAGGTAAACAGTGGAAGCCCAGATGTCCCGGTTTTACAGCTGGTCTCAGATCAACTAACAGTTAATAGTTCACCTGTTTCTGCATTTAGGAGTACAGTTTGGTGGCAGAACATAAAAACAGTCTCACCTGATTCTTGATTCACTCTGATAAAGTTTTCATCATGTTATATACATCCAGTGTTAGCTCCTGGCTCTCTAGCTGGCTAACAGTTAGCTGAGATACCTGTGCTGTCCTCATGTGTGCTGCTGCCAGTTGTTGATTCTCATCAAATTTGTTTTACAGACACTTTTTTGTTCTTGTGCTGTTGGTGCCTGTTTGTAACAAGTGTGATGATCACACTGAGATCAGGGACCGACCTACCTGAGAAACCTGAGATCTATTATTGAACTCCATCCATCTTCTTAACCCATTATATGTATTATATGTGAGCTAATTAGCACTTACTGAATTCAAAATATTGGAAATTGCATATTGATAGAATTTTTCTTTATTTCTACAAAATCTTCATTTGTTATATAACAAAGTTCTTCATGAAGCAAGTGACAATCTGATGAATTTTTTCCTGTAACTTCAACAGCAAGTAAACCCAGAGCCACACTGAGAGCACAAAGATCAATCATACCAGCAGGGGGCAGTGTGACACTGAGCTGCTCTGTGGAGGGCTCTGCTGGCTGGAAGTTTGACTGGTTCAGACGTGATTCAGTCTCTTCTAAAGCTCAGCTCATGAGAGGAAATGAAGCAAACAGAGGTATTAGTGTCTCACAAGGAGGTCTGTACCACTGCAGAGGAGGGAGAGGAGATCCAGTTTACTACACAGAGGACAGTGCTGCAGTTACAATTCAGAAACAAGGTGAGGGTGAAATTTTGTTGTGAGATAAAACACAAATTCATGATGATATTAAAGTAAGTATATTTTTTTAAATTTTGTTCCCTGTTGATTATTTTCAGTGTAATTTGTTTTTATTTGTTTGTTGAACAGTTCTGGCTGCTGTGAATCTGCAGCACAGCTGGTCTCAGATATTCACTGGTGAGACAATCACTGTCAGATGTGAGATTCAGGGAGGTGAAGGAAAGGTGTGGAAATATGAATGGACAGCACCCAACAAAAAAAGGCCTCCAACATCCAGTGAATACAGGATCAGCAGAGTTTCAGTGTCCCACAGTGGAGACTACAGATGTCGGGGTAGCAGTGACTATCTCTTAACAGGATGGAGTGATGCCTTCAGACTGACAGTTTCATGTGAGTTGGACCATGATTCATGCTGACATTTCATGTTTTCATGTTTACATCTGTCTTAACAGGAAAACTCCAACAATGATCCAGCTGTCTGCAGGCAGCTCAGGACAACAGTTTTTCTCACTGTACAAACAGAAAGGAGAGACACCATGGAGGCTCTTAAAATATCAGCAATGTAAAGAGGAATGTACAGAGATGACAGTTTGATAAGAGGATGATAAATCAGTGAAATCTTTAGTTTGTTAAACAGTCTAATGTGTCACATGCAGGGAAACTAATTAATTTTTGTGTTTGTAGATAAATTACTCTGTGAATGTTTAAAGTGTGATTAGTGCTGTAAGAAATGTATTCTTTATGATGATTTAATTTTTTTTAATGGTTTTGTTTCTTCAACAGCAAGTAAACCCAGAGCCACACTGACAGCACAAAGTTCAGTCATACCAGCAGGGGGCAGTGTGACACTGAGCTGCTCTGTGGAGGGCTCTGCTGGCTGGAAGTTTGACTGGTTCAGACGTGATTCAGTCTCTTCTAAAGCTCAGCTCATGAGAGGAAATGAAGCAAACAGAGTTATTAGTGTCTCACAAGGAGGTCTGTACCACTGCAGAGGAGGGAGAGGAGATCCAGTTTACTACACAGAGGACAGCAGTGATGTCACAGTTGTGGAGACTTGTGAGTTTTAAACTTTCTGTTATTTAAGTTTCTCATGTGTTTCATACAAATGTAGAAATAAACATTGTGGCATCAACTCCAGAAAAGACTAGAAAAACTGCATATTTTTAGGTCATTATCAGCTGTTAGTCTTTAAATTGTGTTTAATATTTGTGTTAAATATTTTTGGCCTCTCTTTCTAAATGCTTCTTCACCTTAAACTGACTTTAAGTGGACATGAAAGACTACATGTATTAAGCCACAGAGCCCTAAAAACAAACAAACAAACAAAAATAAAGGTTAATCCTGAACATGTTGTTATCCGAGGTCATCACCAAGCTAACAGCTCAGCTAACATCAGGTCAGATCAGGGTCGGTAACCTGCGGCTCTTCCGCCCCTCAGCTGTGGCTCCCGCAAACTTTGGGTGAAACAATTAAAAATAAAAGTCCCAAACTTCCTTTAAGAAGGTGGCCTGATGGGTAATGTATTCCGTGTATTCCGTGCCACAGGTTTAATGTTGTGGTGAAGACAGGGACCGCCTCTCTCTGCGGTGTGTGCGAAGCAGCGAGTGAGAGTAACATCTGCAGGAGGAAGTTTACAGAGTGAGAAAAAGAAAAGTGTGTTTATAGCAGCAGCTACTGCAGCCAGAGAGAGTCTGACAGGCCCAGCTGTGAGCCACATGTTAGTATCCAGCTGTTCACTGTGTTCACCGCCTCCAGAGGAAGAAAGTGTGCTGCTGTAACCTTCCCTCGCCTCTCTCCATCTCTGCACTTTGCCATAAGTTGACCCAGAGCAGAAAGCTAGTTAGCAGCTACGAGCCAAACTCAGAACACTGAGCATCAGCCAGAGGTCTCCGTGGGTCAGAGCCGTGGATCTGGAGATAAACCTGCCGTTCTGACACTCATGTCAACATGACAAAGTCTGCTTTCCATAAGGAGACAAATTTGTGTTGAAAGTGTTACAAATGTGCACAATATTATCAACAAGCAATGATTTGTACACATTTGTTTCACACTGGGACTTGAAAGCAGCTCACATTTGTGGATCTGTGTGAAGCTGGCAGTTAAATTAGACTCAAAACCCCACGTGGGCACGAGACGTGATCTGTGCGTGTCAGGTGATTCGTCCACATGTATTTAACGTGTTGTGAGCTGTGTATTATCACCAGATCTGCTGTTATTGTGCAATAAATATCTTTATGTTTTCGACCCTGAGCTGATGTATTTTATACTCAGGGCTGCCCGTGGCTGTATGAAAACAACAGAAGATGATCGCTCATTGAAACGGACTGAAGACATAATTATATACAAATAGTTTTCATGATTATTCTTCTTATTTTACAATTATTGGACCACAGCTACATTTTATTTACTTATTCTGAACTCAAACAGACCTGCAGAATGATGCTTTATTTAAAGTAGGCCTGCACAGGCCTGTGCTGTTTTTCTCCTCTTTAAAGTTTTTGTTAAAAAGTTCTTAAAAGGTAAAAAAGCTCTTCTTATTATTAAGACATCTTGTATTGTATTAAGTATATTTATTATCATCTCTGAATTATGGACGATGAATTTTAAAGAAAGAAATCTGAAAAACAATCCAGACGTTAAAATTTGTCCCTCAATGATCAGCAGTTACTCAGGTTTGTGTCGACACATTTGTACAATAGTTTGTGTGAACTGGAGACCTGAAAAGTTGCACACAAATCACTGCACACATCTGTAAATCTTACTTTCTGCTTGTGAATCATATTATACACAGTTGTACCACTTTCAAGGTAAATTTGTTGCCATAAAAACAAGGATATACTGTCCACCTTCACTCCCTGTCTCTGTAGCTGTAAGTGGTTCTTCAAAGGGAAAATGCAGCTGTTAGCTGTAATGTTAGGATTTGTAGATCACTTTATAAATGTGGAGTGTGTGGAGAACAAGCTGTGTGAGTCAGATACACCAGTGGGCCACCACACACGTGTACCACACGGTAAATAAATGTAAACACTGATTTTTAAATCCAACTTCATTTACAGTCAAAGTGTCACCAGGATGCAGTAAATCTTTCTCCTCTGAACAACAGCAAAAAGAAAATCAGGCTTCAAAATGACTTCATGTTTCTATTTGTGTCTAACTGGATAATTTTCTGTGAACAGTTCCCAGTAAGCCCACTGTGACCCTGCAGCCATCCTGGCCTCAGATATACAGCGGTGAGACAGTCACTGTCAGATGTGAGATTCAGGGAGGTGAAGGAGCTCAGTGGACGTATGAATGGAGAGCAGCCAAGTTAAACACACCTCCAACATCCAATGAATACAGAATCATCAGAGCTACTGAGTCTGACAGTGGAGGATACAGCTGCCGGGGCAGGAGGGACTATTTCTTCTCAGGGTGGAGTGATATCATCACACTGACTGTATCATGTAAGATCTTTCATCCAGATTATTTCAAATTACTTATTGTGTTAATCTAACCTTTAATTGGGAAAATGAGTCATCTGCCTATTAAATAAAATCACAAATCAGATGTTAATTTATTAATTTTTTATTCTAGTAACTTTCAAACATGATAACAGACAGTTTGTGTTTATATTACAAAACTGATCATTTAACCATTTGTGGACAGGCTGCAGTCTTCAGTGTCCATGAACAGCATCAACATGCTGGTTCAGACGTTTCTTCTCAGGGTCGAAATTATTTATTTTCTTCTTGTATAAAAATATTTTTAATGTTAGTTTTAATCCAAAATTAATGGTTAAAAACATGTAACACATATAAACATTATAGAAAAAGCAAGTGAATGTTTCAGTTCAACAAGCGCTCCAGTCAGACATTAAACTTCAGTAACACTGTGCAGTTATGAAACTTTAATCTGAGTCAAACTGATTTAATCAGCATTAAATAAATCAATGAAATAAACATCACCCCACAGATACAACCCCAGTGAATTATGTCCAGTGTTCACTCAGTGTGGGTGTTAAACTGTGTGACTGGAGTCGTGCTTTGTGGCATCGAGAGCTCAAAACACTCCGTCAGCAACAAACTGACCATGGATTAAAAAAGTACACTTGGTGAGAGACAAACAGGGTATTTTAAAACTTTACTTATACTCGATAGCACTATAATTACTGCTTGTGAATTGAAATGCATTCTGGGATACCTGGCTGCCTCACGTCCACAGTACCACCAGTTCATCGCAGTCAATTTTCTAGTATCGATCTGTGCTGACTTACTCTACATGGTAACCAATCAGATGTTAGACAAGCTGCAGTGGCAGCGTTAAACAAGACCCTCCACAGGTTGATCACATTTTGGCAAGTTTGGTCTCATGAGGAACACAAACTCCATCTTTAGCTGAATTAAACTCAAAGGACTCCTGTGTGGTTTTATTTTATTGGAGACTTCATTGGAGTCTGTCAGCCTCTCTGATTGTTGAGTTTTCCTCTGTAAATAAGGTGTTTACATTATTCAAAATTACATCATAGAAAACTACATGAACTTGATGTTGGAACCATGTCAGCGATGGTCACGGTGCTCGAACAATAACAGACACCATTCAGTGTAGTGTGACTTTAGACTATTATTAAAGGGAAAAGTAGAGAGGACACAAACAAACTGACCATGGATTAAACATGGATAAAGTACTTTGTATTTGTGACATTTGTCTTTGAATAGATGAAGAATAAATCAGAGGGAATCTGTAGTGTAGTTGTGCATGAAGACAGTCTAATGTGTCACATGCAGGTAAATGTTTTCTGTTTGGTGCTAGAAGCTTAATGACTGAGTGAATGTGTAAAGTTTGATCATTACTATTAAGCACTTACTGAAAAAACAACAAATTGCATATTTCTAAAATGATTCTTGAAGTTTTTTACTTTCTCTTTAAAATCTTTATTTATTGTAACAAAGTTTTTCCTGAAGCAACTGACAGTCTGATGTTTGTCTTTCCTGTAACATCAACAGCAAGTAAACCCAGAGCCACACTGACAGCACAAAGTTCAGTCATGCCAGCAGGGGGCAGTGTGACACTGAGCTGCTCTGTGGAGGGCTCTGCTGGCTGGAAGTTTGACTGGTTCAGACGTGATTCAGTCTCTTCTAAAGCTCAGCTCATGAGAGGAAATGAAGCAAACAGAGTTATTAGTGTCTCACAAGGAGGTCTGTACCACTGCAGAGGAGGGAGAGGAGATCCAGTTTACTACACAGAGGACAGCAGTGACGTCACAGTTAAAGAAACTCGTGAGTTTAAGCACCCCATTTAGAGTAAAAAAAATGAAGTCTAAAGTTTAAAAACCACATTATGAGATAGTTCATCCTCATCGCAGGTTTTTAATGCAAAATAATTATTTTTAAAATAAAATACTCAGAAATCCCTGTTACTGAAAACAAATGATCTCATGGTCCTGGGCCGTGTTGGCCCAGTATTCTTAGTTCTCTTGTATTTTTGTATTCAGTTCCCTGTTTAGGTTCTGTTTCCTGAGTTGCCCTGTTATGTTGTTCCCTGTGTGCTTTCCCTTTGTGAATCTCACCCCCTGTGTGCCCCTCTATGTATTCATGAGCCCTTGTCCCCTTTCGTGTTTTATTCCATGTTTTCCCCAGCCTGTTATGTCTGTGTTCTCCCCGTGCTCTCTCCTCCTGTCTGAACCTCTGTGTACTTCCTGTTTGACTCTGCCCGTCTCCCGTCAGTGTTATGTTCACCCCGCCCTGTCTCGTTATGGTTATCTGTGTCAGCTGTGTTCCCCGTGTGTTCCCACTTTCCTCGTTAACCCTCTGTGTATTTCTGTCTGCGTCTCCCTCTGTTCGGCGTCGCGTTCTCCCTCATGTTGTGTGTTATTCTCCCCGTGGTTCCTGGTACATCTCATGTTTAGTTTTTCCAGTTTAGTTCAGTACTGTTTTGTGTTTCACCTTTAAGCCAGCATCAAAACCGTGATCTTTAAGTTTATCCCCGTGTCTGTGAGTCTGCATCTTGGGTCCTTCTCCTGCCTGCCACACAACGAACCATGACAAATGAAGTGTCCTGCAGAGTAATCAGTGATGATAATGATGTCTAACGTTATTGATCTGAACAGGAAATTTTATATAACTCTCAAGGCTGCAACAGCAGTGGTGTGGAAGGTGAGAGAAAGGGCTGAAGAGCAGGCACTGACTAATGACTTATTGGGAGAGAGCTGTATTTACAGTCGTGAGATACAAACAGAAGCAGTGCAGGGACAAAAGAAATACCTAAACTGGGAAAACTAAAAATCATACAAAGGAACAAAAAACCTGGGACAAACCCAGTACATGACACATAAAGACCTGAGATATGGAACATGGAGCCTGGAATGCAGAAGGACAGGGGGGATAACAGGCACACAAACCAGCAAGAAACAGGACAACACTGATCTTAAATACACAGGCAGTAATGAGGGAGTGAGAAACAGGAAGGAAGCACAGCTGGGTATAATTAGAGATGAAGCAAGAGGAAAGCAAAACTAGACACACTGCACACAGGATGGGCTATCAAAAATGTTTTTTTAAAAAAATAAATAAATAAATAAATAAAAAGGAAGCATGACATTCATAAAGATGCAGAATAGACACTGAGACATGAAACACAGGGAAGACGTAGAGACAGAGAAACAAGACAAGCATTTGACACATGGAGACAAAAAGGAAAACAAGGATACAGAACAAAACCTTCACTAGAGACATGACAGCAAGAACACAGCGAAAGGCACAGAACAGAACAGGAAACCAGAAAATATCAACACAGAAACCCCCAGAAAACAATAATTCAAAGAATATAACTTAAACCAAAACACAAACAGTGGGTCACCAGAGCCAGGACTGTGACAACAGCACATTCATTTCAGGTTGCCAAATCTGCTTTCTTTAGGATTTAAAATGTAATATAGTTTAAGCTTTGACGTTGACATGTTTTTATAGAAGTCATTTTGCTTTGACATTTCCAATCAGCTCACAGAGAAACCAACACACACACAGTCAACTACAGCTTATCAAAATGTCAAAGTACTCGAGCACTACGGCTGCAACTGTTCATCGAGTAATTCTCATAAAACGATTATAAAAAAATCTTTCCCCTTTTTTTTTGCTTTGATGCTTCGTTTAACAAACAGCTCTGTAGAGTTCAGTCGTCACCATGTGAACTCGAGTGTTTCACCCACATTTGCATCTATAAATAGACCTGCAATAGAAACATATTAAGAAGCACGCCTGTGGATAAAAAGTATGACAACACTGAACGCATGCAGCCCCCAGTTTTCCTACAAAAACACTCATAAAAAACAGCAGCAGTGATGATGATGCTGACACAGTTTAACATGCAGTCAGTCTGCACACATGTAGCAAAGAGGTGGAGCTGTTACAGAGACGGTGAGCTCAAGCTGAGTGAAAGAAAATCTGTTTCTAGTGTGTAAAACAGGAGCGCTGTTCCTGTCTTCACCATTAAAACCTTTCCTGGGAAAAAGCTCAGAAGTCCTTCATCACCTGATCAATGAACTCTGACTTGAGGAAAAGTGAACTTTTTAGCTGCTCCATCCACGGCTGTTTGTTTTACACAGGAAAAAAATTCTGCATTAAAGATGCAGAAGTCACATTAAAATATGCAGATGAACTGTTAACTTGCCCGGTGTCATGTTTAAATCAGGCAGCTCACAGAAGGCTCACAGCAGCTCTCCAACATTTTATACCAGTGATAACTGCAGCAAGAAGGGAGGAGTCTAAAGGGGGGCGTGGGGTGTACCATGACCATATTTATTCCAAGGCTTTCATTACATTATTTTTCCAATTTAAAATAAAGTAATACAAAATATTAATACAAATGCTTTAATATTTACAATTATAAATATAAAGGTTTTTTGCAGTAAAACTCAGACACTGACCTGGGGCTGTTAGGTTGGAAACTGAATTATTATTAACATCTGCATCAGCAGAACCTCGTTTACATCAATGCAAGAATTTGCCTGAAAGGACAGAGTAAACCTCATTACGCTGACTTTTTATCATTGCAACCAACACGTAGTCTGCACACTGAAATTAATTCTAACACTAATCATTCAAATAATTATGATAATAAGCTGCTGCTGGAAACAGTGATGTCTTTGTTTTTCTCAGTTCGTAACAGGATCACAGTGAAACTGCAGCACAGCTGGTCTCAGATATTCACTGGTGACACAATCACTCTCAGATGTGAGATTCAGGGAGGTGAAGGAAAGGTGTGGAAATATGAATGGACAGCACCCAACACAAACAGCCCTCCAACATCCAGTGAATACAGGATCAGCAGAGTTTCAGTGTCCCACAGTGGAGACTACAGATGTCGGGGTAGCAGTGACTATCTCTTAACAGGATGGAGTGATGCCTTCAGACTGACAGTTTCATGTGAGTTGGACCATGATTCATGCTGACATTTCATGTTTTCATGTTTACATCTGTCTTAACAGGAAAACTCCAACAATGATCCAGCTGTCTGCAGGCAGCTCAGGACAACAGTTTTTCTCACTGTGCAAACAGAAAGGAGAGACACCATGGAGGCTCTTAAAATATCAGCAATGTAAAGAGGAATGTACAGAGATGACAGTTTGATAAGAGGATGATAAATCAGTGAAATCTTTAGTTTGTTAAACAGTCTAATGTGTCACATGCAGGGAAACTAATTAATTTTTGTGTTTGTAGATAAATTACTCTGTGAATGTTTAAAGTGTGATTAGTGCTGTAAGAAATGTATTCTTTATGATGATTTAATTTTTTTTAATGGTTTTGTTTCTTCAACAGCAAGTAAACCCAGAGCCACACTGACAGCACAAAGTTCAGTCATACCAGCAGGGGGCAGTGTGACACTGAGCTGCTCTGTGGAGGGCTCTGCTGGCTGGAAGTTTGACTGGTTCAGACGTGATTCAGTCTCTTCTAAAGCTCAGCTCATGAGAGGAAATGAAGCAAACAGAGTTATTAGTGTCTCACAAGGAGGTCTGTACCACTGCAGAGGAGGGAGAGGAGATCCAGTTTACTACACAGAGGACAGCAGTGACGTCACAGTTGTGGAGACTTGTGAGTTTTAAACTTTCTGTTATTTAAGTTTCTCATGTGTTTCATACAAATGTAGAAATAAACATTGTGGCATCAACTCCAGAAAAGACTAGAAAAACTGCATATTTTTAGGTCATTATCAGCTGTTAGTCTTTAAATTGTGTTTAATATTTGTGTTAAATATTTTTGGCCTCTCTTTCTAAATGCTTCTTCACCTTAAACTGACTTTAAGTGGACATGAAAGACTACATGTATTAAGCCACAGAGCCCTAAAAACAAACAAACAAACAAAAATAAAGGTTAATCCTGAACATGTTGTTATCCGAGGTCATCACCAAGCTAACAGCTCAGCTAACATCAGGTCAGATCAGGGTCGGTAACCTGCGGCTCTTCCGCCCCTCAGCTGTGGCTCCCGCAAACTTTGGGTGAAACAATTAAAAATAAAAGTCCCAAACTTCCTTTAAGAAGGTGGCCTGATGGGTAATGTATTCCGTGTATTCCGTGCCACAGGTTTAATGTTGTGGTGAAGACAGGGACCGCCTCTCTCTGCGGTGTGTGCGAAGCAGCGAGTGAGAGTAACATCTGCAGGAGGAAGTTTACAGAGTGAGAAAAAGAAAAGTGTGTTTATAGCAGCAGCTACTGCAGCCAGAGAGAGTCTGACAGGCCCAGCTGTGAGCCACATGTTAGTATCCAGCTGTTCACTGTGTTCACCGCCTCCAGAGGAAGAAAGTGTGCTGCTGTAACCTTCCCTCGCCTCTCTCCATCTCTGCACTTTGCCATAAGTTGACCCAGAGCAGAAAGCTAGTTAGCAGCTACGAGCCAAACTCAGAACACTGAGCATCAGCCAGAGGTCTCCGTGGGTCAGAGCCGTGGATCTGGAGATAAACCTGCCGTTCTGACACTCATGTCAACATGATAAAGTCTGCTTTCCATAAGGAGACAAATTTGTGTTGAAAGTGTTACAAATGTGCACAATATTATCAACAAGCAATGATTTGTACACATTTGTTTCACACTGGGACTTGAAAGCAGCTCACATTTGTGGATCTGTGTGAAGCTGGCAGTTAAATTAGACTCAAAACCCCACGTGGGCACGAGACGTGATCTGTGCGTGTCAGGTGATTCGTCCACATGTATTTAACGTGTTGTGAGCTGTGTATTATCATCAGATCTGCTGTTATTGTGCAATAAATATCTTTATGTTTTCGACCCTGAGCTGATGTATTTTATACTCAGGGCTGCCCGTGGCTGCATGAAAACAACAGAAGATGATCGCTCATTGAAACGGACTGAAGACATAATTATATACAAATAGTTTTCATGATTATTCTTCTTATTTTACAATTATTGGACCACAGCTACATTTTATTTACTTATTCTGAACTCAAACAGACCTGCAGAATGATGCTTTATTTAAAGTAGGCCTGCACAGGCCTGTGCTGTTTTTCTCCTCTTTAAAGTTTTTGTTAAAAAGTTCTTAAAAGGTAAAAAAGCTCTTCTTATTATTAAGACATCTTGTATTGTATTAAGTATATTTATTATCATCTCTGAATTATGGACGATGAATTTTAAAGAAAGAAATCTGAAAAACAATCCAGACGTTAAAATTTGTCCCTCAATGATCAGCAGTTACTCAGGTTTGTGTCGACACATTTGTACAATAGTTTGTGTGAACTGGAGACCTGAAAAGTTGCACACAAATCACTGCACACATCTGTAAATCTTACTTTCTGCTTGTGAATCATATTATACACAGTTGTACCACTTTCAAGGTAAATTTGTTGCCATAAAAACAAGGATATACTGTCCACCTTCACTCCCTGTCTCTGTAGCTGTAAGTGGTTCTTCAAAGGGAAAATGCAGCTGTTAGCTGTAATGTTAGGATTTGTAGATCACTTTATAAATGTGGAGTGTGTGGAGAACAAGCTGTGTGAGTCAGATACACCAGTGGGCCACCACACACGTGTACCACACGGTAAATAAATGTAAACACTGATTTTTAAATCCAACTTCATTTACAGTCAAAGTGTCACCAGGATGCAGTAAATCTTTCTCCTCTGAACAACAGCAAAAAGAAAATCAGGCTTCAAAATGACTTCATGTTTCTATTTGTGTCTAACTGGATAATTTTCTGTGAACAGTTCCCAGTAAGCCCACTGTGACCCTGCAGCCATCCTGGCCTCAGATATACAGCGGTGAGACAGTCACTGTCAGATGTGAGATTCAGGGAGGTGAAGGAGCTCAGTGGACGTATGAATGGAGAGCAGCCAAGTTAAACACACCTCCAACATCCAATGAATACAGAATCATCAGAGCTACTGAGTCTGACAGTGGAGGATACAGCTGCCGGGGCAGGAGGGACTATTTCTTCTCAGGGTGGAGTGATATCATCACACTGACTGTATCATGTAAGATCTTTCATCCAGATTATTTCAAATTACTTATTGTGTTAATCTAACCTTTAATTGGGAAAATGAGTCATCTGCCTATTAAATAAAATCACAAATCAGATGTTAATTTATTAATTTTTTATTCCAGTAACTTTCAAACATGATAACAGACAGTTTGTGTTTATATTACAAAACTGATCATTTAACCATTTGTGGACAGGCTGCAGTCTTCAGTGTCCATGAACAGCATCAACATGCTGGTTCAGACGTTTCTTCTCAGGGTCGAAATTATTTATTTTCTTCTTGTATAAAAATATTTTTAATGTTAGTTTTAATCCAAAATTAATGGTTAAAAACATGTAACACATATAAACATTATAGAAAAAGCAAGTGAATGTTTCAGTTCAACAAGCGCTCCAGTCAGACATTAAACTTCAGTAACACTGTGCAGTTATGAAACTTTAATCTGAGTCAAACTGATTTAATCAGCATTAAATAAATCAATGAAATAAACATCACCCCACAGATACAACCCCAGTGAATTATGTCCAGTGTTCACTCAGTGTGGGTGTTAAACTGTGTGACTGGAGTCGTGCTTTGTGGCATCGAGAGCTCAAAACACTCCGTCAGCAACAAACTGACCATGGATTAAAAAAGTACACTTGGTGAGAGACAAACAGGGTATTTTAAAACTTTACTTATACTCGATAGCACTATAATTACTGCTTGTGAATTGAAATGCATTCTGGGATACCTGGCTGCCTCACGTCCACAGTACCACCAGTTCATCGCAGTCAATTTTCTAGTATCGATCTGTGCTGACTTACTCTACATGGTAACCAATCAGATGTTAGACAAGCTGCAGTGGCAGCGTTAAACAAGACCCTCCACAGGTTGATCACATTTTGGCAAGTTTGGTCTCATGAGGAACACAAACTCCATCTTTAGCTGAATTAAACTCAAAGGACTCCTGTGTGGTTTTATTTTATTGGAGACTTCATTGGAGTCTGTCAGCCTCTCTGATTGTTGAGTTTTCCTCTGTAAATAAGGTGTTTACATTATTCAAAATTACATCATAGAAAACTACATGAACTTGATGTTGGAACCATGTCAGCGATGGTCACGGTGCTCGAACAATAACAGACACCATTCAGTGTAGTGTGACTTTAGACTATTATTAAAGGGAAAAGTAGAGAGGACACAAACAAACTGACCATGGATTAAACATGGATAAAGTACTTTGTATTTGTGACATTTGTCTTTGAATAGATGAAGAATAAATCAGAGGGAATCTGTAGTGTAGTTGTGCATGAAGACAGTCTAATGTGTCACATGCAGGTAAATGTTTTCTGTTTGGTGCTAGAAGCTTAATGACTGAGTGAATGTGTAAAGTTTGATCATTACTATTAAGCACTTACTGAAAAAACAACAAATTGCATATTTCTAAAATGATTCTTGAATTTTTTTACTTTCTCTTTAAAATCTTTATTTATTGTAACAAAGTTTTTCCTGAAGCAACTGACAGTCTGATGTTTGTCTTTCCTGTAACATCAACAGCAAGTAAACCCAGAGCCACACTGACAGCACAAAGTTCAGTCATGCCAGCAGGGGGCAGTGTGACACTGAGCTGCTCTGTGGAGGGCTCTGCTGGCTGGAAGTTTGACTGGTTCAGACGTGATTCAGTCTCTTCTAAAGCTCAGCTCATGAGAGGAAATGAAGCAAACAGAGTTATTAGTGTCTCACAAGGAGGTCTGTACCACTGCAGAGGAGGGAGAGGAGATCCAGTTTACTACACAGAGGACAGCAGTGACGTCACAGTTAAAGAAACTCGTGAGTTTAAGCACCCCATTTAGAGTAAAAAAAATGAAGTCTAAAGTTTAAAAACCACATTATGAGATAGTTCATCCTCATCGCAGGTTTTTAATGCAAAATAATTATTTTTAAAATAAAATACTCAGAAATCCCTGTTACTGAAAACAAATGATCTCATGGTCCTGGGCCGTGTTGGCCCAGTATTCTTAGTTCTCTTGTATTTTTGTATTCAGTTCCCTGTTTAGGTTCTGTTTCCTGAGTTGCCCTGTTATGTTGTTCCCTGTGTGCTTTCCCTTTGTGAATCTCACCCCCTGTGTGCCCCTCTATGTATTCATGAGCCCTTGTCCCCTTTCGTGTTTTATTCCATGTTTTCCCCAGCCTGTTATGTCTGTGTTCTCCCCGTGCTCTCTCCTCCTGTCTGAACCTCTGTGTACTTCCTGTTTGACTCTGCCCGTCTCCCGTCAGTGTTATGTTCACCCCGCCCTGTCTCGTTATGGTTATCTGTGTCAGCTGTGTTCCCCGTGTGTTCCCACTTTCCTCGTTAACCCTCTGTGTATTTCTGTCTGCGTCTCCCTCTGTTCGGCGTCGCGTTCTCCCTCATGTTGTGTGTTATTCTCCCCGTGGTTCCTGGTACATCTCATGTTTAGTTTTTCCAGTTTAGTTCAGTACTGTTTTGTGTTTCACCTTTAAGCCAGCATCAAAACCGTGATCTTTAAGTTTATCCCCGTGTCTGTGAGTCTGCATCTTGGGTCCTTCTCCTGCCTGCCACACAACGAACCATGACAAATGAAGTGTCCTGCAGAGTAATCAGTGATGATAATGATGTCTAACGTTATTGATCTGAACAGGAAATTTTATATAACTCTCAAGGCTGCAACAGCAGTGGTGTGGAAGGTGAGAGAAAGGGCTGAAGAGCAGGCACTGACTAATGACTTATTGGGAGAGAGCTGTATTTACAGTCGTGAGATACAAACAGAAGCAGTGCAGGGACAAAAGAAATACCTAAACTGGGAAAACTAAAAATCATACAAAGGAACAAAAAACCTGGGACAAACCCAGTACATGACACATAAAGACCTGAGATATGGAACATGGAGCCTGGAATGCAGAAGGACAGGGGGGATAACAGGCACACAAACCAGCAAGAAACAGGACAACACTGATCTTAAATACACAGGCAGTAATGAGGGAGTGAGAAACAGGAAGGAAGCACAGCTGGGTATAATTAGAGATGAAGCAAGAGGAAAGCAAAACTAGACACACTGCACACAGGATGGGCTATCAAAAATGTTTTTTTAAAAAAAATAAATAAATAAATAAATAAAAAGGAAGCATGACATTCATAAAGATGCAGAATAGACACTGAGACATGAAACACAGGGAAGACGTAGAGACAGAGAAACAAGACAAGCATTTGACACATGGAGACAAAAAGGAAAACAAGGATACAGAACAAAACCTTCACTAGAGACATGACAGCAAGAACACAGCGAAAGGCACAGAACAGAACAGGAAACCAGAAAATATCAACACAGAAACCCCCAGAAAACAATAATTCAAAGAATATAACTTAAACCAAAACACAAACAGTGGGTCACCAGAGCCAGGACTGTGACAACAGCACATTCATTTCAGGTTGCCAAATCTGCTTTCTTTAGGATTTAAAATGTAATATAGTTTAAGCTTTGACGTTGACATGTTTTTATAGAAGTCATTTTGCTTTGACATTTCCAATCAGCTCACAGAGAAACCAACACACACACAGTCAACTACAGCTTATCAAAATGTCAAAGTACTCGAGCACTACGGCTGCAACTGTTCATCGAGTAATTCTCATAAAACGATTATAAAAAAATCTTTCCCCTTTTTTTTTGCTTTGATGCTTCGTTTAACAAACAGCTCTGTAGAGTTCAGTCGTCACCATGTGAACTCGAGTGTTTCACCCACATTTGCATCTATAAATAGACCTGCAATAGAAACATATTAAGAAGCACGCCTGTGGATAAAAAGTATGACAACACTGAACGCATGCAGCCCCCAGTTTTCCTACAAAAACACTCATAAAAAACAGCAGCAGTGATGATGATGCTGACACAGTTTAACATGCAGTCAGTCTGCACACATGTAGCAAAGAGGTGGAGCTGTTACAGAGACGGTGAGCTCAAGCTGAGTGAAAGAAAATCTGTTTCTAGTGTGTAAAACAGGAGCGCTGTTCCTGTCTTCACCATTAAAACCTTTCCTGGGAAAAAGCTCAGAAGTCCTTCATCACCTGATCAATGAACTCTGACTTGAGGAAAAGTGAACTTTTTAGCTGCTCCATCCACGGCTGTTTGTTTTACACAGGAAAAAAATTCTGCATTAAAGATGCAGAAGTCACATTAAAATATGCAGATGAACTGTTAACTTGCCCGGTGTCATGTTTAAATCAGGCAGCTCACAGAAGGCTCACAGCAGCTCTCCAACATTTTATACCAGTGATAACTGCAGCAAGAAGGGAGGAGTCTAAAGGGGGGCGTGGGGTGTACCATGACCATATTTATTCCAAGGCTTTCATTACATTATTTTTCCAATTTAAAATAAAGTAATACAAAATATTAATACAAATGCTTTAATATTTACAATTATAAATATAAAGGTTTTTTGCAGTAAAACTCAGACACTGACCTGGGGCTGTTAGGTTGGAAACTGAATTATTATTAACATCTGCATCAGCAGAACCTCGTTTACATCAATGCAAGAATTTGCCTGAAAGGACAGAGTAAACCTCATTACGCTGACTTTTTATCATTGCAACCAACACGTAGTCTGCACACTGAAATTAATTCTAACACTAATCATTCAAATAATTATGATAATAAGCTGCTGCTGGAAACAGTGATGTCTTTGTTTTTCTCAGTTCGTAACAGGATCACAGTGAAACTGCAGCACAGCTGGTCTCAGATATTCACTGGTGAGACAATCACTGTCAGATGTGAGATTCAGGGAGGTGAAGGAAAGGTGTGGAAATATGAATGGACAGCACCCAACACAAACAGCCCTCCAACATCCAGTGAATACAGGATCAGCAGAGTTTCAGTGTCCCACAGTGGAGACTACAGATGTCGGGGTAGCAGTGACTATCTCTTAACAGGATGGAGTGATGCCTTCACACTGACAGTTTCATGTGAGTTGGACCATGATTCATGCTGACATTTCATGTTTTCATGTTTACATCTGTCTTAACAGGAAAACTCCAACAATGATCCAGCTGTCTGCAGGCAGCTCAGGACAACAGTTTTTCTCACTGTACAAACAGAAAGGAGAGACACCATGGAGGCTCTTAAAATATCAGCAATGTAAAGAGGAATGTACAGAGATGACAGTTTGATAAGAGGATGATAAATCAGTGAAATCTTTAGTTTGTTAAACAGTCTAATGTGTCACATGCAGGGAAACTAATTAATTTTTGTGTTTGTAGATAAATTACTCTGTGAATGTTTAAAGTGTGATTAGTGCTGTAAGAAATGTATTCTTTATGATGATTTAATTTTTTTTAATGGTTTTGTTTCTTCAACAGCAAGTAAACCCAGAGCCACACTGACAGCACAAAGTTCAGTCATACCAGCAGGGGGCAGTGTGACACTGAGCTGCTCTGTGGAGGGCTCTGCTGGCTGGAAGTTTGACTGGTTCAGACGTGATTCAGTCTCTTCTAAAGCTCAGCTCATGAGAGGAAATGAAGCAAACAGAGTTATTAGTGTCTCACAAGGAGGTCTGTACCACTGCAGAGGAGGGAGAGGAGATCCAGTTTACTACACAGAGGACAGCAGTGACGTCACAGTTGTGGAGACTTGTGAGTTTTAAACTTTCTGTTATTTAAGTTTCTCATGTGTTTCATACAAATGTAGAAATAAACATTGTGGCATCAACTCCAGAAAAGACTAGAAAAACTGCATATTTTTAGGTCATTATCAGCTGTTAGTCTTTAAATTGTGTTTAATATTTGTGTTAAATATTTTTGGCCTCTCTTTCTAAATGCTTCTTCACCTTAAACTGACTTTAAGTGGACATGAAAGACTACATGTATTAAGCCACAGAGCCCTAAAAACAAACAAACAAACAAAAATAAAGGTTAATCCTGAACATGTTGTTATCCGAGGTCATCACCAAGCTAACAGCTCAGCTAACATCAGGTCAGATCAGGGTCGGTAACCTGCGGCTCTTCCGCCCCTCAGCTGTGGCTCCCGCAAACTTTGGGTGAAACAATTAAAAATAAAAGTCCCAAACTTCCTTTAAGAAGGTGGCCTGATGGGTAATGTATTCCGTGTATTCCGTGCCACAGGTTTAATGTTGTGGTGAAGACAGGGACCGCCTCTCTCTGCGGTGTGTGCGAAGCAGCGAGTGAGAGTAACATCTGCAGGAGGAAGTTTACAGAGTGAGAAAAAGAAAAGTGTGTTTATAGCAGCAGCTACTGCAGCCAGAGAGAGTCTGACAGGCCCAGCTGTGAGCCACATGTTAGTATCCAGCTGTTCACTGTGTTCACCGCCTCCAGAGGAAGAAAGTGTGCTGCTGTAACCTTCCCTCGCCTCTCTCCATCTCTGCACTTTGCCATAAGTTGACCCAGAGCAGAAAGCTAGTTAGCAGCTACGAGCCAAACTCAGAACACTGAGCATCAGCCAGAGGTCTCCGTGGGTCAGAGCCGTGGATCTGGAGATAAACCTGCCGTTCTGACACTCATGTCAACATGACAAAGTCTGCTTTCCATAAGGAGACAAATTTGTGTTGAAAGTGTTACAAATGTGCACAATATTATCAACAAGCAATGATTTGTACACATTTGTTTCACACTGGGACTTGAAAGCAGCTCACATTTGTGGATCTGTGTGAAGCTGGCAGTTAAATTAGACTCAAAACCCCACGTGGGCACGAGACGTGATCTGTGCGTGTCAGGTGATTCGTCCACATGTATTTAACGTGTTGTGAGCTGTGTATTATCATCAGATCTGCTGTTATTGTGCAATAAATATCTTTATGTTTTCGACCCTGAGCTGATGTATTTTATACTCAGGGCTGCCCGTGGCTGCATGAAAACAACAGAAGATGATCGCTCATTGAAACGGACTGAAGACATAATTATATACAAATAGTTTTCATGATTATTCTTCTTATTTTACAATTATTGGACCACAGCTACATTTTATTTACTTATTCTGAACTCAAACAGACCTGCAGAATGATGCTTTATTTAAAGTAGGCCTGCACAGGCCTGTGCTGTTTTTCTCCTCTTTAAAGTTTTTGTTAAAAAGTTCTTAAAAGGTAAAAAAGCTCTTCTTATTATTAAGACATCTTGTATTGTATTAAGTATATTTATTATCATCTCTGAATTATGGACGATGAATTTTAAAGAAAGAAATCTGAAAAACAATCCAGACGTTAAAATTTGTCCCTCAATGATCAGCAGTTACTCAGGTTTGTGTCGACACATTTGTACAATAGTTTGTGTGAACTGGAGACCTGAAAAGTTGCACACAAATCACTGCACACATCTGTAAATCTTACTTTCTGCTTGTGAATCATATTATACACAGTTGTACCACTTTCAAGGTAAATTTGTTGCCATAAAAACAAGGATATACTGTCCACCTTCACTCCCTGTCTCTGTAGCTGTAAGTGGTTCTTCAAAGGGAAAATGCAGCTGTTAGCTGTAATGTTAGGATTTGTAGATCACTTTATAAATGTGGAGTGTGTGGAGAACAAGCTGTGTGAGTCAGATACACCAGTGGGCCACCACACACGTGTACCACACGGTAAATAAATGTAAACACTGATTTTTAAATCCAACTTCATTTACAGTCAAAGTGTCACCAGGATGCAGTAAATCTTTCTCCTCTGAACAACAGCAAAAAGAAAATCAGGCTTCAAAATGACTTCATGTTTCTATTTGTGTCTAACTGGATAATTTTCTGTGAACAGTTCCCAGTAAGCCCACTGTGACCCTGCAGCCATCCTGGCCTCAGATATACAGCGGTGAGACAGTCACTGTCAGATGTGAGATTCAGGGAGGTGAAGGAGCTCAGTGGACGTATGAATGGAGAGCAGCCAAGTTAAACACACCTCCAACATCCAATGAATACAGAATCATCAGAGCTACTGAGTCTGACAGTGGAGGATACAGCTGCCGGGGCAGGAGGGACTAT
Source organism: Aulonocara stuartgranti (assembly GCF_965226115.1). Lineage (NCBI taxonomy): Eukaryota > Metazoa > Chordata > Actinopteri > Cichliformes > Cichlidae > Aulonocara > Aulonocara stuartgranti. Next base: position 43,171,154 of record NC_138941.1, read on the forward strand.
TTCTTCTCAGGGTGGAGTGATATCATCACACTGACTGTATCATGTAAGATCTTTCATCCAGATTATTTCAAATTACTTATTGTGTTAATCTAACCTTTAATTGGGAAAATGAGTCATCTGCCTATTAAATAAAATCACAAATCAGATGTTAATTTATTAATTTTTTATTCCAGTAACTTTCAAACATGATAACAGACAGTTTGTGTTTATATTACAAAACTGATCATTTAACCATTTGTGGACAGGCTGCAGTCTTCAGTGTCCATGAACAGCATCAACATGCTGGTTCAGACGTTTCTTCTCAGGGTCGAAATTATTTATTTTCTTCTTGTATAAAAATATTTTTAATGTTAGTTTTAATCCAAAATTAATGGTTAAAAACATGTAACACATATAAACATTATAGAAAAAGCAAGTGAATGTTTCAGTTCAACAAGCGCTCCAGTCAGACATTAAACTTCAGTAACACTGTGCAGTTATGAAACTTTAATCTGAGTCAAACTGATTTAATCAGCATTAAATAAATCAATGAAATAAACATCACCCCACAGATACAACCCCAGTGAATTATGTCCAGTGTTCACTCAGTGTGGGTGTTAAACTGTGTGACTGGAGTCGTGCTTTGTGGCATCGAGAGCTCAAAACACTCCGTCAGCAACAAACTGACCATGGATTAAAAAAGTACACTTGGTGAGAGACAAACAGGGTATTTTAAAACTTTACTTATACTCGATAGCACTATAATTACTGCTTGTGAATTGAAATGCATTCTGGGATACCTGGCTGCCTCACGTCCACAGTACCACCAGTTCATCGCAGTCAATTTTCTAGTATCGATCTGTGCTGACTTACTCTACATGGTAACCAATCAGATGTTAGACAAGCTGCAGTGGCAGCGTTAAACAAGACCCTCCACAGGTTGATCACATTTTGGCAAGTTTGGTCTCATGAGGAACACAAACTCCATCTTTAGCTGAATTAAACTCAAAGGACTCCTGTGTGGTTTTATTTTATTGGAGACTTCATTGGAGTCTGTCAGCCTCTCTGATTGTTGAGTTTTCCTCTGTAAATAAGGTGTTTACATTATTCAAAATTACATCATAGAAAACTACATGAACTTGATGTTGGAACCATGTCAGCGATGGTCACGGTGCTCGAACAATAACAGACACCATTCAGTGTAGTGTGACTTTAGACTATTATTAAAGGGAAAAGTAGAGAGGACACAAACAAACTGACCATGGATTAAACATGGATAAAGTACTTTGTATTTGTGACATTTGTCTTTGAATAGATGAAGAATAAATCAGAGGGAATCTGTAGTGTAGTTGTGCATGAAGACAGTCTAATGTGTCACATGCAGGTAAATGTTTTCTGTTTGGTGCTAGAAGCTTAATGACTGAGTGAATGTGTAAAGTTTGATCATTACTATTAAGCACTTACTGAAAAAACAACAAATTGCATATTTCTAAAATGATTCTTGAATTTTTTTACTTTCTCTTTAAAATCTTTATTTATTGTAACAAAGTTTTTCCTGAAGCAACTGACAGTCTGATGTTTGTCTTTCCTGTAACATCAACAGCAAGTAAACCCAGAGCCACACTGACAGCACAAAGTTCAGTCATGCCAGCAGGGGGCAGTGTGACACTGAGCTGCTCTGTGGAGGGCTCTGCTGGCTGGAAGTTTGACTGGTTCAGACGTGATTCAGTCTCTTCTAAAGCTCAGCTCATGAGAGGAAATGAAGCAAACAGAGTTATTAGTGTCTCACAAGGAGGTCTGTACCACTGCAGAGGAGGGAGAGGAGATCCAGTTTACTACACAGAGGACAGCAGTGACGTCACAGTTAAAGAAACTCATGAGTTTAAGCACCCCATTTAGAGTAAAAAAAATGAAGTCTAAAGTTTAAAAACCACATTATGAGATAGTTCATCCTCATCGCAGGTTTTTAATGCAAAATAATTATTTTTAAAATAAAATACTCAGAAATCCCTGTTACTGAAAACAAATGATCTCATGGTCCTGGGCCGTGTTGGCCCAGTATTCTTAGTTCTCTTGTATTTTTGTATTCAGTTCCCTGTTTAGGTTCTGTTTCCTGAGTTGCCCTGTTATGTTGTTCCCTGTGTGCTTTCCCTTTGTGAATCTCACCCCCTGTGTGCCCCTCTATGTATTCATGAGCCCTTGTCCCCTTTCGTGTTTTATTCCATGTTTTCCCCAGCCTGTTATGTCTGTGTTCTCCCCGTGCTCTCTCCTCCTGTCTGAACCTCTGTGTACTTCCTGTTTGACTCTGCCCGTCTCCCGTCAGTGTTATGTTCACCCCGCCCTGTCTCGTTATGGTTATCTGTGTCAGCTGTGTTCCCCGTGTGTTCCCACTTTCCTCGTTAACCCTCTGTGTATTTCTGTCTGCGTCTCCCTCTGTTCGGCGTCGCGTTCTCCCTCATGTTGTGTGTTATTCTCCCCGTGGTTCCTGGTACATCTCATGTTTAGTTTTTCCAGTTTAGTTCAGTACTGTTTTGTGTTTCACCTTTAAGCCAGCATCAAAACCGTGATCTTTAAGTTTATCCCCGTGTCTGTGAGTCTGCATCTTGGGTCCTTCTCCTGCCTGCCACACAACGAACCATGACAAATGAAGTGTCCTGCAGAGTAATCAGTGATGATAATGATGTCTAACGTTATTGATCTGAACAGGAAATTTTATATAACTCTCAAGGCTGCAACAGCAGTGGTGTGGAAGGTGAGAGAAAGGGCTGAAGAGCAGGCACTGACTAATGACTTATTGGGAGAGAGCTGTATTTACAGTCGTGAGATACAAACAGAAGCAGTGCAGGGACAAAAGAAATACCTAAACTGGGAAAACTAAAAATCATACAAAGGAACAAAAAACCTGGGACAAACCCAGTACATGACACATAAAGACCTGAGATATGGAACATGGAGCCTGGAATGCAGAAGGACAGGGGGGATAACAGGCACACAAACCAGCAAGAAACAGGACAACACTGATCTTAAATACACAGGCAGTAATGAGGGAGTGAGAAACAGGAAGGAAGCACAGCTGGGTATAATTAGAGATGAAGCAAGAGGAAAGCAAAACTAGACACACTGCACACAGGATGGGCTATCAAAAATGTTTTTTTAAAATAAATAAATAAATAAATAAATAAAAAGGAAGCATGACATTCATAAAGATGCAGAATAGACACTGAGACATGAAACACAGGGAAGACGTAGAGACAGAGAAACAAGACAAGCATTTGACACATGGAGACAAAAAGGAAAACAAGGATACAGAACAAAACCTTCACTAGAGACATGACAGCAAGAACACAGCGAAAGGCACAGAACAGAACAGGAAACCAGAAAATATCAACACAGAAACCCCCAGAAAACAATAATTCAAAGAATATAACTTAAACCAAAACACAAACAGTGGGTCACCAGAGCCAGGACTGTGACAACAGCACATTCATTTCAGGTTGCCAAATCTGCTTTCTTTAGGATTTAAAATGTAATATAGTTTAAGCTTTGACGTTGACATGTTTTTATAGAAGTCATTTTGCTTTGACATTTCCAATCAGCTCACAGAGAAACCAACACACACACAGTCAACTACAGCTTATCAAAATGTCAAAGTACTCGAGCACTACGGCTGCAACTGTTCATCGAGTAATTCTCATAAAACGATTATAAAAAAATCTTTCCCCTTTTTTTTTGCTTTGATGCTTCGTTTAACAAACAGCTCTGTAGAGTTCAGTCGTCACCATGTGAACTCGAGTGTTTCACCCACATTTGCATCTATAAATAGACCTGCAATAGAAACATATTAAGAAGCACGCCTGTGGATAAAAAGTATGACAACACTGAACGCATGCAGCCCCCAGTTTTCCTACAAAAACACTCATAAAAAACAGCAGCAGTGATGATGATGCTGACACAGTTTAACATGCAGTCAGTCTGCACACATGTAGCAAAGAGGTGGAGCTGTTACAGAGACGGTGAGCTCAAGCTGAGTGAAAGAAAATCTGTTTCTAGTGTGTAAAACAGGAGCGCTGTTCCTGTCTTCACCATTAAAACCTTTCCTGGGAAAAAGCTCAGAAGTCCTTCATCACCTGATCAATGAACTCTGACTTGAGGAAAAGTGAACTTTTTAGCTGCTCCATCCACGGCTGTTTGTTTTACACAGGAAAAAAATTCTGCATTAAAGATGCAGAAGTCACATTAAAATATGCAGATGAACTGTTAACTTGCCCGGTGTCATGTTTAAATCAGGCAGCTCACAGAAGGCTCACAGCAGCTCTCCAACATTTTATACCAGTGATAACTGCAGCAAGAAGGGAGGAGTCTAAAGGGGGGCGTGGGGTGTACCATGACCATATTTATTCCAAGGCTTTCATTACATTATTTTTCCAATTTAAAATAAAGTAATACAAAATATTAATACAAATGCTTTAATATTTACAATTATAAATATAAAGGTTTTTTGCAGTAAAACTCAGACACTGACCTGGGGCTGTTAGGTTGGAAACTGAATTATTATTAACATCTGCATCAGCAGAACCTCGTTTACATCAATGCAAGAATTTGCCTGAAAGGACAGAGTAAACCTCATTACGCTGACTTTTTATCATTGCAACCAACACGTAGTCTGCACACTGAAATTAATTCTAACACTAATCATTCAAATAATTATGATAATAAGCTGCTGCTGGAAACAGTGATGTCTTTGTTTTTCTCAGTTCGTAACAGGATCACAGTGAAACTGCAGCACAGCTGGTCTCAGATATTCACTGGTGACACAATCACTCTCAGATGTGAGATTCAGGGAGGTGAAGGAAAGGTGTGGAAATATGAATGGACAGCACCCAACACAAACAGCCCTCCAACATCCAGTGAATACAGGATCAGCAGAGTTTCAGTGTCCCACAGTGGAGACTACAGATGTCGGGGTAGCAGTGACTATCTCTTAACAGGATGGAGTGATGCCTTCAGACTGACAGTTTCATGTGAGTTGGACCATGATTCATGCTGACATTTCATGTTTTCATGTTTACATCTGTCTTAACAGGAAAACTCCAACAATGATCCAGCTGTCTGCAGGCAGCTCAGGACAACAGTTTTTCTCACTGTGCAAACAGAAAGGAGAGACACCATGGAGGCTCTTAAATATCAGCAATTTAAAGAGGAATGTACAGAGATGACAGTTTGATAAGAGAATGATAAATCAGTGAAATCTTTAGTTTGTTAAACAGTCTAATGTGTCACATGCAGGTAGGGATGGGAATGGATAAGAATTTATTGATTCTCATTGGCTCCACTTTGAGAGTCGCCACCATCTCTAAGCAGAATATCAAAGACATTCATGCAGATTAATTAGAGGCTGTGAGGTCAAATGTTTGCATGTTGGAGGTATTTCCCCTCTTTGTTGGAATCAGTGTTGGGATCATTTCTCAAAAAAAGTAAAGCAAAAAAGTTCTTACACAAAACCAGCACAAAGAGACTTTAAATTGGTCGTCATGGTGATTCTACTGTAGAGGCATGAACAGGTAGAAACGGAGCTGCAGCCTGACTGCTCATCAGTTTCTTACCTGTTGAAATTCATCACTCTGGGTTATTGGCTAGCTTAGTGTTAGCGTACTGTCTGTGCAGGTACTGTGAAGAGCTGAAGTTGTGTTAACAGTTGATCACGTTAATGCAGTTGTTTCTGTCCTGCAGCAGTCTCCACTTTACCATCGTTCCCATCCTTTGTGCAGTAACAATAAAAGTAATTTCTGCACCACCATTTTACTCCTTTGACACAAACAGGAATCAGCTGATCGTAGCGAGAGTGCAAGAACCAATAAACAGGATTAATAAGCAAGTGGACTAAACAGTCTAATGTGTCACATGCAGGGAAACTAATTAATCTTTGTGTTTGTAGATAAATTACTCTGTGAATCTTTAAAGTGTGATTAGTGCTGTAAGAAATGTATTCTTTATGATGATTTAATTTTGTGGTTTTGTTTCTTCAACAGCAAGTAAACCCAGAGCCACACTGACAGCACAAAGTTCAGTCATACCAGCAGGGGGCAGTGTGACACTGAGCTGCTCTGTGGAGGGCTCTGCTGGCTGGAAGTTTGACTGGTTCAGACGTGATTCAGTCTCTTCTAAAGCTCAGCTCATGAGAGGAAATGAAGCAAACAGAGTTATTAGTGTCTCACAAGGAGGTCTGTACCACTGCAGAGGAGGGAGAGGAGATCCAGTTTACTACACAGAGGACAGCAGTGACGTCACAGTTAGAGAAACTCGTGAGTTTAATTATTTTATTTCTACCAGACTAAGAGGTCATATAGCTGTGAGTTTATTAACCCTTAGATGAGTTTTCTGTTCATTAAGATTACTTGGAAATGTGGGAAAATAGAAACATTTATTTAGTTTTGTTCTTGATTTAAGTCCAAAATTGTGAGACTAAGGACTCGCCCTCACAGAGAATGTGTTCTCCAAAAAAACATCAACAAAACGATTCAGACCTTTAAAAAATGTGTTTTAGCTACACAAGTTCAAATTCCAAAGAAAAATGAGACCTTGCAGTGAAAAGTTTCAGATTTTGTTTTAATAACAAACAACAAAACAAATGTTTCTGTGTTACAGTGTTGATGTAAACACCAGCCGTACCTGCAGGTGTAAACACGAGACTGTGCTGTAACAATGTAAACACTGTATATGAGAGCTGTGTTGGATCTGATTGTTCAGTGTTCAGCATGGTGATGGCTGAGGGATCAAAGCTGTTCCTTAGTTTGTTAGTTTTTGTCTTTATGGCTCTGAAATGTCTGCCTGAAGGTAGACGTTCAAACAGTGCATGACCTGGGTGAGATGGATCCTGAAGGATTTTCTTTGTGTTCCTGAGACTGCGGGAGCTGTGCAGTTCTTCAAGTGAGGGCAAAGGATGGCCGACTATCCTCTGGGTGACCTGTATAACCCTGTGGAGCTATTTCCTCTGTGCTACTGTGCAGCTGTGCTATACAGTTCTTCATGTAGCACAGTATGCTATCAAAAACCAGCTACAGGTCAGGGTGTTTGAAAATATCTCAGTGCATCCTGATGAAACAATCCTGCCTCTGGCCTGGTTTTGACTGTCTTTGTGCTGATTGTAGCAATTTTACAAAGTGGGATGTGGCCGTGATCAAAAACAGTTATCAGTGGTCAGACTGGCCCGAGGTGTGGTTTAACCCTGTAGCCTGTTGGAGGTTTATTTTTTTCACTCACGTTACTCTCCTGTTTTAAACATCAGAATTTTTATGTTTCTATTTGTCTCTAACTGGATATTTTCCTGTGAACAGTTCCCAGTAAGCCCACTGTGACCCTGCAGCCATCCTGGACTCAGATATACAGCGGTGAGACAGTCACTGTCAGATGTGAGATTCAGGGAGGTGAAGGAGCTCAGTGGACGTATGAATGGAGAGCAGCCAAGTTAAACACACCTCCAACATCCAATGAATACAGAATCATCAGAGCTACTGAGTCTGACAGTGGAGGATACAGCTGCCGGGGCAGGAGGGACTATTTCTTCTCAGAGTGGAGTGATATCATCACACTGACTGTATCATGTAAGATCTTTCATCCAGAGTATCTAAATAAGGAAAAAGCACTTCTTCTTTCTTACAGCTTTATAACTGTCTTTCATGTTGGTCAGTAAAATGTTTAGTTTTTATTCCAACAACAAAAACCTGAACAGCAGCTTTTTATTCACAGTGAAGAGAACAAAACATATGAGAGTAACTTCTCTGCTGTGCAGCTCTAATACATGAAAGATGAAATGCAGAACAAATGCTGGATCTGTCTCAGCTGCTCCACCACATCCACTAAGAAACATTAAATCCTCTGATTGTTCCTCATGTGTGTTTTTAACTTAGAAATGCAGCAAATTAAATATGAAAGATTAGTGTTGTGTTTGTGTGATAGTTGTACAGTTTGTTGCAGCTTCACCATTAAAGTTATGTGATATTTATTATTTCCATATTTCCACCAAGTTATTTCAACTGGTTTGATTCAGTCATTGACTTTTGTTCTTTTTCTAAACTGAACTGCAGATAAACCAAAGGCCAAACTGAGAGCTGATAACACAGCTGTTCCAGTAGGGGGCAGTGTGACCCTGACCTGCTCTGTGAACCCATCATCATCATCTGGATGGAAATACTACTGGTACAGAGATGAGAAATCCTCTGAAGCCCTGACCACACAAGATGCAGTTTTCCACTCAAATGGACAAATCAGTGTCTCACAGGAAGGACTCTACAGGTGCAGAGGAGGAAGAGGAAACCCAGTTTACTACACAGAGGACAGCCAGTCAGTCAGGATTGGGAAAACTGGTCAGTTTAACATGAAGTCCGATAAATTCCTGATTAAGGAGGAAGATGAAGAACAAAAGGCATTAACATTTTTGACATTCATGTGTTTTTATTGTACTTTCTTGAACAGTAACAGTCTCAAACAGGCCTGTTGTGACTCTGTATCCAAACTGGTCTGAGATATACAGAGGAGAGACGATCACTGTCAGATGTGAGATCCATGGAGGAGACACTGAGTGGGATTATGAGTGGGAAACAAACAGCATGATAAAAGCTCCAAATCAAAATGAATACAGGATTAGATCTGCTTCATCATCCAACAGTGGAAACTATCGCTGTAAGGGCAGAATGAAAAGTTCACAGCATGAAACAACAGAGTGGAGTGATTCAGTCACACTGACAGTTTCTGACAGTAAGTAGAGTCATAGTTCATTTAACCTGGAAATAGAAACAGTTTTTAAAAATGTGTTTTTATTAGTACATGTTGAGATATTTGACATGTTTAGATAGTCTCACTCTTAAAGTTCATCATAAATATTGTGAGTCAACATTTTAGTGACATTGAATTCAGAGTTAAGAGACGAAACATTGAGAGCAAATCTTTGTTGAACAGATGAACCCCGTCCTGTCCTCACTGTGTCTCCATCATGGCTGAGTCCTGGAGCCTCAGTAACTCTGAACTGTGAGGTTGAACATCCGTCTGCAGGATGGAGCTTCTACTGGTATAAAGCTGTTCCTGATCTATCAGAGAAATCCTCCAGTTATGAGCTGCTACCTGATGGCAGTGGGACTGCACAGGACTCCTACATCATTCATGGACAGACACACACAGCAGGATATGTGTGCAGAGCTGGAAGAGGAGACCCAGAGTATCACACTGATCACAGTCAACCAAAGTTTGTCTGGTCTGCAGGTCAGATTGGTTCTCTCTAATAAGTTGTGTCATCACTCTAATCGACCAAGGTTCAGCTCATCATTTTTTTTCTAATACTAATTTGACATTTTAAATCCTAACATCTGTGAGCTTTGTCTGTTCACTGCATGTTGTTTCCAGATGTTCATTCAGCAGCGTCTCTCACAGTGAGTCCTGACAGAGTGCAACACTTCACCTCTGACTCTGTCTCACTGACCTGTGAGGGAAACTTCCCTGAGTGGAGAGTGAGGAAGTTCTCTGAGGACGGCCGACTCTCTGACTGTAGGAGAATGACTGGATCCACATGTGACATCAACACATCAAAGTCAGATACTGCAGTGTACTGGTGTGAGTCTGGATCAGGAGAGTTCAGCAGTGCAGTCAACATCACTGTACAGAGTATGTTATTATACATTCTTCATGTTCTTTTGGTCGATTTGAATGATTTAGACGTGACATGAACATTTGTCCCAGCTTTGCTGTATGTGAAGTCATTTCATATGGGAATAAAAAACACATACACACAATTTTTAAATTCACAAGATCAGATCTTCATGATGAGCATCTGTACAATCTGTTCTTATTATTGTTTGTCAGCTTTTTCTAAAAGTGTGCATCAGCTGATGTGACTGAAACAATTGTGTGTGATTGTGTCACAGATGATGGTAATGGTCCTATCCTGGTGAGTCCTGTTCATCCTGTGACTGAGGGAGCTTCTGTTAGTCTGAGCTGCAGTTTGAGAACACAACAAATACTTTCCAATGTGTTTTTCTATCACAATGACAAACTTCTTCAAAATGATCCCCGAGGGGAGCTGAAGATCTCTGCAGTGTCAAAGTCTGATGAAGGTTTCTACAAGTGTCAGTACTCAGGAAGAGAGTCAGCACAGAGCTGGATGTCAGTTAAAGGTGAGCAGGATCAAAACAATTTATACGTTTTTGTAAATGAGTTTAGTGACTGAGAAGGAACATTAGATTAGAACATCTGATTTTTATTTATTTATTTTTTTTAATTTTTTTTTTTGCCTGTCCCGTTTGGCTCTTTTGCCATCAGAATTGTTGTCTAAAGGCAAAGAAAGATTCCCAACGGATTTACTTTACCAAACTGACCATCCCAGCCTTGCCGTAATGGTCCATTTGATTCACCTTTTATTGTTTATTTTATTTTCACTTACTGAATACGGGACAGACTTGACTGGGGGAAAGAAAGAGGGAAAGAAAAACAGCTGAGAAGAGGGATGGGGGAGAAGGGCAAACGACAAAAACCAACAGAACGGGCAGAGAAAAAAATGCATATATCGATCACCTGGATCACCTGCTGAGAAAGAAAAAAGAAAACAAGCAGAAGAGAACAAGAGTAATAGAATAAACAGCATCACAATGATATATGGGAATATGACAGTAAATACTAAATGTTAAACATTATTGTGCAGCACATAAGATCAACAGAACACAGTGTGGTTTGAGGTAGGAGCCAAAAAGGGTGTAGTTTGTGGGTGTGATCACCCGTGTGTACACCTGTGAGCATGGACGCGCTTGTTTTTTGTTTTTTAAAAGGTTCCTTCATGTAATAATCTGCTCGAAGGTGTGGGGGGGCCACAGCCCCGTCCTCCAGGGCATGAAGCAGGTATGGAGGAGATCAAAACTCCAGACATCCAGAGGCCCCCAGAACACAAGAGACCAAGGAAGACCAACAGAGGGGCAGCTGCGCCACTGTCCCAGAAAGAGCTGAGGAGAGTCCCAGATGAGGGCTCACTCAGCAGCCGCGGAGCAGAAGCCAGGGGGAGTTGCAGTGACGCGCCCGTGAGCTCCGCCGGCAGCCAGCTGCACCTGAGTGACCGAGCCCCAGGCCGAGAGGCCGGGGGCACCCCACCTCCGAAGTGGCCCGAGCGAGCCCCAGGCTCCAGGCCCCGATAAGCGGCCGCCAAGGAGTGAGCCGGTGTGTACCTGGACGCCCATCCCCGGACACAAAGAACCACCAACGCACCGATGTCTGAGGGAGTCCACCACTGGCAGGGGAAGTGGTGGTAGGGGGAGATAGGCCTCCAAACCTTGGAGGGCCTGAGATGTCCCCAGAGAGGTGGCGTCTGATACCCAACCTGACATATAGACACAGACATACAGGCACACACAGACACAAACATCCATTCCCACCCTCATGCTCTCATATGCACTTACTCCACACTCAACCAACATGGAGACAGACATAAAGAGACGCTGTACACACGATCACACTCCCCAAGCGTACTCTACGAACCGGGTCTAGGTACCCTTGCCCCTGGAGGGGGGAACTGCACCCAGACCCAGATTGTCTGATTTAAGTCTCAAAGTCACTTGGCTCTATTTTATAAATGCATTTATTTATAAGATTATAATTTATTAATAATTAATTTCTGTTTTGTGTCACAGTAACCATGTCAGGAGCTGACAGCTCTTCATCTCCTGTGTGGTTGATGGTTGGACTGGTTTGTGGAGTCTCTCTCATTATTATTCTCCTGCTCTTGTTGTGTCGCTGCAGACAGTCCAAGTGTAAGAGCCTCTTTTCTGTTTTTATTATTATTCATATTACATTAGGAATCTTTCAGGGTTACTAAACTAAATGACGACTTTATTGTAGAAATTAAACTCAGTACAAATCCAAATTTAAATAAAAGTTGGAAACCACATTTCTACAATTCTTAGGAAAACAAACTATGAGGAAGGATGTGACAAAGCAAAGGAAAACTGAGGCAGTTTATAAAACACATGATAATGAGATGATGAGTAACAGGTGTGAACTAACTAACTAAAGCCTCTTTTCCATTAGTAATTACTCAGATCGACTGGTTTTCCATCACGCTCAAGTACCACCTAACGTGTGTGGTCATCGTCATAGTGACGTGGTCGAGCACCCCATGACTTAATTAGTATTTGTCACAAATGATTCAACAAAGGTGAACATCACGGCGATGATATACCTGCTGCTCGGTCTGTGGCTTTCTATAGACTCGGGGCCACGGTGTTGCTTGTGTAGCCATTTCTGGGTTGCCGGGTTTCAAAAATGGCTTCTTTGTTTTTTATCAACAAGACGCTCTCGTAACTCATCAAGTGATGCCACTGACCAGTCAATCGGTGGCATGTACGCTATTGACGTCACATTTTGGGATCACCTCGGATCACTTGGAACTCCGGCTAAGTAAATACTAAAATGGTACTACTGGATCTGATGGAAAACCCTGAAAACTGTGTTTTAGTTACTAATGGAAAACATGTTAACAGAATGACACAAGATACAGGGGAGAATAAAACAGGAAATGACTGACACTGAGACCTCGAGTAAGTGGTCAGCACTTAAACCGATCTTTATTATCATTATTAATATTGACTCTTCATTCATCTCCATTGACAGGAACATTTCTTAGGTTCAGTTTCATCCAAATAACCAACTGACTACATGCACAAAAGATCAGAAACAAACAGGATTTTACAACCTGATTGTATCTTTAACTCGACTGAAAGAATCCACAAATGTTGTTGTTTCATATCAGAACAACACAAACAGTAACACCATGATGGGTTCATGCTCTGAAAATATCTGATAGTCCTGTTGTTGATTTAAACACAACTAATGAAACTCTGTAAAAGGTTTTTCTGTTTTTTCATTTATCTTTGAAAAATGTGTCATGTTGGTTTTCATGTGTGAGCCACTGAAACACTGGTGCAGTACATCATGTGAAAAGCACAGAGCAGCTAGAGATGAAACAGTCTTTTAATTTAAGGAAACTGGCACCATGTCATTGGTTTACAATTGTGTAACTAAAATATGAACATTTCAGGTGCAGATAAACCTCCAGATGTCATTTACTCTAATATTGAACTGGAAAACTTTGGAAATAAGTGTGAGTACACAAAACATACAATGTAGAAAAAAAGCCTGGAAAGTTTTTGAAATGTTTAAAAATGTATTAATTAAATTTCTTTGTGGATTCAATCATCTTAACAGGGAAGCATCATAAACCAGAGCAGAGTGCTGTTTACTCTGAGGTGAAGACAGGAGCTGCAGGTACAGTCACAACAGTCTCATTCAGTGTTTGTACTTGAACGTGTCATCACATCATTATATTGCAGGTAATTATAGGTCAACATGGAGTTTAGTTATTCACTTACTAATCAGTGTTTCAGCTTTACTGAATCACAGCATCCACAGATTCTGACCCAGACCTCAATCACAAAACACACAATTGCAAAGCTGAAGTGTCACAGGCAACAAATGATTTTTACTTAGATTTCTTTCACTGTAGTTGTAAAAAGTTTAAAGTTCATATGTATCCAACATCTTTGTATCATATCTGTGCTGAACAAATGTGTGCTGAGCTCTGACGTCTCTTTTAGAGGACAGTCTGATGTATGCTGAGGTCAAACAGCCCAAAAAAGAAAAAGCCAAGAAAAACAAAGGTGAGCAAAGTCTGCCATCATCTCCACTGAATATTGTTCAACATGTTTATCTGCTCTTACAATGTAAATCTGTTTATTTTAATGTTTGTATTTAGGTCTTCATGCGTACTAATTACTTGGTTAATAAAATCTAGTTCTATCTTTGCATTAGTGGACACATCCAGTTTCCTCCTGGTTAATGATATTATTGTTTTCAATGATCTTCTCTTCATTCACAGGAACATCAAGTCCTGCAGCTGATGCAGCAGTTTATTCTGAAGTCACATCAGGAAGCTCTCTCAGTAATTCTGCTGCCATGCAGGCTGATTTATTCTTCACATTATTAAATGTCTTCAGCTCATAATATCTTTACATGTTGGAAATCACTTTGTCTCTTTGTGCTTGTCTTACAGGTCAGTGAGGAGAGCTGTAGCAGCAAAGCCAAGAAGAAGCTTTTTATGAAGCCACTCTTGCTCCTCTGCTGCCCAAATATCAGACATGCTCAGCTTTATGTACAGTTACAATATTACATCATAATATCAGACATATTGCTCTCTTATAGCATAAAACAAATGCAGGTGTATTCGTGCTCTTTATATTCAGTTATGTGTATAAAGATTTTGTAATAAACCTTGAATGTATCTAACATGTTCCAACAGCAGTGAGAACAAAGTGTGAAATATGTGATCTTCAGTATCTGACAGCACAACTTAAAGTCAGTGTTTGCAGTGTTTCACAGGTAAATACTGATATGGGCACCAACAAATACTTTAACTGTGTTTGTCTAAAGATCTCGTACATTATATAAATAAGAATTATTTCTTATTAAACGTGCATATATGTATATTTTTGTTTCTGATCATTCTGTGCTTTTGTAGTTTGAAGGAGAAATAAAATCTTTTCACATTTGAACATTTTATCTTTGATTTTTGTTTCCTGTATGAGATTATTCACAAAGTAACAAAACAACCACTTAAACAGTTTGTAATGGTGTTGCCATGGAAACCTGAAATAAACAGATGCATTATTTGCAAAGCGGTCACTAAGAGTTCAGAGCATGACAGCAGTCTGCATGTATCTGACACAGAGGACTGAAGTAGAACATTTACAGAGAGAAGCTCTCTGTGTGCTGCTGTCACAGGATGCAGTTAAAGGAAAAGATAACTTGTACATGTGATGAATCTCATATGAAAGATGGAGACAGAACATCACAGAGAACTAAAGCTCTGCATCAACCATGGTCAGCATGACTGAAAGAAGTAGAAGGATTAAACCTTTCCATTACGCTCCCTTTTGATCATTAACTGATCGCACAAGAATTTAAAAATATGACACAAACACAAACATTTAGTCACAGTAAGGTGGAGGTACAGGTCAGGCTCCTGCTCAGTCAGGTAAACTAAACCAGCTGGGTTGAGCTAGCTCAGTGTTTTCCCCTGAAGTCAGCATGATGGTGATAAACACTGCTGGTCATATGCTCTAACACCTCAGTATGTGCTGTAGATGGTTTTCTCTCTTCACTAGCAATCATGACCTTGTCCTATAAAGTAGGTGAACAACTATAACTACACTGGTGACTGTTTTTCTTTCTTCTATTTTCTTTTTGTCTGAAAGAGAAAACAAAGAGGTCATCAGTGCAACTCTGAGTATCTGTATTTCTATCCTGTAACTGTCAAGATGCAAGTTATTATACATGTGTATGTAAATGCATCAATAACAGTTACCAGGGTGCCGCCTGGTGGCATTATCTGAATATGCTCTGCATTATTTATCTATTCTATTCTCCACATCAGAAAGCCTAGTTATTCTATTTTCAATTCATTGCTACCTCCCCATGCAGGAGACTCTGACAGCACTGAGCAGCTCCTTCAGTGGCAGGCTGCAGCACCCACGGTGTGGGATGGAGAGATTTCGCAGGTCTTTCCTCCCCACTGCTGTCAGACTCCACAACAAAGACTTTTGCAGCTGATCAAACACACACATGTGCATTAAGACTAAGTGCAATACTGTTTTCTGACAAAGTTATATTTTTACTCAGTTGTATATAGCATTTGTATTCTATTTTTATCCTATTATACATTTTATATTATTTTATTCTATTCAATTCTGTACAGTTGTGTACAGTATATTATTCTTATTGTTTTCCAGTGTTCTCTAATTGCTAATTAACTTTGCACTGTCCACTCTCTGCTGTGACATGCAAACATGTAAAACCTGAATCAGGGAGAGCAGCAGCAACAGAACAGAATCAGTGAGCAGCTGTGACATCGACTGAGTCAGAAACAACATGAACAACATGGATTCATGCTAATTATCCTCGTTCTGTTGTTGTGTGGCTACAGAAAGGGTGAAACGTTTCTTATTGATTATTGGCTGAAAGTGATGCATAATTTCTAACGTTGCGACACATGTTAAATAAACTGTGTACAAAGCACCATCACAAGTTTAATCATTTGTACTGATCCGTGTTTTGACAGGTTATTGCAACACACATCTCATCAGACAGCAGCCCCACATCTTCAGCACCTTTTAGTCTTTATCAGTTTTTCAGTTGTATGTGTTCTGTTTTTTGTTTCAGGTCCATAACAAGTCATGGCCAACATGCAGCTTTAACACAATCTTACCTTTTGTGTATTTTACTAATTTTATTTTCTTTCATCTCCTTTATTTAAACGTTGTTTTCAAGCTCTGAATCAGCAGACATGGCTTTAAAGTTCAGATTATAGTGCCCCCTGTTGGTGTGACATTGTCTTACATCGTGTTGAGACTTTTTCTGGTGGACATTTTTTTTATGATGGAAATCCAGAAATTATACCCAACCCTTTTGCTCTTTCCTATCCTCCTGATAACCACCTGACCTTCCTGATCCCCGCCCCTCTGCTTCCCCCTCATACTCTGCTGGTTAACTTGGTTGTTTGGACACCATACATTGCACTCGTACAGAGTGGAGAAAACTGTAGACTATTTTGATAAATGCAAATCTTTTTTTAAATTAATATAGTGATTTGTTTTATTTAAGAAGCAATAAGCAGTAAAACTAAAAGATCAAACTGTAAATAAGACAATACAGAATAACGTCTTTCTTCCTCTGAACAGACTTTGATGCCTACATGTGTAAGAGATAGTTGTTGGTTATGTCTTTTCTCCAACAGGTTTATTTTTATCCTCTGCAAGTCAGATACCTCATAAGAGGAAATGAAGCCTGCGGTTTATTTTCTTTAAAGTCAACACAGCACAGTGGAAATGTGCAGGTATGACAATGTGTGAAAACAGGTTAAAAGTAGCTTTATTGTGGTGATGACACATGCTGGACTAAAGAATAAATAAAGCATGTGGGCATCAAAAGAAACGGTGAAAAGCTTGTTTCTCACGCTCATGTCTTTAAGAGTCTCTGCATGGACGTGCTGTAAATGTTCATTTATCTCTGAGATAAATAAAATCATCCATCACTCTCTCTGTCCACAACATCATATACAGACATGTTTTTCTTCTTACTGCAACTTCCAAACAGGCCAGTTCCTCACAGTATAACACAAAAATGTATAAGCTGCAAATAAGCTAAAAACATGAAATTATATGTTAATGTATTTTACCTTTCAAACACAAAAGTGATGGGAAGAAGAAACACGCCTGCTGTTAAACAATCTAAAATACCCGGATGTCAACATGTTTGTATGTGTAGATGATGTCATAGCGCAGTGGCCCGTGGAAATGGGATGGACTCAAGTGCAGATCAAAAACTGGAGGCCAGAGGTGTGGTGTAACGAAAAGAGACTTTATTTTACAAAGCTCAGAGGCTAACAGAAATTGCAGACTAGAATCAATGAACATAAACTAGATGTCTGAGGCGAGAGAAAATACTGTGATGATAACTAGATGGCAGGGATAACTGGGTGTAGGTACTGGGCAGGGGAAACTGTGGCAGGCCAGGGCACTGAAACAGAGGAGAGAGCAGTCAGGGGAATCCCACAGAGGGTTGCGAGTGAATCTAAGGATAGTACACTGAGCTGTCTTACAAGCTTGCAGGTGGGGGTTGTGTGGAGGGGGGAGGCAGGAGAGGTCCAGGTGGGTGCTGCATGCAATGCAGGGAGGCAGGCAGGAGAGAATGGCAGTTCCAAAACGGAGAGGGATTACCGGCGGCAGCAAACTGGTATCCAGGAGAACTTGGTAGGTGGGTTTCAGAGGCTGACGAGAAAAACAAAGGAGATACGGTTAATACACACGAGGAGTCACCAAGGAATGGACATGAGGCCGAGAACTGACTAAAGTTGGCAGATAATCTGGCGAAAACCAGTTGAGTGCGCCGGTCATAAATACTGCTGGTATGATTGCCATCAGGTGAGGAACAACAAAGACTCCACCCAGTGGGGAGGAGCCGATGCTGTGGAAAACCACCCAGACCACGACAGATGATACTGCACCAAACCTTAATTATAACCTTTGTAAGAATGTGTTTGACAGGATTAAGGATGGAGGCTGTGTTTGCAGGCTTTAACTTAGATTGATTTTATAGACTGTATATTGACAATGGCCACTGTCTTGTTTTTTGAGTGATAAACTGAGGTACACTGCATGCTTATATGGAGGGGACTAGCCAATCGCAAAGTTACCACACTTTAAAGCTTTCACTGCTCTGTTGTCTTTTTGGACTAATGTGGGCGGAGCCTATAATAACTTTTATAGTGTGAAAGATGAGTTCCACTTAGACAGGTTATGGAGAGACAGACCACCATTCATGTTCGCATCTATACCTAGTTGCAATCACCTGAATCACTAGTTAACATAATAATATATGACTTTTGACTGTGTGAGGAAGCCAGAGTACCTGGAGAGAACCCAGACAAGGAGAACATGCAAACTCCACACAAAAATCCTCAGCTGGTGGATTCAAACCTGCAACCTTCTTAATGTTTAATGTCTGTGTAGGTTCTCAGTCATCCATCTCATGGTGATCTAAGGAGTTTGGAAAGAAAGTGACTAAACTTCTTTAAGTTTCTTTAAGACGTGTCACCTCTCATTTAAGAGGCTTCTTCACTTCTAGAGGCAAACAGTGGAGACTCCAGAGTATTTTAACCTTAGTGGGAGTTGTCTCTTAAAAAGGCTCGTAGACCCAATACTAATCATATGTGTCATCACATGAGCGAAGGTGTGAATAAAGGTTTGGGTCATTATGCTGCATTCCAGACACCTCTGAACTCGGATGTTGGAAATTGGGAGTGACGTCACTCCCGAGTTAGAAAAAAAGCTAGGAAACAGGATTTGTTTTGGTTCTTGGTAAATTAGAGCCACGCAGGTATGAATAGTAGTGCAGCATAATACTTGTTTTTTTGACTAATTGGTGCTCAAACCTAATCATGGCTTTTTTAGTGAGTCAAAAATACACCACAGTGGCAGTACAGACTTTGTCGTGGCCAGATGACTGGAGAGTGGCGCGAGCCCAAAAGCAGACGGTTGAGACAGGAATGAACTTAACAAAAAACAAGCCGTTTACTTTAGGCTGGATCAACAATATAAACAAAAGCAAACAGAAACTAGGACGATGTTAACAGTAAACTAAACTGGGGAAAACTAACACTAGACACAGTGAACATGAAACCTGAATGTGGCTAACATGGACATGAATACCTGAGACTTGACTGAACAGAAACATGGCACATGGTGAAAAGATGACCTGCCAACGAACAAATGAAAACTCACACCAAAAATACACAAGAGGCTGACGAAGGAAGTGGAACACACGGGAAACACAACTGCAATAAACATAATGACGCACGAGGAAGACAAACCAAACACAGGACGTGATACTGTCAAAATAAAACAGACAAAACGGAAAAAGACACCTGAACCGGGGAAGAAATAGACATGGGGACATAGAAGCAGAAATGGGAGGTGAAAACAGCGACATGACTGGACACAACACACGTGGACATACAAGACTGACAGAGGCGACATGGAAGTACGAGGGGAACGTGGCAAGGGAACAAGGAGACGAGACACGGACATGACTAAGGAACAAACACAGAGTTCATGACTCAGACAGGAAACAGGGAATGACACAGCGACAAGAAAACATCGATCAGAAATATGACTAAACTTGGATGCAAAACCAGGTCTAACCTCAATACTAACTAATAGAAAACTAAAAGATCACAACACAAAGAAATCACAAAAACACAAAAAACTCAAACTGCTGGGTCAAACGACCTCGAACCATAACAGTTTTACTCCTGTTTATGTTCAGTGCCGCCATCTTGGATCGTTAACTCAGAGTACGCTGGTCTGCTCAGACTTTCAGAGTGGGAGATCTGAGTTGAGGAAGCGTTCCACAAAAAAAAATTGTGAATGGCAACTTCGACTTATTCAGGAATTATAACCAGAGATTTCAGGAGAGACCTTGCCTCACCCTATCATGTGACCAATTCAAGGTTCAAGATAGGTACCGGTATCCGGTGTTATCATGGCACCGGTTCTGACATAAACAGACCGAAAAGCAGCGCACATTTCGGTGCTTTATTTCGGTGCTTTTTTTTCCTGAGATGTGATACACTTCAGATTCTAGCCAATCATTTTACCTTTCCAAGGATAGTAGGCGGGCCCAGGTACACACGTTCTTTTAGAGCAGAACTACAGATTAGAAATGCCCAAGGCGAAGCGGTCAAAAGTCTGGCTGTACTTCACAGCCAAAGATGCAAACTCAGCAGCCTGCAAGAAGTGCTTTAAGGTGATACTGTGCAAAGGAGGTAACACCTTGAATCTGATGAAACACCTGACGACGCATAGCGTTTTTTTTAAAGCCGAGAAATGCACCGTACCTACTAGGGGTGTGATGCCTGTCATCGGACCGGAGTTAGTAACATCCCGCAAGAACCCGAAGAGGAGAGTCCTGGCCCCTAGCCCTGCCAGTGTAGCAGAAATGATGAGGATGATGATGGCAGCAGCAGCCGTTCTTCTCTGCGTGAGTAGCTTAATGTTGTTCGTGTGTAATTTACGTTGAGTAGGCTAACCATGTTATTACATTAATGCATGTAAGGTGAACTAGCAAACGCCGTCGTAGTTACATGCGGCTGTCTTCTTGTTTGATGGCAGATACTCCCTTCACCCTGGCCAAAAAGGCTAAAATGACCAAAGAAAAAGTGGGAAACAGCTAAACATGAGAGGTTTTTGGACAAAGTTTGTGTTTTTTCCATTGTTTAAGCACTGCTTCCAGCCAAGAGTGATACAATATATGCCCCATAGCTGCAGAAAAGGCTAACATTGTTATCTTTTTGCAAAAAAACTAGCTAAACATGAGAGGTTTTTGGACAAAGTTTGTGTTTTTCCATTCTTTAAGCACTGGTTCGAGCACCGTTTAAGCACCAGCACCGTTTCAAAAGTACCGGTTTGGCACCGGTATCGGATAAAACCTAAACGATACCCATCTCTAGTCACGACACGACACTGCACAAATCATATAAAAGTCTCTGAGAATAAAACATAATTATGAGCTGGTAAATATGTCCCCTGACCTGAAACAACAGAAGATAGGAATAAAACACAAGAAGCAAGCCTGCATGTTTGCAGTGGACAGGAAATGTGAACACGTCACATGACTGCTGTGGTCAAAGCTACAGGAGCTGTTTGAGGTTTGTATAAAAGGAAAGGAAGCACAGAGAGGCCACAGTCAGAAGAAACACTCTGGTCTTATCTGTATTAAATGCAGCTTCTCTTTTTATTATTGATGTAAAGTCAAAGTGTTTGAGATGAGCTGAGGATCAGAGTACAGCAGGGCTGGATGTGAGGATGGGGCACTCTTTGCTCTGCATGACGGGGTTATTGTGTAAGTACATTTGTGACATTGTTTGAATGGCACTGATTAATGAAAGTGTTTCTCATGTGTGAGAATTAGAGTGTATCACTGGTTTGAAGTGTTTATGTGAGAGTTTGAACAAAGCATATTTGTGATGTTTATGAAAGTTACAGACAAATGTTGGCTGGTTCCTTGGTTCAGTTTAGTCTGGAGTATCGTGTTGGATACATCGCTGCTTGTTGCACTTGACTCATTGTCATTGTCTTTAAGGTCATATATTAATACATTTTAAATTAAACTTTTATAACATTTTTTATAACTATAAGTTTAAAAATGTTTTCTCATGTGTCAAACGTACTTTTTATGCACAGAGAAAGAAAAATACTCTTAAACTCTTAAAACTAATGTCCTAATTTAGTTTGTTTTGTTTGATTTTCCGTCAGTTTGATCCTAATGATGTTTTATCTTTACTTCATTACTCTCTTCTACGTTAATGCTGATGCTGAGACATGGTTATTTTTCTCTCCTTTTTGATGCTCAATAAATAATTAGACTTTTATTTTTACTTTTTAATGTTAACAAAAGACAATCAGATTTTAGAAACTCAAACATCTGCAGTGAAATGTCAGAGACAGAAAATATCAGAGTAGTTTTATTATCATAGAGATTAGATCTAGAGTAGGGTTAGATATCTACACTGTGTTGTTAATCAATACTAAAACAGAATGAAGATACTCATTTGCATCAATGTTGATATCCATAGTGTTGTCTTGGCTTCCTCCAGCTGAGGCACAATTTGATGCATAAAGGAGCCATCGCACGCCAGATTTACGCTCTCTCATGTGTGCATTGTTGACCTTTGAAGTGTTTTTTGTGCTTCTTCCTTTCCTGCTGTATTTCACTACACTTGCCAACCAATGAACATTCAGCAGACGCTGACATCATCAACTTCAAACAGCGTGCAGTCAGGACCTTAGAGGATACACGATAGCATGTGTTGGGTGGGTGAAAGTCCCTCCCCCTCTCTGTCCCAATGAAAAGTCTACACAGACGACACTTTTGCAGGACTCTGCTCTCGAAGCTGAATCCTGCTTCTGTCAATCAGCTGAGCTTTGATAGTTTGGAGGGACACATAGTGCCACCTGCTGCAGAGATATTATTAAATAGTGATTAAAAATCTTTAAATAATATCAAACTTAAAACATTAAAATGTAACACTGTTGTAAAAAAGGATAAGATATGAATTCTGTAGAAACTCATTAATCTGATGATGTAGCACACAGAGCAGTAAAATAAACATTTTTATTCCTGTTAACTATTTTATCATTGAGTCCAGTCTCAGTGCTGCTGTTGATTTCTGAGGCTCTGAAAGTTTAAACTGGAAACATGTAAACCTTAGAGGTTACAGTCCCACAGCCTAAACAAGGAAACATGGAAATCACTGTAGTTTGTTTGGAGATCAAAGTGAAATTAATTTGATTTGATTGATTTGGTTCTGCCAAATTCTGTCCCTACCATCTGAATGTTGGAGCAGAAACTGAGACTCATCAGACCACTGTGTGGTTACAGGACGCTAAAAACAATGTCTTTCGCTATTAATACAATTATAACAGTTATAGCTACCTACAAGGCAACACCTCTTCCAGCTGTCTTAGGGTGAGAGACGGAGCACAGACAGGTTACATCAGGGGTTGAAAACACCTTTAATTAGTTCCAGAAGTGTCTGCTTGCAGGCAGAGGGAGTTTGGTTTTACTCTGTAGATATTGTTAAGGTTCAAAATATTGGGGATGGAGACAAGAGAAAAACCACAATAACAACACTGGTCCGGTCGGGTTGAGTCAAACGATGATTTTTAATGATCACACACGTGGGAGATGGACACTGATGCAGACAGCCTCAAAATCTCAAAATGGTGGAGCATTGCTCAAACTTTTATAGCCTCTGGTGCCTCCACCTTATCATACAAAGCATAAACATTCACATGCCTTCTCTCACACAGCGCCTAAGCTACGACCTTGGCTCCCCGTTTATCTGCTCCTGCTGAGATGGGGCAGAAAACTCCAGTATATTCTGTTCTCTTCTAATCAGACAAATAAGGCGATGACTTTCTGCAAACAGTATTTCTTATAACTCAGCAGTATAATGCATCATAAAACAATATCATTCATTCACAATAAATCAACAGTTTAATATAATGCACATCAGTTTAACTAATGCAATAGTTATCAGCTTCTTCTAATTCAGGAGAATAATGCAAACTAAAACTACATAATAATTCACAATCTTTAATTAGGGGTCTAACATGGCATAAAATAATATTAGAATCTAACAATTCCCCTTGATGAGGTCATTAGAATAATGACCTCACCAACACCCTTCAATTCAGAGTGGCCGGGTTCATCTCTTCTCACTCCTGAGGTCCTTTGTCCCCCTGAGGGGCGAACCATATGTGGGATGACCTCTGTGTTTGCGCAGTTCAGATGTAAGAAAAACTATTATTCCAACAATAGCGGGTACAGATGACACTCCCCAGGTCTCCCACAGCTTTTAGCCTTTATTTTATTGCTGCAGCTACCAGTGTCGTCCAGTTGGGTGATCCTCTGCTCTTCATTCTTCAACCTTAGGGGTTAGACAACCCTTCAGTCGTGGCACAGATCAGGGGATTATTCTGCCCCGATTTCAAACAACGATCTGTGTATCCTCCAGAAAAAGGAACAGGAAGGTGTTCCCCTTTTTGCCCAAAAGCCTCTCGAACTTCGTTGGTCTGGTGTTCCCGGATTTCCGCCAACCCCTTCATGGTTATTGCTGTGTTTATGGGATCCATCCTTTTGTGGTGACTAGCTGGAGCCCAAACGCCATGACCCTTGGACCCAGTTGATGTCTCGGCAGTCACTGTGTCTGTCTCTGCTGCGGAGGATCCTCGCATATCTGTGACCTCGTCTGGTGTCTGTTCCTTTCCCTGTAAGAGACAGAAAACCAAAACACCTCTCTTCCTAACCCTAATAATCTAATGTTGTTATCTACTGACCTTCTAGTGATTCAGAATTGGTTTAAAACATTCAGAATGTCCCAGGGACTTATTCTAATCATATCCTATGTGTGTGTAAGCGTGTTTGCATTTAGCCCTCTGCACTCAAAGTCAATACCTGCAATATATCAGTCCGGACAATCACGCCGAACGAAGCTTATGACCTTCAAAAGACCAAGTGCCAACTCATTATAAGCACATTTGCAAAGTGTGTCTGAAAATTATTGAAACCACTCTTTTTAACAAAAGACAAAGAAATTAACAAATCTTCTAAACGCTATTCAGTTCATTTCAATTATTAATGCTTAAACATAGACGTTATGATCTTATGGTTCTCACTAATTCTCTACACAAGACCAGAAACTTCTCGGACCGCTATTAGCTTAAGTTTTACCATTCCTAAGGTATTAAAGACACAAAAGAAGTTATAAAATTTTTCAAATACTCCTTGTTTGATGTTAAAGCTCAACCTTCCCCCCCTTTTTTGACACATTCCAATGTGTCAAATCAACGGAGCTAGAACATTCAAAAAAAAAAGTTAGGCAGCTACAAAGTTTCCCAGACTCTTAAGGTGATCCGCGTGTAATGTTCTGACTCAGGTATTTAATATTTTAATAAATGTCGTTTAATTAACTGCCACTACTTAAACTAAACTTAAAGACATAATTGAAGAAAAGATCACAAAGAATAACATGATATCAGTGTTTTGTAAGCACGTGCGGCCTTCTATGCTCGAAGCCTTTTCCCTCAATAGATCAGTCAGACATTCGCGCTGACTGTAGCTTTTAACCCTTATTAACTTGAGCACAACTCTACAATGAGCAACAAGTTGCAATATGTATAAAAATGATCATGGTTACACCTGCAATGAAAAATTATATCATTATCCTAACACCTGTAAATAGAAGATTCATCAGAGGTTATAACAATCACAGGAACACAGATGTTAGTATAAGGTCAAAAGCTTCAATAAATGATCATCGATGCAATGCTTGTTGCATGATTCTCATACAATAATAATGCTGATATTAAAAATAACAGTAAAACACCCCCTTTTATCCCGTTTCACTTGACACCTAAACGTTTATAAATGCCTCTTTTATTCTTAATTTTATTTCCCCCTGTTCTCCCCTTACTGACCACAGCAGGGGGATCTTAGTTTTGAATCAGCCATGAATCCAGCTCACCTGATTCATCAGTGAGCTCCACCATCACTGGCGTCTGACAGGGTGGCGCTGCATACTCTTCCTTTAATGTCACTATTTTCAACCTGTTAATTAGAGTGTTTAAACCTGAAGTCGACTACGTCCACAACAAGTCAATACAGCTGTAAATGTGGCCAATTATCAATCTATTACCAATCAATAACAACAGATAACTTCTATTTTATGAATGCTTTAAATCAACCACTCACCCAGAGGATCTCCAATCCCAGGAAATTCCTTCTCCTCCTTTAATGAGTCTGTCCTCCTTCCATGCCCTGGTAACTGGTCCATCCAGAGCCATATGATCTCAAATATACATGCAACAAGCCAAACCACACCTTGGTCACACCAACCCTTTTCCGCCCCGAAGATATCCAATGCCATCCTAGTATGGACTGTCAAAAGTGGCTTTAACGCTGACTGTTCTGACAATCCATTTTATAACGTTTCCTGGTCAGATTTGCCAATCTCTGCACCAGGGTTTTAAACGTTTCGCCATTTTCATTAGTTGCTATTTTTATTTAGTTTCGACTCCAGATTTTTCAATTTTTACCAGTTGTAATTACTTTTTACCAATTCTTTGCTAGTTTAGTCTAGTTTTTATTTTCTGAAAATCCTTAGTTTCAGTTTAGTTTTAGTTGTGTTTTGCAAAAATTAAATGTAACAAAATCTCAGTTCCATCATATCAATCATGCTCTTCTGGTTATCCTTGGGTGTTGAGACTAATAACTATTAACTCTTGCCGCACCGAGTGTTCCTAATTTTGGTTGAAGTGAATTGATAACCTTTTGAAGGCGATTGTTTCACACCTTTATTTAGATGTCCCAGTCCTGTTATCTCGGGATACATCACGCTGCCTTATCTGGGGTTAGCTGTTTTCGGGGGATGCGGGTTGAGTGGGGGAGCTCTTCAAGGAGGGGGAGTGTGCTCCCCCTGATGAGGTCTTCTAGGTAAACTAGGTTAACCTTCTTGTGTGAGCTTTTCAAGTGCACTTCGAGGTTTGTGGGATTTTTAGTTTTATAAATGTCCCTCATAACCCCCTGATGGCCCAGTAATTCATTTTTGCGCACTGTAGTACACATTTAGTTTTTGCTTGTAGCTCTCATACTCTACTTGCCACTCCTCTAAGTCCTGATGTTTCTTAGAGAGGACAACAGTACCTTTAAAATTATATCACATGTGTGGGGGTGTGGCCTTGCCAATTGTTTTGCCCACCTTTTCAAAATGGCTGGCGTGCCCACAAGCACATTTTATGGAAGAAAGAAAGGTAAGCTTGATTTTTACATTTAAAATGTTTTGTTAAACTCAGATTTTTATTTTATTCAAAAAATAAACATCTAGTAAATGATTTGAGGGGTCTTTAAGAATTAGGCTTATTTAGTTTCACAGAGAACATAACTAATTTATTAATGTGTGCTCTACACATTGGGACTTTGTACTTATATTTCACTGTTTCCTAGTAGACAACTTTTGACAAAGGCGGAGAAAATTCTTAACAGAGTTATTAAGGGAGATTCAAACATAGATTTTTCAGAGGATGAGAGTCATGTGAGCCAGGTAGGAGAGGGTGAGAACCCGGTAGGAGCCACACAAAGATTATCGAGATGCAGTGGCAGATGTAATAGAGAAAAACACAGGGCCACCTAAAATCTGTCATCCTATCTGGTGCAAAACCAACATGTAGGAGAATCTAGAATTTTTTGATTTTGAGTTAAAAATAAAATATGGGTAAAATGCAGAAATCTTTTCCAGTAAAGTAAAAAAAAATAAGAGTCGTAATTATAGTTGAATCCATGACACCTAATTGTTTCTACAAGATCACGTCGTTGCTAAAAGTTATCAGTGATCTCAATGTGTGAAAAGAACTCACAGTATCTGGAATTCAGGCTCCTCTTGGCTGAAAAACCTGGGACAAACATGTGAACAAGACCTGAATAGTACCAGTAATGGAGACTTCTCTCCAAAGATCAATAAAAGGAAGCCCCAATCTGATGAGAGTCTAGCAAAATATGGTTCACTCCACTTGCCTGAAATGGTTAACAGTCCAAGGCATTTCAGTTGTAGAATGGTTGCAACAGTAAAACATATGTGAGATGTGGGAAGTGCCAAATGTTCCTTTGTGTCTCCAAATAAAAAATAAAAAATCACAGTACTTCCTCAGATATCATAAATGAATTGACTTTTGCGAAATAGAAAGCCCAGTGCAATCACTTGTTCCTGAACCAATGGCTTACAGCTAGTGAAGTGTCAGTGACTTCTAAGTTGATCCCTGATCTACAGTTTTATGATATTGTTATATAAATCAGTTTTAATATCCTGCTTACAAAAATTTCAGTGGAACGTGTAATCTTCTTAAATAGCTCTTGAACGTTGTTTGTTTCACCTTCGTGATCAACGAACTCCCCTTGTGCACTGTGGTGCACATGTTGTAAAATTTAAATAAAATTAGTTAAAAACAATTTTGTTTTTGTAATGTGTTTATTTTACCGTCCCAACACTTGATTTATCTTAAAAAGAAAAAAGAAAAAAGAAAAAGAAAAAATGAAAATACTTATCAATGCAACTAAACAGATTTTGCTATACATCCAATTAATTTTAGTTAATTTTGTGAACATTCATTACAGTATTAGTTAGTTTTCCTTTTTGTTTTGATTTTATTTCCGTTAACGCAAATTTTTTCCACTTCTAGTTTTCGTTATTTCATTTGTTGTCTTTAATAATAATAACCTTGCTCTGCACACTGGAATAAACATAATCAGTATGATCAACATTTTGCTGCGTATCAATTCACCTTTTTGATTCAAATGCTCCAGCCTTATGTGGTTTGTGACATGTGTTGATCTAAACCTCCACTCTGTCTCTAAATGTTTGAAGAATTTTTTAAGTTCAGGGTCAAATTTTGAGAATTTGACCATAAGTGAAAGTTATGGCGTTATCACCCCCTTTGGGGATTACCTTTTTCCAGTTTTGATGATATTCCTCCCCATTCTCTATTTTTTGCAAGTACCCCTCTTCGGTGGCGAGAAACTGTTGGTGTGATCAAGCGGGTGCTGTAAAAACAAAAGCTCAGGACAGAACAGTCACCAGTCATGTACTTCATTCAAAATTAACATATATCAAACTTCATATTGATCCTCTGAGTGTAATGGTACATTTTAATTTGCACTTCTCAAAACTAAAAACAATATTTTCTTTATTTTACCCTTGTTCTTGTGCAGCACCACCCCTCAGCACATGCCCCTGTTATTTTATCTTACTTTTAAATTGTTGACTACTTCAAGAAAGCACCCAAAAGACGGGGACCAGTGTTTATCATTACATATCTCCATTTTGAGTGTGGCTGTCTATCATTCCCCTGTTATTCATAGACCTCGGTGGAGGGTTTTTTTTTGTTTTTTTTACCTCTAAAAAATTAATTGACTTTTTACAGTGACCCACTATGGTTAATAATAACATGTTCAGTCATGAGTGGAATCAAACCTTTTCTTCACTTTAGCATTTAACATTCCCAACCATATAATATGATCCATTAATTAAAACACAGCTACTAAAACACAATTTTCTTAATGCAAACATCAGTAACTCAAAATTAGCAACCAAAGGGTTCAGTCTGCAGTTCACACTGCTGTGAAGCTACAGCCTCCCCCTTTAGTCTCTGTCATTCTTCTGTTCTTGCAAACAAAACAAAGCAAGACAAAACATCCACCCTTCTTTTACAGGCTGGGTGAATTGTCTGTGGACATTCAATAATCCTAAAGTCGGCACCGTTTTTGTCTCAGTATCAAGTCAGTTAAAACTTTTAGTCATCAGTCCATCACAGTCCAGACACATGCATACACCCACACACATTCATACCAGAAGTTGCTGATAATGGAGTCTCACGCGCAACCTATTCGAGGCTCCATCACCAGCAAGATGACGTCATCATTTTAAAGGAAACAGTTCCTTGTTTGTTTTTCCTTCTTTGGACTGGATTGACTCGCTGCAATCCTTTTAGGCTTCAGGATCAGTGTCCCATATAAGTGAATTTCTCCCAAGCCCATTATAATCATGGAGAAAAATACTTTGCGACTGTTTTCAATAAGAATATTTTATAACACTTTAAAATTCACTCTCTCAGGCCTGGACTAAAGAGCTGATTTGTTAAATCAGGAACTCACAAAATACCAAAATATCACCACCGGTGGATCATACCTCTCTGATGTTCTTATCTCAGTGCACTGTAACAAAAGAAAAAACAAACGTAAACAATAAAACACTCATATAATAACAGATACTGGGGCCCTTTGCAAACATGTCCAAAGTTCAAACCATCTTTCTCTCTCTTATAGAAAGAGAACAATCCAAACCTCACTGATAGAATCAACCTAGTGTCAAACAAAACCCAAAAATCAACCAAAACTTCACACACTATATTGTGTAGGCATACAGGCACCATAACTCCTTTTTTTTCACTGACAAATACATGTTGGATCAACTTAATTCAATAGTAGACACTGGTTGCACACAAATGTTTTGCTTTGGCAGAAACTTAAACAACTGAGTCAAATCAACACAACCTTTTCATATTCTCTCCGAAATAAAACTCACACCATTCACTCATCATTTTCACTCTGTACCACTGCTCCTTATCAGGCTGTGTGAAGCACAGTACACAATTCAGTGGAGGCCTTAAGCCATAAACAGACATCACGCACAGACATTGTTTTCACAACCAAACTACTTTAGACCTTGTCCCCTAAATCTACACAGATGCCCTCTGTGTGGCATGAAATGCATTTAACCAATAAACAATCAATGAGTTCTTATAGTTGTAACCGACTCCATATTCGGATGTTTGTGTGCAGCATTTGTTAGTAAAGCATTCTTCATTGCATCAGCGTGTGTGTGTATCACTCTTTATTGCACAAGCTTGTAGATGTGTGTGTGTGTGGATCACTTCTCAGTGAATTGAATCAACATTTCGATTTTTTTTTTTTTTTTTGCACGTGTGTGTGTCATTTCTCACTCAATCAACGAGTGTATATGTTCATATGTGTGTTTCTCTTCATTCTGAGTCAATGCATGTAGATGTGTATGTTTGTGTGGGTGTTTGTGTTCATCACTTTCCTGTTCTGGTGTTCTGGGTAAACCACGGCCTGAAGCGTGCCCTGGGGTCCTGCCCTCCTCCTTTTCAGTCCGTTTGCATCCGTTGGTGCTGCTGCTCAAAGTTCTGTCCATACTGGTTCTGGCCCCAATTGAGGCAGGTCTTTTTCTCCAGTATCCTGCATCTTCTCCTTATTCCACTCCTCCTTAGCTTGACCCTTTTTCTTCTGTAGCTCCTTCAGGGTTTTAATACGCAGCTCAATCGTCTGGATGTCAGTGTCAAGCTCCAGTCTACGCTGCTGCTCCAGCTCTTCCTCTGTTTCTCCCAGCCAAGTCAAGACTTTGTTCAGGTCAAAGTTCAGCTGCTGTCACTGCTGCTTGTTCTGCTTTGTTCTCATCTCCTTGTTGAGGTCCTGAGCCTGATTTCAAGTCGTGTGTCTGGGACTCCAAGTCTGATGGGTTCGATAATCAGCCAGCTCCTCCTGAGCCATGCTCAGTTTTCTGCTCTGATGCCTTGAGCTCTTACTGAGGGGCAGAAACCTCACAATCTTTTCCGTCCACTTCAGATTGAAGTCCATCGATGTTTTCCTTGCTTTGCTCCACGGCCTTTTGCGGCTTTGCTGTTCGGCTCTTCTCAGAGGTCAGCTCCTGGCCGAGCCCCGACACCTGTGCCTTCAGCTCATTTTCTCCTGGTGTTTTGTCCATTCTGAGGTGCCTCCTGACCTCAGTTACTCCTCCTGTCTCTGGCACGCCCTTTTTGCTGCCCGATGGTCATTGTTGGTCCGTCACTATCCTGCACAGTTTTAATGCAGAGTGGTTAAGGTCAGCATTGTTTTGCTCGGCCTCTCTTTTCATCTGGGCTTAATGGGCGTCTCGTCACAGCTCTGTCAGCTGAAGCTGTCTTTTTCCATATGGCAAGAGTGTGAAGAGTGTGTGAGAGGGGTGTGTCCGATCAGGCACAATGCTGATGGCTTTGCGAGTGCCTCGTTTTCCAAATCCAGATGTTTATTTGTCACATACACAGCAACAGAGAGAACAGTCTGTTGTTGGAATGGCTGAGGTCCTTCACGATCTTCCTGGCCTTGGTCCAGCACCACCTGCTGTAGATTGAGTGCAGGTCAGGGTGCTCGGAGCGGATGGTGCGCTCAGCTGATTGCACAACCCTCTGTAGAGCTTGTCTGTCCGGCATGGTGCTGTTCCCGAACCAGACAGTGATACAGCTGCTCAGGATGCTCTCGATAGTTCCTCTATATAAGGTGGTCAGAATCGGTGGTGGGAGCCAGGCCTTTCTCAGTCTTCTCAGAAAGAAGAGACGCTGACGGAAATCTCCTCGTGTAGTGAAACGGGCCTTGGATTTAACGCTCTCCGTCTCTGCTGCATGAGATCGTTTTCCTGCAGCACTGTTGACATTTTCAAGTTGTTGTTGTGGGTCCAGCTGCTTTAGCATTTAGTCAGGGTCACATCAAAGATGGTAAAGGAGAGAGCAACGATGGTAGAGGGGAGAGCAGGAGTCCAGGGTCCGCCTCGGCTTCCCGGGCCGACAAAGCAGCCTGTAATCAAGCATAAAGAGAAAAAACAAAACAAACACAAAACAAAAACAAACGAACAGGAAAATGATGTTATTTTGGCTGCGTTATTCAGAGAGGGGAGAAACAATGGGACCAGGCCCTGTGTCAGCCTTCTCTCCCCCTTTTTTTGTTTTTTCTCTCCATATAATCCACTCATGACCCGCCAAGCTGACAGGACAACACAGGTACATGTTAAAATTCTTAAGATCATGTTTAAAAGCACAAAAATTGGAATTTTCTTTCATTTAGTAATCACTTGTATTAATCAATCAGCAGAAAACATGTCACAATTTGACTTTTATTAACCACTAAATTTGTCGTGTCTTTTTTTTTTTTTTTTTTTGAAGTTAAGTTGTTGTCCTGCAACCCAGAGAATTTATTTGTTAGTAGTGGATAAACTTTATTATTTAACGGCAGGTATATGTTAAGTTTCACTGCTTTACTTGCTGGAAAATCTTCACGTGTTCATGGGTGTAAGCTGTTTCTTCATTGCGTGTATGTGCGTTTGTAAATGGGCTAATTTAACGTTTTTTCTCAAACGAGGCATTTCTCTAACATGTGCCTCTCTCTCACATTTCTCTGCTTGTGTGGTTTTGTTTCACCTTTTTGTTGTGATGCTCCGGACGCCTTCCCAACCTCCACAAGTCTGTTGGCCCCAATTTTATGTGTTAAAACTTCTCTTAATTTCTCCTTTAATTCTCTGCTAGCTGCTGTCTTTTCCACAGCTGTTGATTCTTGCTGAGTTTGGTTTCCATTACTATAATTTTGCTTCGGCCGCTGTGCTTGTGGGGGCAGTTGGTCCAGGCCCGTAGCCACCTGTATCAACACACTGAGAAATTTATTTAATATCATTTTCATCACTGTTAAATAGACCAGCAGGCAAGACGCCCACCTTTGCACTGCAGACTACATGACAGTCTCCCAACACACTCCTCTCTGAGTTTCAGCTTTAAAACCCAACATCATTCACACCCTAGTCACTCAAAACCTTATTTGTAATATTATAATCAGCAAAATCAGCGTTTTAATTACAGGCATGTATCATTGTTTGCAACTCATAATTATAAAGCTCAAAAACACGCTAAACAGCAACAAAAGTCCTCTGTGCGCGTCACAGCTCATTTGCATGTTCACACACAGTCTAAAAATAGCTCGCAGCGCTGCAGTGCGCTGTCGTCACACACAGGGTCACACAAAGCTCAGACAAAACTCTTTTATTTTATATTACAAAGACGTCTTATATTTACAATCACTGACAGGCCTGACAAGTTCAGCGCCTAACAAATTTCGACAAATTTAATATAACGGGTCTTACCGAAGAAAGTCTCACTTTTTTGTAATCAATCAACCAGTATCAGACTCTAACTGTATCTGGGCTAATCCCTAAAGTCCCTAACTCAATTGAACAGTATCCAAAAAAGCGCATAACACCGTATCTGACGGTGAAGTGGTGAAACCACTTAGTTGTTCTGGAGTGCCCCAGGCTCCACAGTAAACCAACTGACTATCCCTCAAAGAGGACGGGCATTGAGCGTCCCCAACCCCGGCAAGCGTTACCTCTGAGCAATGCGCTTCTTAGCGGACTCTAACCGCCGTTCTATAATAATTTATAACAATATGAAACAACAGTCAACACCCTAAAACAAGAGTCTGACTAAGGCAAGTGCCACCTAGAGGTCAATGGAGCCAACCCTCACTTATAATCACACAGGACCACACTTATAACCAATTTGGACTTTAACCAACAACATGACCAATTCCCTAACAAACTACTTGAGCCTTTATCTCAATGCCTTGGGACTCGAACCCAGCATTTCTTTCATTTCCTTGGGACTCTAACCCAGCATTTCATACTTTTTCAACTTCATTAAAGACTCTTAGCCGACTTTAACTGCATAACACACGCGGATCCTCATCACAATCAAAACAGACCCTCTACCAGTAATTTCAGTGAGTAGACTTTAATTTAGTCATATCCAATTTGGCACACTTTGGAAATAATTCAACAGGTAGTGCCTTACCTTTAGATAAGCCGGCTTATGCCCACTCACATCAGACCACTGGCTCGTGCCTGTCCGTTCGACAACCTCGGACCGTCCAAACTTTTAAATTCCACCCCAATACCACAGGACGAGCCACCAAAATGTTAAGGTTCAAAATATCGGGGATGGAAACAAGAGAAAAACCACAATAACAACACTGGTCCGGTCGGGTTGAGTCAAACGATGATTTTTAATGATCACACACGTGGGAGATGGACACTGATGCAGACAGCCTCAAAATCTCAAAATGGTGGAGCATTGCTCAAACTTTTATAGCCTCTGGTGCCTCCACCTTATCATACAAAGCATAAACATTCACATGCTCTCTCTCACACAGCGCCTGAGCTACGACCTTGGCTCCCCGTTTATCTGCTCCTGCTGAGATGGGGCAGAAAACTCTAGTATATTCTGTTCTCTTCTAATCAGACAAATAAGGCGATGACTTTCTGCAAACAGTATTTCTTATAACTCAGCAGTATAATGCATCATAAAACAATATCATTCATTCACAATAAATCAACAGTTTAATATAATGCACATCAGTTTAACTAATGCAATAGTTATCAGCTTCTTCTAATTCAGGAGAATAATGCAAACTAAAACTACATAATAATTCACAATCTTTAATTAGGGGTCTAACATGGCATAAAATAATATTAGAATCTAACAATATATTTATTGATATTTACTCTCCTTTATTCATACATCTGTGTGCTTGAGGTTTGGAAATATTTATTAAAATTATAAATAGCCTTTGAAATAATGTAAGACAAATGTTTGATAATACTTACAGTTTATGACAAAGATGATGATGATGATGATGATGATTATTATTATTATTCTTTTTTTTATTTGAATAATATTTAAATAAAATAAAGGTTTTTCACATTTAAAACAATTCTTGGACTTGTGTTCTCCTCATTTCCTCTTTAACCCTCAGTCAGCTCACATATGTGTAATGAAACTTACTGTCTGTCTGTTATTGGTCAGTTTAGTCTGTGTGTTAAAGGCCTTTTCATAAAAATCTTGTCAGATCTTGTTAAGTTGTTATTTCTGTGTAAAAGGAAGGAAGCAGAGAGAAGTTTTAAAACCTCTTTGTTTCCTTCACAGCTCTTTGGTATCTGCTGTGCTGCTGCTTCACTCTCTCTCTTTACAGAAAGTTGTAGAAGTTTTCAGACGTGTCACTGCTGGATGTGAGGATGGGAGCCACTTTGCTCTGTGAGCTGGGCCTATTCTGTGAGTACATCACTGACTTCTATTGTTTGATTCATACTGATCCATAAACATGTTTTAGTAAGAAGAACAGAGTATCAGTCATTTGTACCATTGCAGGTCATGTGATCAGAGGACTCTCATGTTTGTTACCAACGTGGTTGTTTGTAGACTGGATTAGATTTTAGTGCACTGACTCAGATCAGAGTGGAGCTGCTTTAGTTTATCTAAGAAAGGTTTGTTTCTCCATCAGTGATAATTTGATGCTTTTGACATCCTAATATAAAATGTAATCAATCATAGTAGACACTGATTAAATGGTAAAAAAAAAAAAATGGCCTGTATTTATATAGCGCTTTACTAGTCCCTAAGGACCCCAAAGCGCTTTACATATCCAGTCATCCACCCATTCACGCACACATTCACACACTGGTGATGGCAAGCTACATTGTAGCCACAGCCACCCTGGGGCGCACTGACAGAGGCGAGGCTGCCGGACACTGGCGCCACCGGGCCCTCTGACCACCACCAGTAGGCAACGGGTGAAGTGTCTTGCCCAAGGACACAACGACCAAGACTGTCGAAGCCGGGGCTCGAACCGGCAACCTTCCGATTACAAGGCGAACTCCCAACTCTTGAGCCACGATCGCCCCATTAAACATATAACGGCAGTGATTAAAGCCAGTGCTAGATTTAAACAGCCTTTTAACATGTTACATTTCAAATCTAACATCAACAAAACACTCACATGATTTGAGTGTCTTTAGTTTGATAATGTCTGAAGTTTCTGTCTTTATTGTAGTGCTCTGTACGCTCGTCTGCAGTGGACACGCTCAAGGTGACTGAACAGTTTTCACTTTTTCTATTTCTTCCTTTTTATTTAGCAAAGATTATTCTCAACCTGTATGACTCTACATAAATAAAGTATTAATAATCAATCAACATTCTGCCTTGAGCATAAAGTGTTTCAGATTGTCTGTTGTCTGATTGTCTGTTTGTGTTGGATTCTAGGTGCTGTGCTAACTATTGAACCCAGCTCGTCCAGTTATTTCATTGGAGAGTTTGTTACCTTCAAGTGTGACATGAATGAAGGAGAAGACACTGACTGGTATTACACAATCAAGAAGGATGGTCGAGAGTATGCCCCCAACAGGGAGAACAAAGACTGCACATTAGAAATTATCTCAACAGGCCACAGTGGTGAATATCAGTGCTCTGGTAGCAGGAAGGAGTCACATTATATAAAGAACAGTAATACTGTCTTTATAACTGTATTAGGTAAGTCCTCAGTGATTAATGCTGTGATGATTCCTGATAAAATACTCATCTGAATTATAAAAAAATATGTGTTTAATAAATGTTTCATTGAAAGTATTGTATTTCTTATGTGTTGGAACTTTAACAAAGATCCTTGCATTTTACCTAACTTTGTTCACAGTACACACTGCAACCAAAATACTCAGACAATATGTCATTACAGCATGTACATGTTTTACTGTATAACAAGAATAACTGTGGATGAAACTTAATTTAAATAATGAAAAAAAAGAAACATCAAAAGATCCATATAATTTAAGGTGACGATGTTTCTGTTGTCTAAATGTGTGTGTGTGTGTGTGTGTGTGTGTGTGTGTGTGTGTTTCCTTGAACTGCATTAGTTTACATTCAGTGTGACTTCTTCAGGCCTGAGATTGAACAAACATTCATACTGTGCTTATTTAGAGATCTACAACCTGAATTACTGCAGCTCTGTCACCATGTTGAGACAGAAATCAGAAAAATGTAAAGTGACTTAAACTGTAGGAAAAAAAAATATATAATGAAGACATTTGTAGATTTTATTGGGGGGGGGGGGGGGGTGATTTAAAAAAATGATTTTTTTTAACCTTTTATACATTTATATTGTATCAGGTGTGCATTTTGTTCTCTTCTTTTTCATAACAGCAGATAGACCCAGGGCCACACTGACAGCAGGAACAACAATCATACCAGTAGGGGGCAGTGTGACTCTGACCTGCTCTGTGCAGAGCTCTGATGGATGGAAATATGAGTGGTTCAGACGAACCCAAACAACCTCTGAAGGTAAAATCAGAGATCAACAAAACAGAGATATCAGAGTATCTCAAGGAGGAATCTACAGCTGCAGAGGAACAAGAGGAAACCCAGTTTACTACACTGATAGAAGTGATGATGTCACCATTGAGAAAACCTGTGAGTTCAGTCATTTAGTTTGAAATATACATTCACTCATGATTATCAAACATACAATGTGAAGTTTTCTGTGTTGATTTCATGTTTGTTGTGTGATCTCCATTTGACAAATGTCATAATGGTCAGCACAGGATGAATTCAATGGTCTACAAAGCATGTTACATTGTTAGTCAGACAAAGAGCTGCAGCTGATAGTAGCCTCATTGTAGACAGTTTGTCACCACTTTGTGTCACGAACTTTCAGCTGGTATAGAGACGCCAATGCTGACCTGCTGCTCCATCACCTGAGGACAATAATGACACAAACAGGATAAAATATAGTTCTTCAAACTCCCTCAACAAATGAAAGCAAATATGAAACTTCTTTAAAAAAATATAAAAGTAATTCAATCATCTCATCAAATACTGGCGTAGATTAAAATTAATCTGAAGCACACACACACGAGTGGGTTTGATAGAAAGGTTTTTGATTTTATTTCTATTGAACTCATTGATTTGCATGTTAACCTCAAAGTGATTTTATGAAAGCAAATCAAACTCATTCCAACTTCTTCCTGAAAAAGTCTCATTTGTACAGAAAACGACTTTGTGGAGAAAAGTGTGTTTATGTTCATTCTTTAAAAATAAGTTTCTGTCTGTGATTCAGCTGTTTTACACTCACTTTATTTGAAAACAAAACAAAACAAACAAACAAACAAACAAACACAGGTAAACAACAGAAGCTCAGATGTCCCAGTTTTACTGCTGGGCTCAGATCACTAACAGTTAACAGTTCACCCATCTCTGCATAATTAAAAGAATTAAAACAAATAATGTGTTATAATTTTAAAAATTGTACAAATACATGAAAGTGATGAACATC
Source organism: Aulonocara stuartgranti (assembly GCF_965226115.1). NCBI lineage: Eukaryota > Metazoa > Chordata > Actinopteri > Cichliformes > Cichlidae > Aulonocara > Aulonocara stuartgranti. Next base: position 43,209,800 of record NC_138941.1, read on the forward strand.
AGCTTAACATTTTGTTTTGCTGTTGTAGTAGCTGTGTACAACATTTAAAATGAAATGTTAAATGATAGAAAATAACTTCCAGTCAGCTTTTGTGTGTGAACTTGATTTTTTCAAATAACTTTTTAATAATATTTGTAGTAAGACGACTTTAAAAACACACACATACTTCTCTTTCAAACACTCTCCTCCCACTCTGACAGAAAGTAAAGAAGTTGTTCACGGCACTGTAACTATTAAAACAGTAATGAAAAGAAAACAGAGATGAGGCATTCAAACTATTTTTGATTTGAAAAAAAAAAAAAAAAACTTTTCTAGGCAGTCGAAGTCTCACATGCAGAAAAATTACACGTTGTTTTCTAAATTGGTCGATGTTTAACACATAATCAGTGCTGTAAGAAATTTCTTCCTTAGACAACCAACAATTTAAAGATTAACTTTTTCTGTATCTTATACAGCAAGTAAACCCAGAGCCACACTGACAGCACACAGTTCAGTCATACCAGCAGGGGGCAGTGTGACACTGAGCTGCTCTGTGGAGGGCTCTGCTGGCTGGAAGTTTGACTGGTTCAGACGTGATTCAGAGTTTTCTGGAGCTCAGAAAATAGGAGCTGGAACATCAGAGCACACGATCAGTATTTCAGAAGGAGGCATCTATTACTGCAGAGGAGGGAGAGGAGATCCAGTTTTCTCCACAGAGGACAGTGCTGCAGTTACAATTCAGAAACAAGGTGAGGGTGAAATTTTGTTGTGAAATACAACTGAAATTTATAAATGAATTAAAGTAACACTATAACTATGATTTTTGTTATTTGTTTTGTGGTTCTTCTTGATATATTTATTTAAATTTTTATATTTGTTTGTTGAACAGTTTGGGCTGCTGTGAATCTGCAGCACAGCTGGTCTCAGATATTCACTGGTGAGACAATCACTCTCAGATGTGAGATTCAGGGAGGTGAAGGAAAGGTGTGGAAATATGAATGGACAGCACCCAACACAAACAGCCCTCCAACATCCAGTGAATACAGGATCAGCAGAGTTTCAGTGTCCCACAGTGGAGACTATAGATGTCGGGGTAGCAGTGACTATCTCTTAACAGGATGGAGTGATGCCTTCAGACTGACAGTTTCATGTGAGTTGGACCATGATTCATGCTGACATTTCATGTTTTCATGTTTACATCTGTCTTAATAGGAAAACTCCAACAATGATCCAGCTGTCTGCAGGCAGCTCAGGACAACAGTTTTTCTCACTGTGCAAACAGAAAGGAGAGACACCATGGAGGCTCTTAAAATATCAGCAGTTTAAAGAGGAATGTACAGAGATGACAGTTTGATAAGAGAATGATAAATCAGTGAAATCTTTAGTTTGTTAGACAGTCTAATGTGTCACATGCAGGTAGGGATGGGAATGGATAAGAATTTATTGATTCTCATTGGCTCCACTTTGAGAGTCGCCACCATCTCTAAGCAGAATATCAAAGACATTCATGCAGATTAGAGGCTGTGAGGTCAAATGTTTGTGCATGTTGGAGGTATTTCCCCTCTTTGTTGTGATCAGTGTTGGGATCATTACTCAAAAAAAGTAAAGCAAAAAAGCTCTTACACAAAAGCAGCACAAAAAGACCTTAAATCAGTTGTCATGGTGATTCTACAGTAGAAACATGAACAGGTAGAAACGGAGCTGCAGCCTGACTGCTCATCAGTTTGTTACCTGTTGAATTTCAGCAGCAGCTTTACTGTAAATCACAACTCATTTCTCACAGTGCTGGTCTGGGGTCAGCATTCACTCAGCTTTAACGTCACTCTGGGTTCTTGGCTAGCTTAGCGTTAGCATGCTGTGCTTTAAAGAGCCAAAGTTGTGTTAACAGGTGATTATTTGAATGCAGTTGTTTCTGTCCTAGAACAGTTTCCACTTTACCATCACTCTCATCCTGTATGCTGTAATCCGGCTCTCTACTCCCATCCCTACATGCAGGATTACTAATTACTGTTTGTGTTTGTAGATAAATTAATCAGTGAATGGTTAAAGTGTGATCAGTACTGTAGCAAGTTTATTCTTCATGATGTTTTAATGTTTTACTTATTTTGTTTCTTCAACAGCAAGTAAACCCAGAGCCACACTGACAGCACAAAGTTCAGTCATACCAGCAGGGGGCAGTGTGACACTGAGCTGCTCTGTGGAGGGCTCTGCTGGCTGGAAGTTTGACTGGTTCAGACGTGATTCAGTCTCTTCTAAAGCTCAGCTCATGAGAGGAAATGAAGCAAACAGAGTTATTAGTGTCTCACAAGGAGGTCTGTACCACTGCAGAGGAGGGAGAGGAGATCCAGTTTACTACACAGAGGACAGCAGTGACGTCACAGTTAGAGAAACTCGTGAGTTTAATTATTTTATTTCTACCATACTAAGAGGTCATTATGTAATGTGTGCTAACAACTTTATCTAATAGCTGTGAGTTTATTAACCCTTAGATGAGTTTTCTGCTCATTAAGATTACTTGGAGAGGTGGGAAAATAGAAACATTTATTCAACTTTGTTTTTGATTTAAGTCCAAAATTGTGAGATTAAGGACTCACCCTGACAGAGAATGTGCTCTCCAAAAAACATCAACAAAACAATTCAGACCTTTAAAAAATGTGTTTTAGCTACAAAACTTCAAATTGAGGAGAAAAATGAGATCTTGCAGTGAAAAGTTTCAGATTTTGTTTTAATAACAAACAACAAAACAATTGTTTCTTTGTTACAGTGTTGATGTAAACACCAGCCATACCTGCAGGTGTAAACATGAGACTGTGCTATAACAATGTAAACACTGTATATGAGAGCTGTGTTGGATCTGATTGTTCAGTGTTCAGCATGGTGATGGCTGAGGGATCAAAGCTGTTCCTTAGTTTGTTAGTTCTTGTCTTTATGGCTCTGAAATGTCTGCCTGAAGGTAGACGTTCACACAGTGCATGACCTGGGTGAGATGGATCCTGAAGGATTTTCTTCGTGTTCCTGAGACTGCGGGAGCTGTGCAGTTCTTCAAGTGAGGGCAAAGGATGGCCGACTATCCTCTGGGTGACCTGTATAACCCTGTGGAGCTATTTCCTCTGTGCTACTGTGCAGCTGTGCTATACAGTTCTTCATGTAGCACAGTATGCTATCAAAAACCAGCTACAGGTCAGGGTGTTTGAAAATATCTCAGTGCATCCTGATGAAACAGTCCTGCCTGTGGCCTGGTTTTGACTGTCTTTGTGCTGATTGTAGCAATTTTACTAAGTGGGATGTGGCCGTGATGAAAACAGTTATCAGTGGTCAGACTGGCCCGAGGTGTGGTTTAACCCTGTAGCCTGTTTGAGGTTGATTTTTTTCACTCACGTTACTCTCATGTTTTAAACAGCTGAATTTTTATGTTTCTATTTGTGTCTAACTGGATATTTGTCTGTGAACAGTTCCCAGTAAGCCCACTGTGACCCTGCAGCCATCCTGGACTCAGATATACAGCGGTGAGACAGTCACTGTCAGATGTGAGATTCAGGGAGGTGAAGGAGCTCAGTGGACGTATGAATGGAGAGCAGCCAAGTTAAACACACCTCCAACATCCAATGAATACAGAATCATCAGAGCTACTGAGTCTGACAGTGGAGGATACAGCTGCCGGGGCAGAAGGGACTATTTCTTCTCAGAGTGGAGTGATATCATCACACTGACTGTATCATGTAAGATCTTTCATCCAGAGTATCTAAATAAGGAAAAAGCACTTCTTCTTTCTTACAGCTTTATAACTGTCTTTCATGTTGGTCAGTAAAATGTTTAATAATGGATTGGATTCATATAGCGCTTTTCTAGGCACCCAAAGCGCTTTACAAAACCACTATTCATTCACTCTCACATTCATACACTGGTGGAGGCAGCTACAGTTGTAGCCACAGCTGCCCTGGGGCAGACTGACAGAAGCGAGGCTGCCATATCGCGCCATCGGCCCCTCTGGCCAACACCAGTAGGCAAGTAGGGTAAAGTGTCTTGCCCAAGGACACAACGACCAGGACAGAGAGCCCAGGGATCGAACCGGCGACCTTCCGGTTACAGATGCGATTCCCAACCCCCTGAGCCACGGTCGCCGTTTAGTTTTTATTCCAACAACAAAAACCTGAACAGCAGCTTTTTATTCACAGTGAAGAGAACAAAACATATGAGAGTAACTTCTCTGCTGTGCAGCTCTAATACATGAAAGATGAAATGCAGAACAAATGCTGAATCTGTCTCAGCTGCTCCACCACATCCACTAAGAAACATTAAATCCACTGATTGTTCCTCATGTGTGTTTTTAACTTAGAAATGCAGCAAATTAAATATGAAAGATTAGTGTTGTGTTTGTGTGATAGTTGTACAGTTTGTTGTAGCTTCACCATTAAAGTTATGTGATATTTATTATTGACATATTTCCACCAAGTTATTTCAACTGGTTTGATTCAGTCATTGACTTTTGTTCTTTTTCTAAACTGAACTGCAGATAAACCAAAGGCCAAACTGAGAGCTGATAACACAGCTGTTCCAGTAGGGGGCAGTGTGACCCTGACCTGCTCTGTGAACCCATCATCATCATCTGGATGGAAATACTACTGGTACAGAGATGAGAAATCCTCTGAAGCCCTGACCACACAAGATGCAGTTTTCCACTCAAATGGACAAATCAGTGTCTCACAGGAAGGACTCTACAGGTGCAGAGGAGGAAGAGGAAACCCAGTTTACTACACAGAGGACAGCCAGTCAGTCAGGATTGGGAAAACTGGTCAGTTTAACATGAAGTCAGATAAATTCCTGATTAAGGAGGAAGATGAAGAACAAAAGGCATTAACATTTTTGACATTCATGTGTTTTTATTGTACTTTCTTGAACATTAACAGTCTCAAACAGGCCTGTTGTGACTCTGTATCCAAACTGGTCTGAGATATACAGAGGAGAGACGATCACTGTCAGATGTGAGATCCATGGAGGAGACACTGAGTGGGATTATGAGTGGGAAACAAACAGCAGGATAAAAGCTCCAAATCAAAATGAACACAGGATTAGATCTGCTTCATCATCCAACAGTGGAAACTATCGCTGTAAGAGCAGAATGAAAAGTTCACAGCATGAAACAACAGAGTGGAGTGATTCAGTCACACTGACAGTTTCTGACAGTAAGTAGAGTCATAGTTCATTTAACCTGGAAATAGAAACAGTTTGTAAAAATGTGTTTTTATTAGTACATGTTGAGATATTTGACATGTTTAGATAGTCTCACTCTTAATGTTCATCATAAATATTTGTGAGTCAACATTTTAGTGACATTGAATTCAGAGTTAAGAGACGAAAGATTGAGAGAAAATCTTTGTTGAACAGATGAACCCCGTCCTGTCCTCACTGTGTCTCCATCATGGCTGAGTCCTGGAGCCTCAGTAACTCTGAACTGTGAGGTTGAACATCCGTCTGCAGGATGGAGCTTCTACTGGTATAAAGCTGTTCCTGATCTATCAGAGAAATCCTCCAGTTATGAGCTGCTACCTGATGGCAGTGGGACTGCACAGGACTCCTACATCATTCATGGACAGACACACACAGCAGGATATGTGTGCAGAGCTGGAAGAGGAGACCCAGAGTATCACACTGATCACAGTCAACCAAAGTTTGTCTGGTCTGCAGGTCAGTTTGAGGATTTATAATCTTCATGTTGATGATTTGAAAGTCTGTAAATCTGGCTGCATGACTATCAGGACTCCTGTGAACCACAAATAAGTCAAACGTAGATGTTCACTGTGATATTTTGAATCCTAACATCTGTGAGCTTTGTCTCTTCACTGCATGTTGTTTCCAGATGTTCATTCAGCAGCGTCTCTCACAGTGAGTCCTGACAGAGTGCAACACTTCACCTCTGACTCTGTCTCACTGACCTGTGAGGGAAACTTCACTGAGTGGAGAGTGAGGAAGTTCTCTGAGGACGGCCGACTCTCTGACTGTAGGAGAATGACTGGATCCACATGTGACATCAACACATCAAAGTCAGATACTGCAGTGTACTGGTGTGAGTCTGGATCAGGAGAGTTCAGCAGTGCAGTCAACATCACTGTACAGAGTATGTTATTATACATTTACTACTTGGATTTGGATGATTTAAACGTCACATGAACATTTGTCCCAGCTTTGCTGTATGTGTGTAATTTATCTGGAGAAATAGCGTTTTTTTAAATACACGAGATCAGATCTTCATGATGAAAAGCATTTGTACAATCTGTTCTTATTATTGTTTGTCAGCTTTTTCTCAAAGTGTGCAGCAGCTGATGTGACTGAAACAATTGTGTGTGGTTGTGTCACAGATGATGGTAATGGTCCTATCCTGGTGAGTCCTGTTCATCCTGTGACTGAGGGAGCTTCTGTTAGTCTGAGCTGCAGTTTGAGAACACAAAAAATACTTTCCAATGTGTTTTTCTATCACAATGACAAACTTCTTCAAAATGATCCCCGAGGGGAGCTGAAGATCTCTGCAGTGTCAAAGTCTGATGAAGGTTTCTACAAGTGTCAGTACTCAGGAAGAGAGTCAGCACAGAGCTGGATGTCAGTTAAAGGTGAGCAGGATCAAAATATGTGATGGATTTTTATGAGTTTGATGACTGAGAAGCAACATTAGATTTTCTGATTTAAGTCTCAAAGTCGCCTGGCTCAATTTTGTAAAATTATATATATAAATACATATAATTCATCAATGAATAATTATTGTTTCTTGTAACTGTGTCAGGAGCTGACAGCTCTTCGTCTCCTGTGTGGTTGATGGTTGGACTGGTTTGTGGAGTCTCTCTCATTATTATTCTCCTGCTCTTGTTGTATCGCTGCAGACAGTCCAAGTGTAAGAGCCTCTTCTTTTCATGCTGTATTACAGAGTTTATTTACTACACACACTTTAATTATTCACACATATACATATATTCTGATCGAACAATTTACATCACAAACATGTGTAATAACATTTGTCTCTTTCACAGGTTCCTGCTTCACCAGGTTGGTAAAATACTTTTTATTATTATTTTAAACAAACATCAGTTACTTTTGAGTTTATTGTGTTTATTTCCTGTTTCAGGTGGATCCAGTCTGAGAGTCACAGTCCGGGCTCCTCCACAAATCATGGAGTCAACCAGAATGAAACTCATGAATACAACTCTCTTCATCCTGGTCAGCACTTAAACCGATCTTTATTATCATTATTAATATTGACTTTTCATTCATCTCCATTAACAGGAACATTTCTTAGGTTCAGTTTGTGCTCAGCAGCTTTTCAAAGAACATTTATCAAAATCCAGTTGGACAAACATCCAAATAACCAACTGACTACATGCACAAAAGATCAGAAACAAACAGGATTTTACAACCTGATTGTATCTTTAACTCGACTGAAAGAATCCACAAATGTTATTGTTTCATATCAGAGCAACACAAACAGTAACACCATGATGGGTTCATGCTCTGAAAATATCTGACAGTCCTGGATTTGACTTAAACACAACTAATGAAATTGAATGTGATGTGTTCACAAACATTTTTACATTTCAGGTGCAGATGAACCGCGAGACGTCACATACTCTCTTATTAAACTTCAAAACCTTAGAAAGAAGAGTGAGTACACAAAACACACAGTGTAGAAAAAAGCCTGGGAAGTTTTTAAAGTGTTTAAAATTTTCATTAATCTGATCATCTTCACAGAGAAGCATCATAAAGCAGAGCAGAGTGCTGTTTACTCTGAGGTGAAGACAGGAGCTGCAGGTACAGTCACAACAGTCTCATTCAGTGTTTGTACTTGAATGTGTCATCACATCATTATATTGCAGGTAATTATAGGTCAACATGGAGTTTAGTTATTCACTTACTAATCAGTGTTTCAGCTTTACTGAATCACAGCATCCACAGATTCTGACCCAGACCTCAATCACAAAACACACACATGCAAAGCTGAAGTGTCACAGGCAACAAATGATTTTTACTTAGATTTCTTTCACTGTAGTTGTAAAAAGTTTAAAGTCCATATGTATCCAAAATCTTTGTATCATATCTGTGCTGAACAAATGTGTGCTGAGCTCTGACGTCTCTTTTAGAGGACAGTCTGATGTATGCTGAGGTCAAACAGCCCAAAAAAGAAAAAGCCAAGAAAAACAAAGGTGAGCAAAGTCTGCCATCATCTCCAAGGGACAATCCATCAGCTGATTAAAATCTGTCATACTCAATTATCTTTGCATTAGTGGACACACCCAGTTTCCTCCTGGTTAATGATATTATTGTTTTCAATGATCTTCTCTTCATTCACAGGAACATCAAGTCCTGCAGCTGATGCAGCAGTTTATTCTGAAGTCACATCAGGAAGCTCTCTCAGTAATTCTGCTGCCATGCAGGCTGATTTATTCTTCACATTATTAAATGTCTTCAGCTCATAATATCTTTACATGTTGGAAATCACTTTGTCTCTTTGTGCTTGTCTTACAGGTCAGTGAGGAGAGCTGTAGCAGCAAAGCCAAGAAGAAGCTTTTTATGAAGCCACTCTTGCTCCTCTGCTGCCCAAATATCAGACATGCTCAGCTTTATGTACAGTTACAATATTAAATCCTAATATCAGACATATTGCTCTCTTATAGCATAAATAAATGCAGGTGTATTCGTGCTCTTTATATTCAGTTTTTTATTAAAGATTTTGTAATAAACCTTGACTGTATCTAACATGTTCCAACAGCAGTGTGAAATATGTGATCTTTAGTATCTGACAGCACAACTTAAAGTCAGTGTTTGCAGTGTTTCACAAGTAAATACTGATATGGGCACCAACAAATACTTTAACTGTGTTTGTTTACATTATATAAATAAGAATTATATCATAGGCAGTGAATACATTTGAATGTATTTCATGTATATTTTTGTGTTTCTGATCATTTTTCGCATCTTTTAGTTAGAAGGTAGAAATAATTTTTTTTTACATTTGAACATTTTATCTTTGATTTTTGTTTCCTGTATGAGATTATTGACAGACTAACAAAACAAGCGGGTTGTAACTGCGTTATCATGCAAACCTGAAATAAGCAGATGTGAGTATTATTTGCAAAGCGGTCACTAACAGTTCAGAGCATGACAGCAGTCTGCATGTATCTGACACAGAGGACTGAAGTAGAACATTTACAGAGAGAAGCTCTCTGTGTGCTGCTGTCACAGGATGAAGTCAAAGGAAAAGATAATTTGTAGATGTGATAAATCTCATATGAAAGATGGAGACAGAACATCACAGAGTACTAAAGCTCTGCATCAATCATGGTCAGCACGACTCAGAGAAGTCGCAGTATTATAATTTTGCACTCCACTCCATTTACATCATTAACCCTTTACAGCCGATCGGAGCGGGCACGCTCTGTTTTGCGTAACTATTTTTAAATCCCAGTAGCACTGCAACCACGTAAGCTAGCGCAAAAATTTTTTTTGCATATGAAACCGGAGGAGTTGTACTTACATCTTATGCCATCAGCTTGTCCTAGGTCACGGTGTCCTTCCACATAAAGCTTTACAAAAACTGCATAAAAAGCGCTTGCAGCAACAAAAACATAATATTCCAGAAACACGCTTTGCCGATCCGATCAGCTGTTCATAACACTTCCTACGTTGGAATAGATGTCAGCGCGAACTTTTGCATTTCCGCCATTACCTGCCCGAAACCGGAAGTGACGTCATTTTCGCGGAAATGTAGTCTTTTTTACCATCAGGGCCTCAGGGCCTATACTGCTCTTTTTAAAAGTTATCTTTGACTTTATGACTTTCTGTGTCGTTTCTGGGATGCTTAGGACTCATATTGCACTGCTGGAAATAGTTTATTTTGATGCATATGCTGCTTTTTTGCAAATTTGCACTATAATATTTATTTTCGTTTTTCCTGCGGTATATAAAAATTGGTGTATTTCAAAAATAAAACTATGAAGACACTCAAAATAAATTTCCTGTGGTGGGAAACTATTTTGTGCAACTTTTTTGTATTTACAGTTTTGAGGGATAAGCCTCTTAAATTTCTCTAACTACAAATATATGTTAAAAAAGCAAAAACGATTTTTTTGTAGTTTCTTGCACTTTTTTGCAATTTATGTAATTACTATGCACTTAATGAATACATATTATTAAAATCTGGGCTATAATGGTTGTATTGATGTATAGCAACTTAAAATGCTCCCAAAAATGGCTCCACAGCATGTAAAAATATAATATAAGCTCTGGCGGACTTGGTTCTATGGTATGTCTTAAAGGGTTAACTGATCTCACAAGAATTTCAGAAACATCATACCTAAAACATTCATTTAAGCTTATCATTGTACTTACATTGTACAACAGGCACATTACTGCTCTACTAGCGCAGAGACACCTCCTACTTTCTAGCAAGTGATGAGGAGAAACAAAACAGCATCTAAACACTAGTGATGCCCCACTGGGTGCCAGTGTGGTCACCAACACTCCTCCTATAGATTAGTATTTATTTATACCTGCTCTGTGCTGTGCTGAAGGAAAAGACTTTCCAACACTTCTTTCATTTCAGCTGACTTCACCTGTGTGAAAACAGAGAAACATGCACGGCATTAAATCATACTCATTTGTGTTCCAGCACATGTGGATATTAAGGGAAATAAAATGTCAGACACTTTGGCAAAATAGACACTTAAACAAGACACGGTGGGCGTGGAGATGACACTATAAACTTGAAGTAAAAGCACTAAAATTATTAAATAAATGTCAGTAAAGGTGGGACACAGAGGCAGACAGAAGCAAAGTGGATCAAGTGAAGACAACAGGGGAAAAAGAAAGACAGAAACCTTATTTTATAGATTAAGAAAAAAGGCTTCATTAACTGTGACGTTTATAGGAAAGTGTAGGAGTCTTATTTACCATTTCAGCTGCGTAGGTGATAATAAAACACCTTCATATTGGTTTTCAGGCACTAATGAAGGAGAAACAGAAGAGGTGAACGGCCCAATATTGTTTTGACATGCAGCTCTTCACAGCTTAATGTTATTGTGTATTTTTATGTAATTTTTCTCAGCAATGATTCAGGTCATTAAAGATTTTTTTAATGCTGAAAGTGTTTTTATGTGTTTACCCTGAGTGTGTGATTATTGTGCTGCTGTTACAGCCCTCGTTCTGTTTTACTTCGCAGCACAGACATCATGTGTCTGGACACACAGTGTACAGTCAAAATCAACACCCTCAGTTAAAGATGTGAAAACATTTTGAGCTGTTAGGGACCTGTGCAGGTTGCTTTGGACTCATGTTTGTGTCTCTTAATTCATCTTTTGAAAGGTTTTACACGTTACGAATGTTTTATGTTTTTAATTTATTTAAAACTTTTAAAATGCTGAAATAAAACTCCAATAAATTCACACCAGTAAAGTGACTGTTTCATTCAAGCAGCAATATCAAACAATAATAACACATCAAACTGCAAATGTGACAATACAGATCAACATTTTATTCCTCCTGTGCAGCTACGATGCATCTGTATGTGTGTGTGTGTGTGTGTGTGTGTGTGTGTGTGTGTGTGTGTGTGTGTGTGTGTGTGAGATCCGTGGTCCTTGTCTATTCTGTCACAGGTTTATATTTATCTACTGGCTGACCTCATGGTTTGTGGCTGTATCACCATGAAAGGAGGAAATGCAGCCTGTGGTTTCAGCCTGAAGTCTTCAGTTTAGCAGTTGTGTAGTTTTATGTTATCAGCTCACAGCAGAGAGTTTTCAGACAAGGAATTCAGACAAAGAGCACAGTGGAAATTTCACTTTGATCTTTGTGTGCATGACACATGTTTATGTGACCTGCCTGTACTGAAATAATAGCAATAGTTATCAATGCTACATTAAAGTATGCATGGCAGTGTGTGAAAACAGACAAAAGTAGCATCATTGTGGTGATGACACAATAAAGAAAATAAAATCTTTGTGGGAAAATATGAAAAGTTTGTTTCTCACACTGGAAAGCAGCTGCCTTTCAGTCTCTGTATGGATGTGCTGTAAAAATGCATCTATGTGTGAATTAAATAAAAATAATTTCTATTTCTACCCTCAAAATCGTAACTTGTAACACATGATGGTTTTGTAACCAAACCTTTATGCTTCACTCATATTTATCTGTCTGCTGGACTCTGCAGTTACATTAAGCTGCTCCATCCAGGAGGAGTTTGGTCTGTGATGCAGAAGCTGAGCCTTTCAGTAAAATCAACATCATCATTCTTCATTAACAATGTAATAGATCTGTAAATCAAACCAAAGTTAAATTATTCAAAACTGATAACTGAAAACCAAAATTTGAGAAGGTTTAACAACAAGCTTACATTTCTGTATGTTTTTGTTCAGTTTTTGCACTTTAAGTACAAGAAAGGTACTTCAGTATTTTTTTTTCCAAAAACAGAGTTTCTTGGATATGTAAAGCAAAGTAAATAAAATAAATTTAAACAGAAACTAACTGAGAAAAAAAAAGCAAAAACTTTGTTAAATAGGGTTGAAAGACACTTGTGTATCACAAAACAAGAAAAAGTTTGAACATGAACACGTCACATGACTGCTGTGGTCAAAGCTACAGGAGCTGTTTGAGGTTTGTATAAAAGGAAGGAAGCACAGAGAGGTGATAGAAGGAGGAGCTGAATATAAACTCTGGTCTTATCGACATTAAGTGCAGCTTCTCTTTATCAATGCAAAGTCGAAACCTTTGAGATTAGATGCAGATCAGCGTGCAGGGCTGGACGTGAGGATGGGGCACTCTTTGCTCTGTTTGCTGGGGTTATTCTGTGAGTACAATACACACCTTTACTGTTTGAATGGCAGTGATGAAGGAAAATGTTTCTCACTGGTGACAATTACAGTGTATCACTGCTTTAACCTGTTTACCTGACAGCTTCAACACAGCAGACTAGATTTTTTTTTTCCATGTTTCCAGCCGGTTTCACAGCTAATAGAAACATAAATTTGATGATAACTGTACCATGTGAAGATTTAAAAAGCCTCAGTTTATATATTTATTGTGATTTTGTCAGTTGTATAATGTCTGATGATGTTTCATTCATTATTTTAGTGCTCAGTACAGTCAGACATGGAAACACTGAAGGTGAGAAACAGTTTTTTCTTCCATTTATATCATACGTGTTGATCTTAACTAGTATTTAGCTTCTCCTGTTTTGCTCGTCTGTGTTATATTTTGTATCATAAATCAAACATTTCATTGAGATTATTGGTTAAAATGTTAATATAACCATGTTAAGTGTGTGAGCACTCAAACACACACCCACGATGCAAACTGTATATTTGCTGAAGAGCTGTGGCTTCATACATGTGGATTTTCTTTTCATGTTTATCTGATCTGAAAATATCAACAGTGTGTGTCGTGCAGATTATCTCACTGAGTTATGTTGTTGGATTGTATGCTGGATTATACAGCTTTTTTTTTTGATTACCTTATGAAGCTGTAAATATGATAATTATCAAAAGCTCCACACAGATGACAAATTAAAGGAAAAACCAACATGAACATGGTAACCAAATGCTGCTCTGAGCTCAGCATAGAGTTTGTTTCCTTCATCCCTCATTTGGTGTTTTGATTAGAAGCTGTTTAACACGTCACTCCAAAGTCTCTGTAGATGTTCAGTGTGTCGAATTGTGTGGCTGCAAAAGATGATTCACATTATTTAAGTTTGCATCAAACATTCAGAGCAACAATTTTATTCTTTTGATCTTTTTCTAAATTACAGACCTTGGAGTGAAGGCCACTCTGACAGCAGACAGATTAACTATACCAGCAGGGGGCAGTGTGACACTGACCTGTGATGTGAAGTACTCTGCTGACTTTGAATATGACTGGTTCAGAGAACCCAGTTTAAACTCTAACCAGAAGTTCGCAGTAGCTGGTGAATCAAAGAGAGAACTGGTGACCTCTAAAGGCGGCATCTACAACTGCAGAGGAGGTATAAAAGGGACAAATTTACTCATAGTAGAAAGTGATCCAGTCACCATTCAGGAAACTGGTGAGTTTAAAAATGTCATAAGAAATAAAACAACATGGATTCCCCAAAGTTTGGAGATCAGAGGGGGATAATATTATGACAAAAACTTATGTTACAAAGTGATTTACGGCCCCAACCTGCCAAGTTATTTCTGATAATATAAACTGTTGTAAAGTTAATAAATAATAAACAATAATGGGGTTATAATATTTGATAATACTGTTTTTTATTTGAAATGAAAATGTTAATTCATTCCTTTTGTGTCCTAATTGAGGAATTTTGCTGTGGAAAGTTTCCAACAGGACTGATGTGACGCTGCAGCCATCCTGGACTCAGATATACAGCGGTGAGACAGTCACTGTCAGATGTGAGATTCAGGGAGGTGAAGGAAAGGTGTGGAAATATGAATGGACAGCACCCAACACAAACAGCCCTCCAACATCCAGTGAATACAGGATCAGCAGAGTTTCAGTGTCCCACAGTGGAGACTACAGATGTCGGGGTAGCAGTGACTATCTCTTAACAGGATGGAGTGATGCCTTCAGACTGACAGTTTCATGTGAGTTGGTCTATGATTCAAACTGAAGTTTCCTGTTTCCTGTTTTAAACTCGACATCAAGAAACAATTCAGACCCTCCAACAAACTCACTGTGCAAACAGACTCACAACTGAGTGCACTGTGACTCCACAATGATTCATTAAAGGAGAATATAAAGAATGACATTTTTAATGAATAAATAACAAATCAATTGCGTCTGTTGTGTAGTTTTGAACTAAGACAGATTACCTGTGTGAGATTATAACCTTGTGTTTGGTACCAGTCAGAGTCAGAGTCACACTGAGAGCAGAAAGCACAATCACAGCAGTGATACCAGCAGTTCTTCAGTCTGTTTGTCTTTCAGTGAGGTCACATTAAAACCACCAGGACACAGTTTATGAAATTTGGGGGATCAAGGCCAAAGAAAGAAGCCATTTCATTTCACTGTGTGTAGCTGGTCTGGCCTCACACTGTTGCTGCAAACTCAGCAGCAGAGTTAGCAGTTGCTTTGCCTGCTGAGGCGAGTTTATTCTCCAACACTGTTTAAATGAAAATTAATTAAGTTCAGCAACTTCATGTGATTGGGCTTCTACATGCACAGCTTTGAAAAAGAGAGCAGGAAGGAGAGCAAACAGCCACCTGCTCAGTATAAGGCAGTGTCTATGAGTACAGCAACAAAGATTAGAACCATTTAGCACTTTTACTGTGCTTAACCTCTGTAACAGGATCATTAGCATAATCTCATCTCTCCCCAGCAGGGCCTCCTTCAAAACTACAGGAAATGACATGTGTGGGAAGTCAAAGGTCACAAAGAAAATAAAAGCTTTCAAATACAAAATAAATACACAAAATAACTACATAGATATTTATGACTTCTGTATAAAAAATAATGACAAAACCAAATAACAGACAATGGATTCTCTGTGAAATATAAATAAATATATTTTAATGCATGTTTTACATGTGGATACAGATTACTGTTTACAAATTGTACAAAAAAGTTTCTTTACTATAGAAAAACTTTTGTCCATCGAGTTTTGACTTTCTTAGGAAGCTGTTTAGATTTTCCTTTATCCCTACATTAAGGCTTTGTGTTTCCACTGGAAGTAAACGTCTCTTTTTAAAAATAGCACAGTGTTGCATTCTGGGAAATAGAGTCAAATTTGAAGCTTGGGTTTAAAATGAAGAACTGTAATTATCAGGGGCTATGCTTCTGTAATTGTCGCCAGTTCTTTTTATGTATTTTGGTTTGAGGTTTGTGCAGATTTTCAGGAAAGATGTTTGGCCTCATGAGCACCAGATGCTGCACCTTTATTCAGGTCATAGAAGCCGAACCAAAGACCAGAAAATGGCCTCAGTTTATTACAGACACATTACTACAGTAATTTTTCTCATTACAAAGTTTTGCTCTCAGGAAGCACTCAGGTGTAAGACACTTCACCCGTTGCCTACTGGTGGTGGTCAGAGGGCCCAGTGGCGCCAGTGTCCGGCAGCCTCGCCTCTGTCAGTGCGCCCCAGGGTGGCTGTGGCTACAATGTAGCTTGCCATCACCAATGTGTGTGAATGTGTGTGTGAATGGGTGGATGACTGGATGTGTAAAGCGCTTTGAGGTCCATAGGGACCAAGTAAAGCGCTATACAAATACAGGCCATTTACCATTTACCAGGCCATACACACACACACACACACACACACACACACACACACACACACACACACACACACACACACACACACCGCGGGCCAAGGAGGAGTGAGACGGCGGAAGAGTTTTTTTCTTCAATACTTTTACAATAGGTTTTCTCAATAGATAGAAAATGATGACGCTGAGGAGTCAACAGCCGATATTATCATTGCTTGTAACCCGGTAAATAATTTCGTACATCTCCCAATAAAATAAGTCTTAGTGGAAAAAAGCTCATTTTCGAATAAGTTTATTAAAGCACCCCCCCTCTGTGGAAAAGAGTCAACCATGAGGCGAGTTTTGTCAACAGCAATTGTCCATTTGGTAAAACAAATATCCGCCTCAAAGTCGTATTTTACCGTTGCAGAATGTGGAAAACAGACGGCGTTCGCAAGAAGGCAATCAAAAAAAAAAAAAAAAAAAAAGGAAATTTGGTACCTCCAACTCTCCCGACTGCGCGCGCACACACACACACACACACACACACACACACACACACACACACACACACACACACACACACACACACACACACACACACACACACACATACTCATGCAACTGACACAGACACACACAGACTGCTCTCCTAGTGGAGCCCAGTCTGAGTAGAGTCCTTTTTTTCTCCTCCTGTCCCCGATGTTGTGTATTTTCATTGTTTTTCTTAAATGCTACCTATACTGACCTGTAATGTGATGTTTGTGTAATATATGTATGGTCGGAAGAGGTCCATTTTGACTGCAGGCAACAGCAAGTGACAAATATGAACTTCATTCATTCATTCATAAACACAGAGTCACCAGACCATGACAAATTACTTTTTTAAATACAGCTAAGAAAACTTTCACAGTGTTGATAAAAATGAGTTTATAGTTTATTTTATCTTGTCATCAAAATTTGGTCATGTTCACCATTTCCATCTAGTTTTTTTAAATTATTTAGATTCAGTCATTTATTTGTTTGTTCTTTTTCTAAACTGAACTGCAGATAAACCAAAGGCCAAACTGAGAGCTGATAACACAACTGTTCCAGTAGGGGGCAGTGTGACCCTGACCTGCTCTGTGAACCCATCATCATCATCTGGATGGAAATACTACTGGTACAGAGATAATACCACAGTGGATGTTGTCTCCCCATCAAATGGACAAATCAATGTCTCACAGGAAGGACTCTACATGTGCAGAGGAGGAAGAGGAAACCCAGTTTACTACACAGAGGACAGCCAAGAAGTTCACATTAACACAACTGGTGAGTTTGTATTCAGCAACAATGTTGAATAGATAGATGATTGCGGATTACTATGAAGATAAACAGCATCATATCTCATGGTAACCTCTTTGGCATTGTAATAATGATCTTATTGGAAATGGTTGAACATGAATAGTCATGTAAAATGTGGAGTCTAGAGAATCAGTGTCAGGAATGTGATCCAAGGAGGGGAGACTAGGTGGGATTATGAATGTGAAACAATCATTTTCAGCAAATCTCCAAATCAACATAAATTCACAATTAGTTCTGTTTGACTGTTTGACATGTTTATATAATAAAAGTTTGTAAAGCCGATTTAATGAAGTCAACATTTTAAGAGGAAATTTAAGAGACTGGGCTTGTGTTGATGTGTTCATTGTGCGGAGTAAAGTCATAGGAGACGCTGATTCAAAGTGATTTCTAGTCAAAGAAAATAGATGAACTAGATATTTTATAAACTGATGTTATGAAATATAAAATATAATTAAGCTTTATTGTTTGTGTTACAGTAACTGTGTCAGGAGCTGACAGCTCTTCATCTCCTGTGTGGTTGATGGTTGGACTGGTTTGTGGAGTCTCTCTCATTATTATTCTCCTGCTCTTGTTGTATCGCTGCACAACGACCAACAGTGAGCACTTTTCCTTTACTTACTACAAACTCTTTATCATTCAAAGACACAAATGCATCATGAGCTTCATGTAAAAGTAAAAGTATTATTGTATATTTTAATAAAGGTGAAGATCAGCAGCAAGTGTACTCCTCTCTTCTTCATGGTTAGTTTGTCATGTAGTTTTAAATATTCTGATCCTATTTGCAACAAGACTGTACTTATTACATCTGCTGCAGCTTTTAATATAAACGTTATTTGCAAGAATATTTGTGTTTAAATTAGTATCACAGACATGAGGTGACTGATTTTCTCTGACCTGCAGGTGGTCGTTGTGTCTATGAGACAGTCAGAAGGTGTGAAAACACTGAAAATGGTAAAATTTACACTTTCATTAATACAGAGCTTGTGGAAGCTGGATGATTATACAATAACTCTGTTTATCATTAAAGTCAATCAGATTATTATTTCAGGTCCAGCAGAAGGTGATTACGCCAATGTCACATCTGTGATTCAGCTCGAAGTCATTAACAAGACAAGTGAGTGCACAAAATGTGAGATTTGAAATGCAAAATATACATTGGTAATTATTCTCACTGATAATAAATGCATTTGTGGACAAAACAGAGGGAGTTTGTTTTGAAATGCTTTCATTTGATCATCTCAACAGGGCGATGTGGTGACCCAGAGGAGAGCTCTGACTACAATGATGTTAATCCAAATTCAGCCACAGCTCTAAAATCTTAACAGCAGCTCTTTAGCTGTTTTTCTCTTTAAAGTCTCTTAAAAACTCGAAGTCACTTTGAGTGAAAAGGAGAAGATTTTGAATTCAAAGCAATAATCCTGATAGTCTGAGTTTATATTTGCTTCAGAAAGAATTTCTCAGTGGGTTTTGCTTTTTTCTCTCCCATTAGATAATAATTTTAATGGCCTTTAATGTACTGTATATCTGTTTTTTATGGTAAATGGCCTGTATTTGTATAGCGCTTTATTATTCCCTAAGGACCCCAAAGCGCTTTACACATCCAGTCACCCACCCATTCACACACTGGTGATGGCAAGCTACATTGTAGCCACAGCCACCCTGGGGCGCATTGACAGAGGCGAGGCTGCCAGACACTGGCGCCACCGGGCCCTCTGACCACCACCAGTAGGCAACGGGTGAAGTGTCTTGCCCAAGGACACAACGACCGAGACTGTCCAAGCCGGGGCTCGAACCAGCAACCTTCCGATTACAAGGCGAACTTCCAACTCTTGAGCCACAATCACCACAATTGTTATCTTTTTAACAATTTCCTTTATTTTTATATATTATAATTTTCTTTCTGGGAAGCACTTTGTAACATTGTTAATAAAAGTGCAATATAAATAAGGTGTGTTGTTGTTGTTGTGTGTCTGTCTGAGAGTACATGTTACAGCTGTTCAGTGTTGTGCATGAATCTAAAAGAGAACATTTATTTAAAGGCACTCATTGTCATTTAAAACAAAGTCAATTCTGGTTTAAGCCCAACAGGTGGAGGAGATGAAATGCAGATACAAAAGCAGATGTGGAATGACAGATAATCTAGTCAATGGGACAGCTAAAAGTGGAAACTACTTGAAATGATTCTTATCAGCAGCATTTGTGACACATATCTCAGGTAGAAGCTAGATTGAACAAACAAGATTGAAATGCATTTTGAAAGTTCCCTTTAAAAAAAATACTATGGTGACCCAGACACATCTTAAAGTGCATTTAACAGAATTAAAATAGAACAGTCAATCCTATCAAAGCTATCAGTGCTCAAACCCAGAGCAGTAACTCATAAGAATACAACATTTACTGCTGCACACTGAGGTAATACAGTTTTGTTTTATATGAACCCCTGTAATTAGTCATGGCCTGTTAGACATTCCACATTATGTTGATATGTAAGTTACAGTTACCCTGACATTATTAATGGGAGAAGTGACTTTTTTTTCTGAACAATATCACCAACTTTTGGCTCATAAGATGTCAGTGCAGGTTCGTTAGGATGACTGCATGTCAACAAGTTCCAGTATGAACTTCCCCTCGTCAGTGGAAGGACGGCCTCCTTTGCTCTGACGGACAAGTCGCCTTCTGTTGAAACACTAAATGGGTCTCTGGAAAAACTCATCACCTCTGTGGGTAAAGCAAGTCCATCTAATCGACCAGAAAAGTTCTCTTTCAACCTCGCAATGAAATCAGTCATCACATCCGTGACTTGTGCCGGTGATGAGATACGTTTGCGGAGTGTTGGAAAATGCAGCTACCGGCCTGTGCTCAAGTCAGCTGCGAAAAGGTTCAACTTGACTTGGAATGCACGCATCTGTTCCACAAGTTCCGTGACAGTTTTGCCTCTGCCTTGTAGTCCCACATTGAGGTCATTCAGGTGTTTGAATATGTCGTTCAGAAAGCAGACACCGGCCATGAAGCTGTTGTCCATTATGCGATTCAAGTCTGGTTTTTTTTGCCTGCTGTTGCAGAGAAAAGTTATGATCTCTTTGAGATCACAGACATGATCCAGTGACCTGCCTTTGGACAGCCGCCTGACATCATTGTGCAATAGCAGGTCATGGTGCTCAGCAGACATTTCTGAGAGCAGCAAGCGGAATTGAGGCATCTAGATTTGATAACTGAGGCATCTGCCGTGCAGGTGCGTCCGCACGGCACCTACGACACGCTTCACCACAGTGTGTGAATGCATGTGAATCTAAAAACATTTTGAATGCTCAGAAAGAATAGAAAAGCACCTTAAGCAGCCATTTTATATCGTACAACACTAATTGGAAGGTAAGACTTTTTGTGCCACCATATGGAGCTGCAGGCTGGAAAGCAAATATATTATATATATGTTTGTTATATATTATATAAAATATAGCATATAAACAGTTAAAAATATTCAACTTCACCATCTTAGAAAAACTAAAAAAAAAAAAAAGGACCATCAAAACCATTTAAACCATCAAAGCAGATTACACACAGTGGTGGTGTTTTGCAAATTGCAAGGATGGAAAAAGAAGGTAAATTTTCTGGGGCTGGTGGAAAAGAAAGGAAGTTATAACTGAACCTTTCTGTTGAAATAAACACACCCAATGAATAAATAAGAGAGAACATGGTGACTAGGAAGGTTAGAGAAAAAGAAAAAAAATGTGCAAGTCAACACAAATCACATATATATGCTGTGGATGCAAAAGCATTGGACATATTTAATATTCTGCAAATAATGTAATGACATGATATGATACGATTCATTTCGTTTTTTTGTCATGCTATAAAATGAATACAATTCAGATAAACCCTAGTGCTACATTTTGTATTCATGGGCACAATGTATAAACCTACGTAGAAAAAAGAAGTGAATGTCTACAGTGAACAAGAAATGTCACTGAAAAGGGGAAGAAAGGCTTTACCAAGAAAAATAACTTGGTTCCATTTAGCAGAGCAACGGTGCTGAATGTGAGGAAGTGGACCTCTTTGCTCTGCATGCTGGGGTTATTCAGTTAGTTCAATGCAGTCTGGCCTGGTTTGATTGCTACAGACTGATGTTTCTGTTGGTTTAACCTGTTTTTCTTAAGTGGGGAATGGGAGATTTTGTTTTTAACCAGTATGATCATGGTGTGTTTAGTTTATTCTGATTTCATTTTCTGTAGGTTTCATAAGGTCTGATGAGATTCAATCTTTATTTTAATGCTCAGTACTCTTTTCCATGGAAATGCTGAAGGTGAGAAATCCTTTCCTACTTTTTGTTTGTTTGCTTTTTCTTTGTTTCTGAATGCATACATTGTTGCATATTTCTTTATTTTTTTGCCCCTTGAATTTGCCAAAGCCCTAATTATCAAATGATACACATACTGTATGAAAGCATATCATATTAAAGGCATAGCGACAGAGCATGAACAGAAACTACTAAAACTCAGTCTGAAGGTAAAATTTTGAATTTAAATATTCTGATTACTGCACAGTAATTTGAAACAGCCTAACAGAGCAGGAGGTAACAAGAACATTCTTTGGTTTCTTTCAACAGGATTACTATCATTAAATATGCAGGGGAATATACAGATGGGACACTATAGAAGAAAGATTATTAAATAAGTGAAATCTATAGAGTAGCTGTACTCATACCACTGTCTGTTTCCAGGGGACACAATACCCTGTATATATAATGCCTTGAAAAAGTATTCATAACCCTTGAACTTTTACATATTTGTCACCTTGCAAACACAAACTTAAATGCTTTTTATTGAGATTTTCTGTGATAGACCAACACAAAGTAGCAGATAATTGTGAAGTGGTACAAAAATGATACATGGTTTTCAAAATTTTAAGCAAATAAAAATCAGAAAAGTGTGGCATGCATTTGTATTCAGCCTCGTGTACTCTGATACCCTTAAATAAAATCCAGTGCAATCACTTGCCTTAAGAGTAATCCAATTAGATAATAGAGCTCACCTGTGTGCAATGTAGTCTCATTATAAATACACCTGCTCTGCGAAGGCCTCAGTGGTTTGTTAGAGAACATTAGTGAACAAACTGCGACACGAAGATGAAGGAAGTTACCAGACAGGTCAGGGATAAAGTTGTAGATAAGTTTAAAGAAGTGTTGGGTTATAAAAAAAATATCCA
Organism: Aulonocara stuartgranti; assembly: GCF_965226115.1. NCBI lineage: Eukaryota > Metazoa > Chordata > Actinopteri > Cichliformes > Cichlidae > Aulonocara > Aulonocara stuartgranti. The sequence goes on from NC_138941.1 coordinate 43,232,513, forward strand.
GAACTTTGAACATCTCAGGGAGCACTGTTCAATCTATCATTCAAAAATGGAAAAAGTATGCTACAACTGCAAACCTACCAAGATACGGCTGCCCACCTAAACTGACAGACCAAGCACGGAGAGCACTGGTCAGAGAAGCTTCCAAGAGGTCCATGGTCTCTCTGGAAGAGCTGCAGAAATCCACTGCTCAGGTGGGAGAATCTGTCCACAACACAAATGTAAGTCATGTACTCCACAAATCTGACCTATACAGAAGAGTGGCAAGAAGAAAGCCATTGTTGACAGAAAAACATAAAAGGTCCTGTTTGGAGTTTGCCAGGACCCTTGTAGGGACACAGCAAACATGTGGAAGAAGGTACTCTGGTCAGATGAGATCGGAGTTGAACTTTTGGGCCTGAATGCAAAGCACTACGTGTGGCGGAAAAGTAACATTGCTCATCACCCTAAACACACCATCAGCACTATGAAACATGGTGATGGCAGCATCATGAATGAACACACACTTTTCAGATTTTCCTTCCATCCATCTTCTTCTGCTTATCCGGGGCCAGGTCACGGGGGCAGCAGCCTAAGCACAGAACACCAAGGCGTTCCCAGGCCAGCCGAAAGATATAATCTCTCCAGCGTGTCCTGGGTCTCCTCCCGGTGGGACTTCCTGGGAACACCTCACTCAGGAAGCACCCAGGAGGCATCCTTGTCAGATGCCTGAACCACCTCAACTGGCTTCTTTTGATGTGGAGCAGCAGCGGCTCTACTATGAGCCCCTCCCGGATGGCCGAACTTCTCACCCTATCTCTAAGGGAGAGGCCAGCCACCCTTCGAAGGAAGTTCATTTCCACTGCTTGTATCCGCGATCTCGTTCTTTCGGTCACTACCCACAGCTCGTACCATAGGTGAGGGTAGGGACGTAGATCGACCGGTAAATTGAGAGCTTCGCTTTTATGCTCAGCTCTCTCCTTACCACAACAGACCTGTACAGGGTCCGCATCACTGCAGCCACAGCACCAATCTGTCTGTTGATCTCTGGCTCTCTTCTCCCATCACTCGTGAACAAGACCCCAAGATACTTAAACTCCTCCACTTGGGGCAGGAACTAGTCCCCGACCTGGAGTGGGCACTCCACCCTTTTCTGGCTGAGAACTATGGTCACAGATTTGGAGGTGCTGATCCTCATTCCCGCCACTTCAGACTCGGTTGCGAACCATTCCAGTAACTCAGCCACCTACAACTTTATTTCGAAGCACCTCACTACAATCCTAGCGCCCCTTGTGGGGAATACACCCCATCACATCAAAAACTCCACTAACTTCACCAACAACGTCCAGAAACACTTGATCCAGATGAAACCATAGTGTCCTTAGATGTGGTCTCACTTTTCACTTGGATACCTACAACTTAGGGTGTAGAGACTGCCAGAAAATTACTACACACAAGAAGACAGTTCCTTAGAAAACAGAACCAGTTTTACCCCTTATCAGATTTGCACACTGTTAGGGTGCGTTCAAACCCAACGCGATAGACGTGACCAGAGCTTCAGGTTTACATGTAAAGTCAATGGAGGAGCGCGATGAAGCATGACTGGGGGTCGCGCGAAACTTCAGAAGCAGGTTTGTGTCGCGAAAACGCTTTTCTGCCTGATTCACGCTACCTGGTTGCACGACTGACGCGTTTGAAGCGCGACTGACGCGTCTGAAGCGCGACATAAAATACGCGCTGCAGTTTGTGTGGTGCATTTTGTGCATTAGCGCGTATCACATCTACTGGTCGAGTTGGAAAAATCTGAACTCCAGCTTCAAGTCACGCCACGACAACCAATCAGGAGCCTAGTGATGTGATGCTCTGACCTTCAAAGGGGCAGGTCCAGCCAAAGCCATTCATTCTAGCAATCAGTAGTTTTCTGATGAGGCAGCGGGCTCTCCAGGGCAGAAACAATGTTTTTATTTTTCTCCTCCTTCTCCCTGAGGCTCTTCCACTTTAAGCTGGGTCCTTTTTATTTTTGTCTCTCTGTAAATAGTTATATTATATATATTTATGTTTAATGTTTTTCGGTTTGAGCATCTTAATATTATTTCAAATAAATTTTTGTAATGACTAATGTGTAAAGCGTCCTTTACGCCGCTGCTCTGCTCTCCACAGTGAATAGAGAAGGGAGACTTTTTCTTCAAACGCCAGATCAACTGCTGCCATCTTGCAAACATACCGTCTGGCACTACTTCCTCCCACATTTCCGCTTATTTTTAATACAACAAGGGTTTCTAAAGACAAAAACATGGATGTGCAATGGACTCCTCAGTGTCACCAATTGTAGCCAAACTTTACATGGAGCAGGTGGAAAGTAAGGCTCTTGGCTCTTTTAAAGGGACAGCACGTAGCCACTGGTACAGATACATGAATGACACCTGGGTCAAAATCAAAACTCAAGAAGTAGAAACTTTCACTGCTCACATCAACAGTGACTAGAAACATAACGTTCACCAGGGAAGATATAAAGGATAATAGTTTGTCATTTCTGGACTGTGCTGTGCACATTGAGGAGAATAGAAACCTCAACATTGAAGTTTACCAGAAATTCACACACAGACCAGTTCCTATTCTTTGACTCCCACCACCCTCTGGAACACAGACCTGGAATAATCAGGATCCTGCAACACCAGGCAGAAAATGTTCCATCTATAACAGAAGGGAAAGGAACAGATACATGTAAAGAAAGTTCCTAAAGCAGTTTTATCAGAGAAACTCAAAGAGTTTTCCCCCAAAATGACATCCCAGTGCACTTCAGACACAGCCACACCCTTAGACAAAAACTGTTTCATCCCAAGGACAAAACAAGCTAAACAACAACATGTATGCAGTGCAGTGTGGTGAGGAGCGGTCCTCCTAAAACTGAAGAATCTTCTCAGATGAGAGGCAAAACGTCTTCAAGAAATTTCCAGAAGATTTTTTTTTCTTCAAGAAGAGAAAATCCAGTGACTTTTCTTTCCAGGCTCCTTAGATTGCCTTGACCTGGATGACTGAGAGCCTAGAAAGACAAGCTCTACAGTAGCTTTATAAAATCTAATATATGAAAAGTAGGATACATTATTGAGTGAATGTGTTAAATGTGATAATTTCTTTAAAAAAGTGCTTCCTGAAGGATGTGACAATGTGATATTTTTTGTTTTGTTTGTTTGTTTCTGTAGACTTTCGGCAAAAGAAAGAATTGTTAAAAGAAACATCAGTTAATACGGCCATCTTCTTTTGCTTATCTACCACTACTATGTCCGATTGATTAGCAATCATCATTTTGTCCATCTGTATCTGGAAGTCCCACAGGATCTTAGCTCGATCATTCTCGACTGAGAATGACTATTTTGACCTTGGGGCTTCCAGGCCATACTCGTCACAGATGTTTCTGTATACTATGCTGGCCACTTGGTTATGGCGTTCCATGTATGACCTGCCTGCTAGCATCTTGGTGGTAGTGCGATCCCCTCCGTTCTGACTACCTTCCCTCTCTTTGTTATCATCCGACTACACTTCTCCAGTCCGAACGACTTTCCGATGTCATTGCTGTATATCCAGGTGGTGTGGATCAGTGAATCGATGTCTTGTTCACTCTTGGGATACAGATTGATGTCATCCATGTATAGGAGGTGGCTGACGATTGCTCCATCCTTTAGTCGGTATCTGTAGCCAGTCTTGTTAATGATCTCATTGAGTGGGTTCAGGCCTATGTAGATCCCGCACTTGATGGCGAGTTGTGCTATGGGCTTGAAGTTGGCCTCTAGTGTTGTTCGTCACATCCCCATTGAGTTCCTGATGAAGGCTCTTAGGGTCTTGTTGATCTTGTATAGTTCTAGGTGTTCAAGGATCCTGGGGCATTGAGTCATAGGCCTTCTTGTAATCAATCCAGGCAGTGGACAGGATGGTCAGCCTAGCCTCACAGTCTCATCTGACTGCTCAGTCTAACGGTCGCGGTGGTGTTTTGCATCTCTGGTATTCTTGCCAATTCCTTTCTGTGCCCTGCTCATGTATTGAGCCATGTCCCTGTTCATGTTAGCTGCTCTGATGCCTGACAGGAGCTTCCATGTGGTACTGAAGCAGGTTATTAGTCGGTAGTTGGATGGGACCAGTCCCTTCTGGTGGTCCTTGGGGACCAGGACTGTGTATTGGAGTATTGCATATGTACAGTTACTGATCCACACAGAGCACTTAACGTGCGTATTCTTTCAGACAAACCACCTTTGTTGACGTTGTATTAATTGTTGCTATGGCAATGTGAGCAATGTCCATGTCTGGCTTCTTGGTTTGACTTTTACCAGAATGCCATTCTGGGTGGCCTGGAGCTAGAGAGACAGCCTCTCCACTCAGAGGACCTGTTTTACAGAGTACCCAGCCATTATGTATTGTGTCAATACTATTTCTCCACCCTAAATATGTCATATGAACGGGGACTTTACAAGACACACGTGGAAACAGAGCAGACTTGGCTGCTCCAGCAGGACCATGTAATTAAGCAGTTAGCCATACACAACCAGAGTGCTTTTGTACTCACCACTGAGTCTCTCACCAAGAATTATTTATGAATATGGACACATTCTTGCTCTCTGAAGTTTGGTTCTCAAGTGTTTTTCCTACTCTGCTGAAATATTACTTACAAAAGTAACTACTGGAGACACAGATGTCTGAGAGAGAAGGGCCTTGCCATAAAGTCCAGAAAGTGTCCAGACCACATGTGGAATGCACACACACCTTTGCAGCAGCTGGCCTGCCTGACATTTCATTTGTCTTTTGGATCACCTCCAATTATTGGCCACTTTTCCTAGGAAATTAGCTCTGTAACAGACAACCAACTGTGTTCTGTTGTACTGTGGCCCTGGGTCAAAATAAGTTATACCCTCAATGCCCTGATAAGGCACAACAGGAGCCCAGCAGCCCTTGGATCATCATCTTGAGGAGGGCAGAAGGGGCACAGTTTAAAGGACTGGCTGGTATGGGAAGAGCCCAAGCCCCCTTTGTTTGTTTTGATCTCCTTTGTTGTATTTTGAAGATAATGTTAAGTTCTAGGATTATTATTTAGTTTGCCTTGAGTTGTCTAGTTATGTTTCACCTAGGTCTTCTGAGTTAGTTTCAAGTATTTCTTGTCTGCATGTTTCATGTTGTCTAGCTTGTGTTGTTATGTCTACGTCTCTCAGTGTTTCCTGTTTTATTGTGAAGAGTCAGGTGTCTCCATGTTCTATGTGTTTTGTTTTACTTCCTCCGTGGTGTCATTATGTTTATTTGTATCAGCTGTTTCCTCATGTATTTCCACTTCCCCTGATCACCTCCCGTGTGTAATTAGTCTGTGTGTTTTCTATCAGTCTTTGTCGGGTCATCTGTGTTCCTTCCCTCCATCTAACATAAGGTTAAAGTATTTTCATGATTCTGTTCAGGTCATGTTTTTTTTTTTCTCTTCATAGTTCGTCTCATGCACCTGTTCAGAATCATGTTCATGTTACTTCGGCACGGTCTACTTTACCCAGTTTAGATCTTTAGTTTTACTTTTGCTTCTGTTCATTTTCACCTTGTTTTGTGTCCAAGTTTTTCAGCCTACATAAATGACCTGCTTTTGGTTAAAATTTCAGTTCATCTCTCTAGTGTCTGCTTTTGGGTACGTTTCACAAACACACTGGTGTACACCGCCGTGACACCCTTTTCTGTTTCTTATAAGTCGCTGCCATTGTAATTTCCACCATCAGTGGTCCATTGTAATCCTTAACTCAGGGAGAAAATTACAAAGAGCCAGATAGGTATTGTTGCACTGTGTGCTGACACTTGTCCTTGTGAACTGCTTCCTAGCCAACAATGCAGGCATCTGATATCACGACCCAATGACAAAGGACTGGTCCCAATGTGCTTCCCCTATTGAAATAGGCTGGTTGCTCCTACCAACAGAGAGATTCCTGTAACCTAGACATCACCAATAATCTGGTCTACAGGTTCTTCTGAAGGCAATGCACCAGTCCGAGGAGATGGTACTGAACAGCCCGCATGCTCTGGAGTGCGAGTGGGACAGAATAGACTGTAGCTGCAATTAGCTCCAGTAAACATAAGCATAACCTCCAGGTCAGGGCCAAACAAAAATGGGACAATGTAGGTTAGGCCTGTCACCGGTTTCAGGGAGAGTGTCCCTGTACTGGAATCCAGCCACATGCCTGAGACGTGTGTGGCTTAAATGGGCTAAAACCTGCTTTGTGTTTTGTTGGGACAACAGCCTTGATGCTATGAATGCTGCAGGCTAGAGCCTGTTTGCACCAAATGCCCCTCCACCTGCTTTTTTATAGAATAGAATTGCCTCTGTGGGAGATCCTCACCCTCTGAGACATAGTTAAAACATCAGTTTAACCTACATCCAACACATTCGAAATAAAAGAGGCCGATTTGACACTTACTTTCTTCAGGAGAGAGTTGGAGCACCAGACACACAGTGGAGATGAACCCACAGCAACACCGTGGGCCATCCAGGTGGTATGGACTGCCACCTGGTCCGTCTGTACCACACTCCCAACTATCTTAACCTTTTCCAGCTCCCTATTCAGAGTGGCTTCTTTCACTTGAGTTTGATAAAGGAATTTATGTATTAGGTCGGATCTCTGCTAACCACTCATGCAAGGTATGGGCCTAAGCAATGTACACAATTATCATAGATAAGCTCCACAGAACTCTTTTTTCCGAGGCCTAAACAGGTGTGGTCCACTCTTCTAGCAATATTCTGCCTGGTGTAACACTTCCAGCTCTTCAAGAATCACAGACGCTCAGAAGGGTTGGCTTTTCACAGTTTACTTCTGCAGAAGACATAAAACACATTCAACAGGTGTCTTCTGGTGGTACTGGCAATTGTAGCTCCCTCACAGTGCAAGCGCGCGCTGTCTGAACAGACTTACAATTAACTTTTTAATAAAGAAAAGGTGGAAAATAATAATTTCTCCCATTTTACAGTCTGTCATACTGAGCTTGTATACAAAAGAAATCTTATGACTAATAAAATACATTCCACAATCGTATAAAACAAAATAACAGGATAAACATAAATACCACCGACTAAACATTTCCCTCTAGTGGACAAATTAACAATAGCGCATTACATCTTCACTTGCTTGTGCTTTACAGACAAAATGGCTGTTAACAAGCTCACATACCTGCAGAAGACATAAAACACATTCAACAGGTGTCTTCTGGTGGTACTGGCAATTGTAGCTCCTACAATGTAAAGCAACATCACAAAAAGCACAGAAAAACGGTAAATCCAAACACATTTCCTGCTATGCGCAGCAACCACTAGGGGGCTGACAAAGACTAACTGCCAAAGAGCATAAATACGGCAGAAACACTATTTAACAGCAACCCGCCTTTGTTTCAGTTACACAGAAACTTTCTAATATCAATATGAACCTATATACATCGACATATATAACTTATGTAACAACATTCACACCAGAAACCATAAAAATGCCAGAGCCTTTCATTACCGGACTTACCCTCACAGTGCAAGCGCGCGCTGTGAGGAGCGGAAGCCTTAGCAGCTTCTAAACGTTAGGGTGAGATCCGGTATCTGGGTTTTCAAAATAAAATACAATTTAAAAAAAAATGATAAAATTCACACTTAAAATGATAATTAAGAACAGGTAAGTGCATGTTTTTCATATGTATTATTAACTCTGTTACACTCACCCCCACTGAATTTTATCAAATTTGAGCCCCAGGTACCCACACTAGTATGCACCAACCAACCAGAGGTCAAAAATCACAAACACCAACTAAACGTATCCCTAAGGATGAAGTGGGGTGGGAGCAGCGCCAAACTCCCAACCCAGCAACTGGCAGCAGGGTGCCCGAAATACACCCTACTAATAACCCCTTACAAGGTGTGTACCATGGCTCAACAGAAAGAAAAAAAAAATGTAGAGTACATAACAGCAAGTACAAATCCCATCATTCAGGTAGGCATATAAACAGAACATTTAGTTAGAGAAGGACGGGATCAAGGACTTACAAACTGACTTCACATCAAACCTGTCACGAACCACGACTTGATTTGACATTGTCTGGATCAGTCTATTCACAGGTTTGACAAGTCGCCCAAGTCTGGTTCTGATCTGGGAACCATTCCCGGTTTGGCTATAGTCAACCATTGGGGACTGAGCAGCAATGGCAGGAGCAACTACATCCACCACTACGTCAGGTGTAGTAGAGCATACTTGTACACCCTCCCCACAGCTCGTAGCAATATTGACCTCCTGGGACGCCATGCTAGAACCGGTTTGGTCAAAGTTCACTTCAACAGACAAGGCCGATGCGGCTGGCAAGACTGAATCCACGCTTGAAACATCAGTAACATCTCCCTGAGACTGGCTGGACTCCGTCAACTGCGACACCCATGCAACTGTCCTCTCTCCAGGGTCCAGAGGTTCAGAGATAACCTCCAGGTCAGCTGTCCCACCCATGGCATTGGGTGAGCGGTTACCATGAGCACCAACACAGCTCACAGCAGGGGCATTCAAATCCCCCTCCCCAGACGCAGCCCCATCATCATCTTCAGGCGCCGTGTTTACATCCCACGTAGAGGAGACGTGATCCGAGGTTCCAGCATCATCCTCCAGGGGCAGGAAATTCGCCACCAACAGCAGATTCCGGTGGACCACTCTCTCTCGTCCGGAAACAGAATCACGGATCTTGAAAGTGTGAGTATCATGGTTCACATCGATCACGGTGTAGACCGTTGACTCCCACCGATCAGCAACCTTCTTCTTTCCCCTCTCTTTCTTGTTAGCAACCAGGACTCTGTCACCAACCTCAATCCTGGAACCCTTCACTCTCCTGTTATAGAGTTGCGAGTGACGACGCTTCTCCTGCGTAGCTCGGGTGCGTGCAATGACCATTGCTTCCTTCACATCTTCCCTGAGGGAAACCACATACCTGTCATAACAGGTAACAGCAGGATCGCTCAGGACAGAGCGGAACAGAATGTCAACAGGCAACCGGGGCGTGCGACCAAACATTAGGTAAAAGGGTGCGAATCCAGTTGTCTCATGTGCGGTGCAGTTGTACATGAACGTCAGAGTCTGTAGCCGACGTGGCCAGTCCACTTTCGAGTCTGGTGGTAGGGCACGAATCATTCCACCCAGAGTCCGGTTGAAGCGCTCCACACTGCCGTTCCCCATCGGGTGGTAAGGTGTCGTGTGTGTCTTCTTCACACCAGAGACTCTGAGGAGCTCACTTATCAATTGGCTCTCAAAATTAGCACCCTGGTCGCTGTGTATCCTTTCCGGAAACCCGAACACACAGAAGTACCTGTCCCAGAGAAGCCTTGCAACCTGTTTGGCCGACTGGTCCTTGCATGGGAAGGCCTGCGCCCAGCCAGTGAAGTGGTCTGTGATGACCAAGACGTCGACGGACTTGTTGTGTGAGGCCTCAGCCGACCAAAAGTCGATGCAGACCAACTCCAACGGTCTGGACGAGGACACGCTGACCAAAGGAGCACGTCCCTCCGGTTCGATAGTTTTACTGACTACACAGCGCTGGCATCCCCGTACATGGTCTCTCACATCACGCCCAAGGTTCAACCAGAAAAATCTCTTTCTAGCCAGGTCTAAACTCCTGAACTGGCCCTGGTGACCGGCATCATCATGGATTCCTCGGAGGACCTCAGCCTTCAACGAGTCAGGAACCACGAACTGCAGTCGTCTGTTACCTGATATCTGGTCTCTGGAAACTCTGTACAACACGCCGTTGTTGAGGACCAGCTTCTCCCAGTGGCTCAGGTATCTTTTAACAAGGATTAGGTCCCCTACCCGCTCTCTCCTCGAGGGTCTCCTGTGTCTCTCAACGTAGAAGACGACGCGGGAAAGCACTGCATCCTGCAGCTGTGCGTCCCTAAGTTCTCTCTCTGAATGGGCAGGTAAGGCCTCCAGACCGGGGGACACCATCTGTGGCAGGTGATGTAAAGCCTCTATTGCTCTCCCTCTTGGGCCGACATCCCACTCGACATGTGACTGCAAAACAGCTGTGACAGCATCTTCAGCCAGAACCAAGGGATGCAGACTCTGCGTGCCTTGGGACATGATGGAAGCTCCACCACCGGATCCACCATTCACCTTGCAGTCGGTGGACCACCGAAACGCCCCCTGGATTGATGCATGTGAAACATCTTTTGCCTCATTAAGGAAGTCTGCATATCTCTCAGCCAGCAGTCTGTCACTTACATTATCCTTCACAAAAGGCAATCGGCTCAGGGCATCTGCCACAATGTTCTGACGGCCTGGGACATATTTAATGTCAAAGTCATAGCTTGCAAGTTTAGCCACCCAGCGTTGCTCACAACAGTCCAGCTTTGGCTTGGTTAAAATGTGGGTCAAGGGGTTGTTATCAGTCCAGACGGTGAACTTGTGACCTTTGAGCCAATGACTGAACTTGTCGCAGACCGACCACTTTAACGCCAGAAACTCCAACCTGTGTGCTGGATAGTTTCTTTGAGACTGAGACAGGGATTTGCTGGCAAAAGCAATCGGTCTGGGCTTGGTTCCACCGTCCTGGATTTGAGCCAACACTGCTCCAATGCCATCCAGTGATGCGTCTGTCGAAAGCAAGAAGGGGCGAGAGAAGTCTGGGTGAGCCAAAACGACTGTATTTAACATCAAGCTCTTGAGCTTCTCAAAAGCCTCCTCTTCTCTGGATGTCCAATCCGAAGCACTCAACTTCCTGCATGGCCGCCTCACCTTAGTTTTTCCCTTGCCCTTCTTCACAGCACCTCTCAGGAGCTCAAACAGAGGTCTGGCAACAGCAGAGTACATGGGGACAAAGTGTTGGTAGTAATTAATCATCCCCAAAAATGATCTGACCTTTCGTTGGGAAGGAGTCACTCCATCAGTGTCCATGAGGTCCACGCTCCTCATGTTTGCGATAACTTCGACTTTGGATGGGTCTGTTGATACCCCATTTTGATCGATGATGTGACCGAGGAACTTCACGGATTTCCTCAGGAAGAAGCACTTTCTGGGGGCCAGCTTCAAGTTATGCCCGCGCAGCCTCTCAAACACCATTTCCAGGCGCTGCAAGGCAGTGTCCTCGTCTGGAGCAAACACCAGGAGATCGTCCAGGTAACACAACAGGCTCAAATAATTCTGGTCACCAAAGATGCTGGTCATCATGCGCATGAAGCTTGCAGGGCTGTTGCACAGACCCTGCGGCAGCCGATTATACTCATATAGACCCATGGGCGTGGTGAAGGCAGAATATTTCCTATCATCTTCATGCAGCGTCATGTTGTAGAAGCCAGATGTCAAGTCCATGGTACTGAACAGGCTGTTTCCCCCCAAAGCAGCCAGACAATCTGCTTGATGTGGAAGCGGATGGGCATCCTTCAGGGTTCTCTTGTTGAGCCACCGGAAATCGTTGCAAATGCGTAGATCGCCATTCTTCTTCCACACGAGCACCAATGGTGATGCATACTCACTGGTCGATTTCCTGATGATATCCCTCTCCTCCATCTCAGTCAACACTTGTCTCAGCTTCTGGTACTGGCTTGGGGGCACACGCCTGTAGGGAAGTCTGAAAGGTCTGTTATCTGAGAGGCGGATGCGATGCACAAAGTTTTTGGCTTCCCCACAGTCGAGATGATGGCGGGAAAAGACATCCTCGTACTGCAAAACCAGGTCAGCCATCCTCTCTTTACACTGTCCCGATGTCTCACAGGACTCTATGTCAACATCACCAAGCCCAACAAGTTTGAGTTTCTCCGTCATGGAGGTGGGCGTGACTTGTGGCGACATGGCCGACTGATGGCTGCTAGCCAGAGTTGTCTCCTGGAGCGCTGAAGCATCAAAGTCCTCGAGCGCCACACAGGAGTACACATCTGCTAGTTTGGCGTTACGTCGCAGATGTACAGGCTGCTCAGACATATTGATCAGTTTCAATGGGACCCATCTATCACCCCACAAGGGAGTAACCAATCTAGCAACCAAAATCCCTCTGGGTGCTGAGCGGGATGACGAGGGCTCTGTCATCACTGTACTGCCAGGGGAGACATTGATGTTCTTTGGTAGTTTTCCCCATACCAGATATTCGCGACCCGGTTCAAGGGACACAGCTGAGTTACACCTAACCGTGCCCACTTTGTCCGGGACGTCCGAATCTTTCCATGGGGTCAAACCAGAAAGCATAGACAGAAAGTTTTCAGTCTCAAGGTTGGTCTTAGAGCAATTACTGAAGACCGTGTTCCAGTAGGGCTCACAACGTTTACACTGGTGTAATATGTGCTTAATGACGTTCGTCCCCAGTATCAGGTCATCAAGCTGCCCTTGAACCACCAGGATGGGAACTATCATTCTGCAGCCATACACCTCCATCTCCACATTGAGGGCATACTTAGGCTTCACACGTAGTCCTCCACACCCAACAAGGGTCACATCCACTTTGATAACATCTTGATCAGATATCAGTCCAGACTCACGCAGAGTCACCTCGGCTGCTTCATTCATGCTGCAGGCCATGGATCCACTGTCCAGCATACCACCCATTTTCAAAAGCCCACCGAAAGTGACGGGAGTGTAGAAAAGACTGTCACTATTGCCGACTTTGTGAACGTTTTGGAAGATAACTTCAGAATCTTTGCATTTTTGTCTTGCCTCCTCATACACTGACTCCGCATCACAGGTATCAGCAGTTTGGGAGTTTCCTGTAAGACCTGCACTGCCTCCCACCGAATACAGGTCGGTTAGTTTCCCTCCGGCTGGACCTGGGTAGACGTACTAGCCGGGCAAGACAACCGAACATGGCCAGGAGCAAAGCATGAAAAGCACAGTTTGTCAGATAGGCAGTGTGATACTGTGGTATGTCTTGGATCACTGCAGACTTTGCAGGCATCCTCCCTCCTCCGTCTATTTCGCGAGAACTGATTAAACGCCCCTCTCCTTGGTGTCTGAGTGTTGTGGTGCTGCATTCTCTCCATCATGGCCTGAAACATATCCACCATCTGACCCATGAGCCTTTCCTCTGACTGTTGAAGATTTTGACTCACCGCAGTCGAAGGGGAGAAACTCAGACTTCCGACGAGGGGATCTCGTGTTGCAGTGGTGGAGGGGAACGAGTCCACTAACCCCTGAAAACCTGAGGATGGGGGCGAGAAGCTTCGGGAGCGTCCCTCCGGCACAGCAGCTGCAGGTGAGGCGTTCGGGTGTACGGTGGTGATCGTAGAATTATAGCCCTTCAACTGTGCAGCGCCGCTGGCTCTACCATTAGCACTCACCTCCCTTTGATAATCATCAATCCTTTGTTGTACGTCTCGAGCAGTCCACTCATGGACAGGCTTGCACTTGAAGACATAAGACAACTCGGGGTCAGGACAATGTTTCACAAACATACATGCTACTTCATGAGTTAAAGGGGTCGCTGTCTGCCCCTGTCTGCGTAGCCCCTCTATGGCTAGTTCAGCAGCCTTGTTCAGTCTTATCCAATAATCTACCGGGTTTTCACCCCTGGTAGGGAGCGTTGCATAAAAGTCAGCAAGAGGGAGGCACGATGAAGAATCACTGAAGTAATGGCGAAGGACACCAAAGACCAGATCAGGTTTCTGTTTGACATCAAGACCTGGGTCACTACGAAGAGCCACTCTGACCACATCTCTGGCCTTCCCCATTAAGTGGCTAATAATTTCGTCAGCCTGGCCATGAATGGGGACCTCTTGCTTCCACAGGTAGGTTGTTGCCATGTCAATCCAGTCCTGAACAGAACATCTGTCTGTGCCATCACCCCTAAAAATTTGAAGCTCCCTATTGGGCTTAACATGGACAGTTACATGTGGTACATCTCGAGCGGTACTGTTACATTGCTCAGTTTGAGTCTTAGAGTCACCAATCAGGTTCACAATGCCAGCTGACAACAGTTTAGTAACAATGGATTCACCAATCTGGGCTCCTATTTGCTCAACCATGTCAGTAAAACTGTGTACAGTATCACTGTCTCTAATTGGAGTGGAAACCTGGGGCATATCACCCACACCCCTACCGATGGGAATAAAACTCGGGCTTTGGCCTAGCCCAGTGTCACTGCTCACAGGACCAAACTGTGTGACATTACTGGCGTCAACTGCATGAACTAGTCCGGCACCTCTACCCTTAGGTAGTACTGGAGTGACAAATTTATCCATCGTCAAATCACACACTTAAGATAATAACTGCATGTGCACTCCGTTAGGGAGAGAAAAACAAACAAACCCAGAGATAAAAATAAGAAAAATAACAGTATAACAGTAGCAAAACGAGGGAAAAAAAAAAATTTTATAATAATAATGTCCAAATAATTTGAGTGTATAACCACACGTTGTATATCAAAACACAGACACTTTCACCCTTGTCTTATTTCAGTCACACCCCTCACCTTTTTGTTTGTTTTTTTTTTTTTGGGGGGGGGGGGGGGGGGGTTTCGCTTGTTTGGGTTTTTCTTTTGTCTAAACTCACTTGGTTACAACAACCCACATTCAACTTGTGAACAGCAGGGGAGCAGAACAGCAGCCACGGCGATGAGCATCAAGCTGATCTGAAGATCCGAATGGTCACGGCACCAGTGTAACACTTCCAGCTCTTCAAGAATCACAGACGCTCAGAAGGGTTGGCTTTTCACAGTTTACTTCTGCAGAAGACATAAAACACATTCAACAGGTGTCTTCTGGTGGTACTGGCAATTGTAGCTCCCTCACAGTGCAAGCGCGCGCTGTCTGAACAGACTTACAATTAACTTTTTAATAAAGAAAAGGTGGAAAATAATAATTTCTCCCATTTTACAGTCTGTCATACTGAGCTTGTATACAAAAGAAATCTTATGACTAATAAAATACATTCCACAATCGTATAAAACAAAATAACAGGATAAACATAAATACCACCGACTAAACATTTCCCTCTAGTGGACAAATTAACAATAGCGCATTACATCTTCACTTGCTTGTGCTTTACAGACAAAATGGCTGTTAACAAGCTCACATACCTGCAGAAGACATAAAACACATTCAACAGGTGTCTTCTGGTGGTACTGGCAATTGTAGCTCCTACAATGTAAAGCAACATCACAAAAAGCACAGAAAAACGGTAAATCCAAACACATTTCCTGCTATGCGCAGCAACCACTAGGGGGCTGACAAAGACTAACTGCCAAAGAGCATAAATACGGCAGAAACACTATTTAACAGCAACCCGCCTTTGTTTCAGTTACACAGAAACTTTCTAATATCAATATGAACCTATATACATCGACATATATAACTTATGTAACAACATTCACACCAGAAACCATAAAAATGCCAGAGCCTTTCATTACCGGACTTACCCTCACAGTGCAAGCGCGCGCTGTGAGGAGCGGAAGCCTTAGCAGCTTCTAAACGTTAGGGTGAGATCCGGTATCTGGGTTTTCAAAATAAAATACAATTTAAAAAAAAATGATAAAATTCACACTTAAAATGATAATTAAGAACAGGTAAGTGCATGTTTTTCATATGTATTATTAACTCTGTTACACTGGCAGATTGCTTATGTACTGAGGGACTATGCACTCAAGGCATAAAGCACACCTCATGTGCTTAATGGCACAAAGGTTTGCCCAAGAAAGCTATGGGTGTAAGGCTGCTTTCTGCTGCACTCTCGCTTAGCCCACAACAATTCAGCTGCAGCCATCCTGGACTCAGATATACAGCGGCGAGACAGTCACTGTCAGATGTGAGACTCAGGGAGGTGAAGGAGCTCAGTGGCCGTATGAATGGAGAGCAGCCAAGTTAAGCAGACCTCCAGTATATAAAGAATACAGAATTGGCAGAGCTTCAGATTTTCACACTGGAGAATACAGATGTCGGGGCAGTAGGGGCTATTTCTTAACAGAGTGGAGTGAACCTGTTAATTTGAAAGTGTTAGACAGTAAGTGAAGTCATAATTCACACATATTGAAAATATAAACAGCAAATTATGAAGTTATTTATTGTGTATTTGGTAATAGTTGAAATAATAGTGTAAACTGTTGACTGTTAAATAATAATTTCGCTGCATACAAATACTGCATGGCATATATACATTTATACATAGTCAATCATCACTCTGAGAATGTAATGTCTCAACAGAACCCCGTCCTGTCCTCACTGTGTCTCCATCATGGCTGAGTCCTGGAGCCTCAGTAACTCTGAACTGTGAGGTTGAACATCCGTCTGCAGGATGGAGCTTCTACTGGTATAAAGCTGTTCCTGATCTATCAGAGAAATCCTCCAGTTATGAGCTGCTACCTGATGGCAGTGGGACTGCACAGGACTCCTACATCATTCATGGACAGACACACACAGCAGGATATGTGTGCAGAGCTGGAAGAGGAGACCCAGAGTATCACACTGATCACAGTCAACCAAAGTTTGTCTGGTCTGCAGATGAGAGTTTTTGTCTCTCATTATTGCTATCCATCTGTTTTTTGTAAATCCTGACATATAATTAGATTAATAGCCCATAGTGAAAATTCATTTGATCATAAATAACATAACTGACATACCCTAACTGTTCAGACCTGATGATGTTTCTTGAGGAAGCAATTTTCCATTTGTCTCATTTAACATACTAAAATAGGCTGAATTACTGTTTCCCTCCATTTATTGATATGAAAAAAAAACCCCCAAGAAAAAAACAGGTTTCTATCAGTCAGTAAATTGTTTTAATTCATCCCAGGAGACAAAAAGATGCATTATAAACCACAAAGAAACAGACAACCATTTTTCCACTGTTATAATCACCCACCCACGTCAGGGTAATTAGAAGGCTGGAGTCCATTAAAGCTGTATAGGGAGAGAGGTGGTGCCAAGGAAACAACCAACCAAACAAATCATTCTCCTTCCTTCTAATTCAGTTGACAAAAGGAGGAGAAAACCACGAGAAAGAAGAAGATATGCAGAGGTAGTCATTGGTGGAAATTTGTGTGTTTGCAAAAAAAACAAAGAATTTGCAGCACTGTACTTACTGTAGATTACAAAAATGGACCTGAAGTAATATACTTAATGAAATATCTGAAACTATCTGAAATAACAACCCGAGGAATGCATTTTTTACTATGAATTTTGTTGTTACTCCTTTTATATGTTGGTTTCAGATGTTCATTCAGCAGCGTCTCTCACAGTGAGTCCTGACAGAGTGCAACACTTCACCTCTGACTCTGTCTCACTGACCTGTGAGGGAAACTTCACTGAGTGGAGAGTGAGGAAGTTCTCTGAAAAAGGCTTCCTATCTCACTGTCATGACTGCCAGAAAATGAATGGATCCTCTTACAACATTCACAGCTTACACCAGGGTGTTACAGTGTATTGGTGTCAATCCGACTCTGGAGAGTTCAGTAACGGAGTCAAACTCACTGTGCAAGGTATTCATTAGTTTTTTTTTCTGACTTTACATTCTTCACAAATCCAATTGTGCTGTTTAACATTCCAGAGCCACCACTCTCCGCAACCTCCTATACCTTATATCATAATATTTACTCACCCATTATAAAACTTTGCCCTGAATAGTTTCATATTTGGAGGTAGGGTGTCAACCTCCTTGCCAGGTACAGAAAGCAAAAAGCAAAGAGAGCACATGCATCATCTCCCTCTTCCTTAGTGGAGGCAGTAAGAAAAACAGCAAAAATCAGAGCCAGACAGGTGGGTTTCAAAAAGGGCAGAAAAACTGTAAAAAGGCTAAATCAGTTCATAAAAACAGAATGTTGTCGTGTGCTTTATATGAATTTGTTTATGTAATTACTAAAAGAAAAAAATGTAGTGTCTATACAGACAGTCAGAGCAAGATGTAGGAAACTACATTTTCTAGTGCTTATTGCTGTGTATTTTGTTTTATGCATTTAATAACAGGCCAGTGTATTAAAAAAGGCCACCTTTCAGTTATAAACTGTGTTAGATTGCTTAGCCAGACTGAAACTGTGCAGAATAGGAAGCTTTGTGCAGACTTACAGAGAACATTGCCTATTTTCATGCTGCTAAAAGAGAATAAGAGGAAACAGCTTGGGGTGAAAGAGCGTTGAGACTGTGAGGTGTAAACATTAGTGCCTTAGAGGGGGTTGAAGTTAACTGTCACTGTTGCATGATAATAATACTTTGCCTATGCAGACAGGGCGTGTTCAGCCCTTTAAAATAGTGAAGCCTGTGTGCTTCCTCTTGGAGAGCAACACAGAAGGTGGTATTGTGTACATCTCCACATGCATGTGCTTAATAAATAATTGTGGTTGACTGGACCTGCTCTGAGTATTGGTTGTTTGTTCTCAGCACATCATCAAAGAATCGGGACAGTGGTCTCCAACTTGCTTGTCACGTCCTTTGAGCCGGGTTGTGACAATAGCTCATAATTTATGCTCCACGTTTGTGCCATAGTTCACAGTTCATATTTGTCATATCACAGTTTGTAAATAAAACTCAGTAATTACATCTAACAGTGTCTCTGTCGTTGTTTGCATTTGAGTTAATTCTCCTGGTCTGCCCTTCTATGGCGTTATTTTTGTGCCTCTATTCTGAGGGCATGTAAATAATTTTTGTAAGTACAAATATTGCATTTTAAGGAGAAAATTATTCTGAGCAAAGAAAAGCTTAATTTGAGCGAACTGAATTCATTTTTGCGTACAAGAAATGTATGTCAGTGTTTGCTATTATCCATATACACACAATAACAGCCCCTGTCGCTCAGGTGTTGGCATTTGCTGTTGCTCAGGTCCCTGCTCGGTGTGCTGAGAGACCAACGTAGTATGTTTCATTTTGAACAGAATTACATCATTTTGATTGACAGCATTACTTTTCTACACAAGTATATTTGTCTTATTTCTAGTCAAAATATCTCATTATACTTCAAATAACACACAATAAGCTAAAGAGTAAAATTTCAGTAAGATATAATTGTTTTTAGACAGTGAATCATAAAACTAGAAAATTTTCACTTGTTCCATTGTCAGATTTTGCACTTATTTCAAGCAGAAATATCTTGTATTAAGTGAAAAAACCTGTCAATGGAATGAGTGGAAATTTTCTAGTTTCAAGCCTGTCTTAACCTGTCTTAAAACAGGTTCATATATCTTACTGAAATGTTACTCTTTAGCCGATTGTGTCGTATTTTAAGTGTAATAAGATATTTTGACTAGAAATAAGACAAATACACTTGGTGAGATTTTGAGCTTTTCCAGTATACAGCAGATGTTTAAGTTCAGTTTAAAGGGGAAGGAAGAATGGAGGCCACTGAGAAGAAGAAGTTACATTCTTATCTATACGAGGAAAACAGCGGCTCTTTCTTCTACTTATTTATTTTTGGAAACGAAAACACTTAAAGATTAGCTGTGGATCAGAGTGCAGCAGAGCTGGATGTGAGGATGAAGTACTCTTTGCTCTGTGTACCGGGGCTATTCTGTAAGTACAAAACTGATTTTCTCTGTTTATATGACACTGAATAAAGAAAACAGTTTTTCATTGTGTAACTTGAGAGTTTTTGAAGGGAGAACAAGTTTGTCTAAGAATTTGATTGGCGCTACATTGTGTTCAATTGTCTTATATCAGTTTAAAGTCTATAAGCACATAAATTAGAGAATGAGCACACAGTGTAATCTTCACCTTTTTATAAATGTTTTAGTTCATAATGAGATGATTTTCTGTCACTTTGATGATGTTTCAATCTTGATTTTAGTGCTCAGTTCATTCTTCTATGGAAATGCTGAAGGTAAGATGTGTTTTTTTTCTTTTGTTCCTCTTTTTTTTACATTAACAGTATAAATTATCAGGTAGTATATTTCTATAGATACCAAACAGGTCACTGTAAGAAATGTGGGGGGCTGGTTATCCATGGAGAGAAAGCCCCTGGCTCTCTGTGTCTTTCTGGTTTGATGAGGAAAGCCAGGAAGTGGGTGCGTTAGAATAAATTCGGGGTTACCAACAGGAAGTAGAAGGGAGAAGTGAACCAGCTGAGTGAGGCCAAGTGGTCAGGATAGATGAGAGTCTAAGAGAAAACAGAGATGGGGTCAGTAAGAACCGGAGTGAGTACAATTTAACTGAGTATTTGATGTGGCAGTTTGGGGATTTAGGTGCCCAGTATTTAAGGCTGGAGCTGCAGTGCTCCCAGCATACGTGAAGCTTCAGCTGTACTGGATCATAACAGAAAGTGAAAAGTGGAAGAGGGAATTACTGGAGGATGAGGTTGAGGGAGCTGATCTAACAATTTTATACGATACATTTGAAATTAAATTTAATAAATTTCAGTTTTAAAACTACCAGGTGAGAGCCAGAGTGTGATTTACTGATACAGATGTTTCTTTCTGTGCACTTATTTCATCATTTTTACAAACTGAATTAGTAATCCAGTACCACTGATGCCAAAAGTAGAACAGATATATTGCCTCACCTGTTTGATGTATTGGGGTACAGACTATCACAATGTACCTTTGTTGTATTAACTGAAAGACTCAAAGGTGTAAAAAAAAAAATAAATAAAAAAAAATAAATAAATAAATAAATAAATATATATATATATATATATATATATATAAACAAAACACACAAAAAAAACTACACATACAGACAATAATAGGAATAAATACTCTTGGAATCTGTGAATTGCAAGGATGAATACAATTCTCTGGCAAAGACTTAAACACTTCCAGGGATTTAAATAAAGCTGCAAGAGCAGAATATGCATCACAAGACCCAGAAATTCAGTTTCTCTTCATATCTTCATCTTTCTTCTGTGGATAGATGATCCAAATAGTCTTGACTACTTTTTCCCAGCAGTATTACTGACTGTCCACTATTGGACATCCTGTTTTGCCCACGAGGGTAGCGAGTCAGTCACATGACTGAAGACTATCAATACTGTATGATGAAATAAGTTTAAATTGAATGTGTTGTTTCAATAGAACAAGAACAGAATTAAACCCAAATTCAACAAAAATCTCTCAGGTTCGAATCAAAAATACACTTGGAAACTGAGGTCAAAAATGATTCAGATGTACAAATATCAGTGCAGTTATTGAAAAGATTTTCAAAGATCAAATGTGCAAATATCATATTATTATGAACAAGAGCAGCTTAAAAACAGAAGAAGAATCTAACACATTTCAAGGAAATATATTCAACCCTCTGAACATTGTAGTGTAATATGATGGCTCTGGGGACCTGCTGTCTATTTTTAGCCACAGCAATCTTAAAACTGCCTGCTCCCAAAAGAATTACTTTGCATCCCGCGGGACTACAGTCCCAAAGCTGGCTCTAATGCTGAGCTCCTGGACAGTGTGGCATGATATTTGGTGTCTGATGGATGGAAGCATAATATCCCAGAGGTGTTAAGCAGAGGATTCCAATGATTGGTGGGAAATCAATGGAATCAATTCCTTCACCCTCCAGGAACTGCCTGCATAGTCTCATCACAGGAGGTTGAGCATTGTCGTGAACCAGGTGGAACCCAGGACTCCAGCACAGGGTTCTACAATGGGTCCAAGCATTTCTTCGTAGTACCTTATGGGAGTCAGGGTGGTGTTGCCTGGCCTGTAGAGTTCTGTGTGTCCCTCCATGGATATGTCTCCCCAGACCATCACTGACACTGAAAAAGTGATGCAACATTATTTTCACAGCCTGTTTGATATAAAATGTGAATAATGATCTTGTTTTGTTGTATTTCTAACTTTCAGAACTTGGAGAGAAGGTCACTTTGACAGCAGACAGCACAAACATACCAACAGGGGACAGTGTGACACTGACCTGTGATGTGAAGGAGTCTGTTAAATTAAAATATGAATGGTTCAGACAAACTTCATCTGAAGAGAAGTCCATAATAACTCATGAATCAGGCAGAGTGATATCTGTCTCTAAAGGAGGAAATTACACCTGTAAAGCTGAAGGGAAAAATGTCACCATAACAGAAAGTGACTCAGTCACCATTCAGGAAACTGGTTAGTTTAAACATTTCATTTGGAATAAAACAACAAAGTCTTTAAGAAATCAGTTTGAAACTGTGTCTGTACAGGCACAGATAGAAGAATTCAGTTTTCTGTCTGCTTCTTGCTCAGTATGTTTTTACACATTTTTTATGTGTGTAGAAAAATGTATACACCTTTAGTTGTTACTGAAAAACATTAAATCATAATTCATGCAGTGTAATCAGTGAATTAACAATGTATAACAATATATTTATTGATCTGAACAGAAAAGTAAATAAAAATACAATGAAACAAAAATAACATATTCATTCTGGATCACTGTATGTTATTTTAACTTACCTACAATAATATAATAATATGTTTTATGGAAACCATTCATCTTTTAAATTTTTAATCAGCTTGCAGAGGAACAAACACAGCTTATCAAAATCTTAAAGTAGTTAACAGATGAGAATCTGCACACTGAATGAATCCTAAAATCAATATATGAGTTAATTTTAAAGATTGCTGCACAACAAGTCATTCACATAATTATGATAAAAAGCTGCTGCTGGAAACAGATATGTTTTTCTTTCCCAGTTCGTAACAGCATTACAGTGAAACTGCAGCACAGCTGGTCTCAGATATTCACTGGTGAGACAATCACTCTCAGATGTGAGATTCAGGGAGGTGAAGGAAAGGTGTGGAAATATGAATGGACAGCACCCAACACAAACAGCCCTCCAACATCCAGTGAATACAGGATCAGCAGAGTTTCAGTGTCCCACAGTGGAGACTACAGATGTCGGGGTAGCAGTGACTATCTCTTAACAGGATGGAGTGATGCCTTCAGACTGACAGTTTCATGTGAGTTGGACCATGATTCATGCTGACATTTAATGTTTTCATGTTTACATCTGTCTTAACAGGAAAACTCCAACAATGATCCAGCTGTCTGCAGGCAGCTCAGGACAACAGTTTTTCTCACTGTGCAAACAGAAAGGAGAGACACCATGGAGGCTCTTAAAATATCAGCAAGTTTGATAAGAGAATGATAAATCAGTGAAATCTTCAGTTACAGGCTAATGTGCAATTAATCTTTGTGTTCATAGATACATTACTCCATGAATGTTTAAAATGTGATCAGTACTGAAATTTGCTCTTAATGATGATTTAATGATTTAATGGTTTTGTTTCTTCAACAGCAAGTAAACCCAGAGCCACACTGACAGCACACAGTTCAGTCATACCAGCAGGGGGCAGTGTGACACTGAGCTGCTCTGTGGAGGGCTCTGCTGGCTGGAAGTATAACTGGTTCAGACGTGATTCAGTCTCTTCTAAAGCTCAGCTCATGAGAGGAAATAATGCAAACAGAGTTATTAGTGTCTCACAAGGAGGTCTGTACCACTGCAGAGGAGGGAGAGGAGATCCAGTTTACTACACAGAGGACAGTGCTCCAGTTACAATTCAGAAACAAGGTCAGAGTTAAGTTTTGTTGTGAAGTAAAACACAAAATAATGATTAAATTGAAATTAGAATTTATAACTATGATTTTTTTTTAATTCATTTTTTTTGTTTGTTTCCTGTTGATTTTTCTTTAAATGTTTGTTTTTTTGGGAACAGTTTTGGCTGCTGTGAAACTGCAGCACAGCTGGTCTCAGATATTCACTGGTGAGACAATCACTCTCAGATGTGAGATTCAGGGAGGTGAAGGAAAGGTGTGGAAATATGAATGGACAGCACCCAACACAAACAGCCCTCCAACATCCAGTGAATACAGGATCAGCAGAGTTTCAGTGTCCCACAGTGGAGACTACAGATGTCGGGGTAGCAGTGACTATCTCTTAACAGGATGGAGTGATGCCTTCAGACTGACAGTTTCATGTGAGTTGGACCATGATTCATGCTGACATTTCATGTTTTCATGTTTACATCTGTCTACTACTCTTTGGTGTTTGTGGATCAAAAGGTTAATTACTATTTGAGGTATGATTTTTTTTATTATTAATTAATTTATGTTATTATTGTTATTTTCCCTGAAGTAAATGATAATCTAACGTACCCCCCCCCCCTTGTAAACACAACAGCAAGTAAACCCAGAGCCACACTGACAGCACAAAGTTCAATCGTACCAGCAGGGGGCAGTGTGACACTGAGCTGCTCTGTGGAGGGCTCTGCTGGCTGGAAGTTTGACTGGTTCAGACGTGATTCAGTCTCTTCTAAAGATCAGCTCATGAGAGGAAATGAAGCAAACAGAGTTATTAGTGTCTCACAAGGAGGTCTGTACCACTGCAGAGGAGGGAGAGGAGATCCAGCTTTCTACACAGAGGACAGCAGTGACGTCACAGTTAAAGAAATTTGTGAGTTTAAACATTTCATTTAGAGTAAACAATAAAGTCTAAAACTCTGAGAAAATTCGGAGAATTGCAGTCACCCTCTTCTTATTGTCGATTTTTAAAACAACATTTTTTTTAAATCCTTGCTACTTACAACCATTAAATCATGTTGTCATGCAGAGTAATCAGTGGGTTAATGATGTCTAAAGTTATTGATCTGAACAGAAAAGTTTATATAACACATTCATTTCAGATCACCACATCTGCTTTCTTTAAGGTTTTAAACTGAATATATTAAAAGGTTTGACTTTGACTATTTTTATAGAAGCCATTTGTCTTTGAAATTTTCAATCAGCTTTCAGAGGAACCAACACACAGAGTCAACTACAGTTTATTAAAATGTTAAAGTTCTCGGGTACTAGGGCTGCAACGATACTGATCTGATACCGATACTTTGTACAAAAACTTAATGTTTTATTGTACACTGGAAAAAAGGGATTGGCCATCTCTTGGATTTATGTAAGCATCTTGCGTGTATTCAACACAATTGCCTCATGCTTTAAAGTTAAGTGTAACTATATAGTGTAGAAACTACATGATATGCAGAGAAGGTATATTAAATTGTTCATATCATGTTCGAGTAAAGTAAGTCAATAATATAGCAATGTTAAATCTCACGACACCGCACGTGATTTCATCTCGCACACTTTGGATCATGGTTTGAGGAAGGCATCCATCTCAGTCAAGTCGAGCAGCCGCCTCTATTTTTGGTATACCGAAAGAAGGACTGTTGGGTTTCTTAAAGTACAAAACCCCGCTGGAACACAAGACCAATAACTGCACGACAAAACAGGGCAAGAAGGTGCTCTTTGTGTTTGTGGCTCGCGAGGCAAGTCAGCCAAAGTTGAGGAAAAGATTCCTTCATCTGAACTCAGCCCACTTCGACTGATTCCTTCACTACAGCCCTTTTTATTGTCAGCAAGCAATCATTCATGAATATGCAATTACAAATACATTCTTAAGCAGGCATATCTGAACAACATCAGTGTCTGTATTCTGTGTGTGTGTGTGTGTAGGTGCATGTGCGTGTTTCCAACCATACTATACATAGACATACAACCTTTCAATGAACTTAAACTGTGTGTATGAGGTATGCAGAAAAGCAGAACTAAGTGTCTCGCTAAATGATAAGAACGGGAACTTGCAATAGGTCATGTCTCCATGTCGCCCTCCATGCATGGTAAGGAGCAATATTTAACATGTTTAACAATGTTTTACATTTTTACATTTTTCATACATGTATTATGAAACACACGACTACATATTAGTTTGTTTGTTTTTTTTAGACTTAGACTACCAGTGAAATACAATAAAATTCATATTCGAATGTTAGGAGGTGATCGTGGCTCAAGAGTTGGCAGTTCATCTTGTAATCAAAAGGTTGCCGGTTCGAGCCCCGGCACCGACAGTCTCGGTCACCTACTGGTTGCCTACTGCCTACACTGTAAACCCGAACAAGTTGACTGAACTTAAAACTTTTGTGGAAACTGATTACCTCAAAAGATTTAAGTACAAAAACTCATATCTTCTAAGTATGGGGTACTCAAAATTTGTATTTATTGTTAACCTAAAAATTTAAAATTATATTTTATATTTTATTAATTGAGCTTTACTCAAAGACTGTATACTTTAATTTCAATATTTTTGTGTTTCTTGTAGTTTATTATTTTGATGCAACACAATGCAATTATATTACAACCTAAACTCAAATTATCTGATTATTAATTAAAAGATATTTATGTTTCAATGTTTGAGTGTAGACTACTAACAAAAAAAAAAGTACGGAAATTCAGTTACTTTACATTTTGTTTATTTAACATTTTTTCATGAAAATTTAAAAACATCACAAATGTTTTTATAAAACAACTAACATGGACATCGGCACCATAAAGTGAGCATTATAAATTCTGTGTAGAACATTTATCTTTTTATAAAATCACAAAGGACGACATCAGTCCTAATTGCATCTTTCTCAAAATACACAAAAATGCAAAACAAAAAGTCAAATACTAATCACTTTTTTTTAAAATAGAAATGAAAAACAATTTTTTAAAATGGGTACAAAGACGATCAGCTTCCAAATAACCAGATAAGGCAGTCAAGTATAGGAAAATTAGGTAAACTGATGGAGTTAAATCCACCCAAAGCCTGTAGTAAACTTAAAGTGCTTAAAGTGCTTCAAACAAAGTGCTCAGTAACAGAGTGCGTGTCCTAACAAACATTGCCTTATATTCCTTAAGAGCATGTAGGCAGGGGTTTCAGGGGTTTGCCGTCATCAAGCCCCATGAAGATATTTTGGACAAAGGCAAATGTGTGAACCAGCTTCCTGGGGTAGTCTAAATGCAGAGCATAGATCAAGCCAAACAATAAAGAAAATGCATCTGCAAATCTGGGAATATCACGCATCACCTAGCCGCCTTTCACCACAACAGCCATGCTTGAGGAAGTAAAATGGACTGGACTGGGAAGCGCCGTCGGTAACCACTGTGAGAAGGGCAACTGAAGTGTCAATGAGGGTCGACTCATCCAATGCGTCCGCCTGGAATAGACACAGTATCAATGGTAAATGGCCTGTATTTGTATAGCGCTTTACACATTCAGTCATCCAGACATTCACACCCATTCACACACTGGTGATGGCAAGCTACATTGTAGCCACAGCCACCCTGGGGCGCACTGACAGAGGCGAGGCTGCCGGACACTGGCACCAGCGGCCCCTCTGACCACCACCAGTAGGCAACGGGTGAAGTGTCTTGCCCAGGGACACAACGACCGAGACTGTCGGAGCCAGGGCTCAAACCGGCAACCTTCTGATTACAAGGCGAACTCCCAACTCTTGAGCCACGATCGCCCCAATTAAATAAGTAAGGTTGGTTTGAGAGAATGTGATAAGCATGACCTGTAATCTAGCAAAACATTCAGCAGTGTAGTGGGTTACTTTGTAACGAGTTAGGGTACTCTACTTTTTTTGAAAAATGTACATTAACGTGTTAGCTTCTTGCATTACATAATTTGTATTTTTGTTATTTTTCTAAAAAAAAAAGTAATTTTTTATTTCATGACTTTATCTCAAAAAGAAACTAAATCTTGACTTCAGCCTGGTTTTTGGGCCACCTGCAGCATAGCCATAGTGCTGTGATACGCCTGTGCCCTGCTCCTGACCTGTGTGTGTGTTTGTGTGAGGGTTTTCTAAAGAGAGGGTATTTTGTTTGTACAATTTGGTAGCTGCTAGGGTATTAAATTGTATTTAAAAAAATCCATAGCATTTTATCTTACTGGCAGAATTTAAGTAATGCAAAAATACACTTACATTACATGTCTAAAAGAATTCTGGGTCCTCCTCCCGCAGGTATACAGGAAGGGCACGAAGTACTGCAGTGCGTTTCACATTGATATCAGGCGCCTCCTAAAAAGGGAAAAGAAAAGTTCATTTAACGCAAAGTTTTCAGGTGTCATTCTTTGGGGAGAATACATGTTTATGAAACTGCATGACATCAGACTCTACTAAATTTTGGAGACTTTTCTTTTAAGATACAACCTTTCTGTCTCTTGTGACAGAGAGTCTGTTTCTTAATCATTTGACAAAAACCCTACACAGTATTTTAAAATAGTGTTCTCCAGATCAGAGCTGTAATCTATATAGAACATGGGGTTCAAAGCAAGGAAAAATTGTGTGTTTATCAGTGAAAGTTTTAATTTGTGTTAATTTTATCATTATCAATATATGAAATCTTCACCTTAAGGGACTTAATGAATGGTTTCTTCTAAAAATTAGAAATGATTGAGTCATTTCACATCATATGAAAATATTAATTTTTAATACAAATTTGGCCCTATAAAAATGGAAACTCAGTAACAAAGATAATGGAGATTCTCTAAACACGAGCGAATATCACAGTAAAATTGTTGATTGTGATTTACACATTGGATGTATCCTCAGTGATTTGGTACAATTATACAACATTTTATAAGAACTGAACAACTGATGAAACAACTTACTTGTGTGACCACATATGAAGTGTTATAACTTACCAGAAAAGGTGAACTGTGCCACTGACCCTTGGTAGATCTGCACATGATAAAAAAAAAAAATGCATTATAAATACTAACACAGCTATTAATAATTAGGGGTACATTTAAGATGTTAATGTCACAAAATAAAATAGACTGGTAGAAAGAAGTACAAGGAAATGGTAATGGGGGGGAAAATAGATCTTTTCAACATGATTCAGTGTGACAAAGCCAGGGCATGATTTAAAAAAAACAAAAAAACAGGTTGTCACGGTCCTGGGTCAGTGACCCAGTGTTTTGAGTTTCTTGTGCCTCTGAGTTTTTTGTATTATGTTCTTAGTTCTCTTTGTTGTCCCAGCGTATTCTTTAGTGTAGTGTCTTAGTTTGGTGTTCTTGTATTCTGTTTAGTTCTGAGTATTTGGTAGCTGCCCTCTGTGTTTCTTAGTTGCTCTGTCTCCCCTAGTCTAGTTTGCGTCTGTGCTAATTCCTGTTTTACTTTGAAGGTCTGTGTCTCATGTGAGTGTATCCTACTTTGCTCCCTTGTCTCGTCAGTTCTGATTTCTCCCAGCTGTGCTCTCCTTCTGTGTCTCATTCCCCTCGTTACTTCCCATTGTATTTAAACCCTGTGTTTCTCTGAGTCAGTGCTGTGTTGTCCCTCAAGCTGTGTGTTTCCTCGTGTGCCTCTCTGCAAGCTGTGAGTTTATATTTTCCCAGTTTAGTTTTGTATGCTCGTTTTCTGTGAGCAGCAATTAAAGCTGTGATTTTGAGTTCATCCCCTAAGTCTGAGTCCTGCATTTTGGGTCCAACTCCTGCCTGCCGCACAGCGATTCATGACACGGGTCTTTTAACCTAAAAATGTTTTAATGGCCATGAAGAAAGGTCTCTTCAATAGATCTTTCAACTCACCTGTGTTTACTGTCTCCACCTGAAATTAATTGCAGTCTGAATTTTTTTTTTCTTCTGTCTTTTTGTCTTTGGTCTTCAGCCTTGGAAGAAAAAATAAAAATATTGAAAACCTTATCAGCACACTAAATATACAACACCTTGCTATATTTCAATTGTTTTAGATAGAAGTTACCACTGCTAGCTAAGTCACTTTTGAACGATGCTAATGAGAAGGGAAAAAGAAACCCCTGCCGAACAATGAGGGTGCTGTTGTAAAAACGCCAACTTTCTTGCGTTGGCAAGGGGTCGTTAAAATATCACTAAGACCCTTTCTTTATGTGTGATTCTTAGTAAAACTGTGTTTTAATCGGTTAAAACTGTAAAACTGACGACATAATCTATGTTTGAAAAAGAGCGCGAACAACAGCGAACAACAATTCACCACCTGGGTCTGTGCTTTTTAACACAACAGCGCATTCGAAAACAAGTTATTGGCTGCAACATATTAATATACTTGCTTTTTTACGGAAAAAATAAACATAACGAAGGTTCAGTTTTACTTACAAGTTTCTCCAAATGTGTTCTCCAGTCGCTCGAGAAGGGCAGCCATATTGAACAGAATTTTCTGTCAACGTCGTTCAGGTTAGAGAGATGACGTCATGACGTCCACATGCGGAGCTCGGAAAAAAACATTTACTCAAAAATCATAATTAAGAAAGCAGTATTTACTCTTAACTTCTAAGCCATGTACAATTATAACTGTTTGAATCGTTAACCGAACAGAAAAGTTTTAAGTTGTTTCAACTTTGTGAGGAATTTTAATTGTTATATCCACAAACTTTATAAGTCAGGTAGACTGTTGGGGTTTACAGTGTACTGGTGGTGGTCAGAGGGCCCGGTAGCGCCAGTGTCCGGCAGCCTCGCCTCTGTCAGTGCGCCCCAGGGCAACTGTGGCTGCAATGTAGCTTGCCGTCACCAGTCTGTGACTGTGTGTGTGAATGACTGAATGATTCACACACACATTCAGGATGACTGAATGTAGTGTAAAGTGCTTTGGGGTCCATAGGGACTAAGTTTATTTCAACTTAATATGTTTAAACTTTAGTTATTCAATTTATCAAGTATATTAAACAGATTTGACTGGTTTCCAATCTACTCAGTATTTTTAAGTGTAAAAGTGTTGCCTCAAAAAATTTAAGTGAATGTGAGTTTTAGTTTTTAGAATGTAGTGCTCCGATTACCACTGGGACCACTGTTACCTTCACCCTCCACATCTTCCTGAGCTCTTCTCTGAGCCCTTAGGATTTCTCAAGCTTCTATGTTCCTTCTTCCTGATGTTGCTGTCATTTTGAACTGCTACATCTACCATTACAGCCGTCTTCTTCTGTTTGTCTACCACCACTATGTCCGGTTGTTTAGCCACCACCATTTTGTCCGTCTGTATCTGGAGGTCCGACAGGATCTTACCACAGTCATTCTCCACCACCCTAAGGGGCAACTCCCATCTTGACCTCGGGACTTCCAGGCTGTACTCGGCACATATGTTCCTGTACACTATGCCAGCCACTTGGTTATGGTGTTCCATGTATACCCTGCCTGCTAACATCTTGCACCCTGCTGTTATGTGCTGGATTGTCTCAGAGGCATCTTTACACAGCCTGCTGGATTGTCTCAGAGGCATCTTTACACAGCCTGCACCTGGGGTCTTGCCTGGTGTGGTAGACCACAGCCTCTATGGATCTTATGCTTCTGTGCTGTCTTTCAGTCCAGCTTTGTCCAGACGCTGGTAGGACTTCTGGATGTCAGCCACTTCCTCTATCTGCCGGTGGTACATATCATGCAGGGGCCTGTCCTTCCATGATGGCCCCTCCTCTTCCTCGGGTTTCTGCTGCCCAATATTTTTTTTTAAATTTAATTTAAGTTTTTTTTTTGCCTGTCCCGTTCGGTACTTTAGCAATCAGAATTGTTGTCTGAAGGCCAGGAAAGATGCCCAATGGATTTATTTTTTCAAGTGGACAAAATATGCCAATGCCACATTGTTCCACTTGATTAATCTATATTGTCATTGTTTATTTATTTATTTTATTTTAAGTTATTACAATTTGGACAGACAATTATACGGAAAGGGAGAAAGAGAAAGAAAGGGAGAAAGAAAATAGAGGGGAAGGGGGGAAAGTAAAAGAAGACCCTGTGAAAATCCATTGGATCACCTGTTAAAAGAAGAAAATAGCAAACAAACACAATATAGCCCCCAGAGCATGAAGTTGGCGTGGAGGAGACCTGGGCCCGGACATCCACAGCCCAGTGGCTTCTATCTCCTCCTTTGGCCAGCTTATCACCCCAGCAGGGTACCTGATCATGGGCAGGGCGTAGGTGTTGATCGCCCAGATCTTGTTCTTACCGTTCAGCTGAGTCCTCAGGACTTGCCTGACCCTCTGCAAGTACTTGAAGGTTGCAGCTTTCCTAGTGGCCTCTTCATGGTTCCCATTTGCCTGTGTAATCCCCAGGTACTTGTAGCTGTCCTCTATGTCTGCAATGTTTCATTCTGGTAGTTATATCCCCTCAGTTCTGTCTACCTTCCCTTTCTTTGTTACCATCCAACTACACTTCTCCAGTCCGAACGACATTCCAATGTCACTGCTGTATATCCTGGTGCTGTGGATCAGTGAATCAATGTCTTGTTCACTCTTGGCATACAGCTTGATGTCATCCATGTACGGGAGGTGGCTGACAGCTGCTCCATTCTGTAGTTGGTATCCGTAGCCAGTCTTGTCAGTGATCTCACTGAGTGTTTCAGGCCTATGCAGAACAGCATTGAGGAAGGAGCATCTCCTTGGTAGATCCCGCACTTGATGGTTACTTGTGCTCTGGGCTTGAAGTTGGCCTCTAGTGTTGTACGCCACATCCCCATTGAGTTCCTGATGAAGGCTCTTAGGGTCCCATTGATCTTGTACAATTCTAGGCATTCCAGTATCCAGCTGTGGGGCATTGAGTCATAGGCCTTCTTGTAATCAATCCAGGCAGTGCACAGGTTGGTCAGTCTGGTCTTGTAGTCTCGGGCGACTGCTCTGTCTACCAGTAGCTGGAGTTTTGCACCTCTGGTATTCTTGCCAATCCCTTTCTGTGCCCCACTCATGTATTGACCCATGTGCCTGTTCATCTTAGCCAGTATGATGCCTGACAGGAGCTTCCATGTGGTACTGAGGCAGGTTATTGGTCGGTAGTTGGATGGGACTGGTCCCTTCTGGGGGTCCTTGAGGATCAGGACTGTCTGGCCTTCGTCTCTCGTCAACTAGCAACTGGTTCATTTGTGCTGCCAGGCGCTCATGGAGTACAGTAGGCTTCTTCAGCCAGTAGGCGTGAACCATGTCAGCTCCTGGTGCTGTCCAACTCTTCATACTAGACACCCTTTCTTGGATATCTGCCACTGTGATGGTTACTGGACCCTGTTCAGGGATGTTGCTTTGGCCTGCCCTCAGATTCACTAGCCACTGAGCATTGCTGTTGTGGGTTGCGTCCTTCTCCCATATGCTCTTCCAGTATTGCTCCGTCTCCAGCCTTGGCGGTGCTGTTGTCATATTGTTCCCCTGCCACTAAGACTACACCTTAGCTGGTTCTGTGGAGAACAACTGGTTTATTCTCCTGCCTTCGATCTCTCTGGTGTACCTCTTCAAGCGGCTGGCCAAGGCTGTGAGTCGTTGCTTTGCAGTTTCCAAGGCCTCGGGTATGGACAGCTTGCTGTACTTCTTAGGCACCTTCTTCATCGCACCTTTCTGCAGCTCTGATAGCTGGCTAACCTCCCTCCATGCTAACTTGATCTTAGCCTCTAGTCTCCTTCTCCATGGGGGGTATTGCTCCTTGTGGCTGTTCAACTTGTAGCCAAGCATCTCAATGATCACTGCTGCCGTAATGTAGATCAGCTTGTTAGTCTCGGTAATCGTGGCGGTAGGGTTGTCCGTAGCATTCACATCATTTAGTAGACCTTCTGAGGGTACTTCACGTAGTCTTGGTAACCAGCTATGGGGGATCCAGGTTTCAAGCTTCGCCATGATCCTGTCTTTCAGGTCAGTTACTCTCACATTCACTGATCCTTCTATCGCACTTGGGGCTTGGTGCCCGATCTCGGATGTTTTTTTTAAAGTATTTTTTATTATCCTTAATGTGGGTTGGAGATGCAATGACCTTAAAGCTGCAGGTGACCATCTTCACTGACCGCACCATCTGTGACGGAGGACTCATCTCTCCTGGTGTCCTGCAAGCAAACAATCGTATTTTTTAGAACACCAACTAATTTACTTTCCTAAAACATTATTTTCTGCATTTGCTATAGAATAGACCCCAATTTAGACAATCTCAGGCTCCCTCCCCACCAGAAAGGTGACATTCAATGTCCCATTTGTCAGTCTGGATAATTATCAGTCAATTTGGGCCTAAAGAGATATGTGCTTAAAAAAAGGCCCACCTAATTTAAATGTAATCATTACATGCTTGGCAGCACGGTGGCACGATGGTTAGCACTGTTGCCGCACAGCAAGAAGGTCCTGAGTTCAATTCCAACATCAGGCCGGGGTCTTTCTGTGTGGAGTTTGCATGTTCTCCCCGTGTTTGCGTGGGTTCCCTCCGGGTACTCCGGCTTCCTCCCACCGTCCAAAGACATGCAGCTTGTGGGGATAGGTTAATTGGAAAATCCAAATTGCCCATAGGTGTGAATGTGCGAGTGAAATTGAGTGTGAATGGTTGTCTGTCCCTGTGTGTTAGCCCTGCGACAGACTGGCGACCTGTCCAGGGTGTACCCCGCCTCTCGCCCTATGACAGCTGGGATAGGCTCCAGCGCCCCCCGCGACCCTGAAAAGGATAAGCGGAAGCGAATGGATGGATGGATCATTACATGCTTGTTAAAAGCCAACTTCCAATATGTAAAGTTTCTAATCAGAAAAAGGACCAGATAAAACATATGGCAGTGTTTATATGTAACATAGGCAACCCCAAAATGTTTCTTATGATTCAACTGTGGGATTTAATTTAATTCTTTAGAAAGACAAGTTAAAATTACTTTATTTTCAAATATAATGCCAACCTAGACTTTAAGCTAGACTTTAAGTATTCAACAGGCCACTAATCTGGTTTATGGCTTTGTATGGCATTATTTTTGTGCCTCTATTCTGAGCACACATAAAAAAGAATTTGCAAACGCAAATGTTGCATTTTGAGGAGAAAATTATTTTGAGCGAAGAAAAGTTTAATTTGAGCATCTAAAATTCATTGCTGCATGCAAGAAATGTATTTCAGTGTTTGCTATTATCCATATACACACACAATAACAGCCCCTCTCACTCAGTTGTTGACATTTGCTCTTGCTCAGATCTCAGCTAAATCTAGTGGAGTGGTGTGGTTTAAACTAGATTAAAACCAACAATGGTCTTAAAAAAATATAAATTTTAAAATAAAATAATTAAACATACTAACTGAAAATGGATTTAGCTACATACTGGACCGTGTTCCCAGAATGCAGTAGCTAGCGAGCTGATTGGAGACAGTAACAGCAAGGTCGCATCCTTCAGCTGACCGGGAGGTCGAGGCACGATGTGCCGGCAGTGCAGTATTCTCACCAGCTCTTGTGAGCCTTGACTTTACGGTCAGAGGTCTCTGAAAATTGACAGACCTGGGCATCAGTTCCCTCATCTGCAAATGGTTACTGGACTTCCTGACCAACCGCCCCCAACATGTCCGGCTGGATAACCACTGTTCATCTACAATCACGATGAACACTGGTGTACCACAAGGCTGTGTGATGAGCCCTTTCCTCTACTCCCTCTTCACCCACCTATTCGGAACCATGATAACAGGGTTCATGCTGATCGGCGTTGGCTTAGCCCTGGTTTATCAGAGAAATAAGAGAGCGGAACCGGCTGTTCAAACCCCCACAGGGCTGCCCGCTGGATTCGAAGCGACGGGACGAGGCGCGACCTCTCACAACGAACGTAATATGGTCAACACCTTGGAGACGCTTACAGCTGCTGTGAAGGCTCAAAACAACACCATTGAGCGTATGAGGGGAAACATCAGAGAAAGGCCTGCTCAAAATGACACCCTTGAGGGACAGTTGGAAAACATCGCGGAACGGATCACTGCAGTTGTGAGGTCTCAGAATCAAAAGACTGACAACACCATGGAACAGAAGTTTGATACCATCATGGGGAGGCTCGCGGC
This sequence comes from Aulonocara stuartgranti, assembly GCF_965226115.1. NCBI lineage: Eukaryota > Metazoa > Chordata > Actinopteri > Cichliformes > Cichlidae > Aulonocara > Aulonocara stuartgranti. Next base: position 43,267,921 of record NC_138941.1, read on the forward strand.
TCTCCAACGGGAGATCGAGGGACCAGTGTCAGAGTGCTAAATTCGAGCTGCTCACAAAGGAGAAATCAACAATATTCAACATTTGGACACCACGGCGCCAGCTGCTAGGCCCAAGGCTGGAGCCCACCAAAACAACTCCCTGATAACGACTGTGTGATGACTATTCTTCCCGTCCCATGAAGGCCACCTGGGTTGGCTGGCAGACTGTTTACTTAGTCTGATAGAGCGAAGGACACTGTCTCCGCTGAACTATGGACACGCACACACATACACTTACACTGATAGGCACTCACTCATCCCCCCTCCCTTTCCAACGCCTTCGATGCTTGTTTCCGGCGAGGGAACACGGCGGGTCTGTGTGCCGCGCTGGAATGATAGCGCTGTGCAGGGTGGCTGCTGTGTTTCTTCGGATTACTCCTCACCCCCCACCCACCCCTGTGGCTTGTCATGTCTTCACAATGTTGTGCTGTGGACATTTATGTGCTTTTTTGTGCAAAGGAGTTTTTTTGTTTCCTGTTCTCATCCTGTCCTACCATGGAAGCACAGCATAAGTAGGGGTCTCTTTTTCCTCTTGTACTTTCCCCACTGTAGTGTACATTTCAATGTTTTTTCTCTGATTCTACCAATCTCCGACCTGTATCCCCATGTAATGTTTGTGCTATATGTGTAAGGTCTGGGGGGGTCCCATTTCACTGCAGGGCAACCTGCATGTGACGAATAAAGCTTTGATTGATTGACGACTGCAGACCTGCTGATGGTTCCAACACCATCATTAAGTTTGCAGATGACACCACGGTGATTGGCCTCATCAGTGACAACGATGAGGCCGCCTACAGGGAGGAGGTGGATCGTCTGGCTGAGTGGTGCGACAGAAACAACCTGCTGCTTAACACCGAGAAGACCAAGGAGCTCATCGTGGACTACAGGAGGAATGCTGACCCACATCCACCCATCCACATTAAGGGGACGGCTGTGGAGCGTGTGAGCAGCTTCAAGTTCCTGGGAGTCCACATCTCCGAGGATCTCACCTGGACGACCAACTGCTCCAAGCTGGTCAAGAAGGCTCACCAGCGCCTCTTCTTCTTGAGGACTCTGAAGAAGAACCACTTGTCCTCAGACATCCTGGTGAACTTCTATCGTTGCACCATCGAGAGCATCCTGACCAACTGTATAACAGTCTGGTACGGGAACTGCTCTGCCTCGGACCGGAAGGCGTTGCAGAGGGTCGTGAAAACTGCCCAGCGCATCGCCGGAGCACCACTTCCTGCCATGAAAGACATCTACAGGAAGTGGTGTCTGAAAAGGGCTGGGAAAATCATCAAAGACCCCAGTCACCCATCACATGGACTCTTCACCCTCCTGCCCTCTGGGAGGCGCTACAGGAGCCTCCGGACTAAGACCACCAGGTACCGGAACAGCTTCTTCCCCACAGCTGTCAGACTCCTGAACTCTGCCTCCTGACATCTGACCCACGTTAACACATGGACTGAACACCCACACACCCACAATGGACAACTGTACCCTCAAACACACAATAATAACATGGACTGAACCACCACTCACAACCACTAGCACTTTATATAGCCTCTGTAGGAATTATATCTCACTTATCTTAACTGCACTACTGTATAGCTCTGTGTAAATAATCATTCTGTACATTCGATAATTTTTAACCCTACAACTGTTTACAACTTGCATAGTTCCCATTTCTGTATAGCTGTATATCTCAGATTTCTGTAAAGTTATTTATTTCATATTCTGTATAGTTTTTCATATTTATATCCTGTTCATATCCTGTACATAGCTTGTACTCACTACAGCCTGTACATACTTATAGTTATAGAATATTCACAACATACTTCATACCGTGTACATTATAACATACCATAATAGACCCATTTATGTAATATACTCACATATCTATATTATTGCTAATATATATTGTAATATATCTATATCACTAAAGCACTTCTGGATGGATGCAAACTGCATTTCGTTGCCCTGTGCATGTGCAATGACAATAAAGTTGAATTCTAATTCTAATTCTAAAATATTAGAGCACTTTTGCAAATATAAATATATGTTATGTCTTGATAAACTGAGCAGATATTTGAAGTTTACACAGCTACATTCTTGCCTGAAAATATCTTAAAAGTTTATTTTGTGACCCAGTAAAAGTAATATTAAAGCTAAGTAGCTACCACCATTGTTGGAAACTGGAATTGGCTGTGAATTCTGGGATAGGTTGGGCCACGAAGGACACATTTGGAGCAGACTCGAATGGAGAGCCTTCGTCGCCTGGCTGTGACATAATCGGCCTTCAAATGCACCCTTCAATGGATGCGCCCTATTTTGCGCGATCCTGCAAAAGTTCATTTTCATTTTTTTTCCCTCCAATGTCCCTTGCGGGGTTTTGTACAGATGGGGTTTGAGCTGCCAGCTTCGCACAGATCTACAAATGTAAAATGCGTTCAAGCCCCAGTGTAAAATTGGGATATCTAGGCTTCCAGTGTATCCCTGCGTTTCTTTTTCTAAATAAACGGAACAATTCGTAACCCCTTTTACTAGAAAACACAGATTTACCAATTACAGACACTCAACAGTAGCCTATAAATGTTTTCGTATTAGGTTTTTTATATGGTTTTTGTAAGTGAGGTGTTGATCTTTTTTTTTTGCTTGGAAAAGCCAGCCAGTCAGCAGATGGAGGACACATTGGTTGCACTTCACTGTGGATCATCCTCTGCAGTGAGTATATGCAAACTAATATCTGTTTATTTTGAATATAGAAATCATCCAGGTGAAATGGAATAACACTTTGATGGTAATCTTACCATTCTCTAATGAAACCAGGCTAAGATTAATGTTATCCTAATGAATAATCCTAAACATGTCAGGATATGGCAGGCTATTGTGTGGTGTCTGTAGATAATAAATATGTTTTCTCGTAAAAGTGGTTACATGTAGTTTCGTTTATTTAGAAAAAAGAAACACAGGGAAACACTGGAAGCCAAGATGTCGCAGTTTTACACCAGGACATGAATTCATTTTACATTTGCAGATCTGTGCAAAGCCGGCAGCATGAAGTTAGTTTCAAATCTCCATGTGGGTATCAAGCGATTTGTCCACGTGTGTTAAAGGTTTTTTTAAAAAGTAAAATTATTGGATTCATGATGTTGAACTTAATAAATCGTACATAATTGATCAGTATTTATTCACTTTTGGATTTACTCATTTGTAAAATAGATTTATGTGTGGTCAGCAAAGATGGGCAGTAACGCGTTACTGCAATCCGATTTACTTTTTTCAAGTAATAAGTAAAGTAAGGGATTACTATTGCAAAAAAGGTAATTAGATTACTGTTACTTTCCCGTAAGCACGCTGCATTACTGCGTTACTAAAACCGTGATTTCTTTTGCCAGTGTCTCATGAAAATGAAGTGAGTGCGACATTCGTGGCAACAGCTGTGTGCAGATCAACAATGGATAATAAATGGAGTGCAGAGAGAGTATGAGCGTGCAGCGTTTAAAGCGTGGAAGTACTGAACTTTGAGTTTGATTCCGTAAAAAGTGACAAAAACATTAGCGTCCACTGTTCACTGCGTGGGAAGAAAACGTCTTTTTACAGCGAAAAAAACCCTTAATTCCGAGCGAGCACGAGTGCGCTATGATGTAATGGGAAACTCACAGAGAAACTCGCGTATCCTTCCACTGACCGCTGCGGCACACCTGCACCAGGGCAAACATCCGCCTGCTATACAGGTGAAAACAGAGCAACAGGACCGCTGAGTCTTTGATTTTATTTATTTTCTGCTGTGTTTCACTTGCATTTATTTGAAAGACTGAGTGTAAACACCAAGAAAATATTTTATTTTATGTGCTGGAATGTGCAGAAAATTGGTTTATATGTTAAACAAATTTCTTCCAGTTAGAGAATGTTGCATATAATTTAATTTTTGCTTGATGCATAAAGTTAAAAGATTAAAATTAATAAAACAAGTTTTAAAAAGACTTTTCCATTTGATTACATTTTGTATGATGGATTATGCAGAAAAAGTAGAATTGGGCTGAAAGATCTATCGCTTTATCACCTATTCAGGTTGTAAATAGTGTTTTTAAAAAGTAACTAAGTAACTAAGTAATTAATTACTTTTGAAAATAAGTAATCAGTAAAGTAACGGAATTACTTTTTTGGGGAAGTAATCAGTAATTAGTTACTGATTACTTTTTCAAGTAACTTGACCAACACTGGTGGTCAGATTGCTTTGTATTTGTGTGTGAGTCATCCAGGCGCTCTCGAGTCTTTGAAAGTTACACACTTATTGTACACATCTGTAGATATTACTTTACCCTTCTGGATTATGTTGTACACATTTGCAACACTTAACACTTAAGGCAAATTACTCTCCATACCGATATTTATAAACAACCCAGGAGTCCTGTAATATGATCTGAACAGGATTGATTGAAGAGTTTAAAATTTGAAGCAGCCAATACACAAGTAGCCTCAGATCACCTGTATATCAAAGATGTGAGACTCTGCCTCGCACCTCTTTTCCCAAATTGCAAATCACTTCACAGCTGTACTAAGGGTAATGTATGTGGCAGTTATGCCTCATGTGAGCCCAGCATTTTTCTCCTAATTGGATATCTATTTATTTTTCTGTGAACAGTTCCCAGTAAGCCCACTGTGACCCTGCAGCCACCCTGGACTCAGATATACAGCGGTGAGACAGTCACTGTCAGATGTGAGATTCAGGGAGGTGAAGGAGCTCAGTGGACGTATGAATGGAGAGCAGCCAAGTTAAACACACCTCCAACATCCAGTGAATACAGAATCATCAGAGCTGCTGAGTCTGACAGTGGAGGATACAGCTGCCAGGGCAGAAGGGACTATTTCTTCTCAGAGTGGAGTGATATCATCACACTGACTGTATCATGTAAGTTGGAGATCTTTCATCTATAATAGTTAAAAAAAAAATGCTTCTTTTTGATACAACTTTGTAGCTGTCTTAGTGATGCTCACTAAATAGTTTTTGCTTTCAGTGGGCAAAGATCTTAAACAGATACTTTTTTCATTTTTTTTAATAAACTTAAAAGTTTTTTTTCTTTTCTGATGTTGTTGCACACGTGGATTACAGAAACTTGCAGAAACTGTATTACGATGTAGTTAGTTCAGGTCTTACTCTCTAAGGCCAAGGGGACACACAAGTTTGTAAATGTGATAACTAAAGAATGAAGCGACATGGCAGTTTGAAATTGATGCCATAGGTGGGTCTACTGGGAGGAATCCATTGTGTGATGTTTACATCTTCTCTTATGGGAACGCTGGCATCCTCCCACAGTCAAAACAAGTTTTACAAGTACACAACTCCAGAGATGTTGATTTCCACTATTCTTCTCACTGTTAAAGAAAAACCTTAGAATTAGAAAGTGTTCATATCTCTGCAGTAGAAGATATGCTTCTTCTAGAGTCTAATCAGTAAATTATTTCATACTTCAATATAATATTTACTATCATTTCAACAAATATATCTCTAAAACAATCAATTAAATATTAAAGATACAGTGCAGCTTACACTGGAATAAGAGCCTTGAGTGAGTCTGGCTGTGAGTGACACCCTGGTAAACCCATGATGGAATTGCAGGTGTAGAAACAGGAAATCCTCTTTTCCAGTGAAATAGACAAATCAGTCTCACAGTAAGGTTTCTGCTGAGGAGGAAGATGAGAGTTTGCTACACAGAGTATAGCCAGTCAGTTTAGATTAACTTCTTTTTTTAAAATTTGGGTTTAAAACACAATACAAGGTGAATTCATGTTTCTAAATTTCATTGAAGACCAAACAGAAAGACATTTGTTTAACCTGTTTGACATTATGATGTTCATATGGGAAATACTTGAATTATAAGTGGGAACAAAACAGCAGGATAAAAGCTCCAAATCAAAATGAATACAGGATTAGATCTGCTTCATCATCCAACAGTAGAAACTATCGCTGTAAGGGCAGAATGAAAAGTTCACAGCATGAAACAACAGAGTGGAGTGATTCAGTCACACTGACAGTTTCTGACAGTAAGTAGAGTCATAGTTCATTTAACCTGGAAATAGAAACAGTTTGTAAAAATGTGTTTTTATTAGTACATGTTGAGATATTTGACATGTTTAGATAGTCTCACTCTGAAAGTTCATCATAAATATTTGTGAGTCAACATTTTAGTGACATTGAATTCAGAGTTAAGAGACGAAACATTGAGAGAAAATCTTTGTTGAACAGATGAACCCCGTCCTGTCCTCACTGTGTCTCCATCATGGCTGAGTCCTGGAGCCTCAGTAACTCTGAACTGTGAGGTTGAACATCCGTCTGCAGGATGGAGCTTCTACTGGTATAAAGCTGTTCCTGATCTATCAGAGAAATCCTCCAGTTATGAGCTGCTACCTGATGGCAGTGGGACTGCACAGGACTCCTACATCATTCATGGACAGACACACACAGCAGGATATGTGTGCAGAGCTGGAAGAGGAGACCCAGAGTATCACACTGATCACAGTCAACCAAAGTTTGTCTGGTCTGCAGGTGAGAGATTTTGTCTTTCCTCTCCATGACTATTTACCCTCTATTTCCAGTGACAAAGATAAAATGAGATTTAAAGCCCATATTGGCAGATGACTGGTACTTTTATGTTTTCTAATTAGGTATTTCCTAATTACAACCTTTTCTCCACCATGGAAACATGGAGGGCAGATTACACATGGGGGGAGTAAAATGAGGAGATTATTTTGAAAAGAAGAGGACACAGACAGGCCCAAAGAAACAAACATCCACTCATCTGTTGACTTCCTTAACTCTAATTCAGGGTTGTGGGGAACATTGAGTCTATCCCAGCTGTCTTGAATGCTTGGAAAGAAGGAAACAGTTACCTTCTTTTCAAGTGCTCACGACTACGATGACCTGAGAATGAATGAGGACCCACAGATGTATCTCAGCTGTCACAGGGTGGTGAGAAATGGCCTGTATTTATATAGCGCTTTACTAGTCCCTAAGGACCCCAAAGCGCTTTACATATCCAGTCATCCACCCATTCACACACACATTCACACACTGGTGATGGCAAGCTACATTGTAGCCACAGCCACCCTGGGGCGCACTGACAGAGGTGAGGCTGCCGAACACTGGCGCCACCGGGTCCTCTGACCACCACCAGTAGGCAACGGGTGAAGTGTCTTGCCCAAGGACACAACGACAGAGACTGTCCGAGCCGGGGCTCGAACCGGCAACCTTCCGATTACAAGGTGAACTCCCAACTCTTGAGCCACGATCGTCACGAAATGGGGCCCAAGAAATGAACAACAAACTAAAAAAGATGAAAAAGACTGAATCAGAGAGGAAAAGAAAATACTGGTAGAAAAGAGGATAAATAGATGAACACAGAGACTGAGTGTTAACGTGTGACAAGAAATAAAGATTTGGAGACATGCAGAGGTTTAGTAAAAGGTTTACAATATTCACTTTTTCAGATGTTCATTCAGCAGCGTCTCTCACAGTGAGTCCTGACAGAGTGCAACACTTCACCTCTGACTCTGTCTCACTGACCTGTGAGGGAAACTTCACTGAGTGGAGAGTGAGGAAGTTCTCTGAGGACGGCTTCCTGTCTCACTGTGACTGCCAGAAACTGCGTGGATCCTCTTATAAGATCCACAGCTTACAGGAGGGTGTTACAGTGTACTGGTGTGAGTCTGACTCTGGAGAGTTCAGTAATGGAGTCAAACTCACTGTGCAAGGTATTCATTAGTTTTTGTTTTTCTAAATTTAAATTCTTCACAAATCCAATTGCGTCAATACAAATTTTAAAAATTTCATGCTGTCTGTTAGAGACACCACTCAGCAGGTTCTAACAACTGACTCTGTCATTTGTTTCTTTCATTATTAATTTATATATTTATTACTTCTCTTGGATTTTAGCATATATATATATATATATATATATATATATATATATATATATACACACACACACACACACACACACACACACATACACCTGAAATGAGTTTTCTCATTTCAGGTTTTGGACGTGAAAGAAGTTCATTTATCGTTCCGTTCATCATCGGACTTGTTAGTGGAATTATTGTCGTGCTGCTGCTGATGTGTTGCTACAGAAAAATAAAGAGTGAGAGATTTTCTGATCGACTTTAATTTTTTTTTTTTTAATGCTGCGACACTTTTAAACAAACTGATGTAATAATGTTTGTGTTTTTTACAGAACCCTGTTGTAAAAGGTTGGTGCAGCAGTTTAGTTTCATTTTAAACACAACAATAACTTTGAATTATTCCTCATTAAATTTAAATTATTTGCTAAATGTTTCAGTCTCACTCAGTCTCCGAGCACCAATCAAAGCTCTGCTTCACAACAAACATCCAACCAGAATGAAGCTCAGGTTTACTCCTCTCTTCTTCATGGTGAGACCAGAAATGATTACTTTTCTCTTTATTACAGTTTTTAACACTCAGTTTCTTATCAAGAAAAAAAAAAACTTTTATTAGATAAAAACAAAAATAAATCATTATATTTAACTTCTTTTATAACTCCTATTTTCAATGACTTGTAGGTGATCTTTCAGTCTATGAATCAATCAGAGGCTCTGGAAACACTGGAAGTGGTACAAACAGTATAAACTTTGATAATAGCAGAGCTGTAAGAAATGTAAATATTTATTCTGACTGATCAAACTTCATTATTATTTCAGCAGATGAATACAACAACGTCACATCTGGATTTCAGCTTGAAGGTCTTGATAAAAGGAGTGAGTACAAGAAACATGAAATGTAATAATTGGTCGATTGTTTTTGTAACTTGTGTAATTTTAGAGGAAGACAGTCTCCATGTTATTAAATACAATAATCCATCATCACAACAGGCAGACATGATGGCACAGAGGAGAGCTCTGACTAGGGATGGGTATCGAAACCCGGTTCTTGTTGAGAACCGGTTCCCACTGTTTCAATTCCTTGGAATTGTTTGCCATTTTTGCAAACGATTCCCTTATCGATTCCAGTCGCCCCGAATGACGTCACCACGTTGCGGAGCGTCATTTACTAAGCGGCTCAAACGCTCAAAAGTTTGGTTATACTTTACGAGACGACAGGGCAACTTGCAATAGAGATTGAAAATGTGACGTCACTCAGGGGTAAAACTGCAAAGAATTCTGGGAACTCGTGGCAAGAGGTACTAGCGCACGCAGGCTTTCAATTGAAATCAGTTAAACAGCGATAAAAAGAAACACAAAAAATGGCAAGAAGCTGTTGTATTATTAACTGCAATAGCCGGTCGCATGACAGCCACGGAAAGCCGACGGGTAAAGAGATCAGTTGTTATCGGATTACGTCGTCGAAGAGAAATTGTTCGAGCCATGTTTCCGAAGTAACAAAGAGGCGACTGGATTGCAGCCATTCAAAGACCAAATATAATGTCCCAGAACACTCCAGCTCACAGGTTAGTCTGCTCCAAGCATTTCCACAAAGGTCAGTCTGCTGTTGTAGTTAATGCGTCATTTTTCTTAACATAATTGGTGATATAGGTTACAAGCACGTCTGGCGCTGAACAGAAATTGTCGCGCTATGTTCCTTTGTTTATTGTGCATAAATAGTAAATTGTCCTGACCAGTGTTGGGTAAGTTACTTTAAAATAGTAACTTAGTTACATTATTAGTTACTTCTCTCAAAAGTAACTCAGTTACTTCAAGTTACTCGTTACTTTCAAAGTAACTGAGTTACTTTTAAGAGAAAGTAACTTTGGTTTTACTCAGAATTCTCTTGTTAATGTGTTGCTTCCATAACTTTGCCAGTCTTCTAGCTTGCTTACTTGCCACAAGTGCACTGTGCCACCTACCAATAGAAAGGATATGATAACGTGCATATTTCCACAAGAGAAATTCCACGCCTGGACCGTCATTGACTGCTGCCATGATTCTAGCCTACGTCACAGTGTCATGTGCGCCTTTTACATCCAACACAAAAACTGCAGTTGTGGTGCTTTGATTGTACTCAGAACTCGGAAATTCTGCCTTCTGAATAGGAAGATGTAGGCAACACCAGACTGCAGATGAGCTGCATACAGGGCTGGACTGGGACAGAAAATTGGCCTGGGCATTTTGACTAGAGACCGGCCCACCATTATAGGAAAAATCATAAAGCCTTTGAATGAAAATAAACACTGTTTTGATGGTATATATGCATCAATCTATCAATCGTTTGTTGTAAGATTCAGATAATTATTTTTTAAATGCTAGACATTTTAAATGAGAATAAGAAAGAAAAGTATTTCATTGTGGCCCCCTTTCCCTGTTAATGCCCTACATGCCCCCCTGGCAACACTTTGCTAGACCCGCCCCTGCACAGTTACCAGCTGTCGGCTACCTAAAAAAGGATCCTGGGGTTATTTGTCTCTCAGAAACAGTTCATAACTTCCCTTCAACTCATTCATGTCACCTAAAAGGTAAACCTGTTTCTCCATCACCTGTTCAGCTCTGATGATCCAGTAAGGACATCTCCTGGTTTCATCTTCATGTTTCCCTCTCACCAGATATCCAAACCATATCATGACCAGCTGCTTTTTTGCAGCTGTGGCTCCAGCAAACATCAGCTGATACTAGAAATTAATATTAAATAAATTCTAACAACAGCTGATCAAGCTTAAACGTGCTGCTGTTGTTTAGCGCGACATCCGCTGGTTTCCTCTTTCGGCGCAAAGTGGGCGATAAATAAACAAGAGAGAAAAGATGATCAGCTGATCATTGATCAGTTTCATGATTGAAGTAGAAATGGGAGAGGGAGGGTGAGAGGATGAGAGAGGAAGAGGCAGCTGTGCAGCAAAGACACAGAATAACTCCAGCTTTGTGCCTTTTTCATTGTAGCTGAATTACGGGACAAACTGTTCCTTTTCACCTCAATAAGAAACGCGTAATATTTTCTCTGAATACGAGACGGGATGGTTGGCAACTCTAATAACTTATGAACAAAATAAAGTTCAACATCATTAACTTCATAGCACCCACCCAGCTGTATAGAAACTCCGTCATGCTAGCTAGCACGCAGTACGGGAAAAAGTCAGAATAACGAAAATAAACTCCACCTAAACTTGGTTTATATCTGACCCAGAGAGACTGCAGGTCATAACTTCTTACCTGAAGTTCAGTTCACACTTGGACCGGCGGCCGCCTCGGGTCTCTTTTCCTTCTGCGTCCCTTTTCCTTCATCCACCTGCTGGCTTCCACCACTTGCTAATGTTACTGAATCTGTGGAAGCTCCGCGATAGCCACCACACGAAGTAACGAGTAACGACCCTATCTAAATCCCAGTAACGAGTAACGCGTTCCTGATTTTGGCATAATAACTAGTTACCGTGCTCGTTACCACAATAATAACGTAGTTACTGTAACGCGTTAGTCCCAACACTGGTCCTGACACAATATTGCGTTTCGCTTCTGTTATTACCATGGTACATTGACAAAAACATATACTTTTATTCACAGGATAAAACAGTTGTTTTGTATCACTAATTGCCCATTACGATTACAGCATACAATATTATTGTCACTGCTACATTTCTGTGATGCTACCAGAAATAATTTCCACTACTAATTAATTACCATTGAGCTCAAAGGTCCTATTAATAAACTGTTAACGAATGTGTATTTATGAAGACGATTTGTGAGACTGGTAAATATGTACGATGGTCTTTACTTTCTACACGGTGCATTTCAAGGTCCTGTACCCATCCGTCGGTAAACTGTACCTGGGCTTGTTGCAGTGACCTGAAGTTACTAAACTTCATGAGTGTATGCACTCACTCCAAGAACCGTATAATTATAAATATAAGCGTGGTGAAAGTTGGGCAGCACGCTAATGTATTTTGTCCCTCTGTGTGCTCGTAAGGGTCTGACCCTTTCACTGGTTTGATTTTTTTCCTCGTATCTTTTCTTTGTCTTTTCATCAAGTCTGTCTTTGTACGGACCGGCATTGTTCTCCTTCGTTTTGTACATACCTTTTTGGGGGGCAAAGAAAAAGCAAGAATTCACTGGAACCGAAGAATGAACGTTTTGCGGTGCTGCAAATGCTTGCATTTGATGCAGGTACTTGGATTGTTTTGCCACGAGTTCCCGGCATGCAATGCACGAAAGTCACGTGGTCTGTCAATCTCTATACTTGCAAGTAGATATTTCTTTTAAGGGAGGAAACACTACGAATATGCAAAAGCATTTGCTCACAAAACACGCAATGACCTTAAATGAATGTCGTGTTTTTAATTCCGCTCCGGACTCATGAATCTCAACCCAGCAGCAGCGGTAACGTTTGTATGTCCTCTCCCGTTAATGCGGCAGGTAAATAATCAACTAACAGCGCATATTATGTTAGCGCGATCTGCCTTATTACAAAACCTGCCATTAGTGTGCATTTAGGCGACCATGATGAGAGAGACAGACAGAAGCTGTGTTCCAAAACGTCGGCTGCATCCTTCGGAGGACCCGGCCTTCGCGGTCTACGTGGGCTGGGTCCTTCGAAGACCGAGAAGGCCGGAAGTGCGAGGCTGTGAAACGGAACGGTCTAGCCTTCAGATTTGCGTCTAGCCTTCAGATTTGCGTCACCGCTGTCTCGGTGGAGTTTAATAAACTTGGCCGTCTGCTCCTTGCTATCTAAAATATAACAGGACACTGGCGTAAATTCTCGACAGTCTCACACTTCTGTTTAATCAGTTTTCTGTTTGACGTTTATTCAGCTGTGTGAAAATCCCGGAGGAACCCACCAGATAGATTAATAACGTTTTATTTAATCTAATAATCTAATAACTTTGATCTCAGCCAAACTGATTTACTCCGGAACCAATAAAACACCGAAAAAAGGCAAACAATTACATTTTTAAGTTATCCGAGTGACTTATATGTCATGTTTAACCTGAGTAGCGAAAGAGCGGCGGTCTGAAAAAGACGAAGCCGTGATTCCGCTGCTCTCGCCGGCTCGAGTGACCACTGAACCCCCCGGCTTGCTATCCAGCAGGTGGCTAACAGACGTCTCCAAAAACGTCGGCGCACTTTTGCAAATATGCAATGTCTTGATAAACCAAGCAGATATTTGAAATTTACACAGCTTCTTTCTCGCCTGAAAATATGTTAGAAGTTTATTTTGTGACCCAGAAAGATTAATAAGAGTAATTTTAAAACTTAGCAGCGGCCGCAATTGTTGGCAGCTGAAATTTGGCTGCGCCGCGCTATGAATTCTGGGATATGGTTGGCCACGAAGGACACACCCGACCCATCCTTCAAATTCGGGGAAATGAAGGACGCATTTGTCGGCCGCATTTGAAGGAGTCGACGAATTGGTTGGCTCAGATGCTGGCAGTTCTCGCTGCAGTCTACCGTTAGCGTCTCCTTTCAGGCCAGGATATACGAATGCCACCGAGCAGTGTCTAAGTTTGTGGTAAAAGGCTTGCACCCATTTGCACCCAGAAGTGTGAGACGGTCGATTTTCGGTAAGTGAATGTGTTTAATTGTAGGCAGGGACATTACTGGATATTCTTGTGTAATTGCTACAGAAGAATATTTATTTTATTATTTTACATTTACAATTTTTTTTCCTGGGGACCCCGTGACACCCCATTGAAGAGCCATAGGCTGGATCTCTTAAGGATCTCTTAAGATCTCACTGTTGGGTTTGTAAGGCCATGTTACTCCTAAATTTCTATCTTATTCAAAGAGAAGATATAAAACAAAGTTCTAAGCTAATCGACCTTAGTGTTCTCCTTTAAAAAAAAAAAAAAAAAAAAAAAAGAATCGATAAAGAATCGAATCGTTAAACAGAATCGAAAATGGAATCGGAATCGTGAAAATCTTATCAATACCCATCCCTAGCTCTGACTACAATAATGTGAATCCTGAATCAGCCTCAGGTACAAATGTGAACTCTACACACACTGAATCATTAGTAATCAGATTACATGTGCAGTAAAATGTGTGACATCACTCTTAAAGTTTCAGAGTTTTGTAAAACTGATGAGCTGAATCACGACTTTCTTTAGTTATGTTGTGTTTCTGTTGTGGTGTCTGAATAAAATAATGAGCCTCTTAAATTTCAAACACACATGCACCTAAAATGTGGGAAAGTGTAAGTTTCCCTGATGAGATCAGTTCTGTGTGATTAAAGGATGAAAGTGTAAAAGGTCAGAAAGCATCATCACATCTTTGGCACCATTATTTCTTTGTTTTTCATTTTTGAAGTCGTATTTGTTCTGATTTTGTTTCAGGTCCATAAAAAGATTATTTCAACAAAACTCAAGACTCACGAACAACATCAGCAACAAAATCCAACTCAGAACATTTTGACAACGTTTAGAGAACTGCCAGCATCCAGATCAACAGCAGTTATATTAAACAATGACATGCTGTTGGTTTAATGTCAGAAGACTGATAATATGGTTCATCTTTGTATTCAAATCTTATTGTGTTTATTTCTGTTGTAATAAGTGGAGGTTGGATGGTGTTGGACATTGTTTCCATCATGACAAAATTTCATGATTTGGTTCTGTGAGTTTGTTTCAGTCTCTTATTTAAAAAAAATATCTTTATTTATCTTTCACTCACTTCCTCCTGGATTTTACCTGCGATCTTTAAAGCTTACTGTATTACATTTTTATTGCATATTTTTGCATATCAGTAACAACAACAAATAATAATAATAATAATACTAATAATAAGAATTAATAAGAATTAATAATTTTCATGTTAATTACATTACTTGTTGCCAAATTGTGATGCACAAAAACTGTATAGTCATTGTTCAGATTTTACAGTGTGATTCATGTCATCACTGAGGCCATGAAAGAGAAAAAATTGTGTTTGATCAAAATGATTGTTTCTGTAGGTTGTGTCTTTTCTGCTGTGTACAGTTTGATGTGTGTAAAATAATTTTGGTGCTTTAAAAACTAATCAAAATAATATCACAACAACACTTCCTCTGAGTGACCCGTTATGCTTACATGTGTATAAAAATGTTGTTTCTTCTTTATCCATTTTATTAAACTGCTGAAAATGACTCATGATTTCTGGCTGAGCTCCCAGAAAAGAGGAAGTGCAGCCTGTGGATGAAGAGAAAAATGTTTTGTTTAGTAAATGACTTGTTTTAGCAAAGAGGCAACAAGAAATGCAGACAATAACAGCACAGTGGTGTTCTCTTGACAACTTCATGCTGACATTGTCAAATATAAATATACCAAATATTAAACATCATTGTGCAGCACATAAGATCAACAGAACACAGTGTGCGTTGAGGTAGGAGCCAAAAAGGGTGTAGTTTGTGGGTGTGATCACCCGTGTGTACACCTGTGAGCATGGACGTGCTTGTTTTTTATTTTTTAAAAGGTTCCTTCTTGTAATAATCTGCTAGAGGGTGTGGGGGGGCCACAGCCCCGTCCTCCAGGGCATGAAGCAGGTATGGAGGAGAGCAAACTCCAGACATCCAGAGGCCCCCAGAACACAAGAGACCAAGGAAGACCAACAGAGGGGCAGCCGCGCCACTGTCCCGGAAAGAGCTGAGGAGAGTCCCAGATGAGGGCTCACTCAGCAGCTGCGGAGCAGAAGCCAGGGGGAGTTGAAGTGATGCGCCCGTGAGCTCCGCCGGCAGCCAGCCGCGCCTGAGTGACCGAGCCCCAGGCCGAGAGGCCGGGGGCACCCCACCTCCGAAGTGGCCCGACTTCCTAAACGGCCGGGTAAGCAAGACATGCTGTGCCAAAGCATGGAGATAGCACAGGGCAACCTGGCTCCCAGCTGTCTCCTTGTGCAGGTCCCCAGTGGGAGATATTCGTAACTCTGCATTTACTTGGACAGGTGAAATTCAAATAGGTCATCATCATCATCATCGTTTACTTATATAGCACTTTAAAAACACACAAGGCCGACCAAAGTGCTGAACAAAAGAAACACAACAGATACCATAAGAATAATAAATACGATAAAATAATAAACATAGCAAAAACAATAAGATACAAGTCAGTCAACCACTGAATCAAAAGCCAGTGAATAAAAATGCGTTTTCAATCTGGATTTAAAAACCATCACTGATGTCGATTGCCTAATTTGAAGAGGAAGATTATTCCAAAGCTTAGGAGCCACAATAGAGAACGCTCGGTCTCCTCTCAGTTTCAACCGTGATTTGGGGACTGAGAGCAACAGCTGCTCAGCTGACCGGAGCGAACGAGTGGAGACATAGGGCTTCAGCAAATCAGACAGATACGCAGGTGCCAGACCATTTAAAGATTTAAAAACCAATAAAAGAACTTTAAAATGAATTCTAAATTCAATTGGAAGCCAGTGCAGGGAGGCCAGAACCGGAGTAATGTGCTCAAATTTCCTTTTACCGGATAAAAACCATGCCACAGCATTCTGTACTAGTTGCAGGCGTGTCAGAGTGCCCGGTCCAACCCCTATTAAAAGGGAGTTACAATAATCCAAGCGTGAGGTTATAAAAGTGTGGATAACAGTCTCCAAGTCACGCCTTGAAAGAAAAGGTTTAACCTTCGACAGACGCCTGAGTTGATAGAATGACGATTTCACCACCCCATTCACGTGGCCATCAAAGGTAAGTGCAGAGTCAATTTTTAACCCAAGATTGGTAATCGAGGTCATCAGCAGCAACCCAGAGTTAGGCCAGAGGATAACCCCTGTGTCACCTTCATCATTGCCTTTGGACCAACAGAGCATGCAACACACAAAGGATCATGTCAACTGCAGCCTTGTGGAGGTCCAGCTGGTGGACCGCACACCAGGAGGCAAACAGCCCCCAAAGAAAGCAGTAGGCAGTCCTGGTGGATGGTGCACAAAACTCCTGCAGCATTCTCACTTTTAGATCAGGCCAGGCCTGGAGCCTCTCCCTCTCAAGGTACAGGCTGTCACCCTGAGTCCTACTGGGAAAAGATGGAACAGTGACCCCCTCACCTGGGACAGGAGGTCCCTCAGAACAGGGAGCTCCGAGGGTGTCCTGGCCATGACTGGCAGGAAAACTGAAAACTAGCATGTAGGGCCAAAGAGGGGCCACCAGGATCAACCTCAACTCCTCAGTCTGTACCCGGTTAAGGAATAACTGGAGGAGGAAGTATGGAGAGAGAGCTTGTGGCCAGGAGTGCAACAGGTTGTCTCCAGGGAGAAGAACAGATGGCAATGTGTCGATTCTCTGGGGGGAAAAAAGGTCTACTTCTGCCCCTCTGAAGTGACTCCAGATCTGGTGGACCACATCTGGATGGAGTCTCCACTCCTGTTGGATTGGGCTACCCCACGAGTGAAGCCCAAATGGGTCTAGGCACACCCCAAAGGTCTGCTGTCAATTCAGGGTGAGGGACATGGGGGCTCTGTTGGACTCCACGGTCATGCCCAGAAATCATGTGATGTGGGAAGGCTGCACGTGACATGAGCAGAGCTACATGGCTGCAAAACTGTCCTTTAGTGCTGCAGAAGGATACGGCCCAATGCAGTGGGAGAAACTCTCACTCACTGGGTTAACAGCCAGTCAGCCACAGAGAGGACCCACTAGCCACGTGAACGCACTGACAGAGGTGTTCTGACTTTCATGCATGTTTCTCACACAGCATGCTGGTGTTCTTGGCTTCTTGGTCTTATGGGGTGCAGATACTCTCTCAGCACAATTTACCACACTGCTGGGTGTTATATACACTAGTGTATTCAGCTTTGCTGTAATGTTTTGGTTCTGGGTCTCATCATGATGCACCTTCCTTGTGTTTCCGGGGTTTTGATATTATGAAGATTAAGGGCACAACTTCACAAATCTGAATACAAACACACACACAAAGAAAAGAAAGGGGGGTGATGATGTTTCAGATTAATATTAATTGACAGATGCCTCAGCGTGTAGACAAGAAGACATGTGACATGTGAGTCTAGTGGTTCAGGTCACCCTTTAATTCTTTTCTGACCCCCCTTTGTTCTTCTGTGCAGACTGTGATGACTTCATGTGTGTAAAAGACTGTTGTAGGTTTATTTTTATCTGCTGAAAATCTGATACCACAAAATTTCTGTCTGTGCCTCCAAGAAAAGAGGAAATGCAGCCTGTGGTTTCAGCCTGAAGTCTAACGTTCATCTTCTTTAAAGTCAACACAGCAGAGTGGAAATGTGCAGGTATGACAATGTGTGAAAACAGGTTAAAAGTAGCTTTATTGTGGTGATGACACATGCTGGACTAAAGAATAAATAAAGCATGTGGGCATCAAGAGAAACAGTGAAAAGCTTGTTTCTCACGCTCATGTCTTTAAGAGTCTCTGCATGGACGTGCTGTAAATGTTCATTTATCTCTGAAATAAATAAAATCATCCATCACTCTCTCTGTCCACAACATCATATACAGACATGTTTTTCTTCTTACTGCAACTTCCAAACAGGCCAGTTCCTCACAGTATAACACAAAAATGTGTAAGCTGCAAATAAGCTAAAAACATGAAATTATATGTTAATGTATTTTACCTTTCAAAGAGAAAAGTAATGGGAAGAAGAAACACGCCTGCTGTTAAAGAATCTAAAACACCAGGATGTCACCATGTTTGTATGTGTAGATGATACTGCACCAAACCTTAATTATAACCTTTGTAAGAAAGTGTTTGACAGGATTAAGGATGGAGGCTGTGTTTGCATACTTTAACTTAGATTGATATTATAGACTGTATATTGACAATGGCCACTGTCTTGTTTTTTGAGTGATAAACTGAGGTACACTGCATGCTCATATGGAGGGGACTAGCCAATCGCAAAGTTACCACAACTTAAAACATTCACTGCTCTGTTGTTCTGTTGTCTTTTTGGACTAATTTGGGTCGAGCCTATAATAACCTTTATATTGTGAAAGATGAGTTCCACTTAGACAGGTTATGGAGAGACAGACAACCATTCATGTTCACATCTACACCTAGTTGCAATCACCTGAATCACCAGTTAACATAATAATATGTGACTTTTGACTGTGTGAGGAAGCCAGAGTACCTGGAGAGAACCCAGACAAGGAGAACATGCAAACTCCACACAAAAATCCTCAGCTGGTGGATTCAAACCTGCAACCTTCTTAATGTTTAATGTCTGTGTAGGTTCTCAGTCATCCATCGCATGGTAGTCTAAGGAGTTTGGAAAGAAAGTGACTAAACTTCTTTAAGTTTCTTTAAGACGTGTCACCTCTCATCTAAGAGGCTTCTTCACTTCTAGAGGCAAACAGTGGAGACTCCAGTGGGAGTTGTCTCTTAAAAAGGTTCGTATACCCAATACTAATCATGTGTGTCATCACATGAGCGAAGGTGTGAATAAAGGTTTGGGTCATTATGCTGCATTGAAGACACCTCTGAACTCGGATGTTGGAAATTGGGAGTGACGTCACTCCTGAGTTAGCATGTTGCAGAAAAAGCTAGGAAACAGGATTTGTTTTGGTTCTTGGTAAATTAGAGCCACGCAGGTATGAATAGCAGTGCAGCATAATACTTGTTTTTTTGACTAATTGGTGCTCAAACCTAATCACAGCTTTTTTAGTGAGTCAAAAATACACCACAGTGGCAGTACAGACTTTGTCGTGGCCAGATGACTGGAGAGTGGCGCGAGCGCAAAAGCGGACGGTTGAGACAGGAATGAACTTAACAAAAAACAAACCGTTTACTTTAGGCTGGATCAACAATATAAACAAAAGCAAACAGAAACTAGGACGATATTAACAGTAAACTAAACTGGGGAAAACTAACACTAGACACAGTGAACATGAAACCTGAATGTGGCTAACATGGACATGAATACCTGAGACTTGACTGAACAGAAACATGGCACATGGTGAAAAGATGACCTGCCAACGAACGAATGAAAACTCACACCAAAAATACACAAGAGGCTGACGAGGGAAGTGGAACACACGGGAAACACAACTGCAATAAACATAATGACGCACGAGGAAGACAAACCAAACACAGGACGTGATACTGTCAAAATAAAACAGACAAAACGGAAAAAGACACCTGAACCAGGGAAGAAACAGACATGGGGACATAGAAGCAGAAATGGGAGGCGAAAACAGTGACATGACTGGACACAGAACACACGTGGACATACAAGACTGACAGAGGCGACATGGAAGTACGAGGGGAACGTGGCAAGGGAACAAGGAGACGAGACACGGACATGACTAAGGAACAAACACAGAGTTCATGACTCAGACAGGAAACAGGAAATGACACAGCGACAAGAAAACATCCATCAGAAATATGACTAAACTTGGAAGCAAAACCAGGTCTAACCTCAATACTAACTAATAGAAAACTAAAAGATCACAACACAAAGAAATCACAAAAACACAAAAAACTCAAACTGCTGGGTCAAACGACCTCGAACCATAACAGTTTTACTCCTGTTTATGTTCAGTGCCGCCATCTTGGATCGTTAACTCAGAGTACGCTGGTCTGCTCAGACTTTCAGAGTGGGAGATCTGAGTTGAGGAAGCGTTCCACAAAAAAAATTCTGACTGTCAACTTTTGACTTATTCAGGAATTCTAACCAGAGATTTCAGGGGAGACCTTGCCTCACCCTATCATGTGACCAATTCAAGTCACCTGTGGTAAAATTTCTTATATGAATAAGAATCTTTTAAAACAATGCTCTAAGTTTGTTTGTTTTGTTTGATTTTCTCTCAGTTTGATCCTGATGCTGTTTAATCTTTACTTCATTACTCAGTACTCTTTTCTACGTTAATGCTGATGGTGAGACATTGTTATTTTTCTCTTTACTCAATAAATAATTAGATTTTTATTTTTACTTTTTAATGTTAAGAAGAGTAAAGATCACTGCAGATGTTTGCATTTTAGAAACGCAAATATCTGCAGTGAAACTTCAGAGACAGAACATATCAGAGTAGTTTTATCATTGTACGTGTGTAGAGTAGGGTTGTCCAAAATTGACACTTCCTTAGTAATCATCACTAAAACAGAATGAAGATGCTCATTTGCATCAATGTTGATATCAGTAGTCTTGTCTTGGCTTCCTCCAGCTGAGGCATAATTTGACAGCACTGCTGCAGACAGACAGGGACCCAGCTCCTCCCCTCACTAACAGCTGAATGATCATAATGTTCAACACTTTAGTAGGAAAGGTCAGAGGTTAGCAAAGCTCCTGTTTCAGACGCTGACATCATCAACTTCAAACAGCGTGCAGTCAGGACCTTAGAGGATGCACGAAGCATGTGTTGGGTGGGTGAAAGTCCCTCCCAATGAAAAGTCTACACAGTCGACACATTTGCAGGACTCTGCTCTCGAAGCTGAATCCTGCTTCTGTGAATCAGCTGCGCTTTGATAGTTTGGAGGGACACATAGTGCCACCTGCCGCAGAGATATTGTTAAATAGTGGTTAAAAATCTGTAAATGATATCAAACATAAGATATGAATGCTGTAGAAACTCATTAACCTGAAGATGTAGAGCACAGAGCGATGAATCAAACATTTTTATTCCCATTAATTGTTTTATTGTTGAGTGCGCTCCCAGTGCAGCTGTTGATTTCTGAGGCTCTGAAACTTTAAACTGGATCAATTTAAACTTTAAAGGTTATAGTCCCACAGCCTAAAAAAGGAAACATGGACATAACTTTATTTGCAGATGAAAGTGAAATAAATTTGATTTGCATGATCAGACACTCAGAATCAGAATCAGAATCAGAAAGGGGTTTATTGCCAAATGTTGAGCAGGTTTACAACATTAGGAAATTGCTGCGGTGCTTCAGTGCAAACATAGTGTCATAAATAGCACTTAAATAGACATGAAAAAATAAAAGTAGGGATAAGAATTAAAAGTGCTACGTAGAAAGATATGTGCATGAGCTATACATGAGATATATACATGAGAATAAGAATTAAGAGTGCTACGTAGAAAGATATATACATGAGTGCAGGTGGTGATCAGTGCCAAACATGGAATGATGCAGTGAACACAGCGTAGGGTCATGTGTTAGTGGTGGGAACAGTCATATGGTTATTGTTCATGTGTCCAACAGCAGAGGGGAAGAAACTGTTCTTATGGCGATGCATATCTCTTGCATCTGTTCTCTGTAAAAGACACTTAGTATCAGTCAGCCTAATTTCTGATACAATGGATCCATGCTTTCATGATGTTATGCCAAATTCTGACCCTACCATCTGAATGTTGCAGCAGAAACTGAGACTCATCAGATTAGACAATGTTTTTACAAACTCATGTTGTCAGGTTTTGGTTTTGAATTATAGCCTCAGTTTCCTGTTCTTAGCTGACAGGCATGGCAGCTGGTGTGGTCATCTGCTGCTATATGACATTTACTTCATGTTGTGCATTCAAAGACACTGTTCTGCATATCTCGGTTGCAATGAGTGGTCTGGCCATTCTCCTCTAACATTGAGTTATTTTCACCCAGTGAACTGCTGCTCACTGGTTATTTTCTCTTGTGACTATTCTCTGTAAAACTTTGCTGCAGTGTTAAATCTAAAAACAGACATAGATCAGGAAACTAAACTAAACTAAACTAAACTAAACTAAACAAAACAAAACTAAACATGGTTTAAAGCACAAATGTTAAAACTACATTCTTCCTGTTTCACCACTTACAACATTCATATAACTGCTGTGTTTGTGGCTGTGCTGTATCCAAATATTTAACCTTCCAAATGAGTTATTATCATCTGTTTTTACTGCAGCTGTTCTCACTGAAAATATTTTATGAGAATTATTTGTGTTATTATTTTATGTTAACAATATTTAAATAAAATAATTGTTTTTCACACTTAAAACAAGTCTTGGACTTTTGTTCTCCTCATTTCCTCTTTAACCCTCAGTCAGCTCACATATGTGTAATGAAACTTACTGTCTGTCTGTTATTGGTCAGTTTAGTCTGTGTGTTAAAGGCCTTTTCATAAAAATCTGGTCAGACCTTGTTAAGTTGTTATTTCTGTGTAAAAGGAAGGAAGCAGAGAGAAGTTTTAAAACCTCTTTGTTTCCTTCTCAGCTCTTTGGTATCTGCTGTGCTGCTGCTTCACTCTCTCTCTTTAAAGAAAGTTGTAGAAGTTTTAAACTCTTTGTTTCCTTCACAGCTCTTTGGTATCTGCTGTGCTGCTGCTTCACTCTCTCTCTTTACAGAAAGTTGTAGAAGTTTTCAGACGTGTCACTGCTGGATGTGAGGATGGGAGCCACTTTGCTCTGTGAGCTGGGCCTATTCTGTGAGTACATCACTGACTTCTATTGTTTGATTCATACTGATCCATAAACATGTTTTAGTAAGAAGAACAGAGCATCAGTCATTTGACCATTTCAGGTCATGTGATCAGAGGACTCTCATGTTTGTTACCAACATGGTTGTTTGTAGACTGGATTAGATTTTAAGATAAGATAAGATAAGATAAGATAAGATAACCTTTATTAGTCCCACACGTGGGAAATTTGTTTTGTCACAGCAGGAAGTGGACAGTGCAAAAGTTATGAGGCAAAAATTAGAATACAATAAGAATAAATACAGTACACAACTGTACAGAATAGAATAAAATAAAATACTATATACAGTAGAATAAAATAAAATAAATATACAATAAGATAAAAATAGAATACAAATACAAATACTATAAACAACTGAGTAAAAATACAACGATGACAGAAAGGATTATTGCACTTAGTATTATTGCATATGTATGGATGTGTGTGCTTGATCAGTTAAAGTCTTTGTTGTGGAGTCTGACAGCAGTGGGGAGGAAAGACCTGCGAAATCTCTCCGTCCCACACCGTGGGTGCCGCAGTCTCCCACTGAAGGAGCTGCTCAGTGCTGTCACAGTCTGCTGCATGGGGTGGGAGATGTTGTCCATCAGGGATGACAGCTTAGCCGCCGTTCTCCTGTCACTCACCACCTCCACTGGGTCCAGAGGGCATCCTAGAACAGAGCTGGCCCTTCGGATCACCCTGTTCAGTCTCTTCCTGTCCCCAGCAGAGATGCTGCCGCCCCAGCAGACCACGCCATAAAAGATAGCAGAAGCCACCACAGAGTCATAGAATTTCTTCAGGAGTGGGCCCTCCACTCCAAACGACCTGAGTCTCCGCAGCAGGTACAGCCTGCTCTGCCCTTTCCTGTAGAGGGCGTCTGAGTTATGAGTCCAGTCCAGTCTATTGTTGAGATGAACACCAAGGTACCTGTAGCTGTCCACAGCCTCAATGTCCATACCTTGGATGTTCAGTGGTTGCAGTGGAGAATGCTTGTGCCTGCGGAAGTCTACCACCAGTTCCTTGGTTTTACTGGCGTTGATCTGGAGGTAGTTCAGCTGGCACCAGTCCACAAAGTCTTGGGTCAGACCTCTGTACTCCTTGTCGTCCCCATCAGTGATGAGGCCGACTATTGCAGAGTCATCAGAGAACTTCTGCAGGAAGCACTGGGTGGAATTGTGGGAGACGTCTGCAGTGTAGATGGTGAAGAGGAACGGAGCCAGAACCGTTCCCTGTGGGGCCCCCGTACTGCAGACGACCCTGTCCGACACACAGCCCTGAGTCCTCACATACTGTGGTCGGTCGGTGAGGTAGTCCAGGATCCAGGTAGTGAGGTGATGGTCCACTCCAGAGTTCACCAGCTTGTCCTTTAGAACCGAGGGAAGAATGGTGTTGAAGGCACTGGAGAAATCAAAGAACATGATTCTCACAGTGCTTCCAGCGGTCTCCAGGTGAGCGAGGGAACGATGTAGGAGGTGAATGACGGCATCATCCGCTCCAATGCCAGGCTGGTAGGCAAACTGAAGTGGGTCCAGTGATGAGCTTATTAGGCGCCGAAGCTGAGCCAGGACCAACCGCTCCAGGGTCTTCATCAGGTGCACTGACTCAGATCAGAGTGGAGCTGGTTTAGTTTATCTAAGAAAGGTTTGTTTCTCCATCAGTGATAATTTGATGCTTATTACATCCTAATATAAAATGTAACCAATCATAGAAGACACTGATTAAATATTTAACAGCAGTGATTAAAGCCAGTGCTAGATTTAAACAATTTTTAATGCAGACTAACAGTAAACTGCTTCCTTAGTCAAGGTATAAAAGAGTACTACACTGATCCTACTCCTTATTAAATGAAACTTGCTTCCTAAAGGAAGATTAGAGCTCGTCCAGCCATAAATAGAGATTTTTTTTAAACTCCCAGTAGGCAGGTTTAACTTCAGCTTAATGGTGTTTGCTGTTGAAGACATGTGAATTATTTCCACCTTATATTATATACCACCTTCTAGAGAAATTCTTGTTGAGAGAAGTGACCCATTGCAATTTGTCAATGACATCACTTTTTGAGATTGTCAAATACATAAAGGAAATACTGGGGAGATCATTTCCCTGTTGGAAGCCAGTCGTTCATCTGTTGCCCAAAGAGGATGGACTGTACCGTTTTTAGGACACTAATGTTTTGTTATCACCATGTTTTGTTATCACCATGTAGACTGGATTCTATTTTAGTGCACTGACTCAGATCATAGTAGATGTAAATCTCCAAGTGTTTTAAGGCGCTTGGTAAGAAAGCGACTGCACTTTAAACCCTAGTGGGATTGTTCCTTAAGAAGGTCATTAACTCACCAAAAACAACTGTGGGAGCAATCATCAGAAAATGGAAGACATACAAGACCACTGATAATCTCCCTCGATCTGGGGCTCCACGCAAGATCTCATCCCGTGGGGTCAAAATGATCATGAGAACGGTGAGCAAAGATCCCAGAACCACACGGGGGGACCTGGTGAATGACCTGCAGAGAGCTGGGACCAAAGTAACAAAGGTCACTGTGACAAAGTGGCTAGGACAGAATTCATTTGCCATTTGTCACTTGCGTATATTGTTATTCTGTGTTCTGTTATTTTACAGTCAGCCATAATGCTTTAATTTAGACAGTGCTGGTGTAACTTCTCTTAACACACAATATCCCGGGTTTTGTTTGTGGTAGCAGTAGTTACATTCTTTACATCCATGCATGTGTTTTAAAGCAAACACTACTAACCATCAGATCATCTGAATTTTCTTTTGTTTACAGGCACATGTCTAGTAAATTATGTTTCTTTATGTTGCTTTGGTTATACTTACCATGGTGTCCATGTTGTGCATTCAGGTCCTGTATGTGAGACGGGTGTATGGGAAGGGCCGCCCACTACTTCCTGTTTATATAGGGTCATGAGGTCAATGATTGGATCACTGGGTGTAACCAAATGGAGGGTTTTTCATTTTGTATAGTATTGTTTGTTTTCTTTAAAGTAGCCTTTTGAGTTATATTGTATGCAGTGTTTTACTTTACAAACCATTTAGTTGAGTAAATGAGTTTGTCAGTTTCATGCATGACTTTATTCCTGTTCTTTGTTTAGAATTGTATTATTTGGTTTGACCTATTTTGTTCAATGGTAGGGACTAACGAGGTCAGGTGTGGGCAAAGTCTTGTATAAAGCCAGTGGGATTTTTGCATGCCTGATTGATTGTTTTATGGTAAAAGGGAGATGCTAGCAATAAAGTATGCTTAAAAAGAACTTCAATTGTCTGCTAATGCTATTTACTTATCACCTTCCTTGCTGCTTAAGTTATGCTACATCACATCACATCAGTAACACACCACAACGGCAGGGAATCAAATCCCGCAGTGCCAGACGTGTTCCGCTGCTGAAGCCAGTGCATGCCCAGGCCCGTCTGAAGTTTGCCAGAGAGCACATGGATGATACAGCAGAGGATTGGGAGAATGTCATGTGGTCAGATGAAACCAAAGTAGAACTTTTTGGTATAAACTCAACTCGTCGTGTTTGGAGGACGAAGAATACTGAGTTGCATCCCAAGAACACCATACCTACTGTGAAGCATGGGGGTGGAAACATCATGCTATGGGGCTGTTTTTCTGCCAAGGGGACAGGACGACTGATCCGTGTTAAGGACAGAATGAATGGGGCCATGTATCGTGAGATTTTGAGCCAAAACCTCCTTCCATCAGTGAGAACTTTGAAGATGAAACGAGGCTGGGTCTTCCAACATGACAATGATCCAAAACACACCGCCCGGGCAACAAAGGAGTGGCTCCGTAAGAAGCATTTGAAAGTCCTGGAGTGGCCTAGCTAGTCTCCAGACCTCAACCCCATAGAAAATCTGTGGCGGGAGTTGAAAGTCCATGTTGCTCGGCGACAGCCCCAAAACATCACTGCTCTCGAGAAGATCTGCATGGAGGAATGGGCCAAAATACCAGCTACTGTGTGTGCAAACCTGGTAAAGACCTATAGTAAACGTTTGACCTCTGTTATTGCCAACAAAGGTTATGTTACAAAGTATTGAGTTGTATTTTTGTTATTGACCAAATACTTATTTTCCACCCTGATTTACGAATAAATTCTTTACAAATCCTACCATGTGGATTCATGGATTTTTTTTTTCACATTCTGTCTCTCACAGTTGAAGTGTACCTCTGGTGCAAATTACTGACCTCTGTCATCATTTTAAGTGGGGGAACTTGCACAATCGGTGGCTGACTAAATACTTTTTTGCCCCACTGTATATAATGTTCTTCCTCTACACCCCCCCCCCCCCCCCCCCACCCAATTTTTGCACATGTCGAGGAGCGTGTCAGGCTACATTTCACTGTGTGTTATACTTGTATAACTATGCATGTGACAAATAATAAAGAACCTTGACCTTGACCTTGATATATATATATATATATATATACAGAGAGAGAGAGAGAGAGAGAGAGAGAGAGAGAGATTAGTATGCTTTGAGCATTTGCTTTTCTAATTATTTGCTTTGTTTTCATTTTCAGTTCAAACGCCAAATGACATTGTGCTGCGATACAAATCCCTCCTCAAGACATTTCCAAAGACGAAGACCATGACCAAAGCTTTTCAGAAGCATGGGCTAGACAGGAACACTGTTGTGTCCACTTCATCAGTTGGGGAGCTTGCTATTGCGGTCCCCAATGTGTACCAGGAGCTACTGTCCAACAGGCCTAGTGGAGATACGGTACTAGCTTTTGCTAAGCGATGTGAGGCTGCAATTCAAGGCAGTGATGAAGTAAAAAACAAAATAGAAAGTATGAAGGCCGCTGGTACTTTGCTTCCAATTCGAAGAGGGAAATCTGTCTGAAACCCTAATTTGTTCTAAGTGGTTTTGTTTTTTTGAGCATATTGAACTGAAGAAAAGATGTGCAAAACCAAACATTTTTCAAAGATCTGTTCACATATGTGTTGAGTTTCCACACAACTAAGAGATTTACCTGTTAGTTTATTTTATTGTTTTTTTGTTTTTTTTTTTGATTTGTATAAATGTGTGTAGAGTAAATAATACAGCTGTGCAGTTTCAGTTAAGGTATAATAATTTATTATATTATAATTATTATAATTTTCCTTTGTTTTATGCCAGTGGTGGATTTAGGGATGGGATTTGTTTCCTTAATATAGTTTTAGCTATCTTTAAAGGGCTTGTATATAAGTTTAGCAATGCTAAATAACTGTTGGTGCTTTATACTTTTTATAGTAATGCCTAGTAATACTTAGAAATGTTTGTTGATCATAAATAAATGTTGACATGTTTTAAACTTTACAACAAAACTCTCTTTTGTCATTTATAAATGTTTAGTAGTCATAAATAAATGGTGTCATGCTTTACACTTTACAATAAGGCTCCCATTTGGCATTTATAAATGTTTATTTGTCATTAATAAATGGTTTTATGCTTTACACTTTACAATAAGTCTCCCATTTGGCATTTATAAATGTTTATTTGTCATTAATAAATGGTTTTATGCTTTACACTTTACAATAAGTCTCCAGTTTGGCATTTATAAATGTTTATTTGTCATTAATAAATGGTTTTATGCTTTACACTTTACAACAAAGCTCCAATTGATAGTTGTGGATATTTATAATGCATTTATGAAGTACAATTTTATATGATAAAAAATATGTTTACAAATGCTGATTGTGCTTACAGGATAGTAACTTAGTCTGAAATGTTTAATATAGCAACTCTAGATAAAATATATAGGTGAACACATTTGGCTCACTATTTGGCAACAAACCGGTCAGTTTTTTTTCTTTTTCTCACCCTTAACTAATGCATAATAAACCATTAATAATGGTTTATAAAGCATTTACAGATTAATTAATAATATAGCTATAAACTATTTATTAGCATCTATAAGGGGAGACTTATTGTAAAGTGGTACCATTTATTGTGATTTTGTCAGTTGTATAATGTCTGATGATGTTTCATTCATTATTTTAGTGCTCAGTACAGTCAGACATGGAAACACTGAAGGTGAGAAACTGTTTTCTTCTTCTTGTGTTGCTCTAAATGACGTCCTCTGTGTTATATTTTGTATCATGAACCAAACATTTCATTGATTTATTGGTTAAAATGTTAATATAACCATGTTAACTGTGTGAGCAATCAAACACACACCCACGATACAAACTGTACATTTACTGAAGAGCTGTGGCTTCATACATGTAGATTTTCTTTTCATGTTTATCTGATCTGAAAACATCAACAGTGTGTGTAGTGCAGATTATCTCACTGAGTTTTGCTGTTCTTCACATCACACTGACCTGTGATGTGAAGAACTCTGCTGACTTTGAATATGACTGGTTCAGAGAACCCAGTGTTTACTCTAACCAGAAGACCAAAGTAGCTGGTGAATCAAAGGGAGAACTTGTGACCTCTAAAGGCGGCATCTACGCCTGCAGAGGACGTATAAAAGGGACAAATTTACTCACAGTAGAAAGTGATCCAGTCATCATTCAAGAAACTGGTGAGTTTAAAATGTCATAAGAAATAAAACAACATGGATTCCCCAAAGTTTGGAGATCAGAGGGGGATAATATTATGACAAAAACTTATGTTACAAAGTGATTTACGGCCCCAACCTGCCAAGTTATTTCTGAATATATAAAGTGTTATAAAGTTAAAAAATAATAAACAATAATGGGGTTATAATATTTGATAATACTGTTTTTATTTTTAATGATAATATGTTAATCAGTCAGAAATTAAATGTGTGGCTCAGTCGTTCATAAACGTGTTTTGTGATTTGGCCCCTGATGCTCCAGTTGTCACGGTTCAGCATTTTGAGTCTCGTGTGTTTTGGTATTTTATAATATGTTTTATGTTCTGAGTCCTTTGCTGTTTTGATTATTGTAGTTATTATTATTATTATTATTACCCCAGGATCAGTTATGGCTGTTATGGTTTTAGTTCTTAGGTTTTGTTTTATGTGTTCATGTTGTGTTTACTCTGTGCATTTCTGTCCCACGTTTCAGGTCTCTATGTTCTGTCTCAGTCTCTGTTAAGTTTACATGTCTAGAGTTCAGTCGGTGTGTTTCCTGTTTTACTTTGAAGGTCTGCGTCTCATGTCAGTGTTTCTAGTTTTGTTTCCCTTGTCTCGTCCCCCTAATAGACCCTGTGCACGAGAAAATGATAACTTCCTGGTTTGAGACAGGATCTGGGGTTGTACATTTCTGGTAGCTTTACTTTGTGGTCAATCGCTACTGTGAAGACATCCTCCAAAATCATGTCCAGAACACAAAAACTGAAAGATCGCGTTAAGTTATAAAGAGCAGAAGGTGGGAACACTCACCACTGTGTGTCATAAAAAAATCTAATGATCAATTTTGACGTTTAAAGAGTTTAGATCAATCAGTTGTTTACATCACTCAACACAAGCAGAACTGCATCACTGCAGCAGAAGACACATCGTCCACATTCAGAAGCACATCTCTGTATAGTGACTGGTCTTATAATTTAAACAGGCAAATGTTCAGCATTCAAACTACAGGTGAAGAATAGTCAAACCAGATGTTTCCCTGTTATGTCGATATCAGCTAGTCAAGCACACACCTACACAGCATGTTAACAAACCGTGAAAAAAGCCACACAAAAAATGAATGATTGCTGGTAAGGGTTTCTATACATTAGTATTTATGAAGGGTATGTTGTGACGTACCTTCAAAATTACAGTGGTCCTTCGCTATGACGCGGTTCACCTTTCAACTCGCTGTTTAGCAGATTTGTTAGTGCAAGTTTGCACGTTTTTTTTTTTACATCACATTGTGTCCTGCGTCCTGATCGCTGCAGACGATCTCCTCCGTGCCGTCTCTGCTGCACAGTACACAATCGCTGCATCGATGGCTAGCAGTGTGACTCTGAAGTGCAGTCACACTGCTTTTTCCCCAACAAACACAACAATGTCGACGAAACGTTTACCACCATCAAAAAAATAAAATTGGCTACTTGATTTCACCTATCGCTGGTTATTTTTAGAACATAACACCCGCGATAAACGAGGGACCGCTGTTTACAAATACTGAGAAATATAGAATTTAAATCCTTTCTCTGTTCTGCTCTGAGGCGCGGGGGAAAAATATCGACAGGTCTATGAACAGCATCTACATACATATTCCGTAAATGCCCAAGACATCTCGAGAAATGTAAATCTCACCTCGATTCATCAATTTGGTTGACTTGTTTTGGAAAAAGCGGCAGTAAACAAGGAGCGAATATAACACCGGAAACGAAGCGCCCTACAGGAGTTTCCCCACCGGAAGTAGCATATGCTAATGTGGACATAGTCTATTACTCCCAGCTGTGCTCTCCTTCTGTGTCTCATTCCCTTCATTATACTGCAGCTCTGTTACCATGTTGAGACAGAAATCAGAGAAAATTTGAAATGTCTTAAACTGAGAGGAAAGAAAAAACAATATAAAGAAAATATTTGTGTAGATTTTGTTTTGTTGGAATTTGAGTCACTTGAAGAAATCTTTTAAAATTTAGGATATTTTACATTTACATTGTATCAGGTGTATATTTTCTTACCTGCTTTTTCATAACAGCATATAGACCCAGGGCCATATCCATTTACCCAGAGTCACTAACTGAAAATCTTCAGATCTGTTTTAGGTATGATTGATTGTTTTTATGCAATTTTAATGAATCATCTGCATATTTATATAATTTTCCTCCTTTTTCATAACATCAGATAAACCCAGGGCCACACTGACAGCAGGAACTACAATCATACCAGTAGGGGGCAGTGTGACACTGACCTGCTCTGTGCAGAGCTCTGATGGAT
Source organism: Aulonocara stuartgranti (assembly GCF_965226115.1). Classification (NCBI taxonomy): domain Eukaryota; kingdom Metazoa; phylum Chordata; class Actinopteri; order Cichliformes; family Cichlidae; genus Aulonocara; species Aulonocara stuartgranti. The sequence continues at coordinate 43,300,042 of NC_138941.1, forward strand.
GGAAATATGAGTGGTTCAGACGAACCCAAACAACCTATGAAGGTAAAATCAGAGATCAACAAAACAGAGATATCAGAGTATCTGAAGGAGGAATCTACAGCTGCAGAGGAACAAGAGGAAACCCAGGTTACTACACTGATAGAAGTGATGATGTCACCATTGAGATAACCTGTGAGTTCAGTCATTTAGTTTGAAATATACATTCACTCATGATTATCAAACATACAATGTGAAGTTTTCTGTGTTGATTTCATGTTTCTGTTTGTAACTCAACTGTTAATATGTGTAAACAGTTTCCAATAAAGTTGTTGTAAAACAACGACCCAACTGGCCTCAGATATTCATAGGTGAGACGATCACTCTGACATGTGAGGTGCAGGAAGGAGGTGAAACCACTGAGTGGGAGTATGAATGGAGAGCACCCAGCACACCCACACAGTGGACACACAATAATGATGTGACATTCAGAGTTTCTGAGTCCAGCAGTGGAGACTACATGTGTAAGAGTCGACGCAGAGATGACTCATATTCTTCAACAGAGTGGAGTGAAGCCTTCACATTGTCAGCATCAAGTAAGTCATGTTTGTTGTGTGATCTCCATTTGACAAATGTCATCATGGTCAGCACAGGATGAATTCAATGGTCTACAAAGCATGTTACATTGTTAGTCAGACAAAGAGCTGCAGCTGATAGTAGCCTCATTGTAGACAGTTTGTCACCACTTTGTGTCACGAACTTTCAGCTGGTATAGAGACGCCAATGCTGACCTGCTGCTCCATCACCTGAGGACAATAATGACACAAACAGGATACAAATATAGTTCTTCAAACTTCCTCAACAAATGAAAACAAATATGAAACTTCTTTAAAAAAAGAATAAAAGTCATTCAATCATCTCATCATTGAACTCATTGATTTGCATGTTAGCCTCAAAGTGATTTTATGAAAGCAAATCAAACTCATTCCAACTTCTTCCTGAAAAAGTCTCATATGTACAGATAACGACTTTGTGGAGAAAAGTGTGTTTATGTTCATTCTTTAAAAATAAGTTTCTGTCTGTGATTCAGCTGTTTTACACTCACTTTATTTAAAAACAAAACAAACAAACAAACAAACAAAACAAACAAACAAACACAGGTAAACAACAGAAGCTCAGATGTCCCAGTTTTACTGCTGGGCTCAGATCACTAACAGTTAACAGTTCACCCATCTCTGCATAAATAAAAGAATTAAAACAAATAATGTGTTATAATTTTAAAAATTGTACAAATACATGAAAGTGATGAACGTCAGCTTAACATTTTATTTTGCTGTTGTAGTAGCTGTGTACAACATTTAAAATGAAATGTTAAATGATAGAAAATAACTTCCAGTCAGCTTTTGTGTGTGAACTTGATTTTTTCAAATAACTTTTTAATAATATTTGTAGTAAGACGACTTTAAAAACACACACATACTTCTCTTTCAAACACTCTCCTCCCACTCCGACAGAAAGTAAAGAAGTTGTTCACGGCACTGTAACTATTAAAGCAGTAATGACCAGAAAACAGAGATGAGGCATTCAAACTATTTTTGATTTGAAAAAAAAAAAACTTTTCTAGGAGTCGAAGTCTCACATGCAGAAAAATTACACATTGTTTTCTAAATTGGTCAATGTTTAGTAAGTAGAGTCATAGTTCATTTAACCTGGAAATAGAAACAGTTTGTAAAAATGTGTTTTTATTAGTACATGTTGAGATATTTGACATGTTTAGATAGTCTCACTCTTAAAGTTCATCATAAATATTTGTGAGTCAACATTTTAGTGACATTGAATTCAGAGTTAAGAGATGAAAGATTGAGAGAAAATCTTTGTTGAACAGATGAACCCCGTCCTGTCCTCACTGTGTCTCCATCATGGCTGAGTCCTGGAGCCTCAGTAACTCTGAACTGTGAGGTTGAACATGCGTCTGCAGGATGGAGCTTCTACTGGTATAAAGCTGTTCCTGATCTATCAGAGAAATCCTCCAGTTATGAGCTGCTACCTGATGGCAGTGGGACTGCACAGGACTCCTACATCATTCATGGACAGACACACACAGCAGGATATGTGTGCAGAGCTGGAAGAGGAGACCCAGAGTATCACACTGATCACAGTCAACCAAAGTTTGTCTGGTCTGCAGGTCAGTTTGATTCTGTCTATCTTTTTTCAAGTAATGCAACAGCAAAAAAGTGTAAATTGATGTTTGTTTTTTTCTTGGAGGGGGGGGGGGGGGGGGGTAGCATTGAAGGTGAAAATTATACGAACACTGCGTCTTTTAGCACTGACCTTTAAACATTAAAGCAAAAGAATATGTTCACTGTGATATGTTGATCCTAACATCTGTGAGCTTTGTCTCTTCACTGCATGTTGTTTCCAGATGTTCATTCAGCAGCGTCTCTCACAGTGAGTCCTGACAGAGTGCAACACTTCACCTCTGACTCTGTCTCACTGACCTGTGAGGGAAACTTCACTGAGTGGAGAGTGAGGAAGTTCTCTGAGGACGGCCGACTCTCTGACTGTAGGAGAATGACTGGATCCACATGTGACATCAACACATCAAAGTCAGATACTGCAGTGTACTGGTGTGAGTCTGGATCAGGAGAGTTCAGCAGTGCAGTCAACATCACTGTACAGAGTATGTTATTATACATTTACTACTTGGATTTGGATGATTTAGATGTCACATGAACATTTGTTCCAGCTTTGCTGTATGTGAAGTAATTTCATGTGGGAAAAATAAAACACATACAGCAGTTTTTAAACACAGAAGATCAGATCTTCATGATGAACATTTGTACAATCTGTTCTTATTATTGTTTGTCAGCTTTTTCTCAAAGTGTGCAGCAGCTGATGTGACTGAAACAATTGTGTGTGATTGTGTCACAGATGATGGTGATGGTCCTATCCTGGTGAGTCCTGTTCATCCTGTGACTGAGGGAGCTTCTGTTAGTCTGAGCTGCAGTTTGAGAACACAAAAAATACTTTCCAATGTGTTTTTCTATCACAATGACAAACTTATTCAAAATGATCCCAGAGGGGAGCTGAAGATCTCTGCAGTGTCAAAGTCTGATGAAGGTTTCTACAAGTGTCAGTACTCAGGAAGAGAGTCAGCACAGAGCTGGATGTCAGTTGAAGGTGAGCAGGATCAAAAGATTTGATGGATTTTTCTAAACCAATGACTGAGAAGGAACATTAGATTGTCTGATTTAAGTCTCAAAGTCACTTGGCTCTATTTTATAAATGCATTTATTCATAAGATTATAATTTATTAATAATTAATTTCTGTTTTGTGTTACAGTAACCATGTCAGGAGCTGACAGCTCTTCATCTCCTGTGTGGTTGATTGTTGGACTGGTTTGTGGAGTCTCTCTCATTATTTTTCTCCATTTGACAAATGTCATCATGGTCAGCACAGGATGAATTCAATGGTCTACAAAGCATGTTACATTGTTAGTCAGACAAAGAGCTGCAGCTGATAGTAGCCTCATTGTAGACAGTTTGTCACCACTTTGTGTCATGAACTTTCAGCTGGTATAGAGACGCCAATGCTGACCTGCTGCTCCATCACCTGAGGACAATAATGACACAAACAGGATACAAATATAGTTCTTCAAACTCCCTCAACAAATGAAAACAAATATGAAACTTCTTTAAAAAAATATAAAAGTAATTCAATCATCTCATCAAATACTGGCGTAGATTAAAATTAATCTGAAGCACACACACACGAGTGGGTTTGATAGAAAGGTTTTTGATTTTATTTCTATTGAACTCATTGATTTGCATGTTAGCCTCAAAGTGATTTTATGAAAGCAAATCAAACTCATTCCAACTTCTTCCTGAAAAAGTCTCATATGTACAGATAACGACTTTGTGGAGAAAAGTGTGTTTATGTTCATTCTTTAAAAATAAGTTTCTGTCTGTGATTCAGCTGTTTTTCACTCACTTTATTTGAAAACAAAACAAACAAACAAACAAACAAACAAACACAGGTAAACAACAGAAGCTCAGATGTCCCAGTTTTACTGCTGGGCTCAGATCACTAACAGTTAACAGTTCACCCATCTCTGCATAAATAAAAGAATTAAAACAAATAATGTGCTATAATTTTAAAAATTGTACAAATACATGAAAGTGATGAACGTCAGCTTAACATTTTATTTTGCTGTTGTAGTAGCTGTGTACAACATTTAAAATGAAATGTTAAATGATAGAAAATAACTTCCAGTCAGCTTTTGTGTGTGAACTTGATTTTTTCAAATAACTTTTTAATAATATTTGTAGTAAGACGACTTTAAAAACACACACATACTTCTCTTTCAAACACTCTCCTCCCACTCCGACAGAAAGTAAAGAAGTTGTTCACGGCACTGTAACTATTAAAGCAGTAATGACCAGAAAACAGAGATGAGGCACTCAAACTATTTTTGATTTGAAAAAAAAAAAAACTTTTCTAGGCAGTCGAAGTCTCACATGCAGAAAAATTACACATTGTTTTCTAAATTGGTCAATGTTTAGTAAGTAGAGTCATAGTTCATTTAACCTGGAAATAGAAACAGTTTGTAAAAATGTGTTTTTATTAGTACATGTTGAGATATTTGACATGTTTAGATAGTCTCACTCTTAAAGTTCATCATAAATATTTGTGAGTCAACATTTTAGCGACATTGAATTCAGAGTGAAGAGACGAAACATTGAGAGAAAATCTTTGTTGAACAGATGAACCCCGTCCTGTCCTCACTGTGTCTCCATCATGGCTGAGTCCTGGAGCCTCAGTAACTCTGAACTGTGAGGTTGAACATCCGTCTGCAGGATGGAGCTTCTACTGGTATAAAGCTGTTCCTGATCTATCAGAGAAATCCTCCAGTTATGAGCTGCTACCTGATGGCAATGGGACTGCACAGGACTCCTACATCATTCATGGACAGACACACACAGCAGGATATGTGTGCAGAGCTGGAAGAGGAGACCCAGAGTATCACACTGATCACAGTCGACCAAAGTTTGTCTGGTCTGCAGGTCAGATTGAGGAATTTTAATCTTCATGTTGATGATTTGAAAGTCTGTAAATCTGGCTGCATAACTAGCAGGACTCCTGTGACCCTCACAGAAGTCAAACTTATATTTTCACTGTGATATTTTAATCCTAACATCTGTGAGCTTTGTCTCTTCACTGCATGTTGTTTCCAGATGTTCATTCAGCAGCGTCTCTCACAGTGAGTCCTGACAGAGTGCAACACTTCACCTCTGACTCTGTCTCACTGACCTGTGAGGGAAACTTCACTGAGTGGAGAGTGAGGAAGTTCTCTGAGGACGGCCGACTCTCTGACTGTAGGAGAATGACTGGATCCACATGTAACATCAACACATCAGAGTCAGATACTGCAGTGTACTGGTGTGAGTCTGGATCAGGAGAGTTCAGCAGTGCAGTCAACATCACTGTACAGAGTATGTTATTATACATTTACTTCTTGGATTTGGATGATTTAGACGTCACATGAACTTTTGTTCCAGCTTTGCTGTATGTGAAGTCATTTCATGTGGGAAAAATAAAACACATACAGCAGTTTTTAAACATAGAAGATCAGATGTTGATGATGAACATTTGTACAATCTGTTCTTATTATTGTTTGTCAGCTTTTTCTAAAAGTGTGCAGCAGCTGATGTGACTGAAACAATTGTGTGTGATTGTGTCGCAGATGATGGTAATGGTCCTATCCTGGTGAGTCCTGTTCATCCTGTGACTGAGGGAGCTTCTGTTAGTCTGAGCTGCAGTTTAAGAACACAAAAAATACTTTCCAATGTGTTTTTCTATCACAATGACAAACTTATTCAAAATGATCCCCGAGGGGAGCTGAAGATCTCTGCAGTGTCAAAGTCTGATGAAGGTTTCTACAAGTGTCAGTACTCAGGAAGAGAGTCAGCACAGAGCTGGATGTCAGTTAAAGGTGAGCAGGATCAAAACATTTGATGTGATTTATTGTAGATGAATTCTTCCCCCGTGTCCTGCAAATGTGTACGTTTGTTTAAGGATTTAGTTTTTTCATCAATAATGTTCAACATTGCTGTTTTATAAATTTTTTAATTAAGTACTTTGTGAATTTAGTTCAGCTTAATTTTTTTAAGCTAAATCATTTATTAAAAATGAAATGTTCTTATTTACAGCTGCTGTGTCCACACCTGAGAGCTCTTCATTTTCTCTTCTGATGATCTTTAGATTAATTCTTGGATTCATATTTATTTTCCTTCCACTCATTTTGTTTGGCTGCAGATGGTCCAAAGGTCAGAACTATATTTTTTTCTTCTTCTTCATATATATATATATCTTTAAAGACACAGATCATAAATAAAGTGGAAACAAGTTAGTATCACAGACATGAGGTGACTGATTTTCTCTGACCTGCAGGTGATCGTTGTGTCTATGAGACAGTCAGAAGATGTGAAAACACTGAAAATGGTAAAGTTTACACTTTCATTAATATAGAGCTTGTGGAAGCTGGATGATTATACAATAACTGTGTTTAACATTAAAGTCAATCAGATTATTATTTCAGGTCCAGCAGAAGGTGATTACACCAATGTCACATCTGAGATTTAGCTCAGAGTCATTAACAAGACAAGTGAGTGCACAAAATGTGAGATTTGAAATGCAAAATATACATTGGTAATTATTCTCACTGATAATAAATGCATTTGTGGACAAAACAGATGGAGTTTGTTTTGAAATGCTTTCATTTGATCACCTCAACAGGGCAACGTGGTGACCCAGAGGAGAGCTCTGACTACAATGATGTCAATCCAAATTCAGCCACAGCTGTAAAATCTTAACAGCAGCTCTTTAGCTGTTTTTCTCTTTAAAGTTTCTTAAATGTGGGCGATTGTGGCTCAAGAGTTGGGAGTTCGCCTTGTAATTGGAAGGTTGCCGGTTCGAGCCCCGGCTTGGACAGTCTCGGTCGTTGTGTCCTTGCGCAAGACACTTCACCCGTTGCCTACTGGTGGTGGTCAGAGGGCCCGGTGGCGCCAGTTTTCGGCAGCCTCGCCTCTGTCAGTGCGCCCCAGGGTGGCTGTGGCTACAATGTAGCTTGCCATCACCAGTGTGTGAATGGGTGGATGACTGGATATGTAAAGCGCTTTGGGGTCCTTAGGGACTAGTAAAGTGCTATACAAATACAGACCATTACCATTTAAATACTTGAAACCACTTTGAGTGAAAAAGAGAAGATTTTGAATTCAAAGCAATGATCCTGATAGTCTGAGTTTATATTGTCTTCAGAAAGAATCACTCAGTGTGTTTTGCTTGTTTCTCTCCCTTTAGAAAATAATTTTAATGGACTTTAATGTTCTGTAGGTCTGTTTTTTTTAACTGTTTCTTTTATTTGTAATATATATTATAAAGTCTTTCTGGAAGCACTTTGTAACTTTGTTAATAAAAGTGATATAAATAAAGTGTGTTGTTGTTGTTGTTGTGTGTCAGACTGAGAGTACATGTTACAGCTGTTCAGTGTTGTGAATCCACTGAAAGAGAGCTTTTATTTAAAGACACTCATTGTCATTTCAAACAGCTTCAAACCCTCCAACATGATCTATCAACATAATGAGAAGTAACAACTGCTCTGACATTATGCTCAGCAGCCTTTTTACTAACTTAATTGAATCACAGGTGGAGGTGATTCTGTGTGGAGTTTGCATCTGTGTGTGTTTCCTCCATGAACTCCAGCTTCCTCCCAGTGTCCACTGTCCCTCTGTGACCCTAAACTGGAGACATTGTTACAGAAATGGATGAATGTGTTTCATGTTTTTCTGTGACTTGTGCTGCTTTTGTGCTACGTTTGCAGTCTTCATGTGGTCCTCTTACATTTCATGGCAGCACTTCCATCATGTGTCACTGTTCACACGGTTTGGTCACATCAGCAGCAACAAACTCATCTGAAGAGTGTTTTATCAGAGCAGTTGCACACCAGAGCAGGTTTGTTTTCTGTAGGTGATGTTTGTGTCTTTTATGACGCTTACAGTTTAATGTGCATCAAATAATTGTGGTGCTTTTAAAAATGCAACATTTTCTACGAAATAATATCACACAACACTTCTTTGTTCCTCTAAGTAAACTGTGATGCTTACATGTGTATTAAAATGTCATTTCTAACTGCAATATGTTGTTTATTAATCATCTGAAAATGACTCATGATTTGTATCTGAGCCCCAGAAAAGTGGAGAGAAGAGAAAAATGTTTTGTTCAGTAAATAACTTGACAACTACATGCTGTAATGGTCAAATATAAATATAAAGTATTTCCTTAGTTGAAGGCATAAAAAGTGTCAGGTTGATAGGTTTGTAGCATAAACCTATTCGCTGGAACGTTCAAGACAATTCAACCACACAGCGAAAAGCATTGAACACCAAGCAGGCAAAGTTCTTTATGTTTCTCGTGCACGGGAGAGAACTGGACAAACGCCGTTACTTCGCTTGATCCCAGTCGCTCTCGTCTGCTCCCCCCGTAACACTGCTCTTTATTGAGGTTACATGAGTATGCATAGGTTCATTAACATATGACGTATGCATACAAACAAAGAGCACCTTGTCTGTGCGTTGTGTAAGTATGTGTGTGTGTGTGTGTGTGTGTGTGTGTGGGGGGGGGGGGGGGGGGGGGGGGTGTGTCAAGATGTGACCCCATAAACGACTTCCCCAAACCTGCTGGTCTGGAAGTCCAGAGTCTATTAAGAGTCTATTAAGAGTCTATTAAGTGAAGGAGGACAGAGTGTCACATTTTGACAGAGTATCAGTGAATCCTTACAGAATGGTTATGATTGGACTGTGTGAGCACCAACATCACTGTGCAGTTTGTTTGTACCTCTTCACAGCAGTTTGATTCATCAAGAGAAAGCATCGACCCCTCTGTGACATTAAAAGGTGGCCATGAGTATAAAATGAAGGCGTGTGTATTAGAGGAGGTAAAACATGTTTTTGATGTCTGTGAGAAATTCAGGGCTCACAAATGAACATTAATATGGCAACTTTTTCTTAAAATGGTGTAATAACAAGAGTGATCAGTAGGAGGCAGTGGAGTGATCATTACTGGAGCCTCTGTGTTTCCTTCCCATTAACTCTTTTGAACTGAGCTCAGCAGCTACAAACTACAGTCAGCTGTCCACCTCAAACATATCAGCTCGTTTCTTGTTCAGAAGTTTACACAAAATTAAATCATATCCCATCATGCATCTGTGGTTATTTGCTGAATATGCTCAGTGCTCTTGAATCCACAGTGTCTGTCATGTGTTGTGTGGATATATATAACACTATGTGCAGAAATTTTGCATTTTGCTAACTGTATGTGAAATAAATTGATTTCAGTTAGTCCTCATCTCAACACCTGGTTATTATCACAGGATGGAGGCCCTAAACCACACACTCACACAACATTAATATTCAGTGTCATGTTGCTGATCTGAGATCAGCTGACAACATGCAAACATGGAAAACCTGAAGCAACAGAACAGGATCAATGAGCAGCTGTGACATCGACTGAGTCAGAAACAACATGAACTCAGAGATTTGTTGTTTGTAGATTTATATTAATTATCCTCGTTCTGTTGTTGTGTGGCTAAAGGGTGAAACGTTTCTTGATAATTAGCTGAAAGTGATTCATAATTTCTAATATTGTGACACAACATGTGTGATATTATCTTATGTTGTGTTGAGACTTTTTCTTGTGGACAAATCTTTTTTTAATGGAAAAATAAACACCACACTTAATTCTTTTGCTCTTTCCTATTCTGCTGATAACCACCTGGCCTTCCTGATCCCCGCCCCTCTGCTTCCTCCTCCTAATCTGCTGGTTAACTTGGTGGTTTGGACATCGTACATTGTATTTGTTTTTGCCTCCAGGTGGAGAAAAATGTAGATTTTTTTGATAAATGCAAAACTTTTGCCAGACCTGAAAATATATACAGTGATCTGTTTTATTTAAGAAGCAATGAGCAGTAAAAATACAAGATTAAACCATAAATAAGACAATACAGAATAACATCTTTGTTCCTCTGAACAGACTGTGATGTCTACATGTGTGTAAAGACTGTTGTTGGTTAAGTCTTTTCTCCAACAGGTTTATTTTTATCTGCTGAAAGTCAGATACCCTTATAAGAGGAAATGCAGCCTGTGGTTTGTTTTCTTTAAAGTCAACACAGCACAGTGGAAATGTGCAGGTATGACAATGTGTGAAAACAGGTTAAAAGTAGCTTTATTGTGGTGATGACACATGCTGGACTAAAGAATAAATAAAGCATGTGGGCATCAAGAGAAACGGTGAAAAGCTTGTTTCTCACGCTCATGTCTTTAAGAGTCTCTGCATGGACGTGCTGTAAATGTTCATTTATCTCTGAAATAAATAAAATCATCCATCACTCTCTCTGTCCACAACATCATATACAGACATGTTTTCTTCTTACTGCAACTTCCAAACAGGCCAGTTCCTCACAGTATAACACAAAACTCCAAAGTATAATCACTGCTTTGTAACCAGCAGAGGAGCCAGTAAATCATCTAAACCTACTGATACTAATGTGTCTGTTTGGCTGCTGTTACAGAAATGGTTCCTACACCTGTGATGATGACGTCAGTGTTTGACTCCAAACTGTCTGCTGGACTCTGCAGTATCACAGAGTCCACAAGTTTTTAGGCCTTTTTAGACTTTATATCTTGAAGCATTACAATATTAAAATATTGATAAGTACTGAAACTTCTGCACTTAACTTTTACATATAACATGAAAATAAGCTAAAAACAGGAAGTTACATTTTAATGTATTTTATCTTTCTAAAAGAAAAGTGGTGGGATGAAAAAAACACACCTGCTGTGAAAGATAGCCTGAGTTACAAACTGAGACACACTACATGCTCATGTGGAGGGACTAGCCAATCACAACTCAACCGCTCTTTAAAGTATTCACTGTTCTGTCCTTTTGGACTGAATGTGGGTGGAGCCTATAGTAGCTGTCATAGTGTGAAAGATAACCTAGACAGGTTATAGAGAGACAGACAACCATTCATGTTCACATTCACACCTGCAGGCAACAACCTGAATCACCAGTTAACATAATAATATATGACTTTGGACTGTGAGAGGAAGCCAGAGTACCCAGAGAGAACCCAGACAGACAACCAGAGTTGGAGTTGTCCCTTAAGAGGGTCATGAATCCACTATTAATTATGTGTGTCATGACATGAGACAAGGTGTGAAAAGTGGGTCATTGTGCTGCATTCCAGATACCTCCGAACTTGGATGTTGGAAATCGGGCGTGGCATCACTCCCGAGTTGCAGAAAAAGACAGGAAACACAGGATTTGTGTTGGTTCTTGGCAAGTTAGAGCAATGCAGGTATGATAGTAGTGCAGTATGATGCTTGTTGTTGTGACTAATCAGTGTTCAAACATAATCATGGCTCATTCAAGGAGTTAAAAATACACAACAGTGTAAAGTTTTTTGTCAGGTGGCCGGTGCGTGGTGTAAGAGTAAGAGCAGATGTTCGAGACAGGAATGAACAAAAACTGAGACGTTTACTTTAGGTTGGACCAACAATATAAATGAAGATCGAAAGGAAACTAGAACGATGTTAACAGTAAATTAAACTGGAGAGAACTAACACTAGAGACAGTGAACGTGAAACTTAAATGTCACCAACATCAATGACATGAATGCCTGAGATGTGACTCGTGATGAACAGAAACATGGCCCATGGTGAAAAGATGACCTGCCAATGAACGAATGAAAACTCACACCACACGAGGGTGACGAGGGAAGTGGAAACACAGCTGGAAGCAAAACTAAACACAGAACGTGATATTGTCAAAATAAAACAGGAAATATGCAGACTAAGAAACACAGACCTGAGACTCAGACCAGGGAAGAAACAGACATGGAAGCAGAAACGGGAGTTTGGAAAAAATGACATAACAGGATGCAGAGCGAGGGACAGAGAGATCTGTGTTATTTAGTGCGTTTATTGAGTGGATGTTTGGTTTCTTCAGTGTTGAGGTCCAACACCTCGCTGCGTATGTCATGACAGGACACTGCACAAATCACATAAAAGTCTCTGAGAATAAAACATAATTATGAGCTGGTAAATATGTCACCTGACCTGAAACAACAGAAGGTAAGAAGCAAACACAAGAAGCAAGCCTGCATGTTTGCAGTGGACAGGAAATGTGAACACGTCACACAACTGCTGTGGTCAAAGCTACAGGAGCTGTTTGAGGTTTGTATAAAAGGAAAGGAAGCACAGAGAGGCCACAGTCAGAAGAAACACTCTGGTCTTATCTGTATTAAATGCAGCTTCTCTTTTTATTATTGATGTAAAGTCAAAGTGTTTGAGATCAGCTGAGGATCAGAGTGCAGCAGGGCTGGATGTGAGGATGGGGCACTCTTTGCTCTGCATGACGGGGTTATTGTGTAAGTACATTTGTGACATTGTTTGAATGGCACTGATTAATGAAAGTGTTCCTCATGTGTGAGAATTAGAGTGTATCACTGGTTTGAAGTGTTTATGTGAGAGTTTGAACAAAGCATATTTGTGATGTTTATGATAGTTACAGACAAATGTTGGCTGGTTCCTTGGTTCAGTTTAGTCTGAGTATCGTGTTGGATACATCGCTGCTTGTTGCACTTGACTCATTGTCATTGTCTTTAAGGTCATATATTAATACATTTTAAATTAAACTTTTATAACATTTTTTATAACTATAAGTTTAAAATGTTTTCTCATGTGTCAAACGTACTTTTTATGCACAGAGAAAGAAAGATACTCTTAAACTCTTAAAACTAATGTCCTAATTTAGTTTGTTTTGTTTGATTTTCTGTCAGTTTGATCCTAATAATGTTTAATCTTTACTTCATTACTCTCTTCTACGTTAATGCCGATGCTGAGACATGGTTATTTTTCTCTCCTTTTTGATGCTCAATAAATAATTAGACTTTTATTTTTACTTTTTAATGTTAACAAAAGACAATCAGATTTTAGAAATTCAAACATCTGCAGTGAAATGTCAGAGACAGAAAATATCAGAGTAGTTTTATTATCATAGAGATTAGATCTAGAGTAGGGTTAGATATCTACACTGTGTTGTTAATCAATACTAAAACAGAATGAAGATACTCATTTGCATCAGTGTTGATATCCATAGTGTTGTCTTGGCTTCCTCCAGCTGAGGCACAATTTGATGCATAAAGGAGCCATCGCACGCCAGATTTACGCTCTCGCATGTGTGCATTGTTGACCTTTGAAGTGTTTTTTGTGCTTCTTCCTTTCCTGCTGTATTTCGCTGCACTTGCCAACCAATGAACATTCAGCAGACGCTGACATCATCAACTTCAAACAGTGTGCAGTCAGGACCTTAGAGGATGCACGAAAGCATGTGTTGGGTGGGTGAAAGTCCCTCCCCCTCTCTGTCCCAATGAAAAGTCTACACAGACGACACTTTTGCAGGACTCTGCTCTCGAAGCTGAATCCTGCTTCTGTGAATCAGCTGCGCTTTGATAGTTTGGAGGGACACATAGTGCCACCTGCTGCAGAGATATTATTAAATAGTGATTAAAAATCTTTAAATAATATCAAACTTAAAACATTAAAATGTAACACTGCTGTAAAAAAGGATAAGATATGAATGCTGTAGAAACTCATTAATCTGATGATGTAGCACACAGAGCAGTAAAATAAACATTTTTATTCCTGTTAACTATTTTATCATTGAGTCCAGTCTCAGTGCTGCTGTTGATTTCTGAGGCTCTGAAACTTTAAACTGGAAACATGTAAACCTTAGAGGTTACAGTCCCACAGCCTAAACAAGGAAACATGGAAATCACTGTAGTTTGTTTGGAGATCAAAGTGAAATTAATATGATTTGATTGATTTGGTTCTGCCAAATTCTGTCCCTACCATCTGAATGTTGGAGCAGAAACTGAGACTCATCAGACCACTGTGTGGTTACAGGACGCTAAAAACAATGTCTTTCGCTATTAATACAATTATAACAGTTATAGCTACCTACAAGGCAACACCTCTTCCAGCTGTCTTAGGGTGAGAGACGGAGCACAGACAGGTTACATCAGGGGTTGAAAACACCTTTAATTAGTTCCAGCAGTGTCTGCTTGCAGGTAGAGGGAGTTTGGTTTTACTCTGTAGATATATTTATTGATATTTACTCTCCTTTATTCATACATCTGTGTGCTTGAGGTTTGGAAATATTTATTAAAATTATAAATAGCCTTTGAAATAATGTAAGACAAATGTTTGATAATACTTACAGTTTATGACAAAGATGATGATGATGATGATGATGATGATGATGATGATGATGATGATGATGATTATTATTATTATTATTTTTATTTTTTTTTATTTGAATAATATTTAAATAAAATAAATGTTTTTCACATTTAAAACAAGTCTTGGACTTGTGTTCTCCTCATTTCCTCTTTAACCCTCAGTCAGCTCACATATGTGTAATGAAACTTACTGTCTGTCTGTTATTGGTCAGTTTAGTCTGTGTGTTAAAGGCCTTTTCATAAAAACCTTGTTAAGTTGTTATTTCTGTGTAAAAGGAAGGAAGCAGAGAGAAGTTTTAAAACCTCTTTGTTTCCTTCACAGCTCTTTGGTATCTGCTGTGCTGCTGCTTCACTCTCTCTCTTTACAGAAAGTTGTAGAAGTTTTCAGACGTGTCACTGCTGGATGTGAGGATGGGAGCCACTTTGCTCTGTGAGCTGGGCCTATTCTGTGAGTTCATCACTGACTTCTATTGTTTGATTCATACTGATCCATAAACATGTTTTAGTAAGAAGAACAGAGCATCAGTCGTTTGTACCATTGCAGGTCATGTGATCAGAGGACTCTCATGTTTGTTACCAACGTGGTTGTTTGTAGACTGGATTAGATTTTAGTGCACTGACTCAGATCAGAGTGGAGCTGCTTTAGTTTATCTAACAAAGGTTTGTTTCTCCATCAGTGATAATTTGATGCTTTTGACATCCTAATATAAAATGTAACCAATCATAGTAGACACTGATTAAATATACAACGGCAGTGATTAAAGCCAGTGCTAGATTTAAACAGCCTTTTAATGCAGACTAACAGTAAACTGCTTCCTTAGTCAAGGTATAAAAGAGTACTACACTGATCCTACTCCTTACTAAATGAAAATTGCTTCCTAAAGGAAGATTAGAGCTCGTCCAGCCATAAATAGAGATTTAAAAACAACAAAAACAAAAAACCTCCCAGTAGGCAGGTTTAACTTCAGCTTAATGGTGTTTACTGTTGAAGACACGTACATTATTTCCACCTTATATTATATATCACCTTCTAGAGAAATTCTTGTTGAGAGAAGTGACCCATTGCAATTTGTCAATGACATAAATTTTTGAGATGTCATTGATCTCAAAAATACATTTTGAGATAAGTACTGAAAAGTCAAATACATAAAGGAAATACTGGGGAGATCATTTCCCTGTTGGAAGCCAGTCGTTCACCTGTTGCCCAAAGAGGATGGACTGTACCGTTATTAGGACACTAATGTTTTGTTATCACCATGTTTGTTTGTAGACTGGATTCTATTTTAGTGCACTGACTCAGATCATAGTAGATGTAAATCTCCAAGTGTTTTAAGGAGCTTGGTAAGAAAGCGACTGCACTTTAAACCCTGGTGGGATTGTTCCTTAAGAAGGTCATTAACTCACCATTGATCAAGAAATGAGACACATCATTACCAACAGTGTTTTATTTATGTTACATTTCAAATCTAACATCAACAAAACACTCACATGATTTGAGTGTCTTTAGTTTGATAATGTCTGAAGTTTCTGTCTTTATTGTAGTGCTCTGTACGCTCGTCTGCAGTGGACACGCTCAAGGTGACTGAACAGTTTTCACTTTTTCTATTTCTTCCTTTTTATTTAGCAAAGATTATTCTCAACCTGTATGACTCTACATAAATAAAGTATTAATAATCAATCAACATTCTGCCTTGAGCATAAAGTGTTTCAGATTGTCTGTTGTCTGATTGTCTGTTTGTGTTGGATTCTAGTTGCTGTGCTAACTATTGAACCCAACTGGTCCAGTTATTTCATTGGAGAGTTTGTTACCTTCAAGTGTGAAATGAATGAAGGAAGAGACACTGACTGGTATTACAAAATCAAGAAGGATGGTCGAGACTATGCCCCCTACAGTTCACACAAAGACTACACATTCAAAATTAGCTCGACAGGCCACAGTGGTGAATATCAGTGCTCTGGTAGCTGGAAGGAGTCACATTATATAAAGAACAGTAATACTGTCTTTATAACTGTATTAGGTAAGTCCTCAGTGATTAATACTGTGATGATTCCTGTTAAAATACTCATCTGAATTATAAAAAATATGTGTTTAATAAATGTTTCATTGAAAGTATTGTATTTCTTATGTGTTGGAACTTTAGCAAAGATCCTTGCATTTTACCTAACTTTGTGTTTCCTTCAAAGGTGAACTGCATTAGTTTACATTCAGTGTGAATTAGTCAGGCCTGAGAATGGACAAATGTTTATACTGTGCTTATTTAGAGATCTACAACCTGAATTACTGCAGCTCTGTCGCCATGTTGAGACAGAAATCAGAAAAATTTAAAGTGACTTAAACTGTAGAAAAAAAAATATATATATAATGAAGACATTTGTAGATTTTATTTGGGGGGGGGGGGGGGGGGGGGTGATTTAAAAAAAGGATTTTTTTAAACCTTTTATACATTTATATTGTATCAGGTGTGCATTATGTTCTCTTCTTTTTCATATCTGCAGATAAACCCAGGGCCACACTGACAGCAGAAACAACAATCATACCAGTAGGGGGCAGTGTGACACTGACCTGCTCTGTGCAGAGCTCTGATGGATGGAAATATGAGTGGTTCAGACGAACCCAAACAACCTCTGAAGGTAAAATCAGAGATCAACAAAACAGAGATATCAGAGTATCTCAAGGAGGAATCTACCGCTGCAGAGGAACAAGAGGAAACCCAGCTTACTACACTTATATAAGTGATGATGTAACCATTGAGAAAACCAGTGAGTTCAGTAATTTAGTTTGAAATATACATTCACTCATGATTATCAAACATACAATGTGAAGTTTTCTGTGTTGATTTCATGTTTCTGTTTGTATCTCAACTGTTAATATGTGTAAACAGTTTCCAATAAAGTTGTTGTAAAACAACAACCCAACTGGCCTCAGATATTCAGAGGTGAGACGATCACTCTGACATGTGAGCTGCAGGAAGGAGGTGAAACCACTGAGTGGGAGTATGAATGGAGAGGACGCGGGACACCCACACAGTGGACACACAATAATGATGTGACATTCAGAGTTTCTGAGTCCAGCGGTGGAGACTACATGTGTAAGAGTCGACGCAGAGATGACTCATATTCTTCAACAGAGTGGAGTGAAGCCTTCACATTGTCAGCATCAAGTAAGTCATGTTTGTTGTGTGATCTCCATTTGACAAATGTCATCATGGTCAGCACAGGATGAATTCAATGGTCTACAAAGCATGTTACATTGTTAGTCAGACAAAGAGCTGCAGCTGATAGTAGCCTCATTGTAGACAGTTTGTCACCACTTTGTGTCACGAACTTTCAGCTGGTATAGAGACGCCAATGCTGACCTGCTGCTCCATCACCTGAGGACAATAATGACACAAACAGGATACAAATATAGTTCTTCAAACTTCCTCAACAAATGAAAACAAATATGAAACTTCTTTAAAAAAAGAATAAAAGTCATTCAATCATCTCATCATTGAACTCATTGATTTGCATGTTAGCCTCAAAGTGATTTTATGAAAGCAAATCAAACTCATTCCAACTTCTTCCTGAAAAAGTCTCATATGTACAGATAACGACTTTGTGGAGAAAAGTGTGTTTATGTTCATTCTTTAAAAATAAGTTTCTGTCTGTGATTCAGCTGTTTTACACTCACTTTATTTAAAAACAAAACAAACAAACAAACAAACAAAACAAACAAACAAACACAGGTAAACAACAGAAGCTCAGATGTCCCAGTTTTACTGCTGGGCTCAGATCACTAACAGTTAACAGTTCACCCATCTCTGCATAAATAAAAGAATTAAAACAAATAATGTGTTATAATTTTAAAAATTGTACAAATACATGAAAGTGATGAACGTCAGCTTAACATTTTATTTTGCTGTTGTAGTAGCTGTGTACAACATTTAAAATGAAATGTTAAATGATAGAAAATAACTTCCAGTCAGCTTTTGTGTGTGAACTTGATTTTTTCAAATAACTTTTTAATAATATTTGTAGTAAGACGACTTTAAAAACACACACATACTTCTCTTTCAAACACTCTCCTCCCACTCCGACAGAAAGTAAAGAAGTTGTTCACGGCACTGTAACTATTAAAGCAGTAATGACCAGAAAACAGAGATGAGGCATTCAAACTATTTTTGATTTGAAAAAAAAAAAACTTTTCTAGGAGTCGAAGTCTCACATGCAGAAAAATTACACATTGTTTTCTAAATTGGTCAATGTTTAGTAAGTAGAGTCATAGTTCATTTAACCTGGAAATAGAAACAGTTTGTAAAAATGTGTTTTTATTAGTACATGTTGAGATATTTGACATGTTTAGATAGTCTCACTCTTAAAGTTCATCATAAATATTTGTGAGTCAACATTTTAGTGACATTGAATTCAGAGTTAAGAGATGAAAGATTGAGAGAAAATCTTTGTTGAACAGATGAACCCCGTCCTGTCCTCACTGTGTCTCCATCATGGCTGAGTCCTGGAGCCTCAGTAACTCTGAACTGTGAGGTTGAACATGCGTCTGCAGGATGGAGCTTCTACTGGTATAAAGCTGTTCCTGATCTATCAGAGAAATCCTCCAGTTATGAGCTGCTACCTGATGGCAGTGGGACTGCACAGGACTCCTACATCATTCATGGACAGACACACACAGCAGGATATGTGTGCAGAGCTGGAAGAGGAGACCCAGAGTATCACACTGATCACAGTCAACCAAAGTTTGTCTGGTCTGCAGGTCAGTTTGATTCTGTCTATCTTTTTTCAAGTAATGCAACAGCAAAAAAGTGTAAATTGATGTTTGTTTTTTTCTTGGAGGGGGGGGGGGGGGGGGGTAGCATTGAAGGTGAAAATTATACGAACACTGCGTCTTTTAGCACTGACCTTTAAACATTAAAGCAAAAGAATATGTTCACTGTGATATGTTGATCCTAACATCTGTGAGCTTTGTCTCTTCACTGCATGTTGTTTCCAGATGTTCATTCAGCAGCGTCTCTCACAGTGAGTCCTGACAGAGTGCAACACTTCACCTCTGACTCTGTCTCACTGACCTGTGAGGGAAACTTCACTGAGTGGAGAGTGAGGAAGTTCTCTGAGGACGGCCGACTCTCTGACTGTAGGAGAATGACTGGATCCACATGTGACATCAACACATCAAAGTCAGATACTGCAGTGTACTGGTGTGAGTCTGGATCAGGAGAGTTCAGCAGTGCAGTCAACATCACTGTACAGAGTATGTTATTATACATTTACTACTTGGATTTGGATGATTTAGATGTCACATGAACATTTGTTCCAGCTTTGCTGTATGTGAAGTAATTTCATGTGGGAAAAATAAAACACATACAGCAGTTTTTAAACACAGAAGATCAGATCTTCATGATGAACATTTGTACAATCTGTTCTTATTATTGTTTGTCAGCTTTTTCTCAAAGTGTGCAGCAGCTGATGTGACTGAAACAATTGTGTGTGATTGTGTCACAGATGATGGTGATGGTCCTATCCTGGTGAGTCCTGTTCATCCTGTGACTGAGGGAGCTTCTGTTAGTCTGAGCTGCAGTTTGAGAACACAAAAAATACTTTCCAATGTGTTTTTCTATCACAATGACAAACTTATTCAAAATGATCCCAGAGGGGAGCTGAAGATCTCTGCAGTGTCAAAGTCTGATGAAGGTTTCTACAAGTGTCAGTACTCAGGAAGAGAGTCAGCACAGAGCTGGATGTCAGTTGAAGGTGAGCAGGATCAAAAGATTTGATGGATTTTTCTAAACCAATGACTGAGAAGGAACATTAGATTGTCTGATTTAAGTCTCAAAGTCACTTGGCTCT
Organism: Aulonocara stuartgranti; assembly: GCF_965226115.1. NCBI lineage: Eukaryota > Metazoa > Chordata > Actinopteri > Cichliformes > Cichlidae > Aulonocara > Aulonocara stuartgranti. The sequence continues at coordinate 43,320,216 of NC_138941.1, forward strand.
ATTTTATAAATGCATTTATTCATAAGATTATAATTTATTAATAATTAATTTCTGTTTTGTGTTACAGTAACCATGTCAGGAGCTGACAGCTCTTCATCTCCTGTGTGGTTGATTGTTGGACTGGTTTGTGGAGTCTCTCTCATTATTTTTCTCCTGCTCTTGTTGTGTCGCTGCAGACAGTCCAAGTGTAAGAGCCTCTTCTTTTCATGCTGTATTAGAGAGTTTATTTACTACACACACTTTAATTATTCACACATATACATGTTTTCTGATCTCATGACACAAAATAAATGTGGAGCAATTCACATGACAAACATGTGTAATAACATTTGTCTCTTTCACAGGTTCCTGCTTCACCAGGTTGGTAAAATACTTTTAATTATCATTTTAAACAAACATCAGTTACTTTTGAGTTTATTGTGTTTATTTCCTGTTTCAGGTCGATCCAGTCTGAGAGTCACAGTCCGGGCTCCTCCACAAATCATGGAGTCAACCAGGATGAAACTCATGAACACAACTCTGTTCATCCTGGTCAGCACTTAAACCGATCTTTATTATCATTATTAATATTGACTTTTCATTCAGTCTCCATTAACAGGAACATTTCTTAGGTTCAGTTTGTGCTCAGCAGCTTCTCAAAGAACATTTATCAAAATCCAGCTGGACAAACATCCAAATAACCAACTGACTACATGCACAAAAGATCAGAAACAAACAGGATTTTACAACCTGATTTTATCTTTAACTCGACTGAAAGAATCCACAAATGTTATTGTTTCATATCAGAACAATACAAACAGTAACACCATGATGGGTTCATGCTCTAAAAATATCTGACAGTCCTGGATTTGAAAACAACTAATGAAATTGAATATGATGTGTTTACAAACATTCTTACATTTCAGGTGCAGATGAACCGCGAGATGTCACATACTCTCTTATTAAACTTCAAAACTTTGGAAAGAAGAGTGAGTACACAAAACACTCGGTGTAGAAAGTTTTTTAAGTGTTTAAAATGTTTTAATTATTTTCATGTATCTGATCATCTTCACAGAGAAGCATCATAAAGCAGAGCAGAGTGCTGTTTACTCTGAGGTGAAGACAGGAGCTGCAGGTACAGTCACAACAGTCTCATTCAGTGTTTGTACTTGAATGTGTCATCACATCGTTATATTGCAGGTAATTATAGGTCAACATGGAGTTTAGTTATTCACTGACCAAGCTTAGCTACTACATACGACCACTACACATCAGCAGACTGAATCTTATACACATCGAGGGCCGTTCAGAGTTTAGTGTAAGTTTGTCTGCTTCATATACAGAATGATATTGTTATTGTACAGTATGGTATTGTCCATCTATATGTCCCCCAACTAAACAGTTTCTCTCATGTTTTTACTCTGTAATGTTCTTGTCATCATATCTGTGCTGAACAAATGTGTCCTGAGCTCTGACGTCTCTTTTAGAGGACAGTCTGATGTATGCTGAGGTCAAACAGCCCAAAAAAGAAAAAGCCAAGAAAAACAAAGGTGAGCAAAGTCTGCCATCATCTCCACTGAATATTGTTCATCATGTTTATCTGCTCTTACAATGTAAATCTGTTTGTTTTAATATTTATATTTAGGTATTCACAAGTATTCATTACTTGGATTATAAAATCTATCTTACTCTTTACATTAGTGGAGACATCCAGTTTCCTCCTGGTTAATGATATTATTGTTTTCAATGATCTTCTCTTCATTCACAGGAAAATCAAGTCCTGCAGCTGATGCAGCAGTTTATTCTGAAGTCACATCAGGAAGCTCTCTCAGTAATTCTGCTGCCATGCAGGCTGATTTATTCTTCACATTGTTAAATGTCTTCAGCTCATAATATCTTTACATGTTGGAAATCACTTTGTCTTTTTGTGCTTGTCTTACAGGTCAGTGAGGAGAGCTGTAGCAGCAAGAAGAAGCTTTTTATGAAGCCACTCTTGCTCCTCTGCTGCCCAAATATCAGACATGCTCAGCTTTATGTACAGTTACAATATTACATCATAATATCATATAATTCAGTATAAACCAAATGGAGGTGTATTCATATTCAATATTCATGCTCTTTATCTTCTGTTACTTTTACAAAACAAATTGTAATAAACCTTGACTGTATCTAACATGTTCCAACAGCAGTGAGAAATATGTGATGTTTAGTATCTGACAGCACAATTTACAGTCAGTGTTTGCAGTGTAAATACTGATATGGGCACCAACAAATACTTTAACTGTATTTGTTTACATTATATAAATAAGAATTATATCATAGGCAGTGAATACATTTGAATGTATTTCATGTATATTTTTGTGTTTCTGATCATTTTTTGCATCTTTTAGTTAGAAGGTAGAAATAAAATCTTTTGACATTTAAACATTTCATGTTTATGTTTGATTTTTGTTTCCTGTATGAAATTATCCACAAACTAATCAGATCATCTCGCTATGTGCTGATAGTTAAATGAAAAGATAACTTGTACATGGGCTAAATCTCATATGACAGATTGCATGGAGACAGAACATCACAGAGAATTAAAGCTCTGCATCAATCACGGTCAGCACGACTCAGAGAAGTAGCAGTATTATAATTCATTAATACGAGACAAACATCAGAGCTAAAAATCCAAACGGTTCTGTCGAAACCAAGACAGAAACAAAACGTCTCTTTGACCCTGCATAGTCTGATTGTTTAGTCACAGTGAGGAGGAGGCACAGGTCAGTCAGGTGTAAACTTAACCAGCTGGGTTGAGCCTGGTTTGCATTTTTCTGCAAAATCAGCATGACGGTGATAAACAGTGCTGATCATATCCTCTAATACAGGGTGACCATAATTTGATTTACAAAAAAGAGGACACTTGCGCCAGTCATGAAGAACCTTTATAATACTGTTTACATGAAGAAAACATATTTAAACAATAACATCTCTGTGCAGTTAATGAATGGTGAAATAAAAAATGTCATATTGTGGAGGTAAACACAGACGACACGAGAGCTCTCGATAAACACTGCTCGTTTATTACTCATCACCACAGAACTGAACACTTTCCCTCCAAAACACAGCAACAACACTTCCTGAGAACTGGGTGTGAGTGGAGCCCTCCAGTGGTCCACCACACATGCCCCCCCCGAACACCCAGTAGGGTCATCCCCTAGTCCAGAACCCTTGCTTTGATTAAACGTCCAGAACGGCTGAACCGGGGAGGTGGAGAGCTGGCGGAGGGGAAACGAGCCTGAGGGCCAGGCTGGCATGGGCGGTCAGGAAAAACTGAAGATAGCTTGGGCCCCGCCAGGTGGGGGGCGCTCCCAGAGGAAGAAGCAGGGTTGTCCAGTCCAGTGGAAGGCGGGCGGCCACGGCGGGGGGCCTGAGCCGGCACCACCTCGTCATCCAGAAGCACATGTGCTGGTTTAAGTCTGTCAATAGAAACAGCCTCCTGCCGACCCCCAAAATCCAAAAGGAAATGCTTCCGGCCCGGTTGAATAACCCGAAAGGGGCCGTCATACAGTGGACGCAGCGGAGGCCTATGAGCGTCATGCCTGACAAAAACAAACTGCGAAGAGTCCAACGACCTCGGAACAAAGGTGTCGGGCACACAATGGTGCACTGGGCCAGGAAGAGAAAACGAGTCTCTTGGGGGACGGGGAGACAGCACAGAGGGAGCAAAGCACGGGGGTGGGCTCTCAGGCAAGAATTCCCCGGGGACCCGGAGGGGTTGACCAAGGACAAGTTCAGCCGGGGAAACCCCAAGGTCTTCTTTAACCGCGCAGCGCAACCCCAGTAAAACCCATGGAAGGCGGTCAACCCAGTTGCCATCTGTGAGAGAAGCACGGAACGCGGCCTTAAGCGACCGGTGGAAACGTTCGCACATCCCGTTGGCCTGCGGGTGGTACGAAGTGGTTCGGTGGACCTTGACCCCCAGGCCGTCAGCCATGGCAGACCAAAGCTCGGAAACGAACTGGGGGCCCCTGTCTGAGGTAATGTCGGCGGGGGGACCGAAACGCGAAACCCACGTTGACAAAAATGCCCTGGCCACTGCTGCTGCTGTAGTGGACGCCAGAGGCACTGCCTCAGGCCAGCGGGTTGTGCGGTCCACTACAGTCAAAAGGTGCGTGAAACCTTGTGACTGCGGCAGAGGACCAACCAGATCCACATGCACATGATCAAAACGCCTCCCTGGAACGCGGAAGGATTCGAGGGGCGCCTGTGTGTGCCTATGGATCTTAGCGCGTTGGCATGGGATGCACGCGGCTGCCCAGTCTTTCACCGATTTACGAAGGCCCGGCCAAACAAACCTAGAGCTGACCAGCTTGACCGAGGCCCGGACGCCTGGATGAGAGAGGGCGTGTACGGAGTCGAAAACGCGACGACGCCACGAAAGGGGAACTACAGGGCGTGGACGGCTGGTGGAAATATCGCAAAGCAGGCTAGGCCCGCCGTTCCACACGGGTCTGTCCTCCAGTACAAGGTCCGTTTGCGCAGACCGAAGGGCAAGGACGTCCGGGTCGGCCTGTTGGTCCGCGGCCATAGCCTCAAAGTCTATGCCAACATAAACAGGAGAAACCAGCACGCGGGATAGACAGTCAGCCACGCAGTTGGACTTACAAGCCACGTGCTGAATGTCAGTTGTGAATTCGGAAATGGCTGCCAACTGGCGCTGCTGGCGCCCGCTCCAGGGATCGGAGACCTTGGACATCATGAATGTCAAAGGTTTATGATCGACGTACGCGGTGAAGCTCCGACCCTCGAGAAAAAAACGAAAATGCCGCGTGGTGAGGTGTAGGGCCAGCAACTCCCTGTCAAAAACGCTATATTTGCGCTCACTGTCTCTAAGCGTGCGACTAAAAAAAGCGAGCGGTTGCCAGACACCGGAGACCCGCTGTTCTAACACTGCGCCCACTGCCACGTCCGACGCGTCGGAGGTCAACGCAATCTCCGCCGACGGAAATGGATGGGCCAGCAGAGCGGCGTTTGCCAGCGCGGTCTTGGCCCCAGAAAATGCCTGGATGCGTTCAGGGAGCCAATCAATCGGGTCCTTAGCTGTTTTACCCTTCAAGGCAGCATAGAGAGGCTGCAGCAGGTGCGCAGCTCTGGGGAGAAAGCGGTTGTAGAAATTGACCATCCCCAAGAACTCCTGCAGCGCTTTAACGGACGCAGGACGCGGAAAAGCCGAAACGGCCCGGACCTTGTCTGGCAACGGAACCACACCGTCGGCGGAAATGCGGTGGCCGTGTGCCGCCAAGCGCTGGAAAACCTGATGCAGATGGGACGCGTGCTGACTTTCAGAGCAGCTGGCCACCAATATATCGTCAAGGTACACGAAGACGAAAGGCAGCCCGTGCAAAACAGAGTCCATCAACCGCTGAAAAGTCTGGGCGGCGCCTTTCAGGCCGAACGGCATGCGCAAAAATTCAAACAGGCCGAAAGGGGTAATAATGGCAGTTTTGGGGACGTCTTCGGCGCGCACGGGAACCTGGTGATACCCCCGCACCAAGTCAATTTTAGAAAAAATCGAGGTGCCGGCGAGGTGGGCGGAAAAATCCTGGATGTGGGGAATGGGGTAACGGTCATTCTCCGTGACATTATTCAAACGGCGAAAATCCCCACACGGGCGCCACCGACCGTCTGACTTGGGCACCATGTGTAGCGGAGAAGCCCAGGCACTATTCGAGCGCTGCACTATGCCGAGGCGCTCCATTGCGGCAAACTCTTCCCGAGCGACGGAGAGTTTCGCGGGGTCGAGGCGGCGCGCGCATGCGAACACTGGGGGACCGACCGTCGGAATATAATGTTCAACCCCGTGCTTCGTTGCCGTATTCGAGAAATTAGGAACAGTCAGTGAAGGGAACTCCAAGAGCAAACGCTGAAAAACATTCCCTGAAGTCACTAAATTAGCCCGATTCAGGGGCTCGATGGCGCGAGTGAAACAGGGCATTGAAGAAAAAGACAGTGCGTCGATTAAGCATCTGTTAGCGACATCGACCAGCAGTCCGTGGGCACAAAGAAATTCAGCGCCCAAAATAGGTACAGAGCTAGCGGCAACAACAAAGGTCCATTGGAAATCCCGACCATGAAAACAAACAGTCACGAACCTTTCCCCGAACGTTGCGATGGGAGAGCCATTAGCCGCAATAAGCTGCGGTCCGCAGCCCGCTGCTAAACTGTCGGCTCCGGACGGGGGAAGGAGGCTCTTCTGGGAGCCGGAGTCGACCAGGAAACGTCTCCCAGAGCGCGAGTCTTCTATGAAGAGCAGTTTTTCTTTGTCGCCAGCGGTCGCGGCCGCTACAGCGCGCTGGCGGGGTCCATGTCCCAGGGTCGGAAAAGCGCAAGGCGGCAGGCAGCGGCGCACTCCAGCGCCAAAACGCTGATGGTAGAAACAGAGGTCCCGTCCGTGGTGTCGCTGTGCCGCGATCTTTGCCGTCAGCGAAGGATCGGGTACGTCGTGGCAGGTCAGCAGGGAAGTGGAAGGCGCCGCCGGCAAGGCTGGAACTAGGTCGTGATCGTGGGAAGTGCGGGTAGCCAGGAGGATACGATCCGCGTCCTCAGCCAGGGAGCGATAATCCTTCGTGCCCAGAAGCGGAGAGTTGGCGAGGCCGGCTCTCACGGCCGCCGGCAGCTGTCGGAGGAAAATGTGGGCGAAGAGGAATCCCCCGTCGTCCGGTCCGAGAAAGGATAGCATGTGCTCCATCAGTTCGAGAGCCGTACCACCACCCAGGCCTGAGAGGGAGAGGAGCTTCTCGGCTCGCTCTGCGTCGGTGAGGGCATAGCGCCGAAGAAGCAGCTCCTTAAGGGCGACGTACTTCTCTCGGGTGGGTGGGTCCCGGAGGAGAGTCAACGCACGACGGGTGGCTAGCGGGTCGAGAGAAGCCACCACATGGTGATATTTCGTGTCGTCAGCCGAGATGCCACGAAGGGCAAACTGGGCCTCCACGTGCACGAACCACGACGGGGGATCGTGAAGCCAAAAGTCCGGCAGCTCGAGCGCCACAGCAAACGTAGCTGCAGCCGGAGGCAGAGGGCTGGTGGCTGCTGATGCATCCAGAGCGGAGTCGGCGCCACCATCGGACAGCAGCATGTTCGAGTCAGGGGTCACCAATGTGGAGGTAAACACAGACGACACGAGAGCTCTCGATAAACACTGCTCGTTTATTACTCATCACCACAGAACTGAACACTTTCCCTCCAAAACACAGCAACAACACTTCCTGAGAACTGGGTGTGAGTGGAGCCCTCCAGTGGTCCACCACAATATAGTCTTTTACAAGTCAACAAGTGGTCACCGTACTCTAATAGCTCAGCTGTGCTGTAGATGGGTTTCCCTCTTCACTATCAATCATGTCTTTGTCCTATAAAGTGGGAGAGCAACTACAACTACACTGGTGACTTTTCATTTTGTCCTGTTAACATTTGTAACTAATTTGTTGACTTTATGTCATTTTAGTTTCTAATAAAATGTCATGCAGTCCTGTGATCCCTGTTTTAATTAAATCTGTGAATTAGGATGCAGAAGCAGAAAGTTTAGAGGTTTTATTGCAGGGTTAATAAATGGTGGTGTGAGAGAAATTCTGCACAGACTCTGAGTCTGAAAGACGAACAGTGTTTGGAGTCTGCTGTTACCATCACAGCTGTGTAGGTGGCAGTAATACAACTTTATGCTGGTTCTCAGCCACTAATGAAAAAGAAGTGAGCTTCTTACAGCTCTTCATAACTTACTGTTATTACTGTATTTTTATTTTATCTGATCAGCAATAATTCAGTTCATTAAAGTGTTTGAAATGTTATTAGTGTTATTGCTCATTATTATTACTGTGATTAGTGTAATGGCTTTAGGACCCAGGGGATCAAACAGAGGGTATAAAAAAGGAAGTAGCAGCAGGTGCTCTTCTTCTTCTTCTCTCCTTTGTTCTGATGTGAGGCTGTGGACTGTGGTGTTTTTGGGATGCTGCAAAGTTTTGGAGTGTGAACAGAGTGTGCTGAGGAGATCGTGTCACCATATAAGTGAGCATACTGCCCTTTAGCAGAGATTCAAGGTATAGACTGAATGTTTTTAAGTTATCTTTCTTTAAGCCTTTAAATTAAATTTATTTAAATTAATCTTTAAATTACCAGTTAAAATATTATCCTACAGGATCGAGGCCTCAGTGCTCCGGTGTTTTTGATTATTATATTAGTGTATTTTTGTTTATTTGATCAGCAATAATTCAGTTTATTATGTGTTTGAAATAAATTGACTGACTGAATCACAGCTGAAAGTGTTTTTTTGTTCTTGTTGTTTAATGCATTTACTCTGAGTGTGTGATTATTGTGCTGCTGTTACAGTCTTTCTGTTTTACTTCTCAGCACTGCCATCATGTGTCTGAATATACAGCGTACAGTCAAACTCAACAACCTCAGTTAAAGATTTGCTAACATTTAAAGCTGTTGAGCACCAGTGCAGGTTATTTTTGACCTGTGTTTGTGTTTTTGAATAAATCTCTTGAAGTTTTTGCAAATTAAAAATGTTGTATATTTCTGACGGATGTAAAACTTTAAAAAAACTGAAAGAAATTTCAAATAAATTCAGATCTGCAAAGAAATGCATTGATTATGTTTTATTCAAGAATCAATATCAAACAGTATCACAAGATCAAACTGCAAAGAATAACGTCTTTACTCTTCTGACTGGCCTACATGTGTGTGAAAGACTGTTGGTGGTCACCATCTTTTCTGCCACAGGCTTATTTTTATCCACTAACAGGCCTCATGGTTTCTGGTTGGGTCACCATGAACAGAGAAAATACAGCCTGTGGTTTCAGCCTCAAGTCTTCAGTGTAGCTGATGTTTAGTTTTATGTTATCAGCTCACAGCAAAGAGTTAACAAGGAGCACAGACAAAGAGCACAGTGGAAATTTCACTTTGACCTCTGTGTGCATGACACATGTTTACATGATGTGCCTGTACTGGAATAACAGTAATGATGATCAAATATTCATTTATCTACATAAAATCATGTCTCGCTAAAGTAATGGTAAATGGCCTGTATTTATATAGCGCTTTACTAGTCCTTAAGGACCCCAAAGCGCTTTACATATCCAGTCATCCACCCATTCACACACTGGTGATGGCAAGCTACATTGTAGCCACAGCCACCCTGGGGCGCACTGACAGAGGCGAGGCTGCCAGACACTGGCGCCACCGGGCCCTCTGACCATCACCAGTAGGGTAAAGTGTCTTGCCCAAGGACACAACGACCGAGACTGTCCAAGCCGGAGCTCAAACTGGCAACCTTCCGATTACAAGGCGAACTCCCAACTCTTGAGCCACGATCGCCCCACAGTAAGAGAGTAAGAGATTATTTTGTAAACGTCTTCGTCTTCATCATTTTTCAAATCAAACTATTATTTGCACCAAAGTTAATTTATTCAAAGCTAATAACTGAAAACAAAATGAAATTTCTTCATATTTTTGTTCATTTTTTGCACTTTAAGAAAAGTTTTTTCTTTAAAGTGTGAATATTTCTGTAACTGTTGGTGACCTCATAGCTGCAGGCTTATCTGCACCATCTCTGCACTTAAACATTACAGTGACTTCATTATTTCCATCAGCCTGCAGAACTAAAATGAGGAAGAACAATTGAAGCTAAATATGAGCTGCCTTCCAGATCACATGCTTTAGCTCTGACAGCACAGACAGATGATGAGGAGACTGTGAGACGTTAAACAGGCAGAATACAGAGCTCAGAGTTTTACACGTTCTGGTTTGTTGTCTTTCACACTCCTTAAAACGTGAGAGAATGTTTACTGATCTTCATTTTACTATAAATAACACCTCGGTGTGTAAATTGCCTTGATTGCTAATTTACTGTTAATAGTTAATATTTATTATTATTATCTGAAAAAGAAAACCATAAGAATCTAAAATCTAAAACAAGATGCTAAAACAGGGCCAACTTTCTCTAAATGTAATCACACAGAGCTCAGATGAGTAGAGAGTGAACAGGCAGGTGTGTGTTTCCACAGCAGGTGTGTGTTTGCACAACTGAAGGTTTGCAGGTTGAACACTGGAGAAGATCAGAGACAGAAGAAGACTGGATTAAGTGGATAAACTACAAGGGTGATTCTCTGCAGTCAGGCCAGTTTCCTCAGTGTGCTGTAACTCAGTGAGTGGATGAACAGTCGGTCCTTTTATGTGCAGCTATTTGAGGATGGAGAACAAATGTGCCAACCTGAGCTGACTGGAGCAGGTGAGGAAGATGACTAACACATCCCACTGACAAGGAAGAGCTGTGGAGCTGTGACAGACTGTGGAAACATCAATGAAAAAAGGCAGAAATCTAATAATTATTTTATTACAGTCCTGATATCAGACCTCTGTTTATTTGTTTATTAGAAGCTCAGATATTAACCCTCTAAAGCCTGAATCATAAATAAAATGACATTTTTTTATAAGCTGGTGTGTCTTTTTGAACCTTCTGAGAAATAAATATTTTTCACATGAGGTGGAAAAAATCTTTTTTAGCTGCATCTGGCATTTTTTGTACAATTTGTTTCTCAGTTTATCTTCAAATAGAAACATTAAAGTTTTTTTTAACACATTAAACTTTGAGTTTCCTTTCAAAATGTTCAAAAATCTTTTAGAAAACTGGTAAAAATGTCTTTGAGGAATCGTTGAAGGCTCGTTGACTGATGTCAGCCATGTTGGATGTACTTGTGACCTCTGACGCCGGCATCTACAGCTGCAGAGGACGTATAAAAGGGACAAATTCAGTCACAGAAGAAAGTAACTCTGTCACCATTCAGAAAACTGGTGAGTTTAAAATTTTAAACTGGAATAAAACAACTTGTATTCTCCAAAGTTTCTCCATTTCTAAATATGTGGAACCTCTTAATGTAGAGTTTGTGACCTTTGATTGTCTCTGAAAATTTAGTTCTATGTTTTATATTTAATTAGTGGATAAATCATTGAACCTAATACAGCTGATTAAAGTTATTGACCTGAACTGCAGAAAAGAAAACATCAAACTTCTTCATCCTGTCATGTGATGAAAAATGAGGACCTAAATGCACTCTGAGACAGACTGAATAAGAAAAAATGAAACTTTACACACACACACACACACTGAGAGGGAAGTAAAACTCAACATAAGACACAAGAAACAAATGAATACCAAAATAAAACAGGAAGACAACAAAGAATTTAACCTAAAAACCCCTCAGAAATACAAAGTAAGACCCGGGATCATGACACACTCCAGATTTCTACATCCTCTTTAGTTTCATCAAATATTCCCATATTTGATGATTTGATTAAGATTTAAATTAGAAGCTATGTAACCCCAATAACTTTCAGTTATGTTGTGATATTTTTTTGACTTCACTTGCATCAAATTCGTTCAGTGGGTTTTTTTTGTTTTGTTTTGTAATTCTTAATTACAGGACATGGAGTGAATATCACTGTAACAGCAGACAGCACAACCATACCAGCAGGGGGCAGTGTGACACTGACCTGTGATGTGAAACACTCTGCTGACTTAAAATATGAGTGGGTCAGAGAAACCTCATCTGCAGTGAAGTCCACAGAAGCTGTTGGATCAGATAAAGTGATCAGGATCTCTAAAGGAGGAAAATACCAATGCAGAGGATGGAGAACATACCCAACTTCACGCATAGCACAAAGTGATCCAGTCATCATTCAGGAAACTGGTGAGTTTAAAAATGTCATATGAAATAAAACAACATGGATTCTCCAAAGTTTGGAGAAGCTCAGAGAGGGACAAAATTATGACAAAAACTTATGTTACAAAGTGATTTACGGCCCCAACCTGCCAAGTTTTTTATGATAATAAAACTGTTACAAAGTTATAATAAACAGAATCAGAATCAGAATCAGAAAGGGGTTTATTGCCAAATGTTGAGCAGGTTTACAACATCAGGAAATTGCTGCGGTGCTTCAGTGCAAACATAGTGTCATAAGTTGCGCTTAAATAGACATGAAAAAATAAAAGTAAGAATAAGAATTAAAAGTGCTACGTAGAAAGATATATACATGAGATATATACATGAGAATAAGAATTATGAGTGCTACGTAGAAGATATATACATGAGTGCAGGTGGTGATCAGTGCCAAACATGGAATGATGCAGTGAACACAGCATAGGGTCATGTGTTAGTGGCGGGGACAATCATATGGTTATTGTTCATGTGTCCAACAGCAGAGGGGAAGAAACTGTTCTTATGGCGAGAGGTTCTGGTGCGAATGGACCGGAGCCTCCTGCCTGAGGGGAGCAGGTCAAACAGACTGTGTCCAGGGTGAGAAGGGTCAGCTGAGATCCGAGCTGCACGCCGCAATGTCCTGGAGGTGTACAGGTCCTGCAGAGATGGGAGTCTGCAGCCAACCACCTTCTCAGCAGAGCGCACAACACGCTGCAGTCTCTGTTTGTCCCTGATAGTGGCTCCAGCGTACCACACGGTGATGGAGGAGGTGAGGATGGACTCGATGATTGCGGTGTAGAACTGCATCATCGTCCGTGTTGGCAGGTTGAATTTCTTCAGCTGCCTCAGGAAGTACATCCTCTGCTGGGCTTTCTTGATGACGGAGGTGATGGTGGGCTCCCACTTCAGGTCCTGGGTGATGGTGGTACCCAGGAAGCGGAATGAGTCCACAGAGGTGATGGGGGTGTCAGTCAGGATGATGGGGGGGAGTGGGGCTGTGTGCTTCCTGAAGTCCACAATAATCTCCACTGTCTTCTGGGCATTCAGCACCAGGTTGTTGTGGCTGCACCAAGACACCAGACGTTCAACCTCCCTCCTGTAGGCAGACTCATCCCCGTCCGAGATGAGTCCAATAACGGTGGTGTCATCTGCAAACTTGATTAGCTTGACAGACTGGTGGGTGGAGGTGCAGCAGTTGGTGTACAGGGAGAAGAGCAGAGGAGAAAGAACACAGCCCTGAGGGGAGCCGGTGCTGATGGTCCGGGAGTCCGAGACATTCTTTCCCAGCCTCACATGCTGCTTCCTGTCCGTCAGGAAGTCAGTGATCCACCGGCAGGTGGGATCAGGCACATTCATCTGGGAAAGCTTGCCTCGGAGATGGTCTGGAAGGATGGTGTTGAAGGCAGAGCTGAAATCCACAAACAGGATCCTGGCGTAGGTTCCTGGGGAGTCCAGATGCTGCAGGATGAAGTGTAGGGCCATGTTGATGGCGTCGTCTACAGACCTGTTGGCTCTATATGCAAACTGCAGGGGGTCCAATAATGGGGTTAAAATATTTGATAATACTGTTTTTATTTTTAATGATAATATGTTAATCAGTCAGAAATTAAATGTGTGGCTCAGTCATTCATAAACGTGTTTTGTGATTTGGCCCCTGATGCTCCAGTTGTCACGGTTCAGCATTTTGAGTCTCGTGTGTTTTGGTATTTTATAATATGTTTTATGTTCTGAGTCCTTTGCTGTTTTGATTATTGCAGTTATTATTATTTTTATAGCCAGGATCAGTTATGGCTGTTACGGTTTTAGTTCTTAGGTTTTGTTTTATGTGTTCATGTTGTGTTTACTCTGTGCCTTTCTGTCCCACGTTTTAGGTCTCTATGTTCTGTCTCACAGTCTCTGTTAAGTTTACGTGTCTACAGTTCAGTCGGTGTGTTTCCTGTTTTACTTTGAAGGTCTGCGTCTCATGTCAGTGTTTCTAGTTTTGTTTCCCTTGTCTCGTCCTGCCTAATTACTCCCAGCTGTGCTCTCCTACTGTGTCTCATTCCCTTCATTATCCCTCAGTGTATTTAAGCCCTGTGTTTCTCTTTTTCAGTGTTTGATCTCCCTCATCTGTGTCTGTGTGTTCTGCCTACAAGCCTGTCAAGTTTATTTTTGTTTTCCAGTTTAGTTCTTTTTTGTGTGCAGCAATAAAGCTGCTATTTTGAGTTCTAGTTTTGCTTCTGTGTTGAGTCTGCAGTTTGCACACAGACCATGTCACTAGTTGCTGTTATCAGTTACAGTTTTAGGAGAGAGTGACGTCGCTCTATGTGATTGGCTCATTTCAGAGGCCATCCTGACCAATGGCTGTGGAGCTGTCATAGAAACATTTTTGAATTATTTTGAAGATACTCTGAAGAGTGTTACGAGTTCAAAATTGGGGATGGATACAAAAGGAAAAACCACAATAACAACACTGGTCCGGCCGGGTTGAGTCAAACGATGATTTTAATGATCACACGCGTGGGAGATGGACACCGTACGCAGACAGCATCAGATCTCAAAATGGTGGAGCATTGATCAAACTTTTATAGCCTCTGGTGCCCCCACCTTATCATAAAAGCCTAAACATTCACATGCTTTTCTCTCACACGGCGCCTAAGCTACGACCTTGGCTCCCCGTTTATCTGCTCCTGCTGAGATGGGGCAGAAAACTCCGGTATATTCTGTTCTCTTCTAATCAGACATATAAGGCAATAACTTTCTGCGAGCAGTATTTCTTATAACTCAGCAGTATAATGCATCATAAACAATATCATTCATTCACAATAAATCAGCAGTCTACTGTAATGCAAATCAGTTTAACAAATGCAATAGTTATCAGCTTCTTCTAATTCAGGAGAATAATGCAAACTAAAACTACATAATAATTCACAATCTTTAATTAGGGGTATAACATGACATAAAATAATATTATAATCTAACAAGAGTCAGCTCAGAGATGAGAGATAGTTTAATAAAGATTTCTCTGAGCCTGTGATTCTCACGTGATTATTAACAGGACTGACTGAGGATCAGTGAAGAGGGTGAAACACAGCGAAGGTGTAAAGAACTTCATGTTCTGGGACCATCAAACATCTTTGTCTGTGAGACAAACAATGAGACAATTATAACAATAATAATAGTTTAATATTTAATGACTGAAACAAAATGGTTTGCTATGTTGGTTTGCTATGAGCTGCAGATGTGAGCAGCACATTTTCTGTACAGTCACTGACTGGGCGATCAGACCTCTGTACTGGTTGTTTGTGGCTCTGTAGACAGACATGTGACCTAGAAGCACGGCTGCAGTCATCGACATCATCATGAACTGTGAAGCAATAATTACATGTGTGTGAACAAATGTGTGAGCCAAGTCTCCTAATTTTTTAAAGATGATTTTTTTAGGCCTTTTATCTTTTATTGGATAGAGACAATGTAGGGGTGCAGATGGGACTTGAACCTGGCCGTACTGCTCACCCACTCAGCTGAATTTTTAATGATATAATGGTTCTGGAATAAAAATACAAACATAGATTTGTCATGTTACTATGAAGGTCAAACAGCATTATATCTTATGGTAACCTCTTTGGCATTGTAAAAATGATCTTATTGGAAATGGTTGAATAGTCATGTAAAATGTGGAGTCTAGAGAATCAGTGTCAGGAATGTGATCCAAGGAGGGGAGACTAGGTGGGATTATGAATGTGAAACAATCATTTTCAGCAAATCTCCAAATCAACATAAATTCACAATTAGTTCTGTAACAATTCTACAAGTAAGACTGCAAGTAGTGTAGAACAGGAGTCACAACATGAAACCACAGAGCAGAGTCATGCTGACAGTTTCTGACAGGAAACAGAAAATCTCAATGTAAACATCATTTTCTAGTTTCAGGGTTTGGATGTGAAAGAAGTTCATTTATCGTTCCGTTCATCATCGGACTTGTTAGTGGAATTATTGTCGTGCTGCTGCTGATGTGTTGCTATAAACAGATTAAGGGTGAGAGACTTTCTGATTGACTTTTTAAAGGAAAAATAATTTATTTTAATGCTGTGACACTTTTAAACAAACTGATGTAATAATCTTTGTGCTTTTTACAGAACCCTGTTGTAACAGGTTGGTGCAGCAGTTTAGTTTCATTTATATAATTTTAAATGAAACTAACTTTGAATTATTCCTCATTAAATTTTCATTATTTGTTTCAGTCTCACTCAGTCTCAGCACAAATCAAAGCTCTGCTTCACAACAAACATCCAACCAGAATGAAGCTCAGGTTTACTCCTCTCTTCTTCATGGTGAGACCAGAAATTATTACTTTTCTCTTTAATACAGTTTTCAACACTCAGTTTTCCAGCAAACAGTGACAAAAACAAAAAGAAATAATATTTTTCTTCCTTCTTTCTTATTTTCAATGACTTGTAGGTGATCTTTCAGTATATGAATCAATCAGAGGCTCTGGAAACACTGGAAGTGGTACAAACAGTATAAACTTTGATAATAGCAGAGCTGTAAGAAATGTAAATATTTATTCTGACTGATCAAACTTCATTATTTCAGCAGATGAATACAACAACGTCACATCTGGATTTCAGCTTGAAGGTCTTGATAAAAGGAGTGAGTACAAGAAACATGAAATGTAATAATTGGTCGAATGTTTTTGTAACTTGTGTCATTTTAGAGGAAGACAATCTCCATGTTATTAAACACAATAATCCATCATCACAACAGGCAGACATGATGGCACAGAGGAGAGCTCTGACTACAATAATGTGAATCCTGAATCAGCCTCAGGTGCAAATGTGAATTCTACAGACACTGAGTCATTAGTAATCAGATTACATGTGCAGTTAAATGTGTGACATCATTGCTAAAGTTTGTGGAGCTGATGAGCTGAATCACTTTTTATACGATTGGCTTTAGTTGTGTTCTGCTGCTGTTGTGATGTCTGAATAAAATAGATGAGATCAGTTCTGTGTGATTAAAGCATGAACGTGTAAAAGGTCAGAAAGCATCATCACATCTTTGGCAACATTATTTCTTTGTTTTTCACTTTCAAACTCGTATTTGTTCTGATTTTGTTTCAGGTCCATAAAAAGATTATTTCAACAAAACTCAAGACTCACGAACAACGTCAACAACGTCAGTGTAAACAATGACATGCTCTTGGTTTAATATCAACACTGGAAGACTGATTATATGGTTCATCTTTGTATTAAAATCCTATTGTGTTTATTTCTGTTGTAATAAGTGGAGGGTGGATGGTGTGGGACATTGTTTCCATCAAGACACAATTTCATGATTTGGTTCTGTGAGTTTGTTTCAGTCTCTTTGTTTTATTTCTATAAGATGTTCACTCACTTCCTGCTGAATTTTACATGTTATCTTTAAAGTGTAAGAATAGATTATTTTAGTATTAGGGATTTAGTTGTATTAACGATAGTAAAGCATTATATCCGTTATTCATTTAAGTAGGCCATAGGTCAAGCTGCTAAACACTCACACATAGAGCAGACACACAGAATTGGGAGAATAAGTCAGAGGTGTATGTGAGAAGCAGAGGCGACAGAAAGGAGAACACAGTGTGCGAAGAAATGGGCAGCAAGGACACGAGAAAGGGAGACAGCAGATAGAGAGACATTAGCAGGCGCCTAGTTTTGAGAAGACAAAGGTTGTTGACCTCTGTGTGCTGTTGGGACTGCCCCAGCAGATTTTGATGATTGATGCTGAACTGTGAAAATCCCCATGTACATGTAATAAAATTAGTTGATTATTTGTTCTGAGAAAAAACAGGAATGAAATATTACACTGTCTTATGATGCATTATAGTGCTGATTTATAAGAAATGCTGTTTGCAGAGAATCATAGCCTTATTTGTCTGATTAGAAAGAACAAAACATACTGCACAGGAAGCCAAGGTCATAACTTACACTTACTGAGAGAGAGAAAAAATGTAAATGCTTAGTTTAGAGGGAGGCTGAAGCTACAAGAGTGTGAGAAACGGTCAGACACTTCGAGATTTTGCCAGACACCCTCCTGTCCACATCTCCCGTCTGGCCGTTTGTAATGCTCAAAGTGTTGTATGGAATAAAGAGAATTGTATCGATTAAAGAGATTGTTGATTGAGCATTTATACACCGAGTGTTGTTCTTCCTTCAGCGCAAAGATCAAAGAATTGGGGAATTTAAAAAAAGTTTGCTGCATGGAGATGTTTATTGCATATTTCTCATATAAGTAACAATAAATAATAAGAATTATGTTAATATACATGTTTCCAAATTGTGATGCACAAAAACTTATTGTCAATGTTCAGATTTTACAATGTTATTCATGTCATCACTGAGGCCATGACAGAGAACATTTTGTGTGTGATCAAATTGTTTTCTGTAGGTGATGTTTGTGTCTTTTATGCTGTGTACAGTTTGATGTGTGTAAAATAATTGTGGTGCTTTTAAAAATAATCAAATAATATCACGACAAAACGACTTTGTTCTTCTGAGTGACCCGTGATGCTTATATGTGGATAAAAATGTCTTTTCTAACTGTCTGTTATATCCTATTTATTAATCTGCTGAAAATGACTCATGATTTCTGCCTGAGCCCCCAGAAAAGAGGAAACGCAGCCTGTGGTTGAAGAGAAAAAGTAAATGACTTGTTTTAGCAAACAGGCAACAAGAAATGCAGACAATAACAGCACAGTGTTGTTCTCTTGACAGCTACATGCTGATATTGTCAGATATAAATATAAAGTATTTCCTTAGTTGAAGGGATAAAAGTGTCAGGTGTGCCCCTGTAGCACTGCACTTGTTCTCTGTGTGGACTGCACATTTTATATGATCTACCTGTACTAGGAAAAATACCACACTGTGAGAACTGATGAAAACTCTTATTTAGAAAAATGTCAGACAAAAATACAGTGCCGAATGGTACAGACAGAAAACAGCAGATATCATTGTTCAAAGGTAGGTCCTTTAAAAGACCCTTTACCAGGTATCATAATCTTGGCTGTAAAAGTGTCAGAAATCATACTGTAAGTGACAGCTTTTGCCCTTTTTTCCCCCAGAAAATCCTCAGCTTTCAATACCTGGCAGTCGTTATACTTTATTGTATTCGTATGACAGTGGAACAACAGTGGAGAAAAAACAGACTCTGTTTTTTCAGATTTATAGTGAAGTGGAAACAGATTTAACATAAATGAAATGTAATACAACATCAACTTTAAATATGAACTATACTAGTACAAAAAAGTATTTGAGCCTAGCCCACTCAATTTTTTGTATATCCTTCTTTTTATATTGCAAATCTCTCTCTATTGTGGAGAGCCAAGTGCTCCACGTGTCATCATTACCTACCTGTGATTGGACCGTGCATTCTAATGATGCACCGTTAAGTTTCGTAATGTTTTTCTTCTCATCTTTCAGTAACCGTTTCTCTCTAGCCCAACTGGTCGAGAGATACAGTAGTGCGAGTCACCCTGGTAAAACCAGCCGGAGTTGACTTTTCTGTGTTAAGACAGCGATAGCGTGTGATCTAGGGTAACCAACCGTCCTCTTTTCCCCGGACATGTCCTCTTTTCACCTTCTGTCCGAGGGGATTTTCGAGACTGATGAAAATGTCCGGGTTTTTCTATAGGCCTGCAGGTGTGACATCACACATATGGGTCATATGTGTGACGTCACACGCTGAGCTGCTGCTTTGTGAGTGGTTGTTCTGCCTCACAGATGGAACAGATGATCTTTAAAAGATGCCAAAGCGCAAGTGCAGCTTTTCAGACGAACTGCAAAAGAAATTTCCCTCGTACCATCGCGGTACAGGTAATTTTTCTTATACAGAAAAATTACCAGTACCAGTACCAGTATACCATTTTTTTTAATTCCAGAGGTTTTTAAGTTATTTTTTGTTTTGCACTTCTTGCCTAAAAGCCTATATCACATTTTTTATTTCACCATTCATTAATCGCACAGAGAAGGCATCGTTTAAATATGTTAAAATTTTCTTTAAACAAACAGTATTAAGAAAATTCTTCATGACTGGGCGAAGTGTTATCATTTTTGGAAATCAAACTATGCTTACACTATTGTGATTGTACCGTAATACACCAAATATCCCTGTAAATCTCAGCTTCTCTTCTTTTCTAAACCGCATTCTCCGCTGGTGGGCCCATGGTAAATAAAGGTAAGTGTCAGTGTGGACATACAGATATAGTTCCTCTCCCATATTTCTCATGTCAGACTCTGAACACAGCTTCCAAGTACAATCACTGGACTGTGTTTACAGCTGGTGGCCAATAGAGGGAGACATAATCCATTTATAATTTATTGTATCTGTCATGGTCTCCCAGTCCTCCTGGTCAACCAACACGTTCTTTTTCCTTACGAGTGTAATGAACTCGATACTTTACTTTCTGTTTCTTTCCTGTACGCACTGCTGCAGTTCCATCTAAGAAGCAACCTGGCTGTCTTAAAGGTGATGAAAATTCATTCAGAATTAGCAACACTGATGATGGTAATTATTAAAAAGTATTGGTACTGGTATCAGTATCAGCGATATAGGCCTGGTATTTACTTGGTATTAGATTGATACCAAATCTTGCAGTATTGCACACGACTAATAAGTAGTGATATTAAATTCATTAAGGGCCACAGGGGAGAAGCCATAATAACAAAGATGAAATTCTTACAAAACAGCTAAAGTTCAGGAGCAATGAAGACAGTGCACTTGGTTCACCTTCCAGAATTCATCTCAGTGGTGTGTGGACTTCCACCCCCTAAAGGGGCACACATGCCTTAAAATCAACAGTTCCACCTTTTGTGTTGCTCCACTTTACTGTCCTTCTGCACAGTCCGTGTAACAAAACAATACGTTACAAATACTGGTCATGTCTCCAAAATGACTTTCAGTCCTCACAATTACTAAAATAAACTGTTAACGAATTAAATAAAAGAAATGAAAGCATTAATAAAAGTGGACACATATTCTGGGCGCACCACATAATCGTAAGTCAGTCAGGTCACTGATTATCTTGGGATTCAGTCTATAACCAAACTCAAACATATCAAGAGTGTCATTTTCCTTCACAAAAGCTTTTATTTGCATAAATACAGCTTTTTCTAATACTTCACTAAACGAGGGAGGTTTAAAATTGGTTTGTAATATATTTGTGTCCAAGTTTGAATTCTTTAAAATGACAATAAAAATTGATGGTGGTTTTAAATGTTAAGTTTGAGATACAGGCTGTATCCCAATTCGGGGTCTGCAGCCTTAAAGGCCGCATTTTAAGGCCGATTACATCACACCGACCCGACAAAGGCTGTCCCAATTCGAAGGCTGCTCGAAATGCGGCCCTCAAATGCGTCCTTCATTTCCCTGAATTTTAATCTCTGATGACTTTCTTTCTCTGCTCACACACTTAACTCAGAGTGAACATACTCAATGAACATGATTTGCTAGTTCACCTCAAATTCAGTTTTTATGAAACTGGTGTGACTGATGGGTCCAGAGATTTTTGTTGTGACCCATCTTTATTCAGTACATGCATCACACCACAATTTCCAACCACTACTTCGCCGTGTTTTTAACACCATGGGTGTGATTGTGAATGCCATACAGGTGCGTCCGCACGGCACCACAAACCACGCCCCACCACAGAAACCAAAGCATACTTAATCCAACTCATGAAAAAAATATATATACAACATCAATAAAAAAATAACAACTGAATGATGTAAATGCTATGAAACTTTACTAAAAGTCATAAATTGAAGTTGTTTACATGGTATCATAACTTTGTGTGTATATGTGTTGCTGTTCATTCTTCTAAACAGTTTCTGTCTGTGAATCAGCTGTTTTTCACTCACTTTACTCTCATGTTTTAAACAGCAGAATTTTTATGTTTCTATTTGTATCTAACTGGATATTTTCCTGTGAACAGTTCCCAGTAAGCCCACTGTGACCCTGCAGCCATCCTGGACTCAGATATACAGCGGTGAGACAGTCACTGTCAGATGTGAGATTCAGGGAGGTGAAGGAGCTCAGTGGACGTATGAATGGAGAGCAGCCAAGTTAAACACACCTCCAACATCCAATGAATACAGAATCATCAGAGCTACTGAGTCTGACAGTGGAGGATACAGCTGCCGGGGCAGGAGGGACTATTTCTTCTCAGAGTGGAGTGATATCATCACACTGACTGTATCATGTAAGATCTTTCATCCAGAGTATCTAAATAAGGAAAAAGCACTTCTTCTTTCTTACAGCTTTATAACTGTCTTTCATGTTGGTCAGTAAAATGTTTAGTTTTTATTCCAACAACAAAAACCTGAACAGCAGCTTTTTATTCACAGTGAAGAGAACAAAACATATGAGAGTAACTTCTCTGCTGTGCAGCTCTAATACATGAAAGATGAAATGCAGAACAAATGCTGGATTTGTCTCAGCTGCTCCACCACATCCACTAAGAAACATTAAATCCACTGATTGTTCCTCGTGTGTGTTTTTAACTTAGAAATGCAGCAAATTAAATATGAATATATTAAATATATATGTGTTTGTGTGATAGTTGTACAGTTTGTTGTAGCTTCACCATTAAAGTTATGTGATATTTATTATTTCCATATTTCCACCAAGTTATTTCAACTGGTTTGATTCAGTCATTGACTTTTGTTCTTTTTCTAAACTGAACTGCAGATAAACCAAAGGCCAAACTGAGAGCTGATAACACAGCTGTTCCAGTAGGGGGCAGTGTGACCCTGACCTGCTCTGTGAACCCATCATCATCATCTGGATGGAAATACTACTGGTACAGAGATGAGAAATCCTCTGAAGCCCTGAACACACAAGATGCAGTTTTCCACTCAGATGGACAAATCAGTGTCTCACAGGAAGGACTCTACAGGTGCAGAGGAGGAAGAGGAAACCCAGTTTACTACACAGAGGACAGCCAGTCAGTCAGGATTGGGAAAACTGGTCAGTTTAACATGAAGTCAGATAAATTCCTGATTAAGGAGGAAGATGAAGAACAAAAGGCATTAACATTTTTGACATTCATGTGTTTTTATTGTACTTTCTTGAACAGTAACAGCCTCAAACAGGCCTGTTGTGACTCTGTATCCAAACTGGTCTGAGATATACAGAGGAGAGACGATCACTGTCAGATGTGAGATCCATGGAGGAGACACTGAGTGGGATTATGAGTGGGAAACAAACAGCATGATAAAAGCTCCAAATCAAAATGAATACAGGATTAGATCTGCTTCATCATCCAACAGTGGAAACTATCGCTGTAAGGGCAGAATGAAAAGTTCACAGCATAAAACAACAGAGTGGAGTGATTCAGTCACACTGACAGTTTCTGACAGTAAGTAGAGTCATAGTTCATTTAACCTGGAAATAGAAACAGTTTGTAAAAATGTGTTTTTATTAGTACATGTTGAGATATTTGACATGTTTAGATAGTCTCACTCTTAAAGTTCATCATAAATATTTGTGAGTCAACATTTTAGTGACATTGAATTCAGAGTTAAGAGACGAAAGATTGAGAGAAAATCTTTGTTGAACAGATGAACCCCGTCCTGTCCTCACTGTGTCTCCATCATGGCTGAGTCCTGGAGCCTCAGTAACTCTGAACTGTGAGGTTGAACATCCGTCTGCAGGATGGAGCTTCTACTGGTATAAAGCTGTTCCTGATCTATCAGAGAAATCCTCCAGTTATGAGCTGCTACCTGATGGCAGTGGGACTGCACAGGACTCCTACATCATTCATGGACAGACACACACAGCAGGATATGTGTGCAGAGCTGGAAGAGGAGACCCAGAGTATCACACTGATCACAGTCAACCAAAGTTTGTCTGGTCTGCAGGTCAGCTTGTTTCTGTCTATCTTTTTTCAAGTAATGCAACAGCAAAAAACTGTAAATTGATGGGGTTTTTTTTTTTTTGGGGGGGGGGTAGCATTGAAGGTGAAAATTATATGAACATTGCTTTTAGCACTGACCTTTAAACATTAAAGAAAAATAATATTTTCACTGTGATATTTTGAATCCTAACATCTGTGAGCTTTGTCTCTTCACTGCATGTTGTTTCCAGATGTTCATTCAGCAGCGTCTCTCACAGTGAGTCCTGACAGAGTGCAACACTTCACCTCTGACTCTGTCTCACTGACCTGTGAGGGAAACTTCACTGAGTGGAGAGTGAGGAAGTTCTCTGAGGACGGCCGACTCTCTGACTGTAGGAGAATGACTGGATCCACATGTGACATCAACACATCAAAGTCAGATACTGCAGTGTACTGGTGTGAGTCTGGATCAGGAGAGTTCAGCAGTGCAGTCAACATCACTGTACAGAGTATGTTATTATACATTTACTACTTGGATTTGGATGATTTAGAAATCACATGAACATTTGTCCCAGCTTTGCTGTATGTGAAGTCATTTTATGTGGGAAAAATAGCAGTTTTTAAACATAGAAGATCAGATCTTGATGATAAAAAGCATCTGTACAATCTGTTCTTATTATTGTTTGTCAGCTTTTTTCTAAAAGTGTGCAGCAGCTGATGTGACTGGAACAATATTTGTGATTGTTTCACAGATGATGGTAATGGTCCTATCCTGGTGAGTCCTGTTCATCCTGTGACTGAGGGAGCTTCTGTTAGTCTGAGCTGCATTTTGAGAACACAAAAAATACTTTCCAATGTGTTTTTCTATCACAATGACAAACTTATTCAAAATGATCCCCGAGGGGAGCTGAAGATCTCTGCAGTGTCAAAGTCTGATGAAGGTTTCTACAAGTGTCAGTACTCAGGAAGAGAGTCAGCACAGAGCTGGATGTCAGTTAAAGGTGAGCAGGATCAAAATATGTGATGGATTTTTATAAATGAGTTTGATGACTGAGAGGCAACATTAGATTTTCTGATTTACGTCTCAAAGTCGCCTGGCTCAATTTTGTAAAATTATATATATATATATATATATATATATATATATATATATATATATATATATATATATATATATATATATATATAAATACATGTAATTCATTAATGAATAATTATTGTTTCTTGTAACTGTGTCAGGAGCTGACAGCTCTTCATCTCCTGTGTGGTTGATGGTTGGACTGGTTTGTGGAGTCTCTCTCATTATTATTCTCCTGCTCTTGTTCTATCGCTGCAGACAGTCCAAGTGTAAGAGCCTCTTCTTGTCATTGTGTATTACAGAGTTTATTTACTGCATACGCTTTAATTATTCACACATATACATGTATTCTGATCGAACAATTTACATCACAAACATGTGTAATAACATTTGTCTCTTTCACAGATTGCTTCACCAGGTTGGTAAAATACTTTTTATTATCATTTTAAACAAACATCAGTTACTTTTGAGTTTATTGTGTTTATTTCCTGTTTCAGGTCGATCCAGTCTGAGAGTCACAGTCCGGGCTCTTCCACAAATCATGGAGTCAACCAGGATGAAACTCATGAATACAACTCTCTTCATCCTGGTCAGCACTTAAACCGATCTTTATTATCATTATTAATATTGACTTTTCATTCAGTCTCCATTAACAGGAACATTTCTTAGGTTCAGTTTGTGCTCAGCAGCTTCTCAAAGAACATTTATCAAAATCCAGCTGGACAAACATCCAAATAACCAACTGACTACATGCACAAAAGATCAGAAACAAACAGGATTTTACAACCTGATTGTATCTTTAACTCGACTGAAAGAATCCACAAATGTTGTTGTTTCATATCAGAACAACACAAACAGTAACACCATGATGGGTTCATGCTCTGAAAATATCTGACAGTCCTGGATTTGACTTAAACACAACTAATGAAATTGGATGTGATGTGTTTTTTTTTTTGTTTTTTTTTTGTGTCCCGTTTGGATCTTTAGCCATCAGAATTGTTTTCTTAAGGCCAAGAAGGATGCCAAGCGGATTTATTTTAGCAAGTGGATCATCATGGCCTTGCCATATTGGTCCATTTGATTGACCTTTATTATAATTATGAATTTATTTTATTTTCAGTTGGTACAAACGGGACAGACATGACTGGGGGATAGGACAGGGAGAAAGAATGAAAGAAAGAGAGGGAGAGAAAGAAAACCAAAGGGGAGAAGAGACGGTGAGAAGGGGGGGAAGAAAGAAAAAAACAAAAACAAACAAACAAACAAACAAAACACCTGGATCACCTGTATGGAGAAAAAAAACAGAAGAGAAAGCAAACAACAAAGAGCAACATAATAAAAAAACAGCACCATCACAATAAACTAGCTAGCAGTAGATAACAGTAGATACTAAATAATAAATGATATTGTGCAGCACGCAAGATAGACAGCGCACAATGTTCTTTGAGGCAGCAGCCAAGAAAGCTGTAGTTCGCGTCTGTGAACACCTGTGTGTACACCTGTGTGCATACCTGTGTGGATCAGCATGCTTGTATTCCAAAGGTTTTTCCATGTAACGATCTGCTAGGGAGTGTGGGGAGCCACAGCCCCGTCCTCCAGGGTATGAAGCAGGTATGGAGGAGATCCAGGCCCCAGACATCCAGAGGCCCCAGAGTACAAGGACCCGAGGAGGACCACCAAAGGGAGGGGGGGGACCGTGCCACCCTCCTGGGAAGAGCTGAGTAGAGCCCCAAAGGAGAGGTCACCCCGCAGCTTCGGAGCAGAGGCCAGAGGGGGTTGCAGTGGCGTGCCCGCGGGCTCTGCCGGCAGCCAGCTGTGCCAGAGAGGACCGAGCTTCAGGCCCAGAGGCCAGAGGCCTGAGGGCATCCCACCCCCCGGAAGGAGCCCAGCCGGGCCACAGGCGCCCGGCCCCGCCAATCGGCCACCAGGTGTGAGCTGGTACATACATGAGCGCCCAGCCCCAGACGACAAGGACCACCAACACACCAACGTCTGAGGGCATCAGCCACCGGCAGGGAGTGTGGTGAGGGGAGATAGGCCTCCATACTTTAGAGGGCCTGAGATGTACCCAGAGAGGTTGAGTCTAAGACCCAACCTGACATATAGACACAGACGAACAGGCACACGCGGACACAGACGTGCATTCCCACCCCATATGCACAACCAAATACTTGGCACTTACCCAACGTGTAGACAGACACAAATAGACACTGCACAGACAGTCGCACTCCCCAAACATACTCTATATCCCAGGTCCAGGTACCCCCACCCTCAGAGGGGCAAGCCGCATCTAGACCCAGGAGATGTAACCCTTCTCTCTGGGGTGGAGGCAAGCAGACCACCTCCTTATCTGCAGTAGCGGGGAGGCCCCGCATCCCAGACCCCAGTCTGACGGCTAACAGAACCGGGGTGAGTGAAGACCTCAAACCTCCCTACGCCCGCTCATATGTAGTGTTGCTGTGTGCTGTTCTAAAGTGCATTTAAAACTCAGGAGAGCATGGTACTAGCTTCCTCTCAGAGAGCAGCACGGCTCTTCCCGAAAACCCTTAGTGTCTAAATGCATTTAAAATTGAGGGTAGGGCACCAGCGCCAGAGGTGGGTTGGAGTACACCGACCATCCTCTGGATGCTGTAAAACGTGCCCACCCCCAAGGCCCTATATGTATGTGTTATGTGAGAGTGTGAGTAATGTGGATGTCTAGGTTGCAGAATAAAATTGAGGCACAGGCGGCCAGAACGGGACAGAGGGGGAGTGCCTCCCCTGCACCCTGGTGACATACCTGCACCCCAAGCCCTGCGTGTGTGGGAGGGTGTGGTAGAGCGGGAATAGGGAGGCAGCTGAGGATGGGGAGGGAAGAAAGGGAGGGGCAAGCAGCCCCTCCCTGGGGCCAGCTCCCCCGCTGACCCCAGTAGGGACCCCCACACTCTGGAACCCACCAGGGCAAGGGGGCCCAGGCCCATCCGGACCGGGGCCCTCAGCACCCCAGACCGGGGGGCGGAGCACCCCCAGACCCCCAAGCCTCCACGCCCGTCCCGGACCCTCCCAGGGGCAGCAGGCTACCAGGCCAGTAACCAATGTCCGCCAGCACAGACCCTCCCCCATCTCCGCTGTATGCAGCCACAAGGAAAACACCATCCAAGAGCCCCAGAGCTCCTAACCAGGTCATGGCCACATCCCTCAGGTTAGTCCCTCTAGGGAAACGTCCTTAAGGACTCCCCAGACGCCCTAAGGCCGTCCCTACCCCCATATCAACCACAATAGCGAAGGCAGGACCAAACCATGATCCCCCAGCCCCACTAGGTGATGAAGCCGATCAAAGGAGCCCAAAGGGATTGATCAAATGTGATGGCAGATGTTGTATCAAGACTAATGTGATCTATTAGATGGTTTCTATATTGGTTACAATTAAGATTATTTTTATTTTTCCAGTTAATGAGGACCATTTTCTTGGCAATGCATAGGGCCGTAAAACAACGTGGGCTGTGTTTATTTCTGCAGTGACCTCATCCAAGTTGCCCAGCAAGCACACTAAAGGGGAGGCTGGAATGTTACATTTCAGACACTTTGATAAGTCTTCACATATCTCACGCCAGAATTTCTGAATTGGTGGACAGAACCAAAGAGCATGGATGTAATTGTCCGTTGTATTTGCTGTGCAGTGTGAGCAGTTGTTGGAAGGCGTATAGCCCATCTTGAACATCCGATGACCAGTATAGTGCACTCTGTGTAATATTTTGTATTGTATTAATTGCAAACTGGGATTTCTGATCCATTGAAAGGTTTTTAAGCATATCTGAGACCAAAGGTTTGGGTCTAAGTTGATTGATAAATCTGCTTCCCATTTTACAATAGGAAGGGATATTGATTCATCTATTTTAGAAAGTGTTCTGTATATTTTAGACAATAATTTGGGGGGTTTTAGACTAAAAAATTGTACCACACTTGGTGGTGTTTGTAATTCAGCTTCACTGGGATTAAATTTCTTTTTTTACTATGGATTTAATTTGTTAATATTCCAAAAATCGTTTCTTGTTGATCCCATAATGTGCAACTAGTCTGTCAAACGAAATAAAGTCTGTTCCTTCCCACATATGTTCCAAGTATTTAATTCCTTTGCAATTCCAATCTGGAAAGTTTATCATATTATTGTTTTGTAATATGTCAGGATTGTTCCAGATAGGTGTACTTTTGCATGGGATTAATGAAGACTCTGTCATTTTTAGAAACTCCCACCATGCTGTCAGAGAAGAGCTAATATTGATGCTTTTAAAGCATTCATGTCGTTTGATGTTTGAGCTGATAAATGGTAGGTCTGAAATTTCTAGGTTATTACATAGTGCCTGTTCTACATCTATCCAAGGTTCATCTAAGAGGGTGTGTTTAAACCATCTAGAGATGAACTGAAGCCTGTTGGCTAAAAAATAGTGATTAAAGTTAGGCAGATCTAATCCTCCTTTATCCTTGGTCCTTTGTAGTGTTTTTAAGCTGATACGTGGGGGTTTATCTTTCCAAAGGAATTTAGAAATATACGAGTCTAGAGATCTGAACCAATCTTGTGATGGCTTATTTGGGATCATTGAAAATAAATAGTTTATTTTTGGCAAGACCATCATTTTTATAGCGGCGACCCTTCCCATGAGTGATATGGGTAAAGATTTCCATCTAGCCAGGTCGCCTTCTACTGTCTTTAAAAGTGGGATGTGGTTTAATTTAGTTAATTCTGAAAGTTTAGGAGAGACATTAATACCTAAATATTTTATATTTCCACATTGCAGTGGGGAAGGAGAAGAGTTATGGAAGGAGCAATTAATCGGAAGAACTGTTGATTTCGACCAGTTAATTGAATAATCTGAGACACTTGAGAAGGAATTTATCAATGCAATTACCCCAGAGATATTGGTTTGTGAGTTTTGGAGAAAAAGTAACACATCATCTGCATAAAGGCTGATTTTACGTTCTATATTCTTACATTTTATGCCCTTAATTGTTGTAGCCTGTCTAATTGCTGCTGCTAGTGGCTCAATAAAAATTGCAAACAGTGAAGGGGAGAGTGGGCATCCCTGTCTGGTGCCCCTCAGAAGAGAGAAGCTGGAGGATGTTTGGTGTGATGTGTTTACAAACATTCTTACATTTCAGGTGCAGATGAACCCGGAGACGTCACATACTCTCTTATTAAACTTCAAAACCTTAGAAAGAAGAGTGAGTACACAAAACACACAGTGTAGAAAAAAGCCTGGAAAGTTTTTAAAGTGTTTAAAATGTTTTAATTATTTTCATTAATCTGATCATCTTCACAGAGAAGCATCATAAACCAGAGCAGAGTGCTGTTTACTCTGAGGTGAAGACGGGAGCTGCAGGTACAGTCACAACAGTCTCATTCAGTGTTTGTACTTGAATGTGTCATCACATCATTATATTGCAGGTAATTATAGGTCAACATGGAGTTTAGTTATTCACTGACCAAGCTTAGCTACTACATACGACCACTACACATCAGCAGACTGAATCTTATACACATCGAGGGCCGTTCAGAGTTTAGTGTAAGTTTGTCTGCTACATATACAGAATGATATTGTTATTGTACAGTATAGTATTGTCCATCTATATGTCCCCAAACTAAATAGTTTCTCTCATGTTTTTACTCTGTAATGTTCTTGTCATCATATCTGTGCTGAACAAATGTGTGCTGAGCTCTGACGTCTCTTTTAGAGGACAGTCTGATGTATGCTGAGGTCAAACAGCCCAAAAAAGAAAAAGCCAAGAAAAACAAAGGTGAGCAAAGTCTGCCATCATCTCCACTGAATATTGTTCAACATGTTTATCTGCTCTTAAAATGTAAATCTGTTTATTTTATAGTTTATATTTATGTATTCACACTTTGTCAGCTATTTAAAATCTTCTCTTTTATCTTTGCATCAGTGGAGACATCCAGTTTCCTCCTGGTTAATGATATTATTGTTTTCAATGATCTTCTCTTCATTCACAGGAAAATCAAGTCCTGCAGCTGATGCAGCAGTTTATTCTGAAGTCACATCAGGAAGCTCTCTCAGTAATTCTGCTGCCATGCAGGCTGATTTATTCTTCACATTATTAAATGTCTTCAGCTCATAATATCTTTACATGTTGGAAATCACTTTGTCTCTTTGTGCTTGTCTTACAGGTCAGTGAGGAGAGCTGTAGCAGCAAAGCCAAGAAGAAGCTTTTTATGAAGCCACTCTTGCCCAAATATCAGACATGCTCAGCTTTATGTACAGTTACAATATTCAATCATAATATCATATATAACAGGGGTCAGCAAACCAGGGCACGCGTGCCACAGCTGGAACGCGAAGGGTTAACTGTTGGCATGACCGTAGCTGGACCAGCCATCGGACATTTGCTCGGTGGGCCAATGTTGATTTTTCGTTTTTATGGGCCGATGATTTTTTTTTTATTTATTTTTTTTGCAACGGTATAAACAATGAAAGGTGGTGGATTGGCCAGATGCTGGTCAATGTGTAAAAATAACTCGAGAGACCCATTTTCAGAGAAAATATCAGGCGTTTCGTGTTGAGCTGAGAGGGGACACAGTTTGTCCCGGACTTCAGCTACAATGGAAAAAGACACAAAGCTGGATTTATTCTGTGTCTTTGCTGCACAGCTGCCTCTTCTTCTCTTATTCTCTCCTGTTGCTACTTTAATCATGAAACTGATCAATGATCAGCTGATCGGCTTTTCTCTCTTGCTTGTTCATTGCCCACTTTGCACCAGAAAGAGGAAACCAGCGGATGTCGTGCTAAACAACAGCAGAACGTTTAAGCTTGATCAGCTGTTGTTAGAATTTATTTAATATTAATTTCTAGTATCAGCTGATGTTTGCTGGAGCCACAGCTGTAAAGCTGCTGGTCATGTTGTCGGTTTGGATATGTGGTGAGAGGGAAACATGAAGATGAAACCAGGAGATGTCCTTACTGAATCATCAGAGCTGAACAGGTGATGGAGAAACAGGTTTACCTTTTAGGTGACATGAATGAGTTGAAGGGAAGTTAAGAACTGTTTCTGAGAGACAAATAACACCAGGATCCTTTTTTTACTTAGCTGACAGCTGGTAACTGTGCAGGGGCGGGTCTAGCAAGGTTTTGCCAGGGGGGCAGGTAGAGCATTAACAGGGAGAAGGGGGCACAAATAAAATACTTTCTTATTCTCATTTAAAATATCTAGCTTTTATTAAATAATTATCTGAAGCTTACAACCAAAGTTTTTATCTGATGTAAAATGTATAGAAATCATACATATACCAACAAGACTGTACGTCACTGTCACAACAGTGTTTGCTTTCATTCAGGCTTTATGGCTTTAATACCTGGTGGGCTGGTCTCTAGTAAAAATGCCCGGGACGATTTTTTGTCCCAATCCAGCCCTGGGCACGACACGCAGTGAATTAATAACATTAACATGTGTATCTCTGTATTAACAAACGTGCCATATTGGCCCATTTTATTTTTCTTATCATTGTTGTGAGGAGACCATAAATAGCATTTGCATTTTCTGTTGTACAGTTCATTTGCTGTTATGGATAAAAAAGTGGCTTTTTGTTGTTTGAAAATAGCTGATAACTATTCACTGATAGCTGCCAACATCTGCAAACAAATATAGTTCTATAAAGTGGTTCTGTGTGTAACTGTTAATATAGAGCGTTGTTAAATTTATTGCTAATGCAGTCATATGGCACATTGACTTCTGAGGAAATTTTAGATGGCACTCGTCATCAGAAAGGTTGCCGACCCCTGATATAGACATAGTACTCTCTTATAGTATAAAACAAATGCAGATGTATTCCTATTTAATATTCATGCGTTTTATATTCATATATTTTTTATAAACATTTTGTAATAAACCTTGACTGTATCTAACATGTTCCAACAGCAGTGAGAACAAAGTGTGAAATATGTGATCTTTAGTATCTGACTCTAGCAGATGTCTTGTTTTATGTTATCAGCTCACAGCAGAGAGTTAACAAGGAATTCAGACAAAGAGCACAGTGGAAATTTCACTTTTCGCTCTCTGTGTGCATCACACGTGTTTATATGACCTGTCCATACTGGAGTGATAGTAATAATTGTCACTGCTACATTGCATGACACTATGTGAAAACAGTTTTCGAATAAAGTCACTGTGGCCATTAAATCTGTGGGCATAAAGAGAAACTGTGAAAAGCTTGTTTCTCATGCTGAAAAGCAGCTGCCTGTAAGAGTCTCTGCTGTAATTGTTCACATTAATTAAAAAAAACACTCTGTCTCTTTCTCTCTGCCCTCAACATCATATAAAGATGGATTTCAATAAGTCCTGATATGTGACTTTTTTGAGCTTCCGCAGCAATTCACTAAATTATTATTATTCAGTTAAAAATATCTGCAAACTATAATAAAACCGTAAACAAAGAACATGTGTTGGTCATCTGGTTTTAAGTTTAAATGTGTACAGTGTAAGTGTGTGCAGTATATGAGTCTACAAGTTAAAGTCTTTGTGAAATGGAAACCACACACACACTATGTTGCATATTGGAAAAGAATTGGATCATTTTGATTGGTGTAGTTTTCCACACAAACATTGTTTTTTATTCTTCATCTATTTCACCCTCTACAGATGTAATCAGCCCATTCAATGGACATAATTCAAATATAAATTTCCGTTTAAGTAGTTTTCTTATAGTTAAAGGGATATAAATTTACAGGTGTGCCCCTGTAGCATTGCACTTGCTCTCTGTGTGGACTGCACATTTTATATGATCTACCTGTAATGGGAAAAAATACCACACTGTGAGAACTGATAAAAAGTCAAAATCTTTTTCTGCAGCGTAGTAGGATTATTCTTTAGTCAGCAAAGACCAAACCAAGTGTGTTCACTTTAGCTAGAGTCCATCGTGTTTTGCATGAAGCCTCTCAGGACTGTCAGAGTCAAATATGCTGACATCCAGCCGCTGACAGTGTCCAAAAACCTGACAAATATTCTGCTATGATAACAATCCAATGGACCACAGCAGTTTGGTTAAAAAAGAAAGGAGTAAAACTATAAGCTGAGTGAAAATGCTGTCTGACTTTAAAAATTGTAACAGAACATTTTTAATAGAAAATAGAAAGGGAACAACATAAGGAACAAACATGTATGTTCTGAATGGACAGGAAACACAAACACTGCTGCGGTCGAAGTTACAGCAGATGTTTGAGCTCAGTTTTAATGGGAAGGAAGCATGGAGGCCACTGAGAAGAAGAAGTTACAGTCTTATCTATATTTAGTACAGCAGCTCTTTCTTCTGCTTAATTATTTTTGGAAACCAAAACACTTAAAGATTAGCTGTGGATCAGAGTGCAGCAGAGCTGGATGTGAGGATGAAGTGGTCTTTACTCTGTGTACTGGGGCTATTCTGTAAGTACATTACTGATTACTTTTCTATTTATATGGCACTGAATAAAGAAACAGTTTTTCTTTTTTTTGAGCAGGAGAACAAGTTTGAGAATTTGATTAGTGCTACAATCTGTTGTTTTACACTAGCAGTTTAAAGTCTACAAGCACAGCAATTAGAGAATGAGCAGGAATGTGTCATCTGAAAATTCACCTTCTTATAAATGTTTTAGTTCATAATGAGATGATTTTCTGTCACTTTGATGATGTTTCAATCTTTATTTTAGTGCTCAGTAAAATCTTGTATGGAAATGCTGAAGGTAAGGTGTGTTTTTTTCTTTTGTTGCTCTTTTTTATATTAACAGTATTGAACT
The DNA here is from genome assembly GCF_965226115.1 of Aulonocara stuartgranti. Classification (NCBI taxonomy): domain Eukaryota; kingdom Metazoa; phylum Chordata; class Actinopteri; order Cichliformes; family Cichlidae; genus Aulonocara; species Aulonocara stuartgranti. The sequence continues at coordinate 43,354,611 of NC_138941.1, forward strand.
TAGAACCTAAATTATTAAGTAGTATACTTCTATAGATACCAAGCAGGTTACTGTGATAAATGTGGAGGGCTGGTTATCCATGGAGAGAAAGCCCCTGGCTCTCTGTATCTTTCTGGTTTCTTCAGCAAAACCAGGAAGAGGTTGAGTCAGAATAAATTTGGGGTTACAAACAGGAAGTAGAAGGGAGAAGTGAGCAAGCTGAGTGTGGCCAAGTGGTCAATATATATGACAGAGATGTGGCTCAGTAAGAATCAGAGTGAATAAGATTTAACTGAGCATTTGATGTGCCAGTATGGAGATTTAGGTGTCTCAGTGTTTAAGGCTGGAGCTACAGTGCTCCCAGCATACGTGAAGCTCCACCTGTACTGGAACATAACAGAAAGTGAAAAATGGAAGAGGGAATTACTGGAGGATGAGGTTGAGGGAGCTTTTTATTTATTTTATTTTATACGATACATTTGAAATTAAATGTAATAAATTTCAGTTTTAAAACTACCAGGTGAGAGCCAGAGTGTGATTTACTGATACACTCTGACATACGATTTATTTCTGTGCATTTATTTAATAATTTTTACAAACTGAATTGGTAAACCAGTACCACTCATGTCAAAACTAGAACAGATATATTGCCTCACCTGTTTAATGTATTGGGGTACGGACTATCACAATGTACTTTTGTTGTATTAACTGAAGGACTCAAAGGTGTATTTATAAAAAAAAAAAAATACACAGACAATAATAGAAGTAAATACTCTTGGAATCTGTGAATTGCAAGGATGAATACAATTCTCTGGCAAAGACTTAAACATTTCCAGGGATTTAAATAAAGCTGCCAGAATATGAATCACAAGACCCAGAAATTCTCTTCATATCTTCATGTTTCTTCTGTGGATAGATGATCCAAATAGTCTTGACTACTTTTTCCCACCAGCATTACTGACTGTCCACTATTGGACATCATGTTCTGCCCACGAGGGTAGTGAGCCGGTAACATGACTGAAAACTATTAATACTATGTGATGAAAATAGTTTAAATATGTTGAATGTGCTATTTCAGTAGAACAAGAACAGAATAAATACAAACAAATTTAACAAAAATGTCTCAGTTTTGAATCGAAAAATACACTTGGCAAATGTGCAAATATCATATAATTTAGTGCCCGATGGACAGAAACATAATACCCCAGAGGTGTTCAGTTGAATTTAAGTCATCCTCCAGGATATGCCTGTATAGTCTCATCACAGGAGGCTGAGCATTGTCGTGCACCAGGCGAAACCCAGGACCACCTGCACTAGCACAGGGTCTGACAGCGGGTCCAAGCAGTACCTTATGGAAGTCAGGGTGGAGTTTCCTAGCCTGTAGAATTCTGTGTTTCCCTCCATGGATATGACGCCCAGACCATCACTGACACTGAAAAAGTGATTTAACATTATTCACATTTCATATCAAAGAGACTGTAATTTTCTTTTTTTTTTGTATTTCTAACTTACAGAATTTAGAGGGAAGGCCACTCTGACAGCAATCATACCAGCAGGGGGCAGTGTGACACTGACCTGTGATGTGAAGGAATCTACTGACTTAAAATATGAGTGGTTCAGACAAACGTCATCTGAAGAAAAGTCCATAATAACTGATGAGTCAGGCAGAGCAATCTCTGTTTTTAAAGGAGGAAATTACACCTGTAGAGCTGAAGGGAAAACTGTCACCATAACAGAAAGTGACTCAGTCACGGTTCGGGAAACTGGTGAGTGTAAACATTTCATTTGAAATAAAACAACAAAGTCTTGAAGAGATCCATTTTAAACGGTGGCTGTACAGGCACAGATGGAGGCGTTGAGTTTTCTGTCTTTTTCTTCTTGTTCAGTATGTTTTTACAGATTTTTTAAATGTTTAGAAGACCTGCATGGAGTATTTATACACCTTTAGTTACTGAAAAACATTAAATCACATAGCATGCAGGGTAATCAGTGAAATAGCAATATATAAATGTATTGATCTGAACAGAAAAAATACAATGAAACATAAAAATAGCATATTCATCCTAGATCACTGCACCTGTTTTTAAATTATAATAATATATAATACATTATATTGAAGCCATAAGTTTTGAAATTTCAGCTTGCAGAGGAACCAACACAGAAATACAGCTTAACAAAATGTTAAAGTAGTTAACAGGTTAACCTATTAAGTGTGTCTGTACAATTACACAGTTAATCCGAACATTGATATTTGGGTTATTTTGAAAGATTAATGCACAACAAATCATTCAAACAAGTATGACAAAAGGCTGCTGCTGGAAACAGTGATGTTTGTGTTTGTTAGTTCGTAACAGGATCACAGTGACTGTGCAGCACAGCTGGTCTCAGATATTCACTGGTGAGACAATCACTCTCAGATGTGAGATTCAGGGAGGTGAAGGAAAGGTGTGGAAATATGAATGGACAGCACCCAACACAAACAGCCCTCCAACATCCAGTGAATACAGGATCAGCAGAGTTTCAGTGTCCCACAGTGGAGACTACAGATGTCGGGGTAGCAGTGACTATCTCTTAACAGGATGGAGTGATGCCTTCAGACTGACAGTTTCATGTGAGTTGGACCATGAATCATGCTGACATTTAATGTTTTCATGTTTACATCTGTCTTAACAGGAAAACTCCAACAATGATCCAGCTGTCTGCAGGCAGCTCAGGACAACAGTTTTTCTCACTGAAATCACTGAAATCTTTAGTTAAACAGTCTAATGTGTCACATGCAGGGAAACGAATTATTGTTTGTTTTTGTAGATAAATTACTCTGTGAATGTTTAATGTGTGATTAGTACTGTAAGAAATTTTTCTCCATGATGATTTAGTGTTTACTTTGTTTCCTTCTTTCTTTGTCTGCAAACTCCATAGCAAGTAAACCCAGAGCCACACTGACAGCACAAAGTTCAGTCATACCAGCAGGGGGCAGTGTGACACTGAGCTGCTCTGTGGAGGGCTCTGCTGGCTGGAAGTTTGACTGGTTCAGACGTGATTCAGTCTCTTCTAAAGCTCAGCTCATGAGAGGAAATGAAGCAAACAGAGTTATTAGTGTCTCACAAGGAGGTCTGTACCACTGCAGAGGAGGGAGAGGAGATCCAGTTTACTACACAGAGGACAGCACTCCATTTACAATTTACAAACAAGGTGAGGGTTTACTTTTGCTCTGAAAAAAAAAAACCCATTCACAATTAAATTAGAAAAAAAATAAAACAACTTTATATCTATGGTTTCTTTTGTTTTTGGTCTCTGTTGGAGTTGTTTTTAAATGTGTGTTTTTGTTTGTTTGTTGAACAGTTTTGGCTGCTGTGAAACTGCAGCACAGCTGGTCTCAGATATTCACTGGTGAGACAATCACTCTCAGATGTGAGATTCAGGGAGGTGAAGGAAAGGTGTGGAAATATGAATGGACAGCACCCAACACAAACAGCCCTCCAACATCCAGTGAATACAGGATCAGCAGAGTTTCAGTGTCCCACAGTGGAGACTACAGATGTCGGGGTAGCAGTGACTATCTCTTAACAGGATGGAGTGATGCCTTCACACCGACAGTTTCATGTGAGTTGGTTTACGAGTCAAACTGAAGTTTCCTTTTTTGTGTTTTAAACTCGACATCAAGAAACAATTCAGACCCTCCAAGAAACTCACTGTGCAAACAGACACACAGCTGAGTCCACTGTGACTTCACAATGATTCAATTAAAGGGGAATGTAAAGAGATGATAGTTTTAATAAATAAATAATAAATCAGGTAAATCTGTTGTGTAGTTTTGAGCTAAGACAGATCGCCTGTGTGAGATTATAACCTTGTGTTTGGTGCCAGTCAGAGTCAGAGCCACACTGAGAGCAGAAAGCACAATCACAGCAGTGATACCAGCAGTTCTTCAGTCTGTTTGTCTTTCAGTGAGGTCACATTAAAACCACCAGGACACAGTTTATGAAATTTGGGGGATCAAAGCCAAAGAAAGAAGCCATTTCATTTCACTGTGTGTAGCTGGTCTGGCCTCACACTGTTGCTGCAAACTGTGTTGTGTCAACGAGGAGATGAGTCAGCTGTTGCTTTGCCTGCTGAGTTTATTCTCCAACACTGTTTAAATAAAAATCAATTCAGTTCAGCAACTTCATGTGATTGGGCTTCTACACGCACAGCTTTAAAAGAAACAGTGTCTTTGAATACAGCAACCAAGATTTGAACCATTTTAGCACTTTTACTGTGCTTAACCTCTGTAACAGGATCATTAGCATAATCTCATCTCTCCCCAGCAGGGCCTCCTTCAAAACTACAGGAAATGTAGTCAAAGGTTATAAAAAATAAAAGCTTTCAAATATTAAAAATAAATACACAAAATAACTAGATACACATGTATGACTTGGGTATAAAAAATAATGACAAAACCAAATAACAGACAATGGATTCTCTGTGAAATATAAATAAATATATTTCAATGCATGTTTTACATGTGGATACATGTGGATTCATTTCATGCACAACACATTTGTACCTTTCAATTGTGTCTGTTTGTGCGTCATGCAAATAAACCTTTGAAAAGAATGAAATGACACTAATATTTCACTAGTGTTGTAACATCACATGTCGTTAGCGTAGTCTGCCTGTGTCTTTTCTCTGCAAACAAACATTTTAGAGTTGGTTGTTATATACTGTCTGTATAAGTGTGGTTAATCTAATAAACATTTGTAAGGAGATGGCAGTTACTGTGAATGTACAGCAGGTGATTAGTAATAAACAGTCAGACAATGACTCTGACAATCTCATTCAATCTTGCAGATCGAATGCACCTTCTGTGGAAAGTGGTACCACACAGTGTGTGTGGACTTCCCCTGTGCAGAAGGTGACTACAAATGTTGTGGGTGCTAAATAAACAGAAAAAAGTGATCCCTGTTGTCTTTGCTTACTGATTGTTTTTAGTGTTGACAATCCACATTGCTGGCATTGCATCTTTCAACATGTTTGTGGGTAGATCTGGATGTACCAGGGGTAAGTGCAGCCACTCAGCCTCTACTCAATGTCATCATAGCAGCAGGTGTGTCACAAGTTAATCTAGTAGTAGGCTGTGGCACTTGGCCACAGGTGGCAGCAGTGGACTGACCTCCATTTGAAACTGCTCCAGCTGCTGTGTGATAGTGGATCTGCTACAAATTGAAGATCATAAGCAAGTTTTGGAAATGAACCCTTGTATTATGTTGAAGAACAAACAATTGACATTGATTTTGTTGCGGGTCATTTAGATCTGTACTGTGTAAATCCACTCAGAATTATCCAAAAACTGCAATAAAACAATAGCAACTTTATTTCCCATCAGATAAACATGTAGAACACAGACATACAACAGTTAGACTTTCCATAACTATTTTAGGAACAATTTGGTTTTTCTTACAAACACGTCTTTTGAACTTGCCCAACGTTCTCAGTTTTTCAATGCTCAACATTTTCAATTTTGTCCACATGATGGACAGAATGTAACTGTGTGCTTTCTGCAGATGTATTTCTTGCATTTCTCACAAAAGGTGCTTGTTTTCAAACAGGAATCTTCCTAACTAAGATTTAAAACAAAAGATTTCTACGTCTCCTCCAGTCTCACAAACAGATGACAAACCAAGCGACACACCTGAGTCACTGACTTTCTTAAATCCACTCACTCTCACTGGCTGTTTATTACTAATCACTGTGTAACTGCTGTGAATTCACAGTAACTGCCATCTCCTTACAAATGTTCATTAGATTAACCACACTTATACAGACTGTATATAACTACCAACTCCCCAGCCATGTTGATGGATTACCTATATTGGCTGGAAATATTAATTTCCAGGGAAAAGACACAGGCAGACTCTGCTTACAGGATGTGATGTGACAACACTAATGAAATATTGATGTGTCATATTTGTCCAAGGCATATTTCATTGTTATGGAAAAAGAGAATATCAAAATCATGATGACCAATTGGAGTGGTGATTTCTATGACTTTGTGTATATAATTTGGAATTTTGTACAAATGTAGGCCAATAAGGAATATATGATATCATTTCATTCTTTTCAAAGATTTATTTGCATGACGCACAAACAGACACAATTAAAAGGTACAAATGTGCAAGAAACGAAATCAAACGTGCTGCAGATGTGTGCCACAGGTTGATCTGGCTGTAGGCTGTGGCACTTGGCCAGAGGTGGCGCTGGTTGACTCGACTCCATGTTAGTGCACAAAGTAAACTGCACGCTGTAGTTGTGAAGCAAAAACGCTGAAACCGGAGAAACAAACCGTGCGAGGGGAACGGTAACGACGACAAGAGTCTCCCGATCGTTTACTCTTGCTGTCCCGTGAACAACATCGGCGTGGTGTTAATTGTTTGCTGTTTTCGCGATCGCGTCGCGCATGAGGATATCACCAGGTAAACTCGCCACATTTTTAAACATTTTGTTGTTCAACAGCATCAAGACTGACGGAGTGTGTTTGAGATAACCTCACGTGTCACAGATGACACATTTGGCGTTTTTTGCTGGTTTGTCGGTAGCAGCTCCTGAAACGCAAGTCTGCCACACATCTGTTCGACCAACGCCAGTTGATCTAAACGCCAGTAGATCTGGAACACCGGAAAAAGTGCAGGTCTTCAACAACGTCAGCGTGTCCAGAAATCCAGTTGTGCGACGCATTGAAGACTTGTCAGCCAACATTAAACTGCAACTGTCTGATAAAGCTGTGCTTTTGATTTTTACTCCATCGCATGCGATGAGAGCACCGATGCCACAGACACCGCACAGCTGCTAATTGTTTTGCGGGGAGTGGACGAGAGCACGAGCACTTTAGGTGAGTAAAAAATATATTCCACAGTAAATTCCACAGTTAATAAGCATGCATGTGCAGGTACACATGCTTCATATATCAATAATGCGCATCAATTCTGTCACTACCCTGCTTTTGCGCACCACTTTCTTATATGCGTTTTTCTTGTTAACACACAGAGTACACACCGCTGTGCACAGCGCACACACACGCGAAGTCAGCTGATCTCATCTGATGCAGATCTCCTCCTTGATCAAGTGACATTTGTCCGGATTTTTGCCACGAGTGGCGATCAGCACCGCAGCTGGATGGCCTGATTTACATACCCAGCGCAGCTGATACTCACCAGAATAATTTACTAAAATTATATGCACTCCTGTTATTAAGTCCAGTTCAGTCTGTTAATGTTGATAATCGTCTCAAACAGACGATAATAGATGTTTTGCTAAGCCTAATAACTTAAATAACAAACTTGAAATTTACCCGTCCCATTTTCCACTTTATTGTTTTTTCTCTGTGCTGTAAATCTTCTGTCTAAGAAGAAATCTGAGGCTGCTGTTCTGAGAATGAGCTACCAAAGCTTTTTCTGAATAAATCAATAAAGATCCATTTATGGAAAGCTGTGATGAAGGCTGAAGGAAAAAATGTCCATCCCGGTTTTCCCTCCAAGGCACGAGCGATAAGCAGAGTTCTGTCCTTTCCTTCTAAGATTCCTAATTATTTAAAGTAACACTCAGGTATGCCATTCAGCGTGTTAGTACGAGCTCGGGAGCAGCTTGGGAGAACAAGAAAACAGAGACTGCTTTAGGTTGCCTTCCCAATCGACTCAAAGGTTTATTTGATACACAGCAGTTTATATAGAGGAAAAAAGGTTCGTGTGTCAGCTTTCCCAGTTCAAACCGGTACAGACTAAATAAGGAAACGTCTTCCTGCCTTCTGAGCAAAGTATCCCTTGTGTAGTTTATCAGTTCAGCTATAATTTATGATCATCCCAGCAAAATACACTCCTAGACATAAAATACAGAGTTCTTTCATTAGTGAATTCTGAAACAAACCACCTAGCCTTTAACGAGCCTTTTCCAGGAGATAAAGAAAAAGGGAGGATGGGAGTAAGGAAGTGGTCTCATCTCTGTGGTGTTTTCGACCTTGAGGTACCAGCCTGTAAGTCTTACACATTAATTCTTGGGTCACAGAGAAAGAGAAAAACAACTAGTAGATGGGCCATATTGAGTAACAGTTTTCCTGTATAAAACAATATCCTGTAAATGCTACTATGGTATCAAAATATCATAACAGTTCTCCCCTTTTATCATGAAATGATAACATAGTATAAAGACAGAATGTAATAACATAATATAAAGATAAATCATAAATGTGAAACAAATCATAAATGTAACTAGTCCTTTGAGGAAGCTTAATATCAAAATTTTAAAAAGAAGAAAAGAAAAAGAAGAAAACGTCATCCTCTTCTTGAACAATCGAGTAATTCACAATCTAATGCTCAATACATACATCAGGATCATCATCGATGACATCTGACACATAATCTGGGTCAATTTGTGCCAATTGCAAATACATTGAAGTAGCTGTACTAGTAGCTATACGGGTTATCATTGAACGTACACAGGGTACCACACAACAGACAATAATCATCAAAAACATGCTGCAACGGTTACAAAGGCTACAATTAGTTCCTTCCATCTTCCAAACGTGTCCTGTAGCCACTTATGTAGCCACTGACCGTGACCTGTATTGGCAATTAGTTCTATCTGCAATGCTTCAAGTTTATTCATAGCTTGTGTGAATGAACCGTTAGGGGCGGTGTTATTGGGAATGAAAGTACAGCATACATCAACGGTTACTAGACCACAGGTACCGGTCCAATTAACAGGTAAAGCTAATCTAAGGGTATTATTGCACAACCAATAAGCATGTGGGATTGGTCTGGTCAGGCGCGTGATCATGTGTGATTTAACTAACTCCCCCCAGTCAGTGTCATTTAATACACCGTCTGGGGGAACAATGATCGATTCTCTGCTCGAACTTGAACTGTGTGTGTGTTCCTCCAGATATGATAAAACTTCAGCCACAGAGACAGCTAGCCATGTCTCATTACAGCGTGCACCTGGGGAGTCAGAGAAGAATGTATAGTTATCCTTTGTATAATCTATGTGTGTGTCTGGGCCAGTTAACTTTAGTCTGCGCAGACATATCATACTAGTATTAAAATGGAGAGGGATCTGTCCTAAGGGCAGTGAGGGTTTTAACCTATTCTCAGGGCGTTTCATTGGGGCGCAGGTCCCTGCGGTGTCATTAGATAACTTCAATAATTCGCCTAATGGAGTCTCAGGGTTAGTTGGTGTGTGTGTGTGTCTAAGTAGGCAGTCGAGAGGGCTCAGAGTCAACTGTAAAGTGTCTTTAAAGAGAGCATTATCTCCGCCGATTTTCTCTAGTCCCTCAGTGAGGAGGAAACCGGATATGGGGTATCCTACTATTACCTGTTCTGGATTAGCCTTTGAACAGACATAACAGTTACTGTTTCCTAAATCACGAGCGGCTGTTCTGGCATTTTCATACCAGGCGTTAGCTCCTGTTCTAGAGGGTGCATAAAATGGTTTATTAGTGGCGTCTATGTTGCTATTTACTGATTTTAGGGAACGTGAGGAGTGCATTAAGTAGGTGTCTTGCAAAATGGGGCATGAGGTATAGTCAGCAAAATATGACCTGCAGAAATGTGAACATGGTTGCAGTTTACAATACAAAATAGCAAAGAGAAATCCTAAGGTTAATGCGATAGATATGATAAATAACCTAAATATATAAGAAAGTATATAAGAAAAACAGTTCTTCAGTTGTCTCCTGGCCTGGTCCCAGGTTCGAGAGACACAGAATAAGCGTCGTATGATGACAATGGGCATTTCATTTTCTCCATTATCAGGATGGAATGAGTCTGGCTTTATCAGGTTAGACATCATGTGGTACTTCCGGCTTTCTGTTCCTGCTGGATGTTTGAGTACCTTGTTGTTGTTCTTTCAGGCGTTGTGTGTTAATCAGTGATTGTGTGTGTGTGTACATTGGATCCAGGCGCTGGCTCGCCTGAGATGTCATCTACCCGTGTGTTTATTTGCTCTGGATCCGGGCGCTGGCCCGCCGGAGATGTCATCTGCTTGATCCGACGCCTGAGATGGTCCGATTGGGCTGGTCTTAACCCTGCTGGCATGAATCCACTGAGGTTGTCCGTCTGTGAGGATGCTGGTTCTTCGTCACTGCCAGTACAGTCTGGGGCTGGAACACGCGCGGCCTCCCAGAGTGTCCTTGGTTTTAGCAATTTCTCCAACATGCATCTCCTTGTCTCCACTGGTGGAACTGTGGAGGGGAAAGGCTGAGAGAGACAAACTTTCTGATAGTTATTATTCAGTTTTTCTACCAGGTTGTGAACATCAGTGGACAATGCAATATACATCACCTTCTACTAGCGGTGCCCCTCTGGAAGCTGACCATGGTGTTGGGAATAGTCTTATTTCAAATGGAGATAATTTGGTTACTGCAGATGGAGTCATTCTAATCTCACAGAGGACTTGAGGAAGTAATTTGACCCCGGTCATTAAAGTTTTAGCACACTTTTGAATTACTTCTGATGTGAATGAAGATCCTCTATCACTGTTAATCTGGTGAGGTATTCCGAATCTGGGTATTATTTCATTGCTCAACTTTTGATAGACTACTTCTGCAGTTTCTTTTGAGGTTGGATAAGCTTCTACTCATTTACTAAATTGATCCACTATTACCAGTAAGTACTTGATGCTTCCTTGCGCTGGCATGTGTGTAAAATCAATTTGTAATGTATGAAATGGAAAATCTGGTTGTGGTAAATGCTGATGTTTTGCTTTTGAGCTACCTACATTAGTTCGCGCACATGTTAGACAGGTTGCTAATATGCTTTTTACTGCATGTGATGTTTTCTCAATTACAAATCTTAATTTTATTGCCCCTATTACCCCTCTTTGTCCGACATGACTCACACAGTGAAAATGTCGGGCAAGGACTGGCATCAGGGAATATGGGAGGGCAATCAAACCCTTAAGATTTTGTATAAGCCATCTCTGTCATCTAAGGTACAGTCATTATTCTCCCAATAGGTGTAATCACATGCAGAGGCTTGCTCTTGTATGAATTTTAAATCAACATTTGTGTCTAAATAGTCTGGGAGTGTAACAAGTGGCAGCTGTATGGGCACAGATAATACTTCCTGCGGAGGTGGGAGCTGTGATGCAGCTGCAGCCTTGGCTGTCACGTCTGCTAAGGCATTACCTGTTGCTTCGTCTGTGTCAGCTGTACTGTGTCCTTTCGTTTTTACAACTGCAACGGCCGATGGTAGCTGTATAGCCTGAAAAAGTCTTTGAACAAAATCAGAATTTAGCAATTTATTTTCCATCAGCAGATCTAAATCCTCTTTGTCTCCACAATGTGCCAAAGTCATGCACAACGCCAAATGCATAGCGGCTGTCTGCGTAAATTGTCACATGCTTATCCAAATGTAGCTCACAGGCGCGTATTAAAGCCATGAGCTCTGCTTTTTGTGCTGAGTGAAATGGTAATGAGTGAGCCTCTAGTATGATGTCAGGCACTGTTACCACTGAATAGCCACAAAGAAATGAGTTGTCACTCGGCCTTGAACAGGACCCGTCCACATAAACCGTGGCTGAGTCTGGGATAGGTGTTTGCTCTAAATCTGGACGTGGTGCTGTGGATTCCTGTATACGTGTCATGCAGTCATGATCGTCAAGCCTGTCTGAGCCATCCTGTCGGTCAGAAGAACACAGCATAGGATCAATAAATGTGCTGGCGAATCAGGTGTGCTGCTCGCTTTTATAGTGAGATTTGCATGTGTTGTGTAGTTATGTTTGCTAGAATGGTCGTGACCTGGTGATTGGTGTGTAGAATAGTGTCATGTGAGAGTGTGAGCTTCTCGCAGTCCCTTATCATGATAGAGCAAGCTGCTACTGCCCTCAGGCAGGCCGGCATTCCCTGAACAATTCAGGCAGCACCTTTGAGTGGCGGAGGTCAGCACTCCCTTTAATGCATTGAAAGAGACAGTCATTTCTGTGGATCACAGTATTCGAGGAGGCTTGTCTTTTTTACAACAGTCACGCAGAATGTGGTCATGAAAAGAACAGTCTGGTATCCACTGTCTGCAATAGTTCACCATGCCTAGGAAGGACAACATTTCCTTCTGTGTAGTGGGACGAGGGACGGAGGTCACAGCTTTGACCCTGTCTGCAGTCATGGAACGTTTTCCGTGAGACAGTGTGAATCCCAAATATTGAACAGAAGTCTGACAGTACTGCATTTTCTTTGCTGATGCTTTGTGGCCAGTCTTTTGGAGGTGCTGGAGAAGCATGTGTGTAGCAGTTTGACATAGTTTTTCACTTTCAGCACAGAGGAGGAGGTCATCCACATGTGGATCAGGGTGCAGCCCTGGAGGAGTGCAGCACCATTGAGAAAGCAGCAGAGCCGTCTATCATGCCTTGGGGCAAACGAGTCCAAGTGTACTGCTTATTTCTATGTGTGAATGCAAATAACGGCTGTGTGTCTTAAAAAGGAGCGGAGCATAAATCCACCACGGTAAAGTGTGTATGCAATGCATGTCAATATGCTGTGAACATCTGAAACGAGAGGTGGCAGAGGAATGTTGACTGCATTAATTTGCCTTAAGTCTTGTATGAAACGCCATACGCCAGGTTTGTTAGGCTTTGGCACAGGATTGACAGGAGTGTGGGCTTTATTGCTCCTGTAGTCAATAAATCTCCTATCATGACATCTAGGGCTGCGGCTTTTTCGGCAGAAATGGGATGTTGCTTGACATATACTGGCTTGTTGTGTTTTAATAGGTGTGCGTGATAAAGTGTACAGTCAATAAATCCTATATCATTCTCACTTTTTGACCACAATGTCATATTCTGGTATTCAGCTGGCAACGTAAGTGCAGAAATAGTACAGTCGATAGGGTAGGTTAGATCTATGTGACGACATATTTCGTAACCTATGTCTGAGTTATGTAACAAAATCACTGTTTGACCTTAGAGAAACAAAAGTGTGGCTCCCAGTCATGGGATTACCTGGTAGTGGCGTCTGTACACGTTTTTTTTTTTTTTTGGCACAGTGTGTGACATAGAGTACCGGACAAAAAGGATGTTGAGTTCATTCTCTGCTGAGGGTCCAGCTGACACAGAGGATGTTCCTTCTCCATCATGTCGGTACATAGGGCAGAGAAAACATAAGCTGTTATCAGTGTCAGCAAACATTTCACCCTTTATGTTAAATGAAATACACAAATTCATTTTTGCTCTGGGTGTCTGCGGCTGCTGGAAAACTGAGCTAAATTTGCACCTCTAGCTTGTCCAACAGTGCATAAAGCGTTTTATGAATACTAGGATAGATTCATCAGGCTTCTGTTTACACATAGTTACTGCATTTAAGTCAATTTTGTCTCTGGACATTGTTAGCAGGAATTTCTTTAGATTCTTAAAGAAATTGGTGATTTTGTCATTATTTACCCACAAAAACTCTGCAGTTGTGGATGCTTTATCATGCTTTGGGTCTGTTTGTTTACTACCGCGAGTGTTGGCGTGAGGACCTTTGTCATTCCGGCTTTGTTTTTCCTTTTTTCCTTTTAGATAAGTCTTTATTAAAGTTCGGGTAACAGGTATTTCTTTAGCTACCTCTAAACCTCTAGCTACGATATCGTGGCGTTTCATGTGGGTGTCTATTGTGGACACTGCCTGATGCAAAAGTTTTTCTTCATAGTCGTCTAAATTGTTTTTCATAAGTTCCTCACATTCTTCTTTCAAACGTTTTTCTCTTTTTTTATGTTCTGCTAATTCTTCCTTGCGGCGTATATATTGTTTTTCCTGATCCTGTTTAAAGAGATGGCTAAGATCCGTTGCATGTGATTCAGATTTTTCGTCGCTTTCTTTTGAGCTGGTTGGATCAGAATGCTGACATTGTTTGCGTGCAGCTGCTACAGCGACTATTAATTCGGTCTCATCGTAAGGGTGTGGGGCTGTAGGCTGAACGGCTGAGCATGCAAGACTAGCTTTTCCCGCAGTAGATTTATGTTCTTTGCTAGAGCCTGCACTAGTTTTATTTGATGTTAAAGCATCTACACCTGGTTCCGGTCCCTTTTTCCATAGTGGTAACATTTGATGTATCACGTCGCGGCATTCTATCATATATTTTCTACAGGACTTTTTAAGCAGACTACTTTTCTTATCACAAATGATATTCAACATTTCTACTGACCTGGTTTCTGGCGATAATCGTTCGGGATAAGGCTCCAGAAATAAATTAGAATGCATTGAACTTCTTAAGTTGTAAACAAAGTCAGTCACATAAGCACTCCCGCATGTTCTGGATACGTGATCATGGACGTCTTCACCGATTCGTGGACGTAGGTTACACGTAACCGGAAATGGGAGTTGTACTGAGCCGTTATTTGAGACTTTATTTTGTATTTTATTAATTTTTTGGTTTTACAGGTACTTTAGATTTTTTATCGGACCTGTCTGTGGTCTTTGAATAATTCTGACCCATGTTCAGTGATTTCCAGAGGGGTTTACACGCTAGGAGGATTTAGGTTAGTATTTTCGCTGCGGCACAGCTGAGGTCACTTTAAATTTATTGCTAGCAATTTTTTGTTTGTGTGAGCAACTCTCACTTAGCGAGCAACTTCTCGTAAAACAACAGGCAACTTCCTGTGTCTTTCTGCTTTTAATTTACTGCTTTTAACCCTTGTATGGTAATCGGGTCTGTGAGACCCGTTTTCAGTTTTCTTTCGTTTTTTTTTTTTTTGTTTTTTTTAACAAAATTAAATTTAATTATTTACTAGCTTTCTGTGAGTGAGCAACTTCTCACTTTTTAACGTACGTTTCAAGACAACAGGCAACTTCCTGTGTCACTCTTTGGTGAGCAACTTCTCACTTAACGAGAAGTATTTAAGACAACAGGCAACTTCCTGTGTCACTCTTTGGTGAGCAACTTCTCACTTAACGAGAAGTATTTAAGACAACAGGCAACTTCCTGTGTCACTCTTTCTGAGTGAGCAACTTCTCACTTTTTAACGTACGTTTAATTAAACAATTAATTATTATTATTATTATTATTTTTTAAACAAAATTAAAATATTCAAGACAACAGGCAACTTCCTGTGTCCACCAACACCACACAAGGGTTAATTTACTTTATTCGGGGACTGAGGAAGTCGTCAGTGTATCTCTCTGGATCACTAAGTGAAACTTCGTCAGCATATCCCGTTTTTTTATGGATCGATCACTGAGAGAGGTATAATAGGTCTCTATATAAATATGAAAGACGCATATTTACCTTCTGTCAGTCATCCCACTTCTGACACCAAATTGAAGGAAAAAATGTCCATCCCGGTTTTCCCTCCAAGGCACGAGCGATAAGCAGAGTTCTGTCCTTTCCTTCTAAGATTCCTAATTATTTAAAGTAACACTCAGGTATGCCATTCAGCGTGTTAGTACGAGCTCGGGAGCAGCTTGGGAGAACAAGAAAACAGAGACTGCTTTAGGTTGCCTTCCCAATCGACTCAAAGGTTTATTTGATACACAGCAGTTTATATAGAGGAAAAAAGGTTCGTGTGTCAGCTTTCCCAGTTCAAACCGGTACAGACTAAATAAGGAAACGTCTTCCTGCCTTCTGAGCAAAGTATCCCTTGTGTAGTTTATCAGTTCAGCTATAATTTATGATCATCCCAGCAAAATACACTCCTAGACATAAAATACAGAGTTCTTTCATTAGTGAATTCTGAAACAAACCACCTAGCCTTTAACGAGCCTTTTCCAGGAGATAAAGAAAAAGGGAGGATGGGAGTAAGGAAGTGGTCTCATCTCTGTGGTGTTTTCGACCTTGAGGTACCAGCCTGTAAGTCTTACACATTAATTCTTGGGTCACAGAGAAAGAGAAAAACAACTAGTAGATGGGCCATATTGAGTAACAGTTTTCCTGTATAAAACAATATCCTGTAAATGCTACTATGGTATCAAAATATCATAACAAAGGCAGTTTTGTCTATAATTATATTCAACAATATAACATATTCGACCACTTTTAAGTGATTTTTCTAACTATACACTAAAGTTAAGGTTATATACCTAATTTCTAGTAAGTGGCCCAGCCCCTCCTATATTTTTATGTATGTGGCCCTCAGTGAAAAAAGTTTGGACACCCCTGGTGTAAAAGGTCAGAAAGCATCATCATATCTTTGGCACCATTTTTTCTTTGTTTTTCACTTTTGACGTCGTATTTGTTCTGATTTTGTTTCAGGTCCATAAAAAGATTATTTCAACAAAACTCAAGACTCACGAACAACATCAGCAACAAAATCCAACTCAGAACATTTTGACAACATTTAGAGAACTGCCAGCATCCAGATCAACAGCAGTTATATTAAACAATGACATGCTGTTGGTTTAATGTCAGCACTGGAAGACTGATAATATGGTTCATCTTTGTATTCAAATCTTATTGTGTTTATTTCTGTTGTAATAAGTGGAGGTTGGATGGTGTTGGACATTGTTTCCATCATGACACAATTTCATGATTTGGTTCTATGAGTTTGATTCAGTCTCTCTCTTTTTTTTAATCTCTTTAAGATGTTCACTCACTTCCTGCTTAATTTTACGTTATCTTTAAAGCTTACTGTATGGAGATGTTTATTGCATAGTTTTCATGTCAGTAACAAAAAAATACTAAGAATTATGTTAATATACATTACTTGTTTCCAAATTGTGATGCATAAAAACTAGTCAACGTTCAGATTTTACAATGTGATTCATGTCACAGAGAAACAGATAAAAATCAAAATGATTGCTTGTTGTTGATTGTTGTGCTTTAAAAAATAGTCAAAATAATATCACAACACTTCTTTATTCCTCTCAGTGACCTGTGATGCTTATATGTGTATAAAAATGTTGTTTCTAACTGTCTGCTATATGATATTTATTAATCAGCTGAAAATGACTCGTGATTTCTGTCTGAGCCCCCAGAAAAGAGAAAATGCAGCCTGTGGTTGAAGAAAAAAATGTTGTGTTCAGTAAATGACTTGTTTTAGCAAAGAGGCAACAAGAAATGCAGACAATAACAGCACAGTGGTGTTGTCTTGACAACTACATGCTGATATCATCAAACATAAATATAAAAAATTTCCTTAGTTGAAGGGATAAAAAGTGTCAGGTGTGTGTAACCCACATAAAATGGGGGTACCACTTTAAGGACTGATATGAGGAGAGATGGACAGCCTGCCCAACCAATCGAAATGCACAGGTCCCAGTATGTTTTGACCAATGGGAGAGCAGCCTGCCGCTGTATGTCCCACCTACGTGCTCTGTGTTCGCTGCTATGTGTGGAGGTAGTCGCGTGCTGGCAGGAGAAAAGAGAGACTGAAGCTTTTGAGCTGGAAAAAAGTATTAGATATAAGTTGCAACCAACTGTGTTGCACATAAGTTCACTGGTTATCAGCTAACGTTCATGTTAGAAGTAGCCGCAGTGAGTAAACAGGCAAATGCTGCATTTTTCTGGTGACTTTAAAAAGTACCGCGTGGAGCTAAACTGTTAGCCTTTGTTAGCTCTGGTTGCTATCAACTGCCTGGAAGTTCATCTCAATCTGCTTCCAGAAGTAAGGTAACACTTGAAGCGCAACTTATGTTTATTTTTCCTTCATGTCGTATTACGGTTATTAAAGAGAAAACATGTCCTGTTACGTTATTTAGAGCCCTGCATTTTCCGACCGAGAGACACTATGCCATTGTCTTCGGCCGTGATGCGCTGAGATCGGTGAGCACATGTTGTATGTCTCAGTTAGTTCATGTCTGTTTCACATTTTATCGTTGAGAAACTGAATTAATCTCAATTGTTTGATTAATAATTGCCGCATATGCGACATATATGCATATGCACTGACTTTACTTGGTTTAATGCATAGTTTGTGTAAGAGAGATGTTTTATTTTTGCAAAATTGAGTATTTTTATTGCAAATTTATGTTGAATGTGATTTAAACAAAATCCTAAGTTGTGAATTATAGCTAGAACAGCATAATTAATATTTGAATTGCTCTTCTGACCCTGTCTGTTGACAGGTCAGGTTTTTTTTGTATGCTGAATTGTTCCTGAGGTGGATTCCTCCAGTGAAATAGGATTCCTCCAGTGAAATAGATGGCGAGCCTTCCCACCTGGACTTAGAGAGACTGAGATTCGCTTCTTTTCCACTTGATGATCTGCTGCACCTTGCGGTGTGGTAGGACTGTATCACTCACACTTTCACGCACAGCTGGTTATACATAAGACCACTGACTGACATTCTTTCATCCCTATTCTCTTTCACACCCTGGGAATTTTTTGGACTTTACCCCTTGGACATTGTTTATTTGGGACTTTAAATAATGAGCTGTTGTGTAGAGCATTCTCCACATGTGAAAAGAGTGTGAGATTTTCATTTGAATGTACATTGGATTTGTGTAATCTGTTCTATAAGAGTTAAGGAGTCAGGTTACTAGGGTGCACCCGAGCATTGAAACCCGAACATTGAAAACCAAAAATAACACTTGGCCAAGTCATTGCTTTAGTAGTTTGTGTTTTACTTTTCTTTTAATTTTTGTAAGTTTCCTTTCTACCATTGTAAAGTGTCTTTAACCTGTGCTTGTCAACCTTATGGTTTATGTCACTAAAGTTGGCTGGTTCTTTTGAGTTACATTCTTGTCTCTGTGTCTCATTTGAATACACCCCTGTGCTCCTATAGTCGAGCCTATTGGCCCATTGATATATTCTTTTCAACAATTCCCCTTACTGTGTTACAGTGAGAGCTTTGGCGAGCCAGCCAGGAGCATGGTTGTGTGTGTTTAAGTGCTAGACAATTTGTGTGTGGTGTTTAAAAGTGCTTAATCTGAGCTATAACTTCTAGAGAGAAAATGGATGTTGTGCTAAGTGAATCCGTCAGAATTCCCAATTCTGTAGTTGTTAGTGGGATCACAGGATCAGAGACTGATGAGGAAGTGTCCACTTTCCTCCAAAAATATGGTTCCATCAACCGTTACTTTCGTCTAGACAATCCTGAGTCAGATTACCATAAGCACATGATCATCGAGTTTACACATGAGACTGCCATGCACACATTGGAGCCACTGTTACCTCTCCGGCTTCCAAGTACAACCCAAGCAGGCATCGTGTATGAGTTAAAGGCCTTAGGAAGTGTTTACTCCCTTGATGCCAGAAACAAAGCCACTAAAATGTACATGGAACAGCTCCGTGAAATTGCCAAACTGAGTGGAAATTCATTAGAGGAGATGTTAAAGGAAGAACTTAAAAATCTGGTTTCATCGGCAGGAAGTGCTATTTCCCAGTCATCTCAAACTGGTCCAGAATCCTCAACTGTACAGAGCCCACTTCCACAGAAAGACTTAACCAGCAAGGGAGACGTTTCATTTTCTGAGGACCCTCAATCAGGTGTACCTCTAGACTCCACAGTTTTGACATCACCAAATAACGCAAGTAAATCTCTTACCTCTCCCAATTTCAGTGAAAACCTGACTGATTTCAGCCCCTCACAGACTCTTCCAGCTTCTTCTGGGGCCGCTTCTAGCCCCATAATTGATGTTAATCCAACTGCTGTTCAGCGAGTAGTTGTTGAGCATGTAGTGCGCAGCAATGAGAGCTCACCCCAGTTCGCATCATCTGGTAGACTCAGGGCTTATTCGGGCAAGAGCCCACGTCCTAGCCATGAGGCAGATTATGATACGTGGCGAGCTAGTGTTGAAATCCTTATTAGAGATCCTTCTGTGTCTGATCTGCACTGCACACATCGTATACTTGACAGTCTGCTTCCTCCTGCTTCCGAGATGATTAAACATCTGAGTCCACAGTCTAGACCCTCTGCCTATCTTGAGTTGCTTGACTCTGCCTACGGAACAGTCGAAGATGGTGATGAGCTGCATGCTAGGTTCATGAGCACATTTCAAAATGATGGAGAGAGAGCTTCTGTTTTCCTGCAGAGGCTGCACACTGCATTAAGTAGAGCCATGAGACGTGGTGGTGTGTCCGCTCATGATTTTAACCAACAGCTCTTAAAGCAGTTCATTCGAGGTTGTTGGGAGAATGCACTAATAATCGATCTTCAGCTAGAACAAAAAAAAGAAAACCCACCTTCCTTTGCAGAGCTGCTGCTTCTTCTTAGGACAGAAGAAGATAAACAGGCTGCAAAACTGAGCCGCATGAGGCAGCATTTTAGTCATGCTAAGTCTGCCCAAAACTCTAGAAAGCAGCACGCCACGTCACACGTGCAACTCGCTCACACCACCAATAATCTGGTGGACAAATCTGATCTTGAGACGCTAAAGCAACAAGTTGCTGACCTCAGCATTCAGCTTAACAGTCTTGTATCTGAGAATCATAAGACGAAACAACCTAAGCAGCAAAAAGCGAGGTCCGTCACACCTGACACCCACGGTGTGAAACCAAAAGTGGCCAGTCAGCATCCCTCCACATTTAAAGCTAACAGTAGACCACGTCCATGGTACTGTTTCCAGTGTGGGGAGGATGGCCATGTCGTCTCAGTTTGTGATAAAGCGCCAAACCCTTCCCTTGTAGCAGCTAAGAAAAGACAGCTGAAAGAAAAACAGGCTGCTTGGGAAGCCTCTAATGCTTCTCGAAGTGAGGCACATTTAAACTGAAGCCTACTCCCATAGAGGGACATATGGGAGTGGAGTCTCGCAATGTCAGTCCCAAAATCCTGAAACCTGCCATTAAAAACGTTAAAGTAGAAGGATCAAAATTTCCACATGGCCTTGTAGGAACTAAGACCACAGCTCAAGTAACTATTGCAGGAAGAGACACAAACTGTCTTTTGGACACGGGTTCACAAGTCACAACTGTACCCCAGTCTTTTTATGAAGAACATCTTGCAGATCTGACCATTCATCCCTTAAATGAGTTGCTTGAAGTGGAGGGTGCCAATGGCCAGTCTGTCCCTTACTTAGGATATGTTGAGCTTACCATCACCTTTCCTAAAGAGTTTGTAGGCTCTGATATTGATGTTCACACTCTGGCCTTGGTTATCCCCCATCTCCGCTCTACAGCCCATGAGCAGGTACTCATAGGCACAAACACCCTTGATGCCCTCTATGCTAATTACCAGAAGCTTTCACCCTTTCAGCCTTTGTTTAATGGGTATCAAGCAGTTCTCCAAATACTTGAGATGCGACAAAGAAACTTTAACTCTGGTAGCCTTGGTTGTGCAAAACTGACAGGTAAGATGCCTGCAGTCGTTCCTGCAGGACAGACTGTTGTCCTGGAGGCCTCTGTCAATGTAAATCCCGTGAACATGCAAAGAGATGTTGTCCTTGAACATCCTTCAGCCTCTTCACTACCAAATGGCTTGCTAGTTTCAGCAATTGCAGTCACTTTACCACGCAAACGTCAGTGTCTTCTCCCTGTTGTAGTGAGAAATGAAACCAACCATGACATTGTCATACCCCCCAAAACACCTTTGGCAGATGTTAATGCTATCTTGCAAGTGCTACACAAAGAGCAAACTGTCAGAGAACCAGACTGCTCTAAATTTCAAGCTAAGTCTTCCTCAGAACTGAGCTTTGATTTTGGAGATTCGCCCTTACCCACTGAATGGAAGGAGCGAGTTACAAACATGTTAAACGACATGCCAAATGTCTTCTCTCAGAACGAATTGGACTTTGGACACACTGACAAAGTCAAACACCATATCAAACTCAGTGATGAGACACCCTTTAAACAAAGAGCACGTCCCATACACCCCAATGATGTGGATGCTGTGAGACAACATCTACAGGAACTCCTTGATTCTGGTGTTATACGAGAATCTGAGTCCCCGTTTGCTTCCCCCATTGTTGTCGTTCGTAAAAAGAATGGCTCTGTTCGTCTGTGTGTAGACTACAGAAAGCTGAACCTGCAGACCATCAAAGACGCTTATGCCCTTCCAAAATTGGAAGATGCATTCAGTGCTCTTGCAGGTTCTAAGTGGTTTTCGGTCCTAGACCTCAAGTCTGGATACTACCAGGTCGAGATGGAGGAAGCGGACAAGAATAAGACCGCATTTGTTTGCCCACTTGGATTTTGGGAATTTAATAGGATGCCCCAGGGGATCACAAATGCGCCTTCGACGTTCCAGAGATTGATGGAGAAGTGTGTAGGAGATATGAATCTCAAAGAGGTTCTGGTGTTCATTGATGACCTGATTGTCTTCTCATCATCCCTGGAGGAACATGAACAGCGTTTGAAACATGTCCTGCAACGACTGATGTCATATGGCTTGAAACTGGCACCAGAAAAGTGCAAATTCTTTCAGACCTCGGTAAAATACCTTGGTCACATTGTTTCCGCAAGAGGAGTAGAGACTGACCCTGACAAAGTTGAGGCCTTAAAGACCTGGCCCATCCCCACAAATCTTAAGGAACTTCAGTCCTTTTTAGGATTTGCTGGATATTATCGAAGGTTTATTCAGGGGTACTCTGTCATTGTCAGACCACTTAATGAACTAACCTCGGGCTACCCACCAATTAGGAAGCGGAACAACAAGCCAAGGACACACGCAAATTCAGAGTATCGCAACCCAAAGGAACCCTTTGGTCAGCGTTGGACACCTCAATGTCAGGAGGCCTTTGACCAAATAATAGCAAAGCTAACCTCCGCTCCAATCTTGGGATTTGCAGACCCCCAGCTTCCATATGTTTTACATACGGACGCCAGTACCATTGGCCTTGGTGCTGCCTTATATCAGGTACAAGATGGACAGTCCAGGGTCATAGCTTTTGCAAGTCGTGGTCTTTCAAAGAGTGAGAGAAAGTACCCAGCCCATAAGCTGGAGTTTTTGGCCCTTAAGTGGGCAGTCACGGAAAAATTCTCTGACTACCTATATGGTACAGACTTTGTAGTAGTGACTGACAGCAACCCTCTTACATACATTTTGACCTCTGCAAAGCTTGATGCAACAGGGTATAGGTGGCTGTCCAGTCTTTCCACCTATTCATTTAGTCTTCAGTACAGAGCGGGAAAACAAAATATGGATGCTGATGCGCTCTCGCGTCGTCCTCACAGTCCACCAGAGGATGATTATGCATCTAAGAAGGAGAGTGAGAGAATCCGGCAGTTCACACTGTACCATCTGAGCAACCCTGAGAGTCCAGAGACTGTTCCCTTGGATGTAATTCAGGCTATTTGTGAGCGCCATATGGTCACCTCAGCCGTAGCTAATGTTGGATCCACCACTTCTGGGTTGACCTTAGTTGAATCCCTCACTCACCAGTCCACAGCTATTCCTGACTGCTTCCAACAGGAGCAAGTGGATGGGCTTCCCATTGCCCACTCAATTTCTGAAGAGGAGTTGAGGCAAAAGCAGACATTGGACCCTGCTATCAATGCAGTGATTGTACTCTTGGAGACTGGCGAAACTCCACCTCCCAGCCTTAGGTTAGAGCTACCAGAACTTCCCCTGTTACTCAGAGAGTTAAATCGGCTTGAAATACAGAACGGAGTGCTCTACCGTAAGCGGCAAGATGGTCCCAACACCTCATATCAGCTTGTGCTCCCTGAGGAGCTAAGAGCCACAGCACTTACAAGCCTTCATCATGATATGGGCCATCTTGGAGTCGAACGAACAGTAGACTTGGCAAGGGCCAGATTTTATTGGCCGAAAATGCAAATGACCATAGAAAAAATGGTCAAATCTTGTGAGCGATGTATTCGTCGAAAAACACCTCCAGAGAAAGCTGCTCCATTGATAAACATTAAGACCTGCAGACCTCTCGAACTAGTGTGCATGGACTTTTTATCAATAGAGCCAGATCGCTCAAACACGAAAGATGTATTGGTCATAACTGACCATTTCACAAAGTATGCTGTGGCAGTGCCAACTCCAAATCAACGAGCACAGACTGTAGCAAAGTGTCTCTGGGACAACTTCATTGTCCATTATGGTTTTCCCGAAAAGCTTCTTAGTGATCAGGGTCCTGACTTTGAATCAAAGACCATCAAGGAACTCTGTGAACTTACTGGCATGAAGAAAGTGCGTACAACCCCCTACCACCCTAGAGGGAATCCGGTTGAGAGATTCAACCGCACTCTTCTCCAGATGCTTGGGACACTGGATCGGTCAGATAAACTCCACTGGAGAGACTTCGTCAAGTCTCTGGTACATGCTTATAATTGTACGAAGAGTGACGTGACTGGATTTTCCCCCTATGAATTGATGTTTGGGAGGCAACCAAGACTGACCATTGACTTAATCTTTAGGTTGCCCACTAATGCTACTAAGCAGACTCATTCCCAGTACGTCGGTAACCTAAAATCTCGTTTGGAAGAAAGCTACCGGATTGCCACCAATAATGCACAAAAGAATGCAGGTCGCAACAAAGCCAGATTTGACCGACGAGTGGTTGAATCAACATTGCAGAGTGGAGACAGAGTTCTTGTACGAAATGTGAAGCTGCGTGGAAAACATAAGCTGGCAGATAAGTGGGAAACGGATGTTTACATTGTCCTTAAGCGAGCTGGAGAAATGCCGGTCTACACAGTTAAACCTGAGGGTAAAGATGGACCTGTGCGGACTCTACATCGTGACTTGCTTCTCCCATGTGGATTTCTGTCAGCAGCTGCAGAACCCGAGACAGTCAAAACCCATCCAAACAGGAGACCCAGAACAAGGCAGTGTTCTGTTGTCGAGGGGGAAGATGAAATTCCCTCTGATATGGATGATGTATCTGATTGGACATTTCGCCCTCTCATTACATCAAAGTCCGACGTATATGTCCCAGTACATGAAACTCACAAGTTGAGTAAACCTCCTTGTGTGGTCAGAAGATCAGCAGAACCAGAGGTGCCTACAGTTTCACTTCCACCTGATCCTCCTGCCACTGAATCCCTTGTAGAGGAAGGTGAAGGAATGATTCAGGATGTACCTGACCATGGCAACTCACCTGACCGTGACAACTCACCTGAAGCAAACATACTGCATGGGCTTGACTCAGCCAAAGGACTTCCTCAAAGTTCAGAATTGCAGCAGTCTGAGGAAGCTCCTCAAGATGATGGGATGAGCTCTGATGCAGCATGTGAAGAAGGATTAAGTGATGTGAACAGACCTGTTACTGAACAGCCTGAACCTGTGATGATCCAGAATAATGGACTTCAAGATACTGAGCCATCTCTTCGTCGTTCTAACAGATTGCAAGCAAAGCCCAAGAGACTGCATTATGTGACACTTGGGAATCCTCTGATAACGGTGGTGAATTCTCTTTTTCAAGGCCTAAGTGAGGCATTGACTAGCTCTTTAAATGGATTTGAAGATCCAACTAGTAATTATGTTGGAAAGGTCAAAGCAGTGTAACTCAGTGCCACCCTGCAGATGCCCAGGGACGGGCATACCATCAAGAGGGGAGGGTGTAACCCACATAAAATGGGGGTACCACTTTAAGGACTGATATGAGGAGAGATGGACAGCCTGCCCAACCAATCGAAATGCACAGGTCCCAGTATGTTTTGACCAATGGGAGAGCAGCCTGCCGCTGTATGTCCCACCTACGTGCTCTGTGTTCGCTGCTATGTGTGGAGGTAGTCGCGTGCTGGCAGGAGAAAAGAGAGACTGAAGCTTTTGAGCTGGAAAAAAGTATTAGATATAAGTTGCAACCAACTGTGTTGCACATAAGTTCACTGGTTATCAGCTAACTTTCATGTTAGAAGTAGCCGCAGTGAGTAAACAGGCAAATGCTGCATTTTTCTGGTGACTTTAAAAAGTACCGCGTGGAGCTAAACTGTTAGCCTTTGTTAGCTCTGGTTGCTATCAACTGCCTGGAAGTTCATCTCAATCTGCTTCCAGAAGTAAGGTAACACTTGAAGCGCAACTTATGTTTATTTTTCCTTCATGTCGTATTACGGTTATTAAAGAGAAAACATGTCCTGTTACGTTATTTAGAGCCCTGCATTTTCCGACCGAGAGACACTATGCCATTGTCTTCGGCCGTGATGCGCTGAGATCGGTGAGCACATGTTGTATGTCTCAGTTAGTTCATGTCTGTTTCACATTTTATCGTTGAGAAACTGAATTAATCTCAATTGTTTGATTAATAATTGCCGCATATGCGACATATATGCATATGCACTGACTTTACTTGGTTTAATGCATAGTTTGTGTAAGAGAGATGTTTTATTTTTGCAAAATTGAGTATTTTTATTGCAAATTTATGTTGAATGTGATTTAAACAAAATCCTAAGTTGTGAATTATAGCTAGAACAGCATAATTAATATTTGAATTGCTCTTCTGACCCTGTCTGTTGACAGGTCAGGTTTTTTTTGTATGCTGAATTGTTCCTGAGGTGGATTCCTCCAGTGAAATAGGATTCCTCCAGTGAAATAGATGGCGAGCCTTCCCACCTGGACTTAGAGAGACTGAGATTCGCTTCTTTTCCACTTGATGATCTGCTGCACCTTGCGGTGTGGTAGGACTGTATCACTCACACTTTCACGCACAGCTGGTTATACATAAGACCACTGACTGACATTCTTTCATCCCTATTCTCTTTCACACCCTGGGAATTTTTTGGACTTTACCCCTTGGACATTGTTTATTTGGGACTTTAAATAATGAGCTGTTGTGTAGAGCATTCTCCACATGTGAAAAGAGTGTGAGATTTTCATTTGAATGTACATTGGATTTGTGTAATCTGTTCTATAAGAGTTAAGGAGTCAGGTTACTAGGGTGCACCCGAGCATTGAAACCCGAACATTGAAAACCAAAAATAACACTTGGCCAAGTCATTGCTTTAGTAGTTTGTGTTTTACTTTTCTTTTAATTTTTGTAAGTTTCCTTTCTACCATTGTAAAGTGTCTTTAACCTGTGCTTGTCAACCTTATGGTTTATGTCACTAAAGTTGGCTGGTTCTTTTGAGTTACATTCTTGTCTCTGTGTCTCATTTGAATACACCCCTGTGCTCCTATAGTCGAGCCTATTGGCCCATTGATATATTCTTTTCAACAATTCCCCTTACTGTGTTACATGTGCCTTTGTAGCACTGCACTTGTTCTCTGTGTGGACTGCACATTTTTATATGATCTACCTGCGCTGGGAAAAATACCACACTGTGAGAACTGATGAAAACTCTCCTTTAGAAAAGTATCAGGCAAAAATTGTGATTGCTACAGTGCTGAACGTGACAGGCAAAAAAACAAACAAAAAAAAAACCATAACAAAAAACAGTCCTGTGACAGACCCCCCCCCCCCCCCCCCCCTGTTTTTTTTAGAAAAGTATCATAAGCTTGCCTATAAAAGTGTCAGAAATCATACTATAAGTGAATGCTTTTTTTCCCAGAAAAACCTCAGCTTTCAATATCTAGCAGTCATTACATTTCATTGTATTCGTATGACAGTGGAACAGCAGTGGGGGAAAACAGACTCTGTTTTTTCAGATTTAGAGTTAAATGGAAACAGATTTAACATGAACAGAATGTAATACAACATCAGCTTTAAATATGAACTACACTGTTCCAAAAAATAGTAATGTCAAAGTATCTTACTGTATATTTTACTGTTTTGTACTGTCTTTCTAGAATATCATGAAATTTACATAAGTAGACTGTGATTTTACATGTCAAAGGTAAAATAACATAACATCACTGTAAATATAGTAAAACACAATTTACTTGTTTTTTAAATATATTTTTTTGTACATATGCATATTTAGATTGTAAAAATACATTCAGAAATGTATCATGATTTCACAAATATTTGTCTCTTATGTGAGAGAATGATCTCTTAAATTCAAGTGTAATACTATGGAAAAATATATAAAATGATCGAAAATTAATGAGAATAATCAATAATTAAAGGAGTAATTGAATTATAATTTTGCTGAAAATTTAAAGTCATCTAGGTCTGATTCAATAATTCAGAGGTAACAAGTGAAAATATAATTAATAGGAATAAAAACTAAAAAAAACATAAAACATTGCACGGCCACACTGTGCTAATTATATATTTTTAAAAATAAATGTAGAGGTAGGAATTGCAATTAATATAAATCTCAAAAGTATTCACAACATTCCTGAACAGAAATAGGCCTCTGCACCTGGGGTGAGGGTGTGGCCATGAAAACAGTGTGACATGCCATTGGATGTTGGGACACATAATAACATGACGCTAAGCATCGGCCAATGAATGTGAACTAACAACCACAAGGTCGTGGGTATGGCTGCACTGTAGGAAAACACCGTAATATAAAAGTATTTTACTGTGCATTTTACAGTTTTGTTCTGTTCTTCTAGAATATCATTAAAGCTACGTAAATAGACTTTGACTTCACATTTTGAATGTAAATTATCGTTAAATCACTGTAATGTAATAAAACATAATTTTCACGATTATTAAATGTATCTGTCTGTACATATGCATATTTAGATTGTTAAAATACATTCACAAATGTATCATGGTTTCACAAATATCTGTCTGTTATTTGAAAGATTGAACTGTTGAATTCAAATGTAATGCTATGGAAAAGTATATAACATGATTCCTATAAGCTTGTGTTACATCACATAAGTATTATTATCATTGCTATTTAGGGTGATCGTGGCTCAAGAGTTGGCAGTTTGCCTTGTGATCAGAAGGTTGCCGTTTCGATCCCTGGCTCGGACACTCTCGGTATTGTGTCCGTGGTCAAGACTCTTCACCTACAGCCTACTGGTGATGGCCAGAGGGGCCAATGGTGCGATATGGCAGCCTTGCCTCTGTCAGTCTGTCCCAGGGCATACATTATTATTTAAACCAACTGTTAACTGTATATTTCTGTACATTTACGTATTATGATCCCTATTGCCACATTCATTGACCTTGTTTATAGGTAATTTCATTGTTTGATCATGTAAAAATGTTCCTAATTTGATGTCTAAAAGCACTTGGAAAAGGCAGAATCCCATGTAAAATTAGCGCAACAAACTCTATTTTCATTACTGAAAATAACTGTATTTTCATGAGAAAGTTATTTTCTTTTATTTTATGGTAGTATTTTGGCACCCCAGCTGCCGGAATATTACCGTTTTTTTAAGATGTTTTTTTTAACAGTGTATACTAAATAAGTCCAAAAAAGTTTTTGAGCCTAGCCTACTCAATTTTTTATATATCCTCCCTTTTATATTGCAAATCTTCAGGCGTTTTGGGCAGAGGCAGAGGAAGACATTTGATACACCCGGGGCTTAGCCCTAAAGGATAGTATGCATGTGGGATTTTTTTTTTTTTTTTTTTTTTTTTTGGGGGGGGGGGGGGGGTTGAAATGACTGAAAGATTAATAGGCTCTGTTTTGAGTTTTGTTCAAAAAAGAATGACTTCATATAGGGAAAAATATATATCAAATATGCAGGACACCTTAAACTAGTTTTTTAATTAAGCAGCTAGGCAGAACAAAGTCGGGGCTGTATCAAGACACGAGGACTAAACCCCAATTCAACCAGACCCAGAACTGATCCGGAATTAAAACAGGACTACAACAGTTCAAAATCAGGACTACTGAGGACTTAACCAAGACAGAACCAGAGTCAGAACTAGATGATAGTAGCACTAAAAATAATCATAGACCTGCACTACACTTATTTTTTAATTCTACCAAAGTACATTATTTAGATTGAGAAAAGTTTATATAATTATTTAGCCTTGTTGTGCAAACAAGCCTGTGTAACCGACCCAGTGTTTGGGACGGTAAAACAGATTAAATGTTCCTGCAAAACAGGGAAATGATGAGACAGAGACGACTGGTGAAGTTTCTCTTTGCCTCGCTTCTGCCATATTTATTTATACAATCACATGTATTTTCAATTTGCAGCACCAACATTCTCCATATGCAACAGAAATAAGAATACAACCGTCTGTATGTTCAAGCTGCGATACCACGATCTTTACATGGAAAACAAAAATACTTCATGTGTAGCAACCTTTAAATCATCTACTCAGCTATTCTCTCTGGATGACAATTCAAACAATATGAAATGCATGTTCAAATACATTTTTACCTCTATTTAACTTTTAACCCAAACACCTATGTATTCTGATTGTTTTAACCACCATACCAGTGCTTGGTCTTAAACCAATTTAGCTTAGTAGCTCACAAATACATGAAAGAGGCATGTGTATGCTGGCAGGCTTAGCTTTAGCTTTAACATTCTCAAAATCACTTTTTGGAACTAGTAAACAGTCATTCTTCACTGCCAACAACATATTAACATTCATATTCACAATATCAGGATACAACAGGGAGCTTATTCAGCTAAACGTCCTGAAATAAGTGCAAAATGAAACCAAAATGGTGCCCGCGGCTGGCTAGGCTTCGGCATTTTTCCAGTCCTTCTACTTTATAAAACGTAACAAATAACAGGGTTTACCCACTGATTTATACCCCCACATTTAGCTGTGTTTCTTATCAATATTTTACAATGTTTTAATATAGTTTTACCGCAAAACAGGGAAATGATGAGACAGAGGCTGTATCCCAATTCAGGGTCTGCAGCCTTAAAAGCCGCATTTTAAGGCCAATTACGTCACAGCGACGTGACGAAGGCTGTCCCAATTCAAAAGCTGCTCGAAATGCGGCCCTCAAATGCGTCCTTCATTTCACTGAATTTTAAGGATGTGGCTGTCACTACCCGATCCGTACCGGAAACCCGATTGGTACCCGGCATGCGCGAAAGGTGTCTACTTCCGGTCGAAGCGTTTTACGATAGTTACAGGTCAGAGTATCTGTTAAGATGTTAAGAATAATAAGTATCTCTTAAAATGTTTGCAATAATCAATCATTTCAATATAATGTAGACAAAAACGAAAAATAAAAAGATAGTTATGGATCAGGACTCACCGATCCTTACTGCGCATGTGCAAAGTCGGACCGTACAAATCGGGTCTACCCGATCCGTACCGCGCATGTGCAGGGGTTTTCTTCTTCTTCTGTTCGTTTAATGGCAGTTTACTCCCCAGTGTACGAGGATACTGCCACCTGCTGACCGAGCGAATGAACCCTATTGTAAACCGAATTAGCATCATTACAAACGTGTGTTAAATTTGATTTAGTGATAGTTGAGTGTGTTTAATGCTTGTCTGTGTGGAGAGGATTGATTGGAATAGTGATGATGATGTCCGCTATCACTGTCAATTGTCAGTAAACACTTCATCTGGCTGATGAATCTTCACGTGACATGTTACAAAGTCTGTATTACTAACTCTGTAATTAGGCGCCATTCTTCTTATTTTACGGCGCTGTTGTTCAATCAGGGAACGCTCTCTGTTGAGGAGAAAAGCATAAATTTGTTTATATATGAATTATCCATTGTTTAAATGTCCCGGTAGTCGAAAAGGAGGCAGAGCTGTTGAGAAATGCTAGGAGATAACTGGGCGCTAACCGTATCATTCAAATATATTGAATGTGGCAATGTTGGCAAAGAGAGGAAGTGACGTAAGATTTGCGCATGCGGGGTACCGATCGGGTTTCCGGTACGGATCGGGTAGCACATCCTTCGGAGGACCCGGCCTTTGCGGTCTACGTGGGCCGGGTCCTTCGAAGACCGAAGAGAAGGCCGGAAGTGCGAGGCTGTGAAATGGGACGGTCTAGCCTTCAGATTTGCGTCACCGGTGTGTCGGTGGAGTTTAATAAACTCGGTCGTCTGCTCCTTGCTATCTAAACTATAACAGGACACTGGCGTAAATTGTCGATCGTCACACACTTCTGTTTAATCAGTTTTCTGTTTGACGTTTATTCAGCTGTGTGAAAACAAAGGAGGAACCCACCCGATGGATTAATAAAGTTTTATTTAATCTAATAACTTTGATCTCAGCCAAACCGATTTACTCCGGAACAAATAAAACACTGGAAAAGGGTAAAAAAATTACGTTTTTAAGTTATCCGAGTGACTTGTATCATGTTTAACCTGAGTAGCGAAAGAGTGGGGGTTTGAAAACGATGAAGCCGGGAGTCCGCTGCTCTTGCCGGCTCGAGTGACCATTGAACCCCCGGCTTGCTATCGAGCTGGTGGGTAACAGACGTCTCCGAAAACGTCGGCACACTTTTGCAAATATGCGATGTCTTGATAAACCGAGCAGATA
This sequence comes from Aulonocara stuartgranti, assembly GCF_965226115.1. Taxonomy (NCBI): domain Eukaryota; kingdom Metazoa; phylum Chordata; class Actinopteri; order Cichliformes; family Cichlidae; genus Aulonocara; species Aulonocara stuartgranti. Next base: position 43,386,606 of record NC_138941.1, read on the forward strand.
TTTGAAGTTTACACAGCTACTTTCTCGCCTGAAAATATGTTAAAAGTGTATTTTGTGACCCAGAAAGATTAATAACACTAATTTTAAAACTCAGCAGCGGCCGCCATTGTTGGCAGCTTAAATTTGGCTGGGCCGCACTATGAATTCTGGGATATGGTGGGCCACGAAGGACACACCCGACCCATCCTTCAAATTTGGGGAAATGAAGGACGCATTTGTCGGCTGCATTTGAAGGAGTCGACGAATTGGGACAGCCTTCATCGCCTGGCTGTGACGTAATCGGCCTTCAAATGCGGCCTCCGGAGGATGCAGCCGACGTTTTGGGACACTGGCAGTGTAGACTTCGTGGCCCAGCATATCCCAGAATGCATAGCGCGGCGGTGGGTGTGGATAATTTTGCCGGGAAAAAAAACGGCGGAAGAGGGGCGGCCAAAAAGTAAACTTTTAAAAGTAAGTACTGAATATTATGTTACTTATTTATGTGCGAATGTTTAATAACGAAGAACATTAAACATTACTGTTGGCCACATGTCGGCAAAGTTATGTGATATTAGTGATGTTTGTAGTAACTTGGTTTTAAAGCCTTTACTTTAAAATATACGCCGTTCAATAGTTGACGTTAATCTTACAGAGAATGTGATGATTTTATGGATATTTAAAGTAAGCACTGAGACAAATTTAGCAATGCCAACATATTAAAAGAACAATATTTGTCTCTCATATATATAACACAGTTATATATACAGTGTCAAAGAAACTTGTCTTTGAGTGAAGATTTAAGGTGACAGGAAATATAAATAATATAAATAAATGCAGCTTGAATCTTTACTGAAGCTCAGTATTTGAAACAGAGTTCATTCACTGCTGTAATAACTAATAATGATTGAAATTATAACTTTAATATTGGCCATATTATATTTACATTACCAAAGTGAGATGACTTTAGTCTCATGAACAACATTAGGTAATTATTATTTACTTGCTAATCTTAAATGACTCTCTAAAGAAACAGCATTGTTGTTGTTCGGCTTTTCATTTCGCCATTTGTTGATTCACTTGAAGAGCAAGTAACGTAATATGGGTCAAGTGATCAGTTTGATATCAATCTTTCGTGATACACCGTCAAATTTACATTATTTGTACAGTACGAATGATTTTCTTTGGTACCTGGTCAAACTTCAGTTCTCCTCTGTCTGCCTGGTAGTGATGTGTTGGTCGCGAACGAAATGGCTCTTAGAGCCGGCTCTTCGACATTAACGACGCGAGCCGGCTCCTTATTGGCAGCCGTGTTCTCTCTATCTCTATCTCTCTCTGCACTTTTTCCGGTGTCACTCCGCACACGAGCCTTGTGCTTTGCGCTGGGAAGAGGGGGGAGGGGCAGTAGTTACACTCGCAGTAGCACAGGAACAGAGCGGGAAGGAAAGAGAGAGAAAGAGAGCCAGAGACAACAACGTCACATTAGAAAGGCATAGTAATCATCCACAACTATTTTCAGTTGCGGATGATAAAGGATTCAGAAATCATGCAGGCCCATATGACAGAGAATATGCATCTTTTTTTTGTTTTCATATTTTAATTTATATTTAATTGTGTTGTGGTTTGCAGTGTTTTGTGTTGTTTCACTTTAAATTTGTTTAAAAGGAAAGAGCTGAAAATTTAAATAGTTAAAAGTTGGAATGTGAATAATTGGTTTTTGTATTATATGATTTATTTATTACATTTTATGTGAAGTGAATAAATAAAAGTATATTTACGGTGGCCCCTACAGACAAAGTAAAAACTCCAAAACACGTACAAAAGACAATAGAAGTGCTCCAGGATGCTGGGAGCAGTGTTGAGCTTTTGTTACCTAGTGGTTATACAAGCCAGCAAGTACCAACGACCGGATTTGGTGTGTGGTAGTAACAGGTAAATGACCTTTTTTTTAAATTATTTGAATATATATGAGTGCTTGTGTATAAATACACAAACAATACACATATGTTTTCAATTGTGTAATTTAAGTGATCTAGGTAGCTCTGATTTGGAAGTTCAGTTAATGCTAGAAATGTGTTTTGGAGTTTGTACGTGTTTTGTCTCTAGGGGCCACAGCATATATTTATATATAAACATATATAAATAAAACCACTTCTTTTTTTTACTTTAGTAATTCCTTTTGTGCATAATTTTATATTATTGTTAATAATAAATTAATTAAAGCAACAAAACAACCTGAAGAGCCGGTTCGATGCCGAAAGAGCCGGTTCTCTAAAAAGAGCCGGAAATCCCATCACTACTGCCTGGCTGCGCTTCTCCAACAGCACACTCGCAGGCAGCAGCTCCCCCCGCCCCCTCGCTCAGTCGCTTAGTGTCTGAGCTCAGATCATACCGATATTAGGGGGGATTTACGCACAGTCGTAAATTCGCACAGTGTGCGCTATGTGCTTCGAATATTGTGTGTAGTTTTTGTTTTATACAGTTGTCAGCCGGGCATCTAACTAGGAAAAAATTACACTCCAAAAGACCCCGGGCTTCTGAAAAAACAACCCAGGCTTAAGCCCAGTAAGCCATCCCCCCGCTCCGCCACTGGTTTTGGGGCGTTGTCACTTCTCCACACCTAGCTCTCTGCTCCATGTGTCATCAATTCTTGCCTGTGATTGGACCGTCTTCGAACGTGCATTCTAATGATGCACTGTAAAGTTTCATAACGTTTGTCTTCTCATCTTTCAGTAACCGTTTCTCTCTAGCCCAACTGGTAGTTTGAGTCACCCTGGTAAAACCCAGGCGGAGTTGACTTTCCTGTGCTCAGACAGCAGTAGCTTTGTGCTACCGTAATACATCAAATATTCCTGAAAACCTCAGCTTATCTGCTTTTCTAAAGCGCATTTTCCACTGGCGGGCCCATGATAAATAGAGGTAAGTGTCAGTGTGGATATACAGATATAGTTCCCCTCCCATATTTCCCATGTCAGACTCTGAACACAGCTTCCAAGTACAATCGCTGGACTGTGTTTGCAGAGCTTACTTTATATTTTTACATGCCGTAGAGCCATTTTTGGGAGCATTTCAAGTTGCTATACATCAATACAACTGTTATAGCCCATATTTTAATAATATGTATGCATTACGTCCATAGTAACTACATAAATTGCAAAAAAGTGCAATAAACTACAAAGAAATTGAAAATTGTTTTTGGTTGTTTTACATATATTTCTATTGGAGAAATTTAAGAGGTTTATTCCCCAAAACTTAAAATACAAAAAAGTTGCAAAAAATAGTTTACAACAACAGGAAATTTATTTTGAGTGTCTTCATAATTTTATTTTTGAGATACACCAATTTTTATATACTGCAGGAAAAACGAAAAACAATCCTGTGATGCAAATTTGCAAAGAAAACAGCATGTGCATCAAAATAAACTATTTTAAGCAGTGCAATTTGAGTTCAAAGCATCCCAGCAACCATTCAGAAAAGCATAAAGTCATAAACTTTTAAAAAGCCTATGCTTTTAAGGCCTACAAGTAAAAAACTACATTTTCCGCGAAAATGACGTCACTTCCGGTTTCGAGAAGTGTTACGAATAGCTGATCGGATCGGTGTCGTGCCCGCGACACCGATCCGGGCATGACATCCGCGACACCGGTGTCGTGCCCGCTCCGACTGGCTTTAAAGGGTTAAACCATTTATAATTTGTTGTAGCTGTCATGGTCTCCCAGTCCTCCTGGTCAACCAACCCGTTGTTTCTCCTTACGAGTATAATAAACTCGATACTTTACTTGCTGTTTCGCTCCTGTATGCACTCCTGGCTGTCTTAAAGGTGATGAAAGTTCATTCAGAATTAGTGACACTGATGATGTACCTTAACTATTAAAAAGTATTGGTACGTATCAGCAATATAGTCCCTGTATTTACTTGGTATCAGACTGATACCAAATCTTGCATTATTGAATACGACTAACAAATAGTGATGTTAAATTCATTATACTGTTATTATTTCAGCACCATGGACAGCACACAAGGTGTTCGCTGCATGAGCTGTGCTCTCTAACACGTGACTGTTTGTAGTGGTGGACAAATTTAGCTGCATGCACATATAGCTCTCTCTCTCTCTCTCCCTCTCTCTCTCTCTGTGATAGGTTAAAAATTTTAATTACAAAATAATAATTTAATGTTGTACTGTTTCCCTTTCACTGGGTATATGTGTACTCTGTAGAGCACATCAGGTCACTGCAAATGTTTATGTATATTTGAATAAAGAAATCTTAAGAGAATCTGTCACCCTCTGTACCCACAATATTATATAAATATATTTTTCTTTCTGTAACTTAAGATTGACAGATCATTGTCATTCTCCACCTTTCCCATACAAAAGTATCTCTCAGATATAATCACTGGGTTGTTTTTGCAGCTAGTATTCAACATAGGACAGAATTTAAAAAAAAAAAAAAAAAATGGTAAATGGCCTGTATTTGTATAGCGCTTTACTTGGTCCTTAAGGACCCCAAAGCGCTTTACACATCCAGTCATCCACACACACAATCACACACTGGTGATGGCAAGCTACATTGTCACCACAGCCAACCTGGGGTGCACTGACAGAGGCGAGGCTGCCGGACACTGGCGCCACCAGTAGGCAATGGGTGAAGGGTCTTGCCCAAGGACACAACGACCGAGACTGTCCAAGCTGGGCTCGAACTGGCAACCTTCCGATTACAAGGCAAGCTCACACACACACAACAAAAAGGTGAATGATGATGTTTCAGAATAATATTAATTGACAGATGGCTCAACCTGCAGGCAATAGTACATATGACATGTGAGTCTAGTGGTTCAGGTCACCCTTTAATTCTTCTAATTAAAGAAGAATTAAAGGCATTTAATTATTTTTTAATTAAACACACACACACCCTTGTTTTTCTGAGCAGACTGTGATGACTGCATGTGTCTAAAAGACTGTTGTTGGTGTATTTTTATCTGCTGAAAATCGAAGGTGACAAAATCTGTGGCTGGTCCTCGAAGAAAAGAGAAAATGCAGCCTGTGGTTTCAGCCTGAAGTCTAACGTTTGTTTTCTTTAAAGTCAACACATGCCATAATCCACCACTTCTGGTCAATGATGGTCATTCACAGTGGACATAGATGGCCTCTTTCACTCCTCTTTCAAACTATTGGTCTTGTCACTTCAAAATGTGAACACTGGCACCTTTAAATGACTGATATTTCATATGATATTGGGAGCAAATTAAACCAAAATAAATAGTTTGAGATCATTTTCTGTGCATAATCCTGGAGAGTGAGTGAGTGTGGTGGCCAGAAAGTGAGAACAATACATTTTGGGAAGACAGCATTCATGTATGGCACAATAAATGTCTGTGGATGTTCAGAAACATTTGCTGATAAGATGACTCGAGATAAAATATTTCAGCTTTATGATGACCACACAAGACACTGCACAAATCACATAAAAGAATAAAAATAAATAATAATAAAACATAATTATGAGCTGGTAAAATATGTCACCTGACCTGAAACAACAGAAGGTAAGAAGCAAACACAAGAAGCAAGCCTGCATGTTTGCAGTGGACAGGAAATGTGAACACGTCACACAACTGCTGTGGTCAAAGCTACAGGAGCTGTTTGAGGTTTGTATAAAAGGAAAGGAAGCACAGAGAGGCCACAGTCAGAAGAAACACTCTGGTCTTATCTGTATTAAATGCAGCTTCTCTTTTTATTATTGATGTAAAGTCAAAGTGTTTGAGATCAGCTGAGGATCAGAGTGCAGCAGGGCTGGATGCAGTGGCGGAGCGGGGGTGGCTTACTGGGCTTAAGCCTGGGTTGTTTTTTCAGAAGCCCGGGGTCTTTTGGAGTGTAATTTTTTCCTAGTTAGATGCCTGGCTGACAACTGTATAAAACAAAAACTACACACAATATTCAAAGCACATAGTGCACACTGTGCGTAACTCCCCCCTAATATTGGTATGATCCGAGCTCAGACACTAAGCGACTGAGCGAGGGACGGGGGGAGCTGCTGTCACTTTATCTAAAAAGCAAAAACATAAACCAAAAAAACACAGGTGTACAGTGGAAGCCCACGCCCCAGTTTTACAGCAGGTCTCAGACAGTGTTGGTTAAGTAATTAGTTACTTGTTACTAATTACTTAACTTGGTCCCTTAGGGATTACTTAGGGATCACGTAACATTACTGATTACTCATTTTCAAAAGTAATTAGTTACTTATTACTTAGTTACTTTAAAAAAAACAGATACACAACCTGAGTGCGTTATAAACCGATAGACCTTTCAGCCCAGTTCTATTTTTTTTCCATAATTCATCATGTAAATTGAATCAAGTGGAAAAGTCTCTTGTCTTGCATAAAAAATAAAATTTCTTTGTGTTTACACTCACTCTTTCAAATCGATGAAAGTAAAACACAGCAAAAAATAAATAAGCCCAAAGATTAAGCAGCACTAAGTCCTGTGGCTCTTAAATCTAATTTCATCTATTTAGCAGGAGTGAAGCAGTAGTAGATCTGCAGTGGTCATGCCAGTGGGTGGATCCGAGGGTTTCTCTGTGAATTTCACATTCCCACATTAGTGTGCTCTGTGCTTGCTCGGATTTGAAGTTTAATTAGTCACTGTACAGGGTGTACAGGGTACGCTAATGCTTTTGTCATTTTTTACGGAATAAAACTTGAAGTAATGTAAGTACTTCGACACTTGAGATCTTGCAGTGAAAAGTTTCAGATTTAGTTTTAATAACAAACAACAAAACAATTGTTTCTGTATTGCACTCCTCTCCATTTGCCCATGTTGATGCCTTTGCAGCTGTGCTTTGCAGTTCTTGATGTAGCACAGCACGCTATCAACAAACAGCTATCGGTTAGGATGTTCGAAGATATCTCAGTACGTCCTCTATGAAGCAGTCCTACAACTGCTGAGAGGATTCCTGAGATGTGGTTTAATCCTGTAGCCTGTTTTAGCATGATCATTTTCACTCACTTTACTCTCATGTTTTAAATTCTTATGTTTCTATTTGTCTCCTTTTGGGATTTAAATATATATATTCTTAGTGCTTATTGTCTGATTATATTGTTTTATGTATGCCAGACCCAGACGAGAACTATGTTAAGGGTGACAGGTTGCCCTGGCAACAGACTTATGAAGAGGAAGTGCAAAGCTGCACCGGAAATTTGACACAAAGAAAAGAGGAACTTGTACCATATAAGGAGTTGTTTGTGTCAAAACTGGGTGTGACGTGCTGCAAAATATAGCGAGATGGGGTGCTGATGCCTCAGACTTGGGCTGGCGTGTTTGTGTGTCTGCTCAGTCTCCATATTCCGGAATATGTAAAATTAAAGATCATTTTTTGAGTTAAACCACTTTGAGCCGTGTCTTTCTTGGCCGTTAAAGAATACAAAGACCTGAATTTAATACTCCTAACTGGATATTTTTCTGTGAACAGTTCCCAATAAGCCCACTGTGACCCTGCAGCCATCCTGGACTCAGATATCCACAGGTTTCTGTAAGAGCGTACGTAGGCTGCCATGACAGACCACTACTTCCGTTGTCCGGTTTTATACTTCCGGTTACTCAAAGCGAGACCCAGTGTTCAGTCGTTGCTAACAACAAAATCAGTTACTTTGTGCTGTAATAAGTGGCTTTACCTGTTCGAGTATGAGCTCGGGTTCAACGTGTGCTATTGTCGGCTGCCACAATAATTCAAGAAAACTGAAAAACGCATTAGAAACATTTTGCCTTGAGCATCAACAACTTAGAAAGGCCTGTCCGTGCCCACCGCCCTACGCACTGCTTTCTATGCCGCGGAAGGAGGATTGGAAACTAGCGTGGCTGGCAGCTTCTTCTGTTCTAGAAGAAAGGTTATGTGATACAGTACACATATATATATATTAGGGGTGCAACGATACACAAAATTCACGGTTCGGTTCGGTTCGATACTTTGGTGTCACGGTTTGATATTTTTTCGATACAAAATAAAATGTTCATGCCTTTTTAATTTGTCATTTATTAAAATTATAAATATATATTTTAACTCAAAAGTACAGTTTTTAACCCTAACCCTAACCCTTGTGCGTGTTTTTTATTTTGACAGCGAATGCGCACCTGCGGACCCAGAGCGTTCTCACTCCCGAGGCGTAACATGTCGACGTTTTGTCACGTCCCGCGGCGTTCCTGAGGAACGCGAAAGGAGACCTTCGGCGTTCTTATGGTACGCGGCGGGTTATGGCTGGAATCCAGTGCAATGACGCTCCCGCGGTAGTAGACGTTCCAGCCCTGTATTCCAGCCCTAAACCTAACCTTATCCCTAGCCCTGACCATAACCTTATTCCTGACCTTAACCAGGACTTTAATGATGTTAAATAGCGTGTTTGTAAGCGATTTGAAGAAAAAGAGCGAACATGTGTAGGTTCAGTCCAGACGGTTCTCATATTTCCTCTTTTTCCGAGGTCGTCATTTAGGAACGTGGTGGGTAGCCGAAAACGTAATATGGTGACGATTTGTCACCTAGCGTAAAATGTTACGCTTTGGGAGTGAGAACGGGTTGGCGGACCACTTATGTGCAGCCCTGGTTATTTAGCTCGTCATATTGCAGCCACAGAAATTATTTTGTCCATGAAACCATAAAGCTGCACTTTCTTTTTGCCTTATCGTCTGATTTGTCATAACTTTTCCGTTTTGCGGTTAGCTTTTCTTTGGCTGTCACTTCTTCACCCTAACCTGTCTTATTTGGCTCAGCAGAACTGAAATATATATCCTGCTGCTTTTACACACGCACTCACATAAGCTCAGCGATTCTCTGCGCGATCAACCTCTCACATGTGTAAGCTGCGGGAGATTTCACTTGTCATGTTTGCGTAGTAAGCTAACGATTAATAAGACGATGTCAGAGGAATTGGTGCACAAATTATCATCACTCACCAATCAGTACTGTCGCTCTCTATACACAGTTCGCGCGATTGCAAAGTGAAAGCAAAAAACAAGCGCAAATTCAAACGCGATTTCAATATGTCACATATTGACAGTGGCTCACCGATGCCAATGACATAATTACCCAGCTACGTTTCTGAAAGAATGCAAAAGCATTGACATATATTTTTCCTTCCTACAATAGCCGGACGGGCAGGGCAGAGATAGATTTTGGTAGCCCGACTGGAAAAATCTCTAGCCCCGGGACGTTGGGCTAGCGATTTTGTGAGCCCTGTATCTGATTGAGGAGTCACTCATCTTTGGAAAAGAGAGTTTATTACAGAGAAATGGCTCTTTCCAAAATAAAAGCTATACTATCCGCTTCTTCTGGGCTATATTCTCAGCAGCATATTAAACATATCAGGTCCCCATAAGGAGAATCATGTGCTAACGGCTGTCTAAATGACTCGGGTAAAGTTTGTAGCATGCATGCGTGTTGTTTTTGTCTTTGCACTAGGATGATGTCGGCGTAAATGTGCAGTCATATTCGTTGTGTTCCCACTAGTGCTTTCAGGTTAACCTCGTTGAAATGACCTTAACGCCACAACACGGCAAATCTCCGTTAACGAGCTACCCCTGATAGCCCCGTGCATGGGGCTAGACAGCCAACACGTTAACGAGCTAACTGCGCTAACACACTAGCTCCCACCCATGTAATTGAGCATTGCGTGGCACATCCAACATACTGTTTTACTTTAGTCCATGACGCACTTACCTTCAGGGTCATACGTCACATGAAAACCAAAATAATTCCAAACGCCAGATCTGAATGAGGGTGGGGGAGGTTCAATTTGCCATGTTGCAAGGAGAGCTTAACTTCTGTCTCGCTAGCTTGCCCTGCGCTCTTCCTTCTGACTATGCTGTCTGTGTGGAGCGCTCAGTGGATCTGCGCTCGACAGTGCAGCCTAGGCGGAGTAGTCGAATGCAGACTCACTGAGCGCTCCACACAGACAGCATCGTCAGAAGGAAAGTTGATAAAATAAATTAAAAATTTTGTATTGTTCGATACATATGTGTACCGAACCGAAAGCACTGTATCGAACGGTTCAATATCGATACGAATATCGTTGCACCCCTAATATATATATATATATATATATATATATATATATAAAAATTGCAATCAATTGAACAATTACTACTTTTTTATTCAACCACATTGTGATAAGTTCTTCAAATGAAAAAAAAAATGTTTTTCTCAAATCTACAATAATTAGTTGCGCATTCTTGACATTTTTTTTGTGTTGGAAGATTACAGAAATACAGAACTATTCACAACATTTAATGTTGTCAGTTTGTCATTCATTTCCCACCATATACAACTATGTACATTTTAGTTGTATTGAAATATTTAACAGATTTCATATTGAATGTCTCCTTTCATTCACAAGACAGAGACCAAACTCTGCAGACATGTTGGTGTCTGACTGTCCCATTTATAGTTGTAACATGCATTAAACCTTGCCCATTATCTTCAAGTATCTCTCATTTAACTGAAACCGTCCTGCTCCATACTCCTCTACAAGTCAAGGTAAGAAATATGAGAAGTAAAACCCTCTCAAGCGTTTTACTTGTTCCTTTACAAATGCTTCATCATATTGCACTGTAAATGAAACATGCTCAGTAGGTGTCCAGATCACAAGTGTGGCAGTCTTGAGCCCTGTGCAAAACATTGTAAGTTGCACTTGCATGTAACAGCCTCTGCTGCCAGTTTTCTGCAGCTGCAGTTCCTCATCTACCAGTTTGATATCGCTGCATTTCTGGGTAAGCTGCTCCGTGAGTGAAGGACAAGTCGGCACAGGACATTTTATTTCTAGAAGCACATCTGAGTCAATGACCCCGTCAGGACTCGCAGAGAGCCATGGCTCCTGGATGCTGATAACACTACCCATGTGAAGGATGTTCATACCCTGTTCTTTCAGCTGATGACAAGCTCGAACTTCATTTTCTTTACCATAGTTTGTTTCATAATTCCCACGAAAGGAAGGGTACATGTGCTCAGATAAAAATTTGTCATTTTTTGTGGTGGCACGTACTGGAACTTTTTTAGCAGAGCTTGCTGTAAGTCTGATTTTCCTGCAGTTGTGCCACAAATCAGATGCACTTTGGTCTTTTGTTTCTTCTTGTAATTGTTCTGCTTGCACTTCAGAAACTTGAATGTATGCCTGGTAGAATGCCCTGCATGGATTACAGCTTAGTTTGTAACTGTGTGCTTGGTGTGGCTTGCTCATCAACTTTACTGTTGCGGTGAGGACCTGCAGATGGCGAGGCATTGTAACACTTTCCAATTAATGTGTTCTTGAGGAGGAAAAGTGGCTTCACTGGTGCTTTGCTAACACTGTCAATAAAGTCTTGATGTGTAAGGTGATATGGTGTGTTAGGGAGAGATTGTGTCACTGCAGTCCGGGAGTTCACATCATACTGCTGCTCTGTCCTGTGATGTCTGAAGTTTATCTGGCTTAGACGTTTAGGTTCAAGGTTCGTTGCTGTCCCTGCATTCCACGTGCGCTGCTCGTCTGTACACGCAAGCCCTGTCTTTCTACTGATCGCAGCATTATGCACCTGTAACAAACATTAATAGTTTTTTTCTCACTGTCAATACTCAAGATTTAACATAATGAGGAAGTTTACACTAACAAAAGCAGTACACGGTTGGTGTCTGCATGTTATAGATATGACCCTGGGTCAACACACCTGAATCATATCCAAAACAGATATAAACACTGGCAAAGTCACCCATATTATCCATTTCATATTAATAGTCAGTTACAGTTTGATGCAGAAATATACATCCACAGTCTATTTTTTTTCAAAGTAGTGTGTGTGTACAAATATACATATATATAAACAAACATGGATTATACTACCCTGTGTCACTTCTTATAACTATAGTATTTTGTTTCTTGTAAATTTGCCCTTAATGTGCAGTCTTTTATTTTTTTTATATTTTATCTTCATGTGATTGTACAGCATACAGCCCACACAAAGTTAACGAGTGGCTTTCACATGTAAACAGTGCTCCACGTAATACTTGGCTAGATGGCAGTAGCGTGACTCCTTAATCACAGCCTTTGACCAGTCCATAGTTTCTGTTTCAGTGATTTAAACATTGTGATATCCAGAAAAGTGATATACCTTCCACAGAATAGCAGCCGCATGACTACATGATCTCCCTAATCCGGCGATACAGGAACAGCCGACTGTCTCCACTACTCCACTTTCTCTTAGCATTACCCATGCTAAGTGTTTCGCTTGATTAATGCTCTGGCTCGCCTCTACAGCTGCTTTAAGAATAATAAAATCGCCTTGTTTGTTGAGCAGTACTTTATCAATTTTGTTGCTGTGCAGGTAATTATACGGCTCGCTGCTCTTGTAATTAGGTAATTCCTCGCCATCAACGCCTTCGGAAAATACAAGGTAATTAATAATGTCGATGTAGCTAACATCGTTTCATGTCATCTACCCACTCCGTGAGAAGTGACGGGTGAGGCACTGAAACTGCAGTGAGAGAAATCTTTATCAACAGTGAAGGTGTAACCCCGCAACTGTACAGAAGAGGATTAGGGCCACTGGAAAAAAATCTGAGAAAAAAGTCAGAATTCTGAGATTAAAGTCAGAATTTTGAGAAAAAAGTCAGAATTCTGAGAAAAAAGTCAAACAATGGCAGGCTCTTTTTATTTTCTTTTTACTTTTTAAATTACAGTAATATGTCACATACAGAGTAATTACTAATTTATGTTTGGTGTTTGTACAGAAATTATTCAAAAATAAGATCGGTGCTGTAGGGAATTTCTTCCTGAGATGCGATGATTTAATGTTGTAATTTTTTCTGTAATTTCAACAGCAAGTAAACCCAGAGCCACACTAACAGCACAAAGTTCAAGCATACCAGCAGGGGGCAGTGTGAGACTGCTCTGCTTCGTGGAGGCCTCCTTTAGCTGGACAATTGACTGGTTCAGGCGTGACTCAGTTGCTTCTGTAGCTCAAAACCTAAAAGAAAATCATGGAAAAAATGTTATTAGTGTCTCGCAAGGAGGTCTGTACCAGTGCAGAGGAGAGAGAGGAGATCCAGTTTTCTTCACAAAAGAGAGTACTGAAGTCACTGTTGGGGAAATCTGTGAGTTTAGTATTTTATTCCAAAGCTGAAACACCACTCAGTGTTGCTGTCTGTTCACCGAACACCCAATGATTACCAATGAATATTTTTTTGTAAATGTCAAATATTAATGCATAGACAAAACACAGTATTTGTATCTGAAACAAAAATTGAGATATCCTTCTATTGATTTTATTGTTCTACTCATTTTAAATTAAAATGAGTAGAACAATTAAGTGTTTAACCCTTTAAAGCCGGTCGGAGCGGACACGCTCCATTTTGCGTAACTATTTTTAAATCCCGGTAGCACTGCAACCACGTAAGCTAGCGCAATAATTTTTTTTGCATATGAAACTGAAGGACCCGTCCCATCCTGGCAACAAACTGTTCCAACTTCTGCAATCCGGTAGAAGGTTCAGCATCATCCGGGCAAGGACAGAGAGACTCAAGAGGAGCTTCTATCCCCAAGCCATCCGGGCCCTAAACACACACACCCGCCCTCTTACATCATCTATAATTGACTGAGACAGGACTCTCTTCCAGACACTCTAAACCAAGGCACAATGTACATTTCAAATTCCTTTAATTTTAAATATGTTTATATTGTCTATCCTGTAAAATAGTCAGATGTCTATTCTTATTAATGTACAGAATTCACCTGCTTGCTGCTACTACTGCACATTCACCCAATGTATATACTATATATAATGTTCTTCCTCTACCATCCCCCCCAATTTTTGCACGTCGAGGAGCCGATCCGATCAGCTGTTTGTAACACTTCCTACGTCCATCAGCGTGAACTATCGCATGTCCGGCATGAACTGCCCGAAACCGGAAGTGACGTCATTTTGCGGAAATGTAGTTTTTTACCATCGTGGCCATATGAGCCTTTACTTGTGTTTTTAAAAGTTATGTTTGACTTTATGACTTTCTGTGTCGTTTCTGGGATGCTGAGAACTCATATTGCACTGCTGGAAATATTTTATTTTGATGCATATGCTGTTATTTTGCAAATTTGCACTATAATATATTTTTTCGTTTTTCCTGCAGTATATGAAAATTGGTGTATCTCAAAAATAAAACTAAGGTAAGCGACCCATGTTGTAGGTGACGTCAGACGCCGGAGATTTTGGCGGAGAAAAAAAAAGCAAATGGTAGCATAGAGTTTAACAAAGGTTTTTCAAGCTTCAGTATTACCAAATATACTAATCAATTGTCATATAACTAACATCATCTGTCCTATCACCTTTAACACCCTGGATGACAATGGGGAGAGTTTAGACGCTCTCCAAGATTACATCGACCGCTGTTTTCAAGATTTAGTAATGAAGAAGGCTCAGGGTGCATCTTCCCCGGCCAAAACTGAGACGCCGTCATCGAAGAGATGTCGCCCGGCAGACTCCCCCGGTACAACATCGCCTGCCGGCAAAGACATCGCAGACATCCTGGAGTCAATCGACAAGCGATTGTCCAGTTTCGATGCGAGGCTGTCCCTGGTGGAGATTTTACACCGGGAATTTAAATCTCTGAGAGAATCCCTGGAATTCAGCCAGCAGCAGGTGGAAACGCTTGCCGCTGAAAATGCCACGCTACGGGAGTCGGTTAAATCTCTCACCGATAACGTGACCCAGCTAAACATTGAAAATAAAAAAATAAAAGAATCCGTTATCGATCTACAAGCCCGTAGCATGAGAGATAATCTTGTGTTTTCTGGTATTCCAGAATCTGCCGGAGAGGACGCAGAGGCAACGGTGAAAAGCTTCATTAAAATCCACCTGAAGCTGCCGGAGGACACCGTAAAGAACATCGATTTCGATAGAGTGCATCGCTTGGGGGGCGTGCAGTCGCGGACCGGGAGACCACGGCCTATTGTGGCCAAATTCGGTCAATTCAAACAGAAGGAACAGGTGAAGAGTCGCGGCAGAGAGCTGAAAGGAACGGACTTCAGCGTGAACGACCAGTTCCCCAAAGAGATCCTGGAACGACGCAAGGTCCTGTTCCCAGTTCGACGTAGCTTTATCCAGAAAGGCTCCCGTGCTGTCATCGCCGTGGACCGGCTCTACGTGGACGGACAGCTCTACCGCGACCCCGGCATCACACCGTGGTTATATTGACTGCACTCCAGATAAGAACCCGCTACACTCTTTTCTTATTCATTCACACTCTCTCCTTTAACATGAGTTTAACCTAGTAATATCAATATGATGTCATAGCAGATATAACACCGTCACCCTCCGTCATTGCTTTAATTGGAATGTTTCCGTTTCGTTTCTTTTTTTTTGGTGTTGCTCACAGTTCATGTGGTTTCTTTCTTTCTCTTGTCTTTCACTGCTGTGGTCACCTACTTCCCCACTCACCTACAAACAACACCCTCTATTTCTCCATATTTTCACACCACGATCATGCAAACACATCAGCTCAACGGCAGCACATTCACAACAGCCTCACAGCACGCACAGACTTGCAGGACACATAAGCAAGCCACGCTTGTTCATATTAGTGAATATTCACACACATAGTCAGACATATGGAGCCTCTCACCACACTTCTTTTTCTCTTTCTATTTACAAACAAGTGATGTTTCCACATCCTCTCCACCTGTCTAAACGAAACACCCAGCGTACATCATTAGACATACACACACAATTATGGGCATGCTGAGGTTTGTCACATGGAATGTAAATGTGTCACGGTCCGCTGTGACGGACCGAGTGGAGAATGCGTGTAATGGACCCA
Organism: Aulonocara stuartgranti; assembly: GCF_965226115.1. Lineage (NCBI taxonomy): Eukaryota > Metazoa > Chordata > Actinopteri > Cichliformes > Cichlidae > Aulonocara > Aulonocara stuartgranti. The sequence continues at coordinate 43,402,400 of NC_138941.1, forward strand.
GGTGCGAACACAAGCGAAGATACAGGAGTGGATTAAACAAAAGCGAGCCTTTTATTATGGCTGATGAAAGGAACAAACCAGAGTGAGGGCAGCATAAGAGTAGTAGCTAAACAGAAACCTAAACTGGACATAAACTATGGAAAGGCTATGGCTGGAGATATGGAACACAGGGGGTGGGAACACAGACGACGCGACGCAGACTACATGAAACACAGAGACTAAATACACATGAGGAATGATCAGGGGAAGTGGCCACACATGGGAACACAGCTGACACACATGAACTTAACGACAGGACAGGAGGAGTGAAACTGAATACACTGACAGTGAATGCAGGCCTTCAAAGTAAAACAGGAAACATGAGACATGAACCGGGGAGACGTAGTACAGGGGGAGGTGACATAACTGACAGCATGAACTTGACAGTACAAGACACACAGACATAAACACACGAAGGGCAAGGGAGACGTAATGCAAGGGTGGTATATACAGATGGCTGGACTAACTTAATGAACCTAAACAATCAATAAACATCAAAATAGACTAAACACAAAACACTGGGTCGCACGACCCAGGACCATGACAAAATGGAGCTGGCTCCAGAGGAAAGAGGTTAAAGATATTTAACCAGCTTAAAAAACTACAGGCAGATGTTGTTTTATTACAAGAAACTCACAAACCTGTCACAGGTTTAAACGAACTTAAAACACCTGAGTTTCCTAACGTGTTTGCAGCCTGTTATAATTCTAGACAACGGGGAGTAGCAATTTTAATACATAAAAATGTTAATTTTACAGTACTCGATACAGTTATAGATCCAGAGGGTAGATTTCTAATTATTAAACTATCAATATTGAACAAAAAACTATGTATTGTAAGTATATATGGTCCAAATGTTGATGAACCCTCATTCTTCCACGGATTTTTTAGTGCACTCTCTGAACACCTTGATTGCACACTCATTCTTGGCGGTGACCTCAACCTTGGACTAAATGAAGACATGGATAGGCTCAACACAACAGGAACTCAGCGCAATTGGCAGTCCACAAATATAATCAATCAGTATATGAGCGACTTTGGTCTTTGCGATGCATGGCGCTCTCTTCACCCCACCAGTAAGGAATATACTTTTTTCTCGCATGTTCATCACTCTTACTCTCGTCTGGATTATTTTTTGGTCAGCAGCTCACTGCTGTGTGACATTTCAGACACTGAGATTCATCCTATAGCTGTCAGCGATCATGCTCCTGTATCTTTAACACTAATGCACAAGAATAACACTACGCCAAGAAAAAACTGGAGATTTAATATATCACTACTTAAAGATGAAGACTTTATTAAATATTTTAAAAAGGAATGGACTTCATATTTAGACTTTAATGACACTCCCGGAATATCTGCTTCTGTTCTATGGGAAGCAGGGAAAGCTGTGATGAGAGGTAAAATAATTTCTTTCTCATCACACAAAAAGAAAGAAGAAAACAAAAATATTCAGGAATTAGAAAAAACCATCAAATCACTAGAAGAAGCCTACGTGTGCAACCAAGATCAGGAAACATTGAACAAAATATGCAAAACAAAACTAGAATTAAATGAAATTATTAATAAAAAAACACAATTCCTTATACAAAGACTACGCTTGCAGAATTTTGAACACAGTAACAAATCAGGTCGATTTCTAGCAAACCAGCTAAAAATAAATAAAGAAAAAACAACTATATGTGCTGCTAAAGATTTATCGGGGAACACAATATATGATCCTGGAAGAATAAACAACATTTTTAGGGATTTCTATGAAACTTTATACTCACCACAAATAAACCCATCTAAAAATGAAATTGATCTGTTTCTTGACAACGTAACTCTTCCAAAATTACTAGACAGTCAAGCAATGGAACTGGATTCGCCACTGACGCCAAGTGAACTCCAGGAAGCCCTGATAAGTATGCCTAATAATAAGGCTCCAGGTCCAGACGGCTTCCCTGCAGAATTCTACAAAGAATTCTGGACAATTTTGGCACCAGTATTCCACGGCATGTTGCAGGAAATCGAGGAAAATGGCAGACTACCACCAAATATGAATTCTGCCAACATTAGTCTCCTGCTAAAACCAGGCAAAGACCCTTTATTTCCCTCAAGCTATCGTCCAATTTCTCTTTTAAATGTAGACCTTAAAATTCTTGCCTGTGCTGGATTATGGTGATATTCTATATATGAATGCTTCTGCTCAATGTCTTCGAATGGTTGATTCTGTGTATCATGCTTGTCTGAGGTTCATCACTAACTGTAAATTTCAGACTCACCACTGTGAGTTATACTCTCAGGTAGGATGGCCTGCTTTGGTAAGTCGGAGGAACTCTCATTTATACAGTTTTATATATAAGGCGATACTTGGGTTGCTGCCTTCTTATATATGTTCCCTGCTTGTAATGAAACATGCTGGTCGGTATTCTCTTCGTCCGCATGGTTACTTGTTGCTTTCTGTTCCATTTGCCCGAACTGAACTTGGTAAAAGAGCTTTTGTCCATTTAGCACCCTCGGCCTGGAACAAACTGCAGAAGGAATGGAAAATGACTGAATTCATTTCATTAAGTGATTTTAAATCTAAACTATGAATCCTTGAGGCCAAGTCCATAACATGCAACTGTTTCAATTAGATTGATTGTCATTTTAACTGACTTTTTATTTTATTTGAATTTTATTGAATTTTATTTTTATTTTATTTGTATTCTTTCACTTATTGTTGCATGTGTGTTGTTGCTGCCTGTGTTTGAGTAATTTCTGTAACTGTGAGACATCTGCTGCTGCCTATCTTGGCCAGGTCTCCCTTGAAAAAGAGGTTTTTAATCTCAATGGGATCTTCCTGGTTAAATAAAGGTTAATAAATAAATAAATAAAATAAAATAATCTGCAAAGCTCTCTCAAAGAGATTAGAGAAAATGACCCCCCTCTTAATTCATCCTGACCAAACTGGTTTCATAAAAGGTCGGCACTCCTCAACAAACACTCGTAGATTACTTAATTTAATAGACTACTCATACGATAAAAACATCGAAACTATAATATTATCTCTAGATGCAGAAAAAGCATTTGATAGAGTTAACTGGAAATTTTTATTCGCAACTTTACACAAATTTGGTTTTGGAAACTCTTTCATAAACTGGATAAGAATATTATACAATTCCCCAACAGCTCGTATCAGAACTAATGACCAGACATCCTCCAGCTTCTGTCTCCTGAGGGGCACCAGACAGGGATGCCCACTCTCCCCTTCACTTTTTGCAATTTTTATCGAACCTCTAGCAGCAGCATTTAGACAGGCTACAACAATTAAGGGCATAAAATGTAAGAACATAGAACATAAAATCAGTCTCTATGCGGATGATGTGTTGCTTTTTCTGCAAAACACACAAACCAACCTCTCTGAGGTAATTACTTTAATAAACTGGTTTTCAAGAGTTTCAGATTATTCAATTAACTGGCCAAAATCTACAGTTCTCCCCATTAACTGCTCCTTCCATAATTCTTCCTCTGCCCCACTGCAATCCGGAAATATTAAATATTTAGGTATTAATGTCTCTCCTAAGCTTTCAGACTTAACTAAATTAAACCACATCCCACTTCTAAAGAAAGTAGAAGGCGATCTGACTAGATGGAAATCTTTACCCATATCACTCATGGGAAGGGTCGCCACTATAAAAATGATGATCTTGCCAAAAATAAATTACTTATTTTTGATGATCCCTAACAAACCATCACAAGATTGGTTCAGATCTCTGGATTCATATATTTCCAAATTCCTTTGGAAAGATAAATCCCCGCGTATCAGCTTAAAAATGCTACAAAGAACCAAGGATAGAGGAGGATTAGATCTGCCTAATTTTTACCAATACTTCTTAGCCAACAGGCTTCAGTTCATCTCAGAATGGTTAAAACATACCTTCTTAGTTGAGCCCTGGCTAGATGTTGAACAGGCACTATGCAAGGATCTAGAGATTTCAGACCTACCATTTATTAGCTCAAACATCAAAAGACATGAATGCTTTAAAAGTATCAACATCAGTTTTTCTCTGACAGCATGGTGGGAGTTTCTAAAAATAACGGAGTCTTCATTAATCCCATGCAAACGTACACCTATCTGGAATAACCCTGACATATTACAAAACAATAATATGATTAATTTCCCAGAATGGAGTTGTAAAGGAATTAAATACTTAGAACATATATTAGAGGGAACAGAATTTATTCCATTTGACAGACTAGTTGCACAATATGGGATCAACAAGACAAGATTTTTAGAATATCAACAAATTAAATCCATAGTAAAAAAGAAATTTAACCTCAGTCAAGTTGAATTACAAACACCACTAAGTGCGGCACATTTTCTTACTCTTAAATCCCCCAAATTATTATCTAAAATATACAGAACACTTTCTAAATTAGATGAATCAATATCCCTTCCTATTGCAAAGTGGGAAGCAGATTTATCAGTCAGCTTAGACCAAAACTTCTGGTCTCAGATTTGCTTAAAAACCTTTAAATTAATTAAAAATCCCAGTCTGCAATTAATACAATACAAAACACTACATAGAGTGCACTATACAGGTCATCGGATGTTCAAGATGGGCTTTACATCTTCCAACAACTGCTCACACTGTCAAGGCAATACACCAGACAATTACATCCACGCTCTTTGGTTCTGTCCACCAGTGCAAAAGTTTTGGCGCGAGATATGTGAAGACTTATCAAAGTGTCTGAAATGTAACATTCCAACTTCCCCCTTAGTGTGTTTGTTGGGCAGCTTAGATAATGTCACTTCAGAAAAGAATATAGCCCATATGATTTTCACTACCCTATGCATAGCCAAGAAAACAGTCCTCATGAACTGGAAAAATAAAAATAATCTTAATTCTAACCAATATAGAAATTATCTATTAGATTACATTAGTCTTGATACAGCCTCTGCCACCACATCAGATCAATTGCTCTGGGCTCCTTTTATCAGCTCCATCACCTAGTGGGGGTGGGGGGTCATAGTTTGGTCCCGCCTTCACTGTTGTGATTGGTGTGGGGGTAGGGACAGGCTTAGGGCGTCGGGGGGTTCCCCGGAGGCATCTTCCTTGGGGGGCTCAACCCGGGGTAGCGGTCATGTCCGGTTGGGGGCTCTGTTGGCTCTCAGGTGACTATTTCCTCGCGGCTGCGTGCAGCGGGGCTAGGGGAGGGTCTGTGCTGACGGACGTGGGTTACTGACCTGGTAGCCTGGCTGCCCCTGGGTGGGTCCGGGATGGGCGTGAGGTTCTGGGGGCGCTCCGTCTCTGGGCTGGGGCCCGGGCCGGGCCTCGGGGGCTTGGGTCCTGGTTGGTGTGTTGCCGGGGTTGTGGGCGGGTGGGTGCATGGGGGCCCAGCCCTGGCGCAGGGTGCCGCCAGTGCGTCGAGCCACCTGGGGGGCTCTTCAACTGGTGGGGGAGATGGTCACATCTGCAGGAGCTTTCCTCTCTTCAGGGACTCTCTCTGCAGGAGGGGGAGATACAGGAGAGGTGGAGGAAGATCTCAGCCTGGGCGTTTACTGTCTTATGTAGTCTGGAAGATGAGTGGATGGTGGGGTGGGTGCAGTTTTCTCTGTGGTGGGGTTGGGTGAACTGTCCCGGGCTCTGTGGGGCCGGGAGGCGCTGCTGCACTGGGCCCCGGTCTGGATGGGCCTGGGCCCCCTTTCCCTGGCGGGTCGCGGAGTATGGGAGTGCCTACTGGGGTCAGCGGGGGAGCTGGCCCCAGGGAAGGGTTACCTGCCCCTCCCTTCCTTCCCTCCCCATCTCCGGCTGCCTCCCTCTTCCCACTCCACCACAACCACCCACACATGCAGGGCCTTGGAGTAGGGGTGTGTCACCAGGGTGCAGAGGAGGCTACCCCCCCCCCCCCCCCCCCCCCCCCCTCTGTCCCCTTCCGGCTGCCTCTGCCTCAATTTTATCCCACAACTTAGACATTCACATTATTCACACTCTCATTACACATACATATAGGATCTTGGGGGTGGGCACAATCACGGAGTCCATATTACCATCAGGGTGTACACCTCACCCCTGGCGTCGTTGCCCACCTCTCAATTTTAAATACACTTAGACATTGAGGGCTATCAGGAGGGACTATGCGCTTACCTGCTGCTCCTTGGCAGGTAGCTCCATGCCCTCCTGGGTTTTAATTGCACCTTAGAACACACATGCATCAACACTACAATGAGCGGGTGGAGGGAGGTTTGGAGTCTTCTCCCACCCCCATTCTCTGCGGCCTGCTGGAGCGGGAGGGCTAGGAGGAGTTGGCCGTCCGACTGCGGTCTGGAGTGTGGGGCCTCCCTGCTGCTACGGAGTCGGGGTGGTCTGCCTCTCCCCACCGCAGGGAAAAGGGTAACACCACCTGGGTCTGGGTGCGGTTCCCCCCTCCAGGGGCAAGGGCACCTAGACCCGGTTTGTAGAGTACGCTTGGGGAGTGTGATCGTGTGTACAGCGTCTCTTTATGTCTGTCTCCACGTTGGTTGAGTGTGGAGTGAGTGCATATGAGAGCATGAGGGGGGGAATGGATGTTTGTGTCTGTGTGTGCCTGTATGTCTGTGTCTATATGTCAGGTTGGGTATCAGACACCACCTCTCTGGGGACACCTCAGGCCCTCCAAGGTTTGGAGGCCTATCTCCACCCACCACCACTTCCCCTGCCAGTGGCGGACTCCCTCAGGTGTCGGTGCGTTGGTGGTTCTTTGTGTCTGGGGGTGGGCGTCCAGGTACACACCGGCTCACTCCTTGGCGGCCGCTTATCGGGGCCTGGAGCCTGGGGCTCGCTCGGGCCACTTCGGAGGTGGGGTGCCCCCGGCCTCTCGGCCTGGGGCTCGGTCACTCAGGCACAGCTGGCTGCTGGCGGAGCTCACGGGCGCGTCACTGCAACTCCCCCTGGCTTCTGCTCCGCGGCTGCTGAGTGAACCCTCATCTGGGACTCTCCTCAGCTCTTACTGGGACAGTGGCGCGGCTGCCCCTCTGTTGGTCTTCCATGGTCTCTTGTGTTCTGGGGGCCTCTGGATGTCTGGAGTTTTGATCTCCTCCATACCTGCTTCATACCCTGGAGGACGGGGCTGAGGCCCCCCCACACTCCCTAGCAGATCGTTACATGGAGAAACCTTTGGAATACAAGCACGCTGATCCACACAGGTATGCACACGGGTGTTCACTGCTCGTAGACTTAAATTACACCTTTCTTGGCTACTACTTCGAAGCACATCTGTCCTGCGTGCTGCACAACAACATTGAATATTTAGTATTTACTGCTGTTTACACTTAGCTAGATTAATGCGATGGTGTTGTGTTTAGTATGTTGCTTTGTTTTTTTTGTTTTTTTGCTTGTTTTCTATTCTTCTCTCAACAGGTGATCCAGGAGATTTTTATTTTTTTTCTCCCCCCCTTTCTCACTGTCCCTCTCCCCTTCTGTTTTTCCTTTCCTTCCTCTTTCTTTCTCCCTTTCCTATCCCTCACTCATGTCTGTCCCGTCTGTAACATCTGAAAATAAAATATAATAAATAATAAAAACAAAGATCGACCAAATGGACCAATACGGCAATGCCACGATGATCCATTTGGCAAAGTAAATCCATTGGGTATCCTTGTTGGTCTTCAGACAACAATTCTGATGGCTAAAGAACCAAATGGGACAGGCAAAAAATAAAAAAAAAATAATAATAAAAATAAAACTATGAAGACGCTTAAAATAAATTTCCTTTGGTGGGAAACTAGTTTGTGCAACTTTTTTGTATTTACAGTTTTGAGGGATAAGCCTCTTAAATTTCTCTAAGTAGAAATATATGTTAAAAAAACAAAAATGACTTTAAATTTTTTTGTAGTTTATTGCACTTTTTTGCAATTTATGTAATTACTATGCACTTAATGCAGACATATTATTAAAATTTGGGCTATAATGGTTGTATTGATGTATAGCAACTTGAAATGCTCCAAAAAATGGCTCCACGGCATAAAAATATACTATAAGCTCTGGCGGACGTGGTTCTATGGTAGGTCTTAAAGGGTTAAAAATTAAGTGTTTAAGTTCATCTCTGAATGTTTGTAAAGCATTCCTATGTTAAGCTTAACAACCGATATGTGGAGCGCCGACGTCTGTTCGTTTTCATGGCCTGACTCTGCATTGTCAAGTCTGACTGTACAATGGATAGACTCAAGTTTTACTTTGCAAAACGCAGTGTTGCAGGCTAAACTTTTTTTTTTGTGGTTCAAAAACACTATGAAAATTACTTTTTTCATACTTACCACTGGATGTCTATTGATGTTGAGCTGTAAGTATAAAAGCGTCAATTCTACACGTTCTTGTTTTTTGTTTGTTTGTTTTTAAGTTGTTGAATGCAAACATTATTTTGTGCTGATATTACACATTTTTCAGAACCAAAGAGTTTTTGGAATCTGCATAAAATTGCATTTTAAATTACTTTTTGAATATTACTTAAATACTTACATTTAAAGTTCTGCTAATAGTTTAAATAAAAAGATCCGTATTGCCGAACTGTGGAATATTTTTGGTGCAGAGTATTTTTTGCATACAGGTATAAAAGAATAGCTTTAGTGTTTTCTTTTTTAAAACTTGACTTTTATTGATTATAAAATACACTATATCGGATTCATATCAGTATCAGCAGATGTCCAATTTTATGATATCAGTTTTAGACATTTCTACTCAAAATCAACAACCTTCGTTTTTGACATGAAGAACTTTGGAGCTGTTGGACACCAGAGCAGACTGTTTTTGACCTCTGTTTGTGTCACTTGGAGAAATAAAGAATACAGTAGACTTTTTGATTAATGCAAAGAAAAAAAAATTAAACAATGAAACAAAAATACAGTAAATCCAGATCTACTAAAAATACAGTTTTGAGAAGCAATATCAAGCATTAAAAGATCAAACTGGAAACATAGAGATGCAGCATAATGTTTTTTGTTCTTCTGAGCAGGCTCCAATGCCTGCATGTCTGTCAAACTGTAGATTATGATCTATTCTGCCTCAGGCTTATTGTGAATCTACTGAAAAACATCATGGTTTCGAGTCAGGCTACCTAGAAAACAGGAAATGCAGCTTGTGGTTTCAGCCAAAAGGGGTCTGTTAAAAAGTGCATAGTGCAGCGTGCAGCAAGCAACAGCGAGTTGCAAAAAGCACAATGGAAGTTTCACTTTGATCTCTGTGTGGATGGCACATGTTTATGATTTATCTATACTGAAATGATAGTAATAATTATCACTGCTACATGTAAGCATGCATAACATTCAGTGAAAATGGATCAAAAACTGTTGTCATGATGACACATGGTGGACTACTGAAAAAAACTGTGTGGGCATCAAGAGAAACTGTGCAGAGTTTGTTTCCCACATTGATAAGCAACTGCCCTCAAAAGTCTCTGCATTGACACGATGTAAATGCTCATAGAAATCTCAGTTACATGTGTCTGTGTTCTTAGATCCCTTCTGTTGAACTCTGTAATAATGATTGATAAAGAGAGAAGCTCAGGTGTCAACTGATCACCACCTGATGGTGAGTTGGATCAGATGGTGGGAAAGGATGCTAGACAGGCCTGATACACCATACTGTGAAGTGAGGGTGTGCTGGGGGCAAGGTCTTCAATTCTCCCCTCCAGCACAGTTTCGATAGCATGGGGTTTCGATAGGGAGACTGGGGACATGGGATTCAAATAACTTGTGATCTGCATCAGAACTACTGTATTAAATTGTGGCTGCAAAGTGGTTGTTGCCTCTCGTGATGGTAATCCACGAACCAAAAGGTGGACGCCTGAGGTGCATGGAGCCATCAAGTTAAAGTGGTGGGTGAAGTTGTGGGACGCAGGAAACAAGTGATAGGTACCAACGGGCCAAATGGTGTGTGGCTCTGGCAGTGGCTGAAGCAAAAACAATAAGGCTAGAGAACGAGACTTATTGTCATCGCCAAAGTGATTCTGGAAAACCCCTCAGTCAACTCAGGAGGGAATAGCGGTGCTCTACTTACACAATGTATAGTCCAGGTTCTGCTCACTTAAACTGAGGATACAGTTGACCAGTAAAAAGAATACTTCTACCTCTACAGTAGCTCTGTTTTGAGCTCCGACAACAAATTTGCTAAATTGTTATTTGTTTTAGGAAAAAAAAAGAACAACAAAACAAACAAACTACACATTACAATAAAAATGTATTCAAGGATCATGTGTTGGTAACCGTTCAGTTAATTCAGTCATATTGCTGGTAATACACCACAACATCTTCTGATGGGGTGTTATACATGCAATTAAATGGTTTGGAAAGAGGGCAGGACTTTGTAGAACTGGTTTTATGGAAGTATACAATATACATAAGTATACATAAGTTTACAGTTTATTTCTTTAGTTTTATGAAGGATGTAATTCAAAACATTTGTAAATTAAATACTAGAAATGCATACTTTACATTTCCACATGGTTGAGTTACATAAACTTGATCCACAACATGCAGTTTTCAAAACAAACCTTTTTTTTTATTGCAGCTTTAAAAAAAAAAAATTCACATCACATATTTGGATTCTCTTAACTATTTTTTGACCTTTAGTCAGATGCTCAGGTCTAGTCTGTACGTTTATGTCCAAGTAATACAAATAATCGTTTCAGATTAAATGTGTTAGTACTTAATGTTACTTTGATATGCCGTCAGATAATAAATGTAACTGTGAATGTAAATGTTGTCTTTAGATTTCATCTTAAGCTTTAGCTACAGTTCAGCCACACAGTGAGTCATTTCCTGTGTTTCGGGTCACAGCCAAATTTAAAACATATTTCCAGCACAAAGAGAGAACATTCACAGATCTATTCTGAGGTTAAGTGAGCTTTTTCACTTTAGTGCTGCATGATAATATTTAATCTAACAGTCAAATATATTTTATATCTTTTTATGAAGTATGGAGGAAGGATGTTAACATATTTCCTGTTGTAAACAATCAAAAGAAAAGACTACAAAGATACAAAACTCTAACAAAGGTGAGACTTTGATACTTCATAAGTTAGAAACCCTGTGACTATTTAAACAGCAATAAAAATACACCTGTGATTTCCATTATCCAACGGGCATTAAATACTTAAATAAAACATGCTGTGAATCAGACCTTTCTCAGTTTCATACCTGCCACCTCAGTCTGATGGCCGGCATCACAACATAAAAACGTAAAGAATCTCCGGAATGACTCAAAAATCACATTTTTAGTTTTAAGAAAGATGAGAAGGGTATAGGAAGATCTGTGCATGAAGAACAAATTAGATTACAACTCACCAGAGCTGTCTTCTATATGCAAAATACAGTATAAATGTGAGGTCAAGCTAAAAAAAAAAGGAGAGAGAGAGAACGAGAGAGAGAGAGATACATCAGACTTAAAAAGATAAATAAATAAATAAAGGAATAAATTCTGTCTCAGACAGTACAAAGGGCTGTATATATATATATATATATATATATATATATATATATATATATATATATATATGTGTATACATATATATATGTTGCACCCCTAATGTATATATACATTAGGGGTGCAACGATACACAAAATTCGGTTCGGTTCGATACTTTGGTGTCATGGTTCGATATTTTTTCGATACAAAAAATGCTCATGCTTTTTTAATTTGTCATTTATTAAAATAATAAATATATATTTTAACTCAAACGTACAGTTTTTAAATTTAATGTTGCTGAAACAACAAAGTAATAAAAAAATATATATATATATCTGATTGAGGAATCACTCATCTTTGGAAAAGAGAGTTTGTTACAGAGAAATGGCTCTTTCCAAAAGAAAAGTTATACTACACGCTTCTTCTGGGCTATATTCTCAGCAGCATATTAAACATATCAGGTCCCCATAAGGAGAATCCTGTGCTAACAGCTGTCTAAATGACTCGGGTAAAGTTTGCAGCATGCGTGCTTGTTGTTTTTGTCTGCTTCCACTTGTCTTTGCACTAGGATGATGTCGGAGTAAATGTGCAGTCATATTCATTTTGTTCCCACTAGTGCTGTCAGCGTTAAGCTGAAATGACGTCAACGCCACAACACGGCAAATCTCCGTTAACGAGCTACCGCCGATCGCCCCGTGCGTGGGGCTGGACGGCCAACACGTTAACGAGCTAACTGCGCTAACACACTAGTTCCCACCAATGTAATTGAGCATTGCGTGGCACATCCAACATACTGTTTTACTTTTGTCCATGACGCGCTTACCTTCAGGGTCATGCTTCACATGAAGACCAAGATAATTCCAAAGGCCAGATCTGAATGAGGGTGGGGGAGGTTCAATTTGCCATGTTGCAATGAGCTTAGCTTCTGTCTTGCTAGCTTGCGCTGCGCTCAGTGGATCTGCGCTCGACAGTGCACCCTAGGCGGAGTAATCGAACGCAGATCCACTGAGCTCTCAACACAGACAGCATCCTCAGAAGAAAAGTTGATCAAATAAATTAAAAATGTTGTATTGTTCGATACATATACCTACCGAACTGAAAGCACTGTATCGAATGGTTCAATATCAATACGAGTATCGTTGCACCCCTAATATATATATAAAAAAAAACACCCAGCACGCCCCTGCGGGCGGTTTATCCTTCAAGCTCGGGTCCTCTACCAGAGGCCTGGGAGCTTGAGGGTCCTGCGCAGTATCTTAGCTGTTCCCAGGACTGCGCTCTTCTGGACAGAGATCTCTGATGTTTTTCCCGGGATCTGCTGGAGCCACTCGCCTAGCTTGGGAGTCACCGCACCTAGTGCTCCGATTACCACGGGGACCACCGTTACCTTCACCCTCCACATCCTCTCGAGCTCTTCTCTGAGCCCTTGGTATTTCTCCAGCTTCTCGTGTTCCTTCTTCCTGATATTGCTGTCATTGGGAACCGCTACATCGATCACTACGGCCGTCTTCTTCTGTTTGTCTACCACCACTATGTCCGGTTGGTTAGCCACCACCATTTTGTCCGTCTGTATCTGGAAGTCCCACAGGATCTTAGCTCGGTCATTCTCCACCACCCTTGGGGGCATCTCCCATTTTGACCTCGGGACTTCTAGGTTATACTCGGCACAGATGTTCCTGTACACTATGCCACTTGGTTATGGCGTTCCATGTATGCCTTGCCTGCTAGCATCTTGCACCCTGCTGTTATGTGCTGGATTGTCTCTGGGGCATCTTTACACAGCCTGCACCTGGGGTCTTGCCTGGTGTGATAGACCCCAGCCTCTATGGATCTTGTACTCAGAGCTTGTTCTTGTGCTGCCATGATTAGTGCCTCTGTGCTGTCTTTCAGTCCAGCTTTGTCCAGCCACTGGTAGGATTTCTGGATATCAGCCACCTCCTCTATCTGCCGGTGGTACATACCGTGCAGGGGCCTGTCCTTCCATGATGGTTCCTCGTCTCCCTCCTCTTTCTTGGGTTTCTGCTGCCTGAGGTATTCACTGAGCACTCGGTCAGTTGGGGCCATCTTCCCAATGTATTCTTGGATGTTCCTTGTCTCATCCTGGACTGTGGTGCTGACACTCACCAGTCCCCGGCCCCCTTCCTTCCGCTTAGCGTACAGCCTCAGGGTGCTGGACTTGGGGTGAAACCCTCCATGCATGGTCAGGAGCTTTCTTGTCTTTATGTCAGTGGCTTCTATCTCCTCCTTTGGCCAGCTTATTACCCCAGCAGGGTACCTGATCACGGGCAGGGCGTATGTGTTGATGGCCCGGATCTTGTTCTTACCATTCAGCTGACTCCTCAGGACTTGCCTGACCCTCTGCAGGTACTTGGTGGTTGCAGCCTTTCTAGCGGCCTCTTCATGGTTCCCATTTGCCTGCGGGATCCCCAGGTACTTGTAACTGTCCTCTATGTCTGCAATGTTGCCTTCTGGTAGTTCAATCCCCTCAGTTCTGACTACCTTCCCTCTCTTTGTTACCATCCGACTACACTTCTCCAGTCCGAACGACATTCCAATGTCATTGCTGTATAGCCTGGTAGTGTGGATCAGTGAATCGATGTCTCGTTCACTCTTGGCATACAGCTTGATGTCATCCATGTACAGGAGGTGGCTGACAACTGCTCCGTTCCGTAGTCGGTATCCGTAGCCAGTCTTGTTAATGATCTCACTGAGGGGGTTCAGGCCTATGCAGAACAGCAGTGGGGACAGAGCATCTCCTTGGTAGATCCCGCACTTGATGGTAACTTGTGCTATGGGCTTGGAGTTGGCCTCTAGTGTTGTACGCCACATCCCCATTGAGTTCCTGATGAAGGCTCTTAGGGTCCCATTGATCTTGTACAATTCTAGGCATTCCAGTATCCAGCTGTGGGGCATTGAGTCATAGGCCTTCTTGTAATCAATCCAGGAAGTGCACAGGTTGGTCAGTCTGGTCTTGCAGTCTCGGCTGATTGTTCTGTCTACCAGTAGCTGGTGTTTTGCACCTCTGGTATTCTTGCCAATTCCTTTCTGTGTCCCGCTCATGTATTGACCCATGTGCCTGTTCATCTTAGCCGATATGATGCCTGACAGGAGCTTCCATGTAGTACTGAGGCAGGTTATTGGTCGGTAGTTGGAGGGGACCGGTCCCTTCTTGGGGTCCTTGGGGATCAGGACCGTCCGGCCTTCAGTTAGCCATTCCGGGTGTCTTTCGTTAACTAGCAGCTGGTTCATTTGTGCTGCCAGACGCTCGTGGAGTGCAGTCAGCTT